>NC_092739.1:22201587-22875097 GCF_047496795.1 Chiloscyllium punctatum
TAAAACTATTGAACTCAATATGGAGTCTGGAGGGCTGCAGTGTCCCCAACCAGAAAATGAGGTGTTGTTCTTCTAGCTTGCGCTGAGCTTCGATAGAACACTGCAAGAAGCTGGAGACAGAAATGTTGGCCAGGGAACAGGGTGATGTGTTAAAGAGGCAGGCAACTGGAAGCTCAAGGTCTTTTTTTTAAAAAAAAGAGGCAGAATGTAAATGTTTCTGTGAAGTGGTCACCCAGTCGATGTTTTGTTTCCCCAAGGTTGCAGTGACCACATTGTGAGCAGCAAATGCAGTAGATTAGACCAGGTGAAGGTAAAGGGGAGGGTGGTGGTGGGGGTGGGTGGGGAGGGGGGGAGGGGGGGGGGAAAAAGAGAGAGAGAGAATGGGAGGAAAGGGTGGAAACTGAAAGCGAAATCAATGAACATTTCCAATTCCAGACGGGAAGGTAGTACACCAATGATATCATTATTATATTGGAGAAAGTTGTGGTAGGAGCCAGAATATGACCAGAACAAGGCAAGTTCCACATACCCCACAAAGAGATTTGCATAACTGGGGCCCCAGCAAGTTCCCATGGCTACCCCACTGCTCTGAAGAAAAATGAGTAGAGTTAAAAGAGAAGTTGTTGAGGGCGAGGGCGAGGGCAAGCTTAGCCAAGTGGAGAAGAGTGTTGGAGGATGGGGACGGTTCAGGCCTTTGTTTCAGGAAGACACGGAAATCCCCGAGACCATCCTGGTGGGGGGAATGGACGTGCAAAAGGATTTGCATATCTGTGGTAAAAGATGCGGCCACAGCCCGCAAACCTGAAATTCCAAAACTGGCATGAAGTGTCAGAACAATCGTGGATGTACATGGGCAGGGACGGACCAGAGGAGAAAATAGTAGTCAAGGTAGGAAGAGATGAGTTCTGTAGGGCAGGAGCAGGCTTAAAGAATGCAAACTTGCTAACCATGCTTCCTATATTCTCATAAAAATAAACAACAACAAGCAACAGTGGAACCAGCACCAACCCCTGTGGAACACCGGCTTCCAGTCCAAACACAACCCTCTACCACCACTGTCCCAGGCAGTCTCATTTGTGGATTTTCAGAAGTAAGTAGAAGCAAGCTGTGGGGCAGGGCCAGGGGAATGAGGAGAGGGACGGGCACACAAGGTGTGAGAGCGAGAGCAAGTGCCCAACTTTCTCCCATCCCAGAAACTACCTGTTCTCCCAGTCAAAACTCAGTTTAAACTTGAAGGGAACTAATCCACTAGGAACTGCAGTCGCTGTAAGATAGGACTTTTGAATTGATAAATCAGAGATATGTTTCAAGTGAATCAGCAACTCCTCATTTCTTACAAACCAGTAAACCCATCACTTTTGAACAGCTCTCTTCTGCTTAGAAGAGACCCCAATGATCCAAAAATCTAAATCTTTGCCTCCTGCAACATCTCCTCAGCCACTCATTTATCTGTCCTATTTTCCTGTTTCTACCTTGACTAGCAGATAACACTAAAAGTAATCCAGAGATTACTACCCTTGAGGTCCTGCTTTTAAACCACCTACCTAACTTCCTATATTCTCTGCAAAACCTCATCCCTTTCCCTATGTCATTTGTATCAACGTGTACAATGACTTCCAGCTGCTCACTCTCCCTTTGGGTAATTTGCAGCAACCGATCTGCAACATCCTTGACTTTGGCACTAGGGAGGCAACACACCATCCTGAATCAGGTGCCAGAAGATTGAAGAGTGGCTAATGTTGTGCCTTTAAGAAAGGCTGCAAAGAGAAGCCTGGGAACTATAGACCAGTGCGTCAGACATCTGTGGTGGGTAAGTTGTTGGAAGGGACTTAGAGATAGGATCTACATGCATTTGGAGAGACAAGGTCTGATTAGGGGATAGGCAGCATGGCCTGATTAGGGATAATTCAGCACAGCTTCATGCATGGGGAATAGTGTCTCACTAACACGATTCAGTTTTATTTTCAGGATGTGACCAAGGGGGGAAATGAGGGCTGAGCGGTTGGTGTTGTTTACATGGATTTTAAGGCCTTTGATAAGGTTCGATAAGGTAGATCAATTAGTAAAGATCAATTACTTGAGATTCTGGAGAGCTTGCCAATTGGATACAAAATCGGTTTGACAATAGGAGACAGAGGGTGGTGGTGGTGGTGGTGGTGGTGGAGGGCTGTTTTCAGACTGGAGCTGTGACCAGCAGTATTCTACAGGGGTTGGTGCTGGGTCCACTGTTGCTTGTTATTATTTATTCTTATGAGAATATAGAAAGCATGGTTAGCAAGTTTGCAGATGACACCAAAATTGGTGGTATAGCGGACAGTGAAGAGGGTTACCTAAGATTACAAAGTGATCTTGATCAATTGGGCCAACGGGCCAAGGAGTGGCAAATGGAGTTCCATTTTGATAAATACATGGTGTTCCATTTTGGTAAGAGAAAAGGGTAGAACTTACAGTTAATGGTAGGGCCCTGAGGAGCTAGATTAGGGATTCAGGAACAAAGTTCATTGAAAGTTGCATCTCAGGTAGACAGAGTGGCAAATAAAGCATTTGGCATACTTGCATTCATTACTCAGACCACTGAGTATAAGAGTTGAGACATCATGTTGCAGTTGTACAAGATGTTGGTGAGACCACTTTTGGAGTATTGTGTAGTAGTTCTGTTTGTGCTGCTATAGGAAGGATCTCATTAATTTGGAAAGGGTGCAGAAATGATTTACTAACAAATTACCAGGACAGAGAGTTTGAATTATAGGGAGAGGTTGAATAACATAGGAGGTTGAGGGGAGATCTTATAAAAGGTTTCTAAAATCATGAGTTGCATAGATCAGGTGAATAGCTAAAGGTCTTTTCCCTAGGGGGTTCGGGTTCAAAACGAAAGCGCATTAATTTTAATGTCATTCTCCTGCTCCTCGGTTGCTGCCTGACCAGCTGTGCTTTTCCAGCACCACACTCTTTGACTCTGATCTCCAGCATCTGCAATCCTCACTTTCTCCCAGCATTAATTTTAATGTGAGAGGAAAAACATTTAAGAGGGACCTGAGGGGTAACTTTTTCACACTCAAGATGATTCACATGTGGAATGAACTGCCAGAGGAAATGGTAGCTGCAGGTACAGTTACAACATTTAGAAGATATTTGGACAAGTATGGGAAAAGGAAAGGTTGAGTGAGATATTGGCCATACACAGACAAAACGGGACTAGTTCAGTTTGGGAAACTTGGTCAGTATGGATGACTTGGACAGATGGGTCTGTTTCCATGCTGAACGAGTCTATGACTCAGGGGAAGCACCCAGAGAAAAACATCTGGGCAACACGAGGCCTGGCAGCTGAAGAATCATCATTCCAACATCAGAACCAGGAAGCAAAGACCACTGAACTGACTTTTCAGTTTTTCTACCTCCACCAAAACGTACCTTCCCCAGAATATACACAAGGGTGCAGAAGGTAAAGGGATTAAGGTTTTAAATTGTAGTGTTACACGTTAATGGTTTATATCTACTTAACCGTGGCTATAGTCTAATTACTTGTAATAGACAAGTAATAACTCTTGTTTAATACAGAAATCTGATCTGTATTTTCTATCAACCTTGGTCTGAAAGTCAGGTAAATTGGGGGTACTGTGAACACTTGTAAAAAAACGTTTGGCAATACTCTGGGAGTAACAGCACTACTTACGTCACAGTTCTCCAGTCGATTTAACTGTCCCTTTAAGATAACTGTACAGCAATATTTGCACAATTGTTGAAGGGAACATTGGATGTGCAGCTTGTTACAAAACTTAGAAGGCACCCTATTTACTCCAACAATAGAAACAGCATCACACAAGCAAAATTCAAATAATTTAATAGCTACATTCAGAATCTCAAAGTTACAGCTTGGAGTCATTTCAAGAGTATTTTTTTTTAAAATGAGTGAAGTCACTATATGTCAAAATCAGACGACATGAAATTCCAGTTATATCAAAGTGATACAACTTCCCAGCTGGCAGAATAGGAATACTTGTTAAACCGAAATTCTACAGCGGTTGCAGCCAAACTTGTCACATGATTAGCTGAGAAATAATTTGTCTTTTAGTTCTGTCACTGTCTCTCACTTGCTGTTCAGACTCTGGTGTCTTCAAACCACAGCATAATGTAGACAGTTGTTTTCATTTAATAAGGAACAGCTCTTCTCATCTTTAACAAAAAGTAAAGCTGAACTTTTTTTTTTGGGGGGGGGGGGAGAAAAAGAAGGAAAGAAAACCACAAAAGAATATCTTATGATGCTTGCAGTAGACACTTATCACCAGTCAGGTGATAGTTATAGAATAGCAATCACTGGAGGGAATTACCAAGCTATTACAGTCAGAGACATTTAGACACAATATCAAACAGCATCTGGACTGCATATTTGAACATAACATATAAAACCATTGGTAGCTTTTATCTTGCACATTTTTTGATTCATACATGGGATGAGGGTGTCAGTGGCTTGGCCAGAATTTATTGCCCATCCCTAAATGCCCAGTTACGAGTCAACCACATTGTAGTGGATTTCTAGATTAAACCAAGTAAGGACAGCAGTTACCTTCCCTAAAAATTACGAGTGAACCAGATGAGTTTTTCTGACAATTGACAATGGTTTTATGGTATTAGAATCTTAATTGCCGATTTTTATTGAATTCAAATTCCACGAACTGCCATGACAGGATTCAAACCTAGCTCACCAGAACCTGTATTCCCGGTTAATAATGCAGTCACCTTAAAACTAGCAAGATCAGCCAGATCGCATGATTGCTTTGTGGAATGCCTATGCTCTGCTCGTAGAAGTGACCCTGATCTTCCCATTGCTTACTAATATTTCTGTCCGTGACCTGCTTCAGTGATCCAACGAAGCTCAACGTAAGCTGAAGGAACAGCACCTCATTTTCCACTGAGGTACTCTACAACCTCAAGGACTCAATGCAGAATTTAACAAGTTAAGAGTATGACCTCTGACCTTTACTTACTTCCATTGCCGACCCTCCCCCGAAATTGGCTTAGCTCTTAGCAGAGCTGAGCAGAAAATGTGTTGCTGGAAAAGCGCAGCAGGCCAGGCAGCATCCAAGGAACAGGAGAATCAACGTTTCGGGCATAAGCCCTCCTTCAGGAACACATTTTCAGCTCTGATCTCCAGCATCTGCAGTCCTCACTTTCTCCTCTTAGCAGAGCTGACCCATTTTCTCTTTTCACAGCCAGCATTTACCCCCCTCTATTACTTTTATTAGCATTAACACTGCCTTGTTTTTCCTCCTAGGCACCTTCACGCTATGTTCCACTTGCTCCTCCTATACCTGTGTCGATAGCACCAAAGCAAGTTATTGTATAGATCCTTTTAGTTCCAGAGGAGAATCATACTGGATTCAGAATGTTTCAAAACACATTCTGTTTTGCTTTCTTGTACCTAACACTTTTTATTTCAGACTTCCAACATCTATAGTATTTTGCTTTTATTAGAATATTTTGACAGTTAGTTCCAATGAAATGGACAAAAAAAAAATTAAGTGTCACAACTCTGAAAGCTGTATAAAGCCATATCCAAGATGGATGTCAGGAGGTGGTTCTTTTCCCAAAGTACAATGATTCTTTGGAACAGGCTGCCACCTAGTGAGGTGGGCACCAATTCAGTGAATTGTTTCAAGCAGCAGCGAGACCTATTTCTAGTTGTGGTGGACTTCCCCCACTTACAAAAGGGAATAAATTCATCAAAAACTTCCAAACACCTAACTGAGGCAGACCAGGAGCTTTCTAGATTTTTTATTCCACAGTGGCCTGGGGTTTTTTTTTGCAGGAATCACATGGTTTTGAATGGGATCAATAACGTCGAGGAACATGTGACACAATATAATAGAATCGGTAGTTCACTCTGAAGCAAGGGTTTTAAATTTTAATAAGGGAAATGAAGGAATGAGGCACAAATTGGCCAAGTTGGATTGGGAATTAGATTAAAAGGCATGACTGCCCACAATGTAATAGTTCTTTAAAGACTGCCCGTGACTTAGAGATTTACTAGACGAAGCGAATTCTGCAGATGCCAGAAATCTGGGGAACAAAAGTGCTGGAGAAACTCTGGTAGCAAAAGAGAAGTTAAGAGATGATTGATACTGGACTCCCATCATTAACTCCCGTTTCACTTTCATGCATGGTCTTGAATCAGTCCAGCAATCCACCACAGCGGGTGAACTCAGTATATCCTAGCTTCTTTGCCATGGCAACTTCTCTTTTTCTGCAGAATAGAGCTGGAGATAGGCATACTCTCTGCTGGGCTGCCTTGAACCACATCATCAGAGCTTCCTCCAACAAAAATTGGGATGATCAGCCATACTCATTGACCCACCTATTGGGGAGAATGTCTGCTCAAAACTGTTCTGAGTTGTTTGCCTTCAGTTATGTAATGATGGATAAGCTTGATAGTGGGATTCCCCACTTATTCATAATGCCTGCTTTTCCCTTCAGAGCGAATGGAAAATTGTAGCATATCAATTTCACCTTCTCTTGTTTCAATCAAGATGGCAGAAGAGCACATTGCTCTAGTCCCCCTCTTCCAGAGGTCACAATGCAAAACAAAAATATTATATTAGAGTTCTGATATGGTCAATCATGTGCTTTCTCTATATTAGACTTTGATAAAGATGTCGGTGTCTGCGTGTGAGAGAATGTAAATAACCCAAAAAACAGATGTTTACTTCAAGTAAGGTGAAAACAACACAGATGTTTCTCTGCATAGATTCACTACAAAACAAAAGACTATTTCAAGCCAGTGGTGCTTATTCTTGAAGGCAAAGATGATGAAAGCATAGAGTTTTCTGTAGTCTATCAATCTGGTGCTCATGTGCATCTGGTCAATTTGTATAATCGTGCACTGCTGTCTGAACAGACATAGCTTGCTCAAGAGTTACAGTATTGAAGTTCCTTCAGTCACCATTCAAGAAGAGCATCAATCAGGTTTCACATTGAACTCAGCACAAATGAGATACTGACCCAGGAGACATGAGCAGTACAACTTATTCTGGAGCATGCTTTCTTTAAGACAGAAGGAGTGTGAGGGGGCCTGATGAAGGGCTTTTGCCCGAAACGTCGATTTCGCTGCTCGTTGGATGCTGCCTGAACTGCTGTGCTCTTCCAGCACCACTAATCCAGTATTTGGTTTTCAGCATCTGCAGTCATTGTTTTTACCTTATTACACAGGATTGCCATACACTATAGAGAGAGGTATGAGTGGGGAAAAATAAAAGGGACTGAACCAGCCCCATCCACCATCCAGTTCTCCACACCACCAGGGCATCTTCTAGTGCAAGAGCAGAAGGTAAAACATCTAGTTGGTTAACTCCTCCCCCCTCACTACCTAAGGCCACAGACACCTCTCCAGGTAGAGCAGTGATTTACCTGTACTTCACTCAATCTAGTCTACTGTATTCACTACTCACAATGTGGCCTCCTCTAAACTGGGGAGACAAAACACAGACTGACCAATCACTTTGCAGCACACTTATGTTCTGACCCTAAAAATGACCCTGAATTTCCAGTTACTAGCCACTTCAATACACCCATGTTCTCTGGCCAACATCTGTCTCAGGACTGCTGCAGGGCACCAGGAAGTTTCAGCACAAACTGGAAGAGCATCTCATTTTATGCTTGGGGACCCAGAAGGCTTCAGAATTTGATAGCGAGTTTAATGATTTTAGGATCTGAACAACATCTTCAACGTCCTTTACTCACTCCCCAGACCCTGTCGTCACGTGGGCTGCCTTCAACACAGCTGACCCATTTTCACTTACCGTCCCCATTAGCAGTTCTTCTTTCTGCCTGGTTTACCATATCAATCCCATTGCCTGCCACCTGCCTTTCTTTCCTCTGTGCTCCATTTCCACCTATCACTTTCCCCTCATCCACACCCCAAACCCCACCCAAGTCTTCAGCATTTATACCAGTTTTTCCTAGCTATCAGCAGTTTTAAAGGGTCACCGGACCCAAAATATTAATTCTGCTTTCCCCGTACGCGTGCTGCCACACCAGCTGACTTTCTCCAGCAATTTATTTTTTGTTTCAGATTTCCCCAGCATCTGCAGCTCTTTGCTTTAATTTTAGCGATGAAACATAAAACATTATAGTGTTCAAGCAATCAACACTAGCAATTATCTGGAACCATGAGATTTTCAGGAAATCCCTTGTTTGCATTATGTTCCAGTTCTTGAACTTTTAGCCAAAAATAAAACACTCCATGCACCTCCAAAATCCTCCAAATTCAAGTTCACAAAAACTAAAAACAAAGCATCTTCATTACTCTTGCTGGTTGAACCATACTCTCAAAAGAACTGTCAGCGCATTTCGATCTACCCATTCAGCTCAGTGGTCGGCACAGTTACATAATTTTGAAATTATTTCACTTGCTAGCGCTCAACCAAAAAAAAAGTTTGGTTAGCCAGAATCAACCTTTCAGAACTGAGTAATTATGGGCATTGCTCAAAAGTGTTGTTAACTTGGTGGGTATGGTTTGACACTAACAGAACCGTGTGTCATCGGAGTTTGATTCATTAAGATTTCACCAGATACCCAACCCATCACATTGTGAAGGTGGGCTACATGATCTTTACTGATCAGTCATTGCGATATGTTTAATATTAAGATAAAACATGCTGATGATTACTGAAAAATTCTACAGTCAGCACAAAGACTTGTAGCAGCATCGCAACTTTCATGACCACCATGGTCATGTTGCAATATAGGAACCACAGCAACCAACCCTGCACAGCAAACATGTAATGTGGGATTCAGCCTTATTGATGATAGTTACGGAATAAATGTTGGACAGGATGTCTGGCCCAACTCTGCTGTTGTTCCTTTACATCACCAGTAGACAGACACTGCTTCAAAAGATGACATTTCTTCCTGTGCAATACTCTAGCAACTGTACTGAAGTCTCAACCTAGATTGTTAATCTTTTTGTTGCATGCACAATGAAGGCAAATTTTATTTTTTTTTGCTATTCAGTCCAACATTGAAGTGTTGTCACAAGGTATGTGCTGCATGCTATGTTTTTTTACAACACAAAAATCATTTTGGTATAATATACTTTTTGGACAAACAAACACTCTTATTTTATCTTTGGCTATACCCACTAATTCACTTCAATGCTACAGTTAGAAACACTCCCTCCAAACACAATTCAAGTGTCAAAAAACAAAATCTGTAACTGTGCTACGATCTGATTTCCACAATACAAGTGAATATGTTGCAAATTTTCATGCATTCATTCTTAAGCTGTACCAATTTCCTAGCAACCGTAGACTGTCACATCCAACCAACCTGGCAGAATTGTGGATCTGTAATTTAGTTCAATGTTTTACAGAACAAGTGCAAATTCACAAGATTAAAAAGGACATGGGGCAAATGGCACATGTCACAGTTGTAAATCCTTAGTCATAAAGCAGCTTAAATATTAATCTTTTCCCAAATTTATCCCCAATATTCTTAAAATCTTCACTTGTAGATCGCTAATGGAAATATCAAAATCTCTCATTATGAACATTAATTCAATAATTGATTGTGACAACAAAGAAAAAAGAGAAGATAAAAAGGAATCAGAATAAAAATGGTAAAACACTACTGATCAGGTCTCATACATGACCATATGTGAATTGTATACCTTCTTCGCTTTCAATTACTGAATTTCTTTCCCTTGAATATGCCCCAATTGCTTAGCTTATTCCATAAAGAAAAACACTACTTACAGTCCTCGTCCAGTTTTTTTTTGTTCCCTTGAAATGATGAACTAGTAGTTAGAGAAGAGCATATTTAAAAGCTAATTTATAATCCAGCAACGCCCTCCTCTACCTGGTTGAAACTGCTCTTACATAAGCAATTGCTTATTTGATTCCATTTACTTCTTTCAAATATAAACAACAATTTTGTCACTATATTGCACCTCTAATGAAATGAAATATGCCAAAGCAGTTCAGAGAAGCATTATAAAATAAAATCGGATAATGAGATAAAGAAATGGAGGTCAGTCGCTAAAAACTTGAACAAAGTAACCAGTTTTAAGGGACTTCCAAAGAAAGAGGCAGAGGAACACAAGGTTTGGGAAGGAAGCAAAGTCTTGGTTGCTTAAAGTGGTGCAGCAATTGAAATCAAAGTTCAAAAGACTAGAATACTTCAAACGTTTGACTGAAGGAGATTATGGCAGAAAAAGGGAAGGGGCGGGGATGGGGGGTGACACAAAGCCATAAAGAGATAAGATTTTTAACTTTAAGGCACTCAACTCAGACTTTAATGTCGGTCAGTAAGTACAGTGGCAATGGGTGAATGTCACTTGGTGTAAGTTTGAAAATTAGCAACATAGGTTTGGATGACTGCAACTTGCCACATGGTAGAGGTCAATCAGGAGCATATTGAATCAGTCAAGATGGCAGGTGACAAACACAGGCATGAGGGGTTCAGCAACAGATCAGCTAGACAGGCAGAATCAGGCGACGTCACCAAGGTAGAAACATAAAGGTCCTGCAATTCCTTTCTTAAAAGCACTATGGGGGTACATGCCACAAGACTGACTGCAGTCAGTTAAGAAAGGATGCTCACCATCACCTAAAGGGCAATTAACTTTGGGAAAGAAATTATATCTTTTCCAGCAATGCTCACAGAAATGGAAAACAAAAACCACAAAGGCTGCAACCAGTCTGGTTTCTCCTTAGTTGGTTGCCAGGGAGACAGATAATCACCTTCAATATTCTCAATATTTAGTTCAGAGATTTCTGCTCATCTCGTACTGCTGTCTCGATTGTCAAACTGACATGCAAAGAGTTGAAAGACAAGTGAGATGGTGGTGAGATAGAGCAGGATGCAATCAGTATATATGGAAAAGGACACAGTATTTGGAGGCTCTAAACAAGGGTGTAAATGAGACAGGAGGTGGCCAAGGACAGATCTTGGGGGGACCGGGAGGGGGGTGGGGGGGGTGGGGGGCGGGGGTGGATGTCACTGGCGAGAACAGTGCAAGAGCAGAGAGAGCAGCATACATTGATCATTTGATCATTCTCTATTTATGAATACACAAAATGAAGCCAGACAAGTACGGCATAGAAGGGTAAGAGGAGGATAATGTGGTCAATCAGTGACAAAGTCAGAGATGATAGTTTACCTTTGTACAGCCAGAAAGAAAATGGTTTGTAATTTTATAATATTCGAGAAAAATACTGTTATGTGAACCTACACGGATCTTTTGATCATGTATGGAAAAATTATTAATTCAAGCCCAATTCCAGCCTCTTGATCTACCGTCTTCTTCAAAACATATGATGCAGTTTCCTACACTCCACCCGAAATGGAAAAATGTCATCAACTTGGCATCCAATTTCCACCCCTCATTCTGTTCTACGCCAGTTTTCTTTTTAAAAAAAAGGAAATTCTTCCCTTCCTCAACTTCTCCTTCACCACTACTGAAGTTAGTGCTGTAAGCCCACTGACTCCCATCAATGCCTTGACTAAACTTCCTTATACCACACATCTCAGAAGGAACCCACTCCATTCTCCCACTTTCTTTTCTGTAATGTCATGCAATGACAACGCCACCGCCATCTGTTTTACCTACATTTCCAATGATTCTCTTCCTCCCACTCAGGATTCTCCACCACCCTAGCTTTCAACCTTTTCATCCCAATTCTCTCACTTCAGTCTGTAGTTTTGCTTTCACTACTTACACTTATTGTCAAAATCACAATAAGGTTCCTTGGATGATGTTCCACCCAACCTCCACCCTCATCCTCTATCTTTCCCATGTTATTCTATCAAACACATGTCCCCCATTCCATTTCACCATTACGAAGAAACAGTTCTGCTTGTTATGCCCTGGTTCAAATGCCTTCTTTTCCTACTCAGAGTACATTTCCACACAAGGGTGGGAAATACAAAGTTGCCTCTTTCACATCCTCTATCTCCACCGTCAAAGGCCCCAAACAACCTTTCCAGATGAAACTGTAATATACCTATTCTTCCTTCAATTCAGCATACTGTACTCCCTATTCACAATGCAGGTCTCTACACTAGGGAGACAAATTAGATTGGCCACTGTGCAGATCATCATCTTGCAGTACACAAGAGGGATCCTGAGTCACTTTAATTTCCTGCCGCAGTAGCATGAGCCCACAGCCACAAAATGGGGAGATACTAAAAGAATATTTTGCACCAGTATTTACTGTGGAAAAGGTTATGGAAGATATAAATTGTAGGGAAATAGATGATGACATCTTGCAAAATGTCCAGATTACAGAGGAGGAAGTGCTGGATGCAGTGAAACGATTAAAAGTGGATAAATCCCCAGGACCTGATCGGGTGTACCCGAGAACTCTGTGGGAAGCTTGAGAAGTGATTGCTGGGCCTCTTGCTGAGATATTTGTATCATCGATAGTCACAGATAAGGTGCCAGAAGACTGGAGGTTGGCTAACGTGGTGCCACTGTTTAAGAAGGGCAGTAAAGACAAGCCAGGGAACTATAGACCAGTGAGCCTGACCTTGGTGGTGGGCAAGTTGTTGGAGAGAATCCAGAGGGCCAGGATGTACATGTATTTGGAAAGGCAAGGACTGATTCAGGATAGTCAACTTTGTACATGGGAAATCATGTCTCACAAACTTGATTGAGTTTTTTGAAGAAGTAACAAAGAAGATTGAGGACAGAGCAGTAGATGTGATCTATATGGACTTCAGTAAGGCGTTTGACAAGGTTCCCCATGGGAGACTGATTAGCAAGGTTAGATCTCAGAATACGGGGAGAACTAGCCATTTGGATATAGAACTGGCTCAAAGGTAGAAGACAAAGGGTGGTGGTGGTGGAGGGTTGTTTTTCAGACTGGAGGCCTGTGACCAGTGAGTGCCACAAGGATCGGTGCTGGGTCCTCTACTTTTTGTCATTTACATAAATGATTTGGATGCGAGCATAAGAGGTACAGTTAGTAAGTTTGCAGATGACACCAAAATTGGAGGTGTAGTGGACAGCAAAAAGGGTTACCTCAGATTAAAACAGGATCTGGACCAGATGGGCCAATGGGCTGAGAAGTGGCAGATGGAGTTTTATTCAGATAAATGCGAGGTGCTGCATTTTGGAAAAGCAAATCTTAGCAGGACTTGTACACTTAATGGTAAGGTCCTAGGAAGTGTTGCTGAACAAAAATACCTTGGAATGCAGGTTCATAGCTCCTTGAAAGTGGAGTTGCAGGTAGATAGGATAGTGAAGGCAGTGTTTGGTATGCTTTCCTTTATTGATCAGAGTACTGAGTACAGGAGTTGGGAGGTCACGTTGCAGCTGAACAGGACATTGGTTAGACCACTGTTGGAATATTGTGTGCAATTCTGGTCTCCTTCCTATCGGAAAGATATTGTGAAACTTGAAAGGGTGCGGAAAAGATTTAGAAGGATGTTGCCAGGGTTGGAGGATTTGAGCTATAGGGAGAGGCTGAACAGTCTGGGGCTGTTTTCCCTGGAGCGTCGGAGGCTGAGGGGTGACCTTATAGAGGTTTACAAAGTTATAAGGGGCATGGATAGGATAAATAGACAAAGTCTTTTCCCTGGGGTCAGGGAGTGCAGTACTAGAGGGCATAGGTTTAGGGTGAGAGGGGAAAGATATAAAAGAGACCTAAGGGGCAACCTTTTCATGCAGAGGGTGGTACATGTATGGAATGAGCTGCCAGAGGATGTGGTGGAGGCTGATACAATTGCAACATTTAAAAGGCATTTGGACGGGTATATGAATAGGAAGGGTTTGGAGGGATATGGGCCGGGTGCTGGCAGGTGGGACTAGATTGGGTTGGGATATCTGGTCGGCATGGACAGGTTGGACTGAAGGGTCTGCTTCCATGCTGTACATCTCTATGACTCTATGACTCTCACCCTTCTGCACTGTTCCAATGAAGCTCAACATACATTGAAGAGTAATACATCTCTTGTTTAGGTTTCACAGCTTTCTAGAGTCAATGTCGAGTTCAACAATTTCAGATCAGAAGATGTATCCACGTTTTCCAAACACCAGGTTAGGTGTTGATTCTCCAGTTCCATGTCATCTTTAGATCAATCATTTGTCTCCTTAATTGTTCAATTACCATCCCCTTTCACTACTATTCTGCAATTTGATTCCTCCTGCCTGCCACCCTCTTAATCCCTCCACCTTCTTATCTGTAACATCCATAAAGGTCATCAATATGACATAGGTAAAAACAAGGACAGCAGATGCTGGAAACCAGTGTCTAGATTAGAGCGGTGCTGGAAAAGCACAGCAGGTCAGGCAGCATCAGAGGAGCAGGAAATCGACATTTCGGGCAAAAGCCCTTCATCAGGAATAGAGGCAGGGTGCCTGCAGAGTGGAGAGATAAATGAGAGGGGGGATGGGGGGTGGGGAGAAAGTAGCATAGATTACAGTAGTTGAATGGGGGTGGGGATAGAGGTGATAGGTCAGAGAGGGACATGGTTGAAGAGCTTCAGGGCAGAGGAGATGACCTGGGAGTTGCAGTGAGACAGAGACTCTCAGATTCTTGTCGAGAGAGGAGAGAGAAAAAAATCAACATGACATGTCAATCCTGTTTCCCTCGTCCCACATGTTACAAAATCTGGGAAAGGTTTCCAGCATTTTATTTTTCATTCCCAGCATCTGTATTATTTTTTCCTTCAAAGTTACTTGTGGTCAATCTAAAAATGCTTCATTGGTCTAATACCATAACTATAGAGATCCAGGGCAAAGAAAAAAAAGGTTAAAATTACTGGTGACACTCAGGAAGCAGTTGTTTCTTTAGTTCTAACTACCCGAATATTTAACACAGAAAGACAATATTTCTTGATTTAAACACACAAACATTTAGACTTAGCACAGTTCAGTCACAAGCAAGTTAATGAGGATATAGAACATTAAGAATATTAAAATAATCTAACCTGTCAAGATACACCTTGTAATTCTTTTTGGCAAACTTTCACTAAACCATGCATTCACAAAATATGCTTTTACTATTTAAATGTCAACTGATGTTTAACAAGTCACCCAGAAGCTCTATATAAACAAAACTAAAATTCACTGCGCTCAAGGTAGTGGAAGAACACAGGCCAAATGTACCTTCACCTCGTCTTCCAGCATTCCAACATGACCATTCTGTCCATGACAACCTGGTCCATTCTTCAATTGCCCCCAACACCTTCTTGGACAAGTGGAGGCGATGGCCCAGTGTTAGACTATTAATCTAGAAACTCAGCTAATGCTTTGGGGACCTTGGTTCAATTCTATAAAGAATCTGGAATTAAGAGTATTATGATGACCCATTGCCAAATTTCAGGAAAATCTCTGGTTCACTAATGTCCTTAATAGAAAGAAATCTGCCATCCTTACCTGGTCTGGCTTATACTTGACTCCAGACCTACAGAAAATGGCTGACTTTTAACTACCCTCTGAGCAATTAGGAATGAGCAATAAATGCTGGCCTGGCCAGGGATGCCCACATCCCATGAGTGAATTAAAAAAAAAGTGGAGATTTAACACCTGCCATTTTCCAACCATCCCAGACCCCTAACATTACTTTCAAGTTGAACTATGAAGTATGTACAATTCTTTAAACTGAGTTTATTGTATCTTCCACTCATATTCTCGCCTGTTCAACAGGAGGGAAAGTAAACACTGTACACCTATTAGAACTTCGTGCTGCATTTTGGAAAGGCAAATCAGAGCAGGACTTATACACTTAAGGTCCTAGGGAGTATTGCTGAACAGAGAGATCTTGGAGTGCAGGTTCATAGTTCCTTGAAAGTAGCGTCACAGATAAATAGGATAGTGAAGGTGGTGTTTGGCATGCTTCATTTTATTGGTCAGAGCATTGAGTAAGGAGGTCATATTGCAGCTGTACAGGATATTGGTTAGGCCACTTTTGGAATACTGCGTGCATTTCTGGTCTCCTTCCTATCAGAAGGATGTTGTGAAACTTGAAAGGGTTCAGAAAAGATTGACAAGGATGTTGCCAGGGTTGGAGGATTTGGGCTAAAGGGAGTGGCTGAACAGGCTGGGGCTGTGTTCCCTGGAGTATCAGAGGCGGGGGGGTGACCTTATAGAGGTTTATAAAATCATGAGAGGCATAGATAGGGTGAATAGACAAGGTCTTTTCACGGTGATGGGGGGAGTCCAGATCTAGAGGGCACAGGTTTAGGGTGAGAGAGGAAAAATTTAAAAGGGAGCTAAGAACAACTTTTTCCACGCAGTGGGTGGTGCTTATATGGAATGAATTGCCAGAGGAAGTGGTGGAGGCTGGCACAATTGCAACATTTAAAAGGCACCTGGATGAATATTTGAATAGGAAGGGATTAGAGGGATATGGGTCAAGTGCTGGCAAGTGGGGCTGGATTAGGTTAGGATATCCGATCAGCATGGACATGTTGGACTGAAGGGTCTGTTTCCCTGCTGTACAGCTCTATGTCTCTACATCTTGGTCCTCAAGCCTAGTCCTGAAATATCATTCGCCTATTTTAACTCTCCTTACTTCTTCCAATCCGACAGTTCCACAACCAGCATCTTCTAACTTCCTGGTTGCCTAAAGCAAAGCCTATGTGATTCTACCTGTTGTTATGTAGTTTCCGACTTTTAGGCTATACATCAAGTGCAATATAACCACAATGACCTGCAGCTGCACTTGAATTTCCATCGGGCTAATTAGATCAGCTGGACACTTTAGAAGGTTGGTATTTAATTCTTTGAGGTAACAAGAAAATAATGGACTCCACTTGCTCTATCAAAATTTTTAAAAATTAGTTGTGTTGGAATAGAATAGGTGCAGAGTATCTTCATTTCAAACACAATACAGTAAAACCTGGGTGGGTTGCTTATCTGTGCATCACTGATTCTAATATTAGTACAGTGGCAGTATGTATGTATTCCATTTAGTATGAAAACACACTCAAATACTATACAAGCACCAGATTGCTGGACAGAGAAACAACGCTGCAGCTAAACGCCAACTTTGCAGCTCACCTTGGGAAAATGGGTTTAATTTTCAAGGACTCTCTCTCTTTTACACCTCCATCCCAGCACCACTAACCCCACACAAACACACTCTCAAAAGCAATTTTTGTAATTTTGAAGGTTAGCAGTGTTTTAACCGTTCCCCCTTTCAGGGGAGTGGGAATTTGTCATAGTGCCTACTCAAATTTAAATGTTAAGTGTACCAGCCTGATGAGATGCGCCTGATTCAGAATGTTGTCGCCTTAAACCCACTCCATAATTTGTGCACATATTGCAGGGAAAATCCTCCACACAAATTCACGTTATCCACTAGGTTGGAAGTTAAACCAAGACTTTATCCATGTAGCAGAACAAAATTACAATGGATTGGTACTCGCGATTCAGCTGTATAAAGCCCTGGTTAGTCAAAACCTGAAATACTACTGCAGTTCTGGGCATCATACCTTAGGAATGATGGCCTTGCTTGGGTGCAGTGATGATTCATGAGAATGCTACTTGAACTCCCAGGGTCAAACTATGATGAAAGTTTACAGAATCATGAGTGGATTCTTTGGAATTCAGACAGTAATGGGGCAATTTAAATCAAAATTTCCAGGAAATTAAAGAGAAACAAATAGTGTAAATAAAGATAAATAATCTGCTGATTGGAAGAGCCCTGTTGTTTCTTGTTCTGTCTGCACATGGCACAGATGCCCAATGAAGAACACTGCACTGGATCAGACAACCAATGGACAAGTTTATGCTCAACAGCCCAACCAACATGTCCATGGGCAACTATCAATATCATCAAAAGCAAGCACCACTCCTTCACCTTTGACCACTGAAGTTCAAATTCTTTTCAAACAACATGTAGATCATTGGTCTTCCAACGTTCCTCAAAATGACCACTATTAAAACAGGTCAGTTCCTAGTCTCATTGTTCTTTGCGGGAATCGTATCCTGGATAGATGGCTGTTGCATTTGCCCAAAGCCCTGATTGCATGTAATACATTGTTAGATGCCCGAGAAATACGATGTCTGCAGCTTTGGTCCTTATTTTACCAAGTGTACAGATTTTTCACTTTCATAGGTGGAAGAGGTCTCGGACTAAACAGTCATTTCTTGCTCATCTACAATTTGCATGTTTTATACTGTGGGCTGCTCAGTGTGGGCTGCTCAAGCACTGACTATGGGATGCTTGTAAGAATTGTAGGTGACAGTTTTTATACATTTTCAAAATAAATATATGGTGTATCCATTTCTAAAATGGCTGCTCTGGCAGAATTGTGAACAACTTTCTCACACAAAAAAAAATTACTGTGCAAATCCTTGCTTTATTTTTACTTTGAAACGCAAAAGAATGAAACCAAAATTTTATACAATACGGTTCACAGAGGGCTTTACTAAGAAAGCAGGTGTTAATGAGCTGAGAGAATGGAACATACGGAATCTTACAAAACAAAAACAAACTTCCCTGGATGCTGCAAAGCTGAGGTGCGATAAAGAAAACAGCAAGGTGCTGGAAAGACTCAACAAGTTAGGCAGCATCTGTGGAGAGAGAAAATATTCAGGTCAATTGCCATTTGGCAGAAATTGGACAGTTTAGTACATTTTCAAACAAGGCAGGAGTGGGTCGAGGAAAGCATAAGCAGAGTAGAAGGTGGGGAACACAAACAAACAGATGAAAAATAGATCAGGGTTATAATCAGAAAGATTGTAGATCATTGGCGGTCTCTCATAGAAGAGGAGGACTCTTCCATTCTCGGTGGAGTCCATATATGGCTTGAAAGACTGAGATGGCCACTGCAGGCTGTGTTACACTTGGGGTAGAAGGTGGTCACAAAAAAAAAGTGTAGCGGTGCACTCTTTTCACTGTTTTCATCTGGTTTCTGCTTTCTCCCCCTGACGGCAAGTCTTGATGTGCTTGAAGCCTTGCATAATACAATAAGCTTCAATCTGCAATTTGAGAGGGAGTGGGTACAATCTGAAGTGACAATATTTCAGTTGAATAAAGGGAAATATGGAGCTATGAGGGAGCAACTGGCCAAAGTTCAATGGTTCAATACCTTAACAGGGAAGACCGTGGAGGAACAATGGCGGATATTTCTGTGTATAATGCAGAAGATGCAGGATCAGTTCATTCCTAAAAGGAAGAAAGATCCCAGGAGGAGACATGGGCGGCCGTGGCTGACGAGGGAAGTAAAGAAACATATAAGGTTAAAAGAGAAAAAGTATAACTTAGCGAAGATAAGCGGGAAAACGGAGGACTGGGAAGCTTTTAAAGAACAGAGGATTAGTAAGAAGGAAATACGCAGAGAAAAAATGAGGTATGAAGGTAAACTGGCCAAGAATATAAAGGAGGATAGTAAAAGCTTTTTTAGGTATGTTCAAGGCAAAAAAATAGTTAGGACAAAAATTGGGCCCTTGAAGACAGAAGCAGGGGAATATATTACTGGGAACGAAGAAATGGCAGAGGAATTAAATGGGTACTTCAGATCTGTGTTCACTGGGGAAGACACAAGCAATCTCCCTGAGGTAACAGTGGCTGAAGGACCTGAACTTAAGGGAATTTCTATTTGCCAGGATTTGGTGTTGGAGAGACTGTTAGGTCTGAAGGTTGATAAGTCTCCAGGACCTGATGGCGTGCATCCCAGGGTACTGAAGGAGGTGGCTCGGGAAATCGTGGATGCGCTGGCGATTATTTTCCAGAGTTCAATAGAATTGGGGTCGGTTCCTGAGGATTGGAGGGCGGCTAATGTTGTGCCACTTTTTAAGAAGGGTGGGCGGGAGAAAGCAGGAAATTATAGACCAGTTAGTCTGACCTCCGTGGTGGGAAAGATGCTGGAGTCTATTATAAAGGATGAAATTACGACACATCTGGATAATAGTAACAGGATAGGACAGAGTCAGCATGGATTTATGAAGGGGAAATCATGCTTGACTAATCTTCTTGAATTTTTTGAGGATGAAGATGGACGAGGGAGATCCAGTGGATGTCGTGTACCTGGACTTTCAGAAAGCTTTTGATAAAGTCCCACACAAGAGGTTAGTGAGTAAAATTAGGGCGCACGGGATTGGGGGCAAAGTACTAGATTGGATAGAGAATTGGTTGGCTAATAGGAAACAAAGGGTAGTGATTAACGGCTCCATTTCGAAATGGCAGTGGGGTACCGCAGGGATCCGTGCTGGGACCGCAGCTTTTTACAATATATGTAAATGATATAGAAGATGGTATCAGCAATAACATTAGCAAATTTGCTGATGACACAAAGCTAGGTGGTAGGGTGAAATGTGATGAGGATGTTAGGGGATTACAGGGTGACCTGGACAAGTTAGGTGAGTGGGCAGATGCATGGCAGATGCAGTTTAATGTGGATAAATGTCTGGTTATCCACTTTGGTGGCAAGAACAGGAAGGCAGATTACTACCTCAATGGTATCAAATTAGGTAAAGGGGCTGTTCAGAGAGATCTGGGTGTTCTTGTCCACCAGTCAATGAAGGCAAGCATGCAGGTACAGCAGGTCGTGAAGAAGGCTAATAGCATGCTGGCCTTCATAACAAGAGGGATTGAGTATAGAAGCAAAGAGGTGCTTCTGCAGTTGTACAGGGCCCTGGTGAGACCACACCTGGAGTACTGTGTACAGTTCTGGTCTCCAAATTTGAGGAAAGACATTCTGGCTATTGAGGGAGTGCAGCGTAGGTTCACGAGGTCAATTCCTGGAATGGCAGGATTGCCTTACACGGAAAGACTGAAGCAATTGGGCTTGTATACCCTTGAGTTTAGAAGACTGAGAGGGGATCTGATTGAAACGTATAGGATTATGAAAGGACTGGACACTCTGGCAGGAGGGAACATATTTCCGTTGATGGGGGAGTGCCGAACCAGAGGACACAACTTAAAAATACGGGGTAGACCATTTAGGACAGAGATGAGGAGAAACTACTTCACCCAGAGAGTGGTGGCTGTGTGGAATGCTCTGCCCCAGAGGGCAGTGGAGGCCCAGTCTCTGGATTCATTTAAGAAAGAATTGGATAGAGCTCTCAAAGATAGTGGAGTCAAGGGGTATGGAGATAAGGCTGGAACAGGATACTGATTAGGAATGATCAGCCATGATCATATTGAATGGCGGTGCAGGCTCGAAGGGCAGAATGGCCTACTCCTGCATCTATTGTCTATTGCCTATTGCCTGATGCTCCTCCTTCACTTTGTATGGTTTTGGGCCAATGATTCCCAAGTCTCTGTGGGAATGCTGCACTTTGCCAGTGAGGCCTTGAGGATATCACTGAAGCACTTACTCTGTCCAGTAGGGGCTCACCTGCTGTTTCAAAGCTAGGAGTAGAGCACCTGCTTGGGGAGTCTCATGTCAGTCACACAGATAGCGCACCCAGCTCATCGTAGCTGATCAAGCGTGGTCAATGCCTCGATGCTGGGGGCATTGGCCTGGTGAAGGATGTTGGTTTAGGTGCATCTTTCTTCCCAGCGAATTTGCAGGACTTTGCACAGACAGCATTGATGGTACTGCTCCACTGCCTTGAGATGTAGACAGTCTACATCTCAGAGCCATATAGGAGGGAAAGAACTACCACAGCTCTGTAAACCATGACCTTGGTGTCTGATCTGACGCTCTTGTCCTTAAACCCTTTTTCTCGGGCAGCACTAGCACAGTGAAGCAAATGGGACCAAATGTTATGGGGAGAAAGCAGGATTAGGCTATTGAGTTGGACAATCAGACGTGATCGTGAAGAATGGCAGAGCAGGCTCAAAGGGCCAAATGGCCTCCTCCTGCTCCTACCTTATGTATCAGTGCTAGATCTCTTCATCAGTAGCTGCTTTGGCTGACAGGATACTCCTGAGGTAAAGGAAGTTATCAACATTCTCGAAGGTCTCCCCAAAGAACTTGATGTGGTGGTTAGCTCCATAATGCCAGGCCAGCTTGGTGGAGGACTTCCATCTTCTGGATGTTCAGGAAGACACCATTGCTCTTATTTGCCTTCGTAAAAGATGCTAACAATAGTCTGGAGTACATCCTCTGCGATTGCACGTATGCAAGATTGTACATTAACAAGTGAATAGACAACATGTTGTTCCTTGACATTACATTGGAATATTGCAGCCAAACGGTTTGAGTACAAATGGAGCAGACAATTGAAACGGCAGGCAATTAGAAGCTCACTGTCGCACTGTGCACTTAACAGAGTTATTTTACAAAACAATCATCCAATTCTGATTAGGTGTCCGTCATGTAGAAGAGATCACATTTTAAGCAGTGAAAATATTATACCAGAAAGCACAGTTGAATCAGTTTCAACTGGAAGGAGTGAAGAGGGCTCTAGATAGTGAGGAGGGTGAAGTACGAGGATAGATGCTGTATCGCCACCACTTTTCTAAGACGGTGTCTCGAGAAGGGGACAGAATATTGGGGGTGATTGAGTAATGGACCTGTGTGTCAGAAGGAACAGTCCCTAAGAAATGCTAAAAAGAAATGGGAGGGATAGGTACATGCGACAGTGGTATGTTAGAAACGGCAGGTGATCTGTTAAATGCAGAAGTTACTGGGATGCAAGGTGAAGACAAGGGAGAGGGTTTCATGGTTCTGGGGAAATGGAAATAGGGTGAGAAATAAAATGAGTTAACTCAAAGCCCTGTCAATTACAGTGAGGGCAAATTCCCAGGTGAGAAAACAAACATGCCAGTGTGCAAGGCTACATTAGTAGAACAGATGCAATGTAGACAGGGAAACTGGGAGATTAAATTTTAAAAAAAAGCATGCTTGCAGGAGATGTGGTGTGAGGAAAGGTAGTCAAGGGAGTTAATGGGCTGATTATGAATTATTGTGATTATCGCCATTTCTATGGTTAGGCTGAGAAGTCAAGGAAGAGAAGACTCAGAGATAAGCAAGGTAAAGGCAAGAGAAGTTTGGAAATTGAAGGGACAATTGATTAAATTTTCCAGTTCTGACCAAGAGCAGGAAACAGCACCAACAGTCAGTGTGCTAGGATAGGGGAAGTGAACAAGGGATTTAAAGTAGGACTGGAACAAACAATGTTCCACATTCCCCACAAAATAAGTCAAGCAGAGCCAGCAGGAGAGCAGAATAGAATCCCTACGGTGCGAAAACAGATCCTTCGGCCCAACAAGTCCACACCAACCCTCCAAAATGTAACCCACCCAGACCCATTTGCCTACTCTATATTTACCCCTGACAATGCACCTAACCTATACACATCCCTGATCACTATGGGCAATTAGCATGGCCAATTCACCCAGCCTGCACACCTTTGGACTGTGGGAGAAAGCCGGAATACCCAGAGGAAACCCACGCAGACACGGGGAGAATGTGCTAACTCCACACAAACAGTTGCCCAAGGCTGGAATCAAGCCCAGGTCTCTGGCACTGAGGCAGCAGTGCTAACCACGGAGCCACTATTCGGAGAAATTAAACAATTTCTCACATGACTCTGCTCAATGTGAGAAATGTTCACTCAGGTGGAGAAAGGTAGTACTGGATTAGTGGTGCTGGAAGAGCACAGCAGTTCAGGCAGCATCCAACGAGCAGCGAAATCAACGTTTCGGGCAAAAGCCCAGGGCTTTTGCCCGAAACGTTGATTTCGCTGCTCGTTGGATGCTGCCTGAACTGCTGTGCTCTTCCAGCACCACTAATCCAGTATTTGATTTTCAGCATCTGCAGTCATTGTTTTTACCCTGGAGGAAGGTAGTGTTGGATCGAGACTGGCTCAATGTAACAGGACTTTCTGTATTCAATGAAGGCAAGAACGCCAAGTGCTGCCATCATCACCCTAGATACTTGCGACGTCATTTTCAAGGAACTATGTACCTTCACCCCTATGTGTTTGTGTTCAACAGCATTCCCCGGGGCTCTACCATTAATTGTGTAAAGCCTGCCCTGGTTTGCCTTACTAAAATGCAACACCTTACATTTTTCTGAATTAAACTCCATCTGCCATTCCTCGGCCCACTGACCCAGTCGATCAAGATTCCATTGTACTCTTAAGACAACCTTCTTCGCAATCCACAAACCACCAATTTTGGTGTCATCTGCAAACATACTAACTATACCACCTAAACTGTAGTCCAAATCATTTATATAACTGATGATCAACCATGGACCCAGCACCAATCCTTGTGGCATATTGCTGGTCACAGGTCTCCAATCTGAACAACAACCCACAATCACCATCCTCTGTCTCCTACCATCAAGCCACTTTTGAATCCATTTGGCAAGCTCTCCCTGTAGACATCTTCCACTCTGCCTTCATCTGTCTTCTTGGTTAAAAAATTCAATAATTTGAGAGACATGACTGCCCATGCACAAAGCAATGCTGACTATCCCTAATTATTTCTTGTCTTTCTAAATGAAGATCCTATCTCCTATTTGTTTAGGGTCTCATGTATCTCCAAACATAGACAATCTCAATAATCTTTCAGGGGCCCTATTCCCTAGCTACTCTTTTGCTTTTAGTGTACTTACAGAATCTCGGAATTCTCCTTTACCTTATCACTTGTCTATGCTACCCCTCAATTACTACAAAGAATACAGCATTAGATTCCATATTGTTATAAAGTTGGAATCTAAAATATTAATTTATCATGTTATTAATTGGGCATATATCCTCAATCTTTTGGAAAGAGCGCCACCGCCTCACAGCGCCAAGGACCCGGGTTGAATTCCGGCCTCAGCTGACTGCCTGCGTGGAGTTTGCACATTCTCCACTTGTCTGCGTGGGTTTCCTCCTGGTGCTCCAGTTGCTTCCCACAATTCACACATATGCCAGTTAGATGAACTGGCCATGCTAAATTGCCCATAGTGTTTAAGGATATGTAGGTTAGCCTGGGGTAAATGTAGAGTAGGAGAAAGTAAGGACTGCAGATGCTGGAGATCAGAGTGAAAATATGTTGCTGGAAAAGCGCAGCAGGTCAGGCAGCATCCAAGGAGCAGGAGAATCGACGTTTCTGTAAATGTGGAGTACTAGAGGAATGGGTCTGGTTGGATTACTCCTCGAAGGGTCAGTATGGACCTGTTGGGCCAAAGGGCCTGTTTCCACACTGTAGGGATTCTATGATTCTATAATAGAAAACCAGAGAGCTGCTGGGTCACCACACTAATGGTTGGAAATTTAGTCAAATTGGATGTCTGCTGTGGAGAGGACACAGTGAAAGTCAGGAAAATGGAAACTGCGGAAGTAGCAAAGGACATCAGAAAGATCATGATTGAAGGTGGCAAGTGATAGCGAGGGAGGGGAGGGGAAAAAACATCACAGAAAGAATTGAGTTCTATGGGGAAAAAGAAACAGATTGGAGAACAGATCTCTAAAGACAAGGACGACAGTGACCATCTTAGAAAAAAAATGGTTTGATGTTCAATGTTGTTATTATTATCCAATTGGAACAGCATCTCTTTCAATAAAAACTTTTCTGATTCAACAAAATGTCAACAATTTACCCTTATTTTTGGACATCAGATATCGGTAATGGGTCTGCTATTCCCAGAGGCGTCTTCACTGTTTCCATCTTGCCCGATTACCATTTCTTTTCCCTTGTACGATCATCCCATGTTGTTCAATTCTCCTGCCCATCAACCCTCGATTTTGCATTTTGTTCCTTTTCCTTATTTAAAAATTGTTTCATCTTTAAGGGAGTGGCAGTTCAGATGAATGTTAACAGTTGTTTCTCCCTCCGGAGATGCTGCCTGACTTGCTGAGAATTTCTAGCACTTTCCAAGTAAAGTTGGTTAAGTTTGGGGTGAAGACTGTAGTGCTTTCAATAGTCACCCTTTTTGGAAAAACAGACAAGTAGTAGGATATTGACATGGTTAATATAGGCAGTGGCCCCAAGCCTTTCAGACATGTTCAAAGGCCAGTTCGGCAGACAGTGAAATCGGAATTCAATAAAATCTGGAATTAAAAATTAGCCTCATGTTGGCCGTGCAACCAATATAGTTTCCAAAAAAAATATAAAAACCCTACCTAGCACAAAAATGTCTTTCAGGGAAGGAAATCTGCCAACCTTACAGTGAACCAGCCAAGCAAGCCTCTCAATTGTATCAAACCACTACAAAGTCTAAAGAAAGGAATGAAACTGGACACACAACCTGGCATCACGCTCAATATCAAAAACAGCAATCAGACCCTGTTGAACTTGCAAAGTATTCCTAGCTTTCTGATAAAATAGGGAGTGCTATCCCAAAAACTAATTAAGCAACTGCCTGACAATCATACTCATGGAATGATACCTTACAGATAAAGGCCCCAGTCACCAGCATCACCATCCCTGGGACAGAAAGTACCCAACAGCAGTAGAGAAACACCAGAAGTGACAACATGGTAATATACAGTTAGGAGGAAGTTTCCCAAAGGAGTTCTCAACATCGGCTCCAGATCCAATGAAGTCTCATGCATCTGGTAAAAGGGTGGATACTGATATTGCCTGATTATCATAAACGACCTTGAATCAATATTCTCCATGTTGAACACCATTGGCAAGAGCATAGAATGTACTCCGGGTGAAAACAGAGTAGCTCAGTAGCACTACTACTGATCATGCTGGACGCATCCTAAAAGGACATAGCTGGGTCTGTTTCAGGTGGTAAGGAAACCAATATGAGGGAAAGACTTACCTGACCTCATTCTCACCAATCTGTCACAAATGTATCTGCCCAGACCAGTACCCATGGGAGTGACCACTGCACATTCTTTATGGAGAACAAGTCTACTTCACAGCAGCAGAATTCTATTTAACCATAATATTAACCTCACTCTTAGCATAAATCACCCAATTCAACTATTTTCAAATCTTGAAGCTGTATCATCAGTGCCGACTCATCTCTCCAAAACAAAAAAACACAGTTCAAAGAAACAACTTTGCAACTACGGTCCCATCCTGAGAGTCCGAATGTCTTTTCCCAATGCCTCAGTTACCATTCTACATCTGCCATCTGCTTGAATAAAGGAGCTCTTCCAGACTTGCCAGAACCAATTCCCAGATAATGACCTCATTAACATCCAATTTCTGCTATCTGTTTAAAACACAATACCCAGCATTGCCTCTATCGGGCCTTGCTGGTTACTTTTTCCCTGGCCACAAGAATGCTTTTCCTGGTGATGGAGAGATATTGAATAAAATTACTTGCACAATGGTGTTTTCACCAAGTCCCTGCACTTAGACACACAGGTGCTAAACACAACACTCCTCCCAGGGTTGCTTTGTCTGTAGGAACCCTCTTACCAAGGATCAGCCTGCACTTAACCTTCAGGCCAACCCTCACAAACAAAAAAAGGTGGTTTGATCGATTCTTTTCAGTTTACTGCAAATTGTACTAAAGCAAGCAAAGTGTTTTCAGCTCAGTACCAAAATTTTTTAAAAAACAGAAGTAAAAATAATGAGAAAAAAACAGGGAGGATTCTAATATGTTCACTATCACGATCAATCCAGGAGAGCAATCCTGGTTCAACGAAAGAAGCGAGAAGGCATGCCAGAAATAGCATCAGGCATACCTAAATGTGAGGTACCATCCTGGTAAGCTACTCAAGATTAGTTTTGCAAGAATTCGCAGCCAAGTGATTCCACCTACAACAAACCAGATCTAGGCTCTACAGTCCTGCACATCCACTTGTGAATGGCGGTGGGAAATTAAACGACCGACACAATGTGGTTCCACAAACATCCACATCCTCAATAATGGGGGCTCCCAGCACATTAGTGCAAGAGTAGTTCGATGCATTTGCATCCATCTTCAGGCAAAAATGTGGATTATCCATCTCAGCCCGTTACCAAGCTCACAGCTACCAGTCTGATTCATTCCATGTGATTTTAAGAAATAACTAAAAGGTACTGGAAATGAAGAAGCCTGGACTACATTCCACACATGCTCCAGAACTAGCTCTGCCCCAGCTGTACTGCTACAATATACTACGTGGGAAATTGCACGGGTTTGGTCCTGTGCACAAAAAGCATGACCATTACAACCTGGTCAATTATCACTCTAACAATATAATCTTGATCATCAGACACAGTGCTATCAACCAGCACCTTTTTATTTGCTGCTTAGGCCAGCATTCATTGCAGGTGCCAAATGGCCCAGAGGGCAGTTAAAACTCAGCCAATTTACTGACGGTCTGAAGTTAGATGTAGGCCAGACTAGATAAGGATGGTAGTTTCCTTCCTAAAAGACATTAGTGAACCAGGCTGGTTTTTCCAACAACGGTTGACAATTAGATTCAATTCTAGATTTTGTATTGAATATAAATTCCACCATCTGCAGTGACAGGATTCAAACTCAGGTTCCCAGAATATTACCTGGGTTCTGAATTATCAGTCCAATTATAAGACCAGTCGGCCATTGCCTCAATTAAGTCAGATTTAGCACAATAGGTGCCATTGACAAAATTCAGGTTCTGAAGTAGTCTCTATCCATGTGCAACAAGGCCAGGACAGTATACTTGCTTGAGCTGATAAGTTGCAAGTAACATTCACACCACATAAGTGTCAGACCAATGACCACCATCCCTTGTCATTCACGTAATGCAATACCATCAATGAATCCCCATTATTAGCATTAAAGTTGACCAGAAACTGAACTGGACACAAATACTGTAGCTAAGAATTCTGTGGTAATCAACTTACTCATGTCTTCTCAAAGCCTGCCCATCACCTACAAGTCACGAGTGTGGTGGAATACTCACCATTTGTCTGGATGGGTGAAGATCCATAAACATTCAGGAATCGTGAAACCATACAGCACTTGGCACACAAGCCACCACCTTTAACTTTGACATAAGAACATAAGAAATAGGAGCAGAAGTAGACCATCTGGCCCCCCAACCCTGCTCTACCATTCAATAAGATCATGGATCATCTTTTCATGGACCCAGCTCCACTTATTTGCCCGCTCACTATAACCTTCAATTGCGTTACTGTTCAAAAATCTAACTTTGCCTTAAAATATTAAACAAGGTAGCTTCAACTGCTTCACTGGGCAAGGAATTCTACAGATTCACAACCCTTTGGGTGAATAAGCTCCTCCTCAACTCGATCCATCATCCTTTTTAACCACTATTGCAAAGTGACAGCAGCATTTTCCATCAGTGCAATACAGCACAACACCTTAACCCCTTCAACAGCATCTTCCAAAAGTACACTTCACCCACCTAGAAAGGACAAGGGCAGCAGATACATAGGATCACAACCACCCTGCAAGTTCCCCTCCAAGCCATTCTGTCTTGGAACGATATCATCACTCCTTCACTGTTGTGGATCAAAAACTTGGTATTCCCTTTCTACTCTTAAAATTACCCAAAATTAGGTTAAACAGCCCTGATTGAGGAGGGGGCACTTCCTTTCTAAAAGCACCATGGGTGGCCCCACACATTGAGGGCTGCAACAAGGAGGTAGCTCATCGCCACCTTTCCAGGGCAGTTAGGAATAGGGAACAAATGCCAAGGCGATTTTTTCCTTTTTGTTCCTGGAATGCCTGGTTTAGATTAGATTACATTCCCTAAAGTGTGGATACAGGCCTTTCGGCCCAACAAGTCCACACCGACCCTGTGAAGAGTAACCCACCCAGACCCACTTCCCTGTCCTGTATTTACCCCTGACTAATGCATCCAACACTGAGTAATTTAGGATGGCCAATTCACCTGACCTGCACATCTTTGGATTGTGGGAGGAAACTGCAGCACCCAGAGGAAACCCACACAGACATGGTGAGAATAGGAAAACTCCACACAGACAGTTGCCAGAGGCTGGAATTGAACCTGGGTCCCTGTTCCATTCTGTTCCAGTATAAACAAAACTTCACATTTTAATTCCATAGCCTTTATAGAGAAAATACCTTGCATTTCAATTGATATTTGACCACAGAAACATTATTCAAGTCAATGGCCTTTGTTTATTTCACTTCCCCAGAAAAAACAGAAATAAAACAAATTCTTCTAAACAAGTTTTGCAGAATTGTTTCAAACCTTGACACAATATACCCTTATTAGAATATTTCATGCAATCGATGTCACAAAATTAATAGGTTCAGACTTATATTTGTTACTGGCCTCCAATACACACATTTTGAGGCAGGTTATGGAGGGCCAATCAATTCGAATTCCAAAAACTGGAACAAGGGATGGTGGGAATGTGCATCATTCAACATCTACACACACCTACATCCAGGATCAATGGACAAAAATGTCAAACAGGAGCCTATTCAAATTCTTGCTTCTGGCTAAACAAAAGTCACTAAAATGACTTGTAGCGTTGACCTACAATTTTGGGGGTAAAGATGAGCTGACTCAATCTAGAAGTCAAACCACAGTCATTAACTATATACAACACAATATCGTGCATTTACCCACTGAATCATTCATGGCATTGTTATCTGGCTCAGTTGACGGAGAAAAATCAGACTATAAAACAAATCATTTGAATATTACCTTTACCAAATAACCAAGAAAAGGTAAATATAGGCAGCAATTAAAACAAAACACACACAATGCAGAGACTCTTTACAAAGATAATATTAAATCTGCCACGTAAAATCTAGCCTTAGCACTAGGAATCAGTGAAGATCACACACTTTAGAATTATACAGATATGCTTCTTGTCCCATAATTCATCACCTCAATTGCATCTACCAGTTCAACTATTATATTGTTCAAAATACCCCCAATGGACAGAACTAAGTTCAGAAGAGCAAAAGTCATTTAACAGGTGTTACTTTCCCTCCACGATTCAAAATCAACAGTACAAACAAACCATATACCTACCATTGTGCCATGCTGAAATTTACAATGGAAGCTCGAAATGCAGAAGCATTAAAATTTAACATTAAACACAGAAATCCCACAAGTCGGAATAGATAATCGTGTCATTTATGCAGTGGTTACTGTACAAAAAGGATGCTCACATCTTTTCCAAAAACGTACAGCATACATTTTTCAAGGGTTTGTTTTATTGCACGCGTGAAACGATTTTACAGCTGAAATAAAACCTAGTTCAACACGATTTCCTACATTTAATATACCTTTCAACCAAAAAAAAACAGCAACGACATATGCATCAGAACATTCACGATAGAAACAACTATCGGACATTCAGGGACAGGTGTTCAAATCTCTGTCCCCAAACTAAAAACAAAATTATACCAATAGACATTTGTTACGACCGAATATGCACCTCTATCTACTCTTTTGCATGTACTTAAATTGTAGCATTTATGAATTGCATTGCCATTTGCTATTTTTTTTTAATTCAAGCTTGTGCTTCCCTGGACCCCACTTCGGTGCATTTGAAAAACTCGCTTGTCCAGAATGACAAGCCGGTTCTCGTCTGGCTGGAGAGAGAGAGTGGAGAGGCTGCAAGCGTGACCCAGTCCCAGACCCTCCCCCGCCACCATCCACCCCCGCCCCCCGCCAAGCCGGGTTGTCCCTCCTTGGCTGGAGATACCCCCCCGCCCCGCCAACCCAACCCAGGCTGTGACTGGAGTCACACACTCACATTTGCTGTATCTCCATTGTGTCCTCCGCCTGTTGCCGACTGCGCAGGGTGAGCTCGGCGCGCTGCACCATTCCACTCTAGAGGCGCGTGGGACGCCTCCCCGTGCCCCGCGCGCGCTCCATTGTCTGGCGCCGTCGCCCGGGTGGTCGCTGGGGCAACGCCGGCCGCTGCTCCGACTGCCCTCAGCCTGACTCTGAGGGGAAGAGGAGTAGGGGGGCAAACCGGGGAGAGGCGGCGCTTCCTTCAAACTACCTCCTCCTCCAACACCCCACAATGCTCCTCTCCTCTCCTCTCCTCCTCCTATTCCACACCCCCCCCCCCCCCGAAAGCATCCAGTTGCCTTCCAATTCCAACTTTTATTCCGCTCCCACTCTCCAAAGTGATATTTACCAGGTAATGGTGTGCCAGGAGCTCCCCCTGCCTTGGAGGACCTGCAAGAAGCAGCCCTGATATGGCAATTACAAGGGAAGTGTGGCAGTGTATCAAAAGCTTGCCTCCAGGTTACCTTTTGGCAGTGAGTGCTGAACCGCACTTCATGTTCAAAACCACGTACTTTGCAACAAACTGCAACATTTCTGTAATTACGTATTTTAAAAAAGACACAATTGCACATTTAAAGTGCGACCAGAACTGCTCGTCAGCGTTTGTGCAACATCAGCTTCACACAACGCGCTTTTCTTTTAGTTGCTTGGTTGTTGCTGAACGTCGACACTGTTTCCGTAGCAACTATTTTATTGATTCTGCTGACAACAATAACTTGCATTTCTATAGTGCCTGTAGCATAGAAACGCGTTGCAACATGCTTTACAGAATGTTGTCGAATAAATGTTGACGCTGCCTAGCCACAAAATGAGATATTAGGTCATTTAATCTAGCACTTGGTAAAAGAATCAGGTTTTAAGTCGAAAATTTAAAGAGATAGTGTGTTAGAGGGAGAGATAATTTCCAGATTTTAGGGCCTCAGCAGTAAAGATACTGCCATTCCTAACAAGAGTAGAACAATTGGCGATGCATATGAGGCTAGAACAGAAGAAGCATAGATATGTTAGAAGCTTCTAGGGCTACTGAGGTTTCGGGGATAAGAGCCAAGGTTACAATGAAGGTGCAGACATCTCAACCTTCACTGGGGCATGGTGATCCTTCTAGTGATTGTAACAAGGTCAGTAAGGTAGACCTAATAGAATATGAGTTCACTGATTGGGGCTGTTATCCTGGTCAAATCAGGGAGTGCTGGCTGAAAGGAATAAACAGGGATGTCACACATCATTGCCCTTTGATGTGAAAGACACTGCTTGTCACTGGCTATTTGGGTGTTTTCTTTTCTTCCTGGTGGTGGAAATTGAATAAAGATTTGTGCACCTTGTGTCTTTCACTGTGTCTCACGAAAAAGAAAAAAAAAACAAAAAATAGATAAACGGGTGTCACACATCATTGCCCTTTGATGTGAAGGACACTGCTTGTCACTGGCCACTTGGGTGTTTCTTTCTTCCTGGTGGTGAAAATTGAATAAAGATTTGTACACCTGGTGTCTTTCACTGTGTCTCACACCTGTTCATACACAACATGATGCTGGAGAAAAATAAGCACTACCACAGTCAGGTGGTAGTGTTGGGGAGAGAAGAAAAAGAAAAAAAAGTTTTTAAAAAAAGGAGACAGTGCAGGGGAGGGAGAGAGAGAGAGAACCTGCACAGTTACTGCCTTTGCTGTTTTGAATTCATGTATCGCTGGACATCGGAGTACATCTGGGAAAATTAACAAACAGCACAAAGTTCACAGCACAGAATCAGACAAGTTCATCATTGTTTTAAGTGTGTCCGACAGAAAGGCTACAGTAGTGAGTAGAGTGGGTTCTTTCTTGATTATATGTTTTTGGAGATATGTCTCTTGATTAAACTTAAAATATAAGCCATAACTATTAATTTAACCTGGGGCAGTGTTTTGTAGAGGAATAAGACGGTGTTATTTTCTGGGTCTGTAGAGTGTGAAGGAGCAAAAATGGCCATTAGTACAGTGATATGTATTTCCTGTCAGATGTGGGAGTATAAGGAGAGTTTAAGGGTTAGTGCGAATTATATCTACCATAAATGCTGTTGGATGCGAATCTTATCAAATCGAATGGATCGGTTGGAGAGACAGTTAGAAGCAATGAGGAATTTGCAACAGCAACAATATGTGATGAATGGCAGTTATAGGAAGGGGGGAGGAAGTCTCAGATACAATCATATAGATGGGTTAACCCCAGGAAAGATAAGAGAAGTAGGCACCTAGTGCAGGAGTCTTTTGTGAATATACCCATTTCAAACAGGTATACTGTTTTGGAAAATGTAGGGGTGATGGATCCTCAGGGGAACGTAGCACAAACAGCCAAGTTTCTGGTATTAAGACTGGCTCTAATGCAACGAGGAGTATATCGGGTTCCAAAGATCAATTGCGTTCGGGGATTCTGTAGTCCGAGGTAGTGACAGACGTTTCTGTGGCCAGCAGCGAAAAAGGAAAATGGTGTGTTGCTTCCCTGGTGCCAGAATCAAGGATGTTTCAGAGAGGGTGCAGAATGTTCTCACAGGGAAGAGGGGCCAACAGGAGATCATTGTCTACATTGGAATCAATGACATAGGAAGGGAAAAGGTTGAGACTTTGAAGGGAGATTACAGAGTTAGGCAGAAATTTAAAAAGGGGGTCCTCAAGAGCAGTAATATCTGGATTACTCCCAGTGCTACGAGCTTGTGAGGGCAGGAATAGAAGGATAGAGCAGATGAATGCATGGCTGAGGAGCTGGTGTATGGGAGAAGGATTCACATTTTTGGATCATTGGAATCTCTTTTGGGGTAGAAGTGACCTGTACAAGAAGGGCAGATTGCACCTAAATTGGAAGGGGACTAATATACAGGCATTGAAATTTGCTAGAGCTGCTCGGGAGGATTTAAACTAGTAAGGTGGTGCGGGGGGGGGACCCAGGGAGATAGTGTGCTAAGAGATCAATCTGAGACTGGTACAGTTGAGAACAGAAGCGAGTCAAACAGTCAAGGCAGGCAGGGACAAGGTAGGACTAATAAATTAAATGGCATTTATTTCAATGCAAGGGTTCTAACAGGGGAGGCAGGATTAGGAATATGGGACTGGGATATCATAGCAATTACAGAAACATGGCTCAGGAATGGGCAGAACTGGCAGCTTAATGTTCCAGGATACAAATGCTATGGGAAGGATAGAAAGGGAGGCAAGAGAAGATGAGGAGTGGCATTTTTGATAAGGGATAGCATTACCACTGTGCTGAGGGAGGATATTCCCGGAAATACATCCAGGGAAGTTATTTGGGTGGAACTGAGAAATAAAAAAGGGATGATCACCTTATTGGGATTGTATTATAGATCCCCCAATAGTCAGAGGAAATTGAGAAACAAACTTTTAAGGAGATCTCAGCTATCTGTAAGAATAATAGGGTGGTTATGGTAGGGGATTTTAACTTTCCAGATATAGACTGGGACTACCATAGTGTTAAGGGTTTAGATGGAGAGGAATTTGTTAAGTGCATACAGGACAATTTTCTGATTCAGTATGTGGATGTACCTACTAGAGAATGTGTAAAATTTGACCGACTCTTGGGAAATAAGGCAGGGCAGGTGACTGAGGTGTCAGTGGGGGAGCACTTTGGGGCCAGCAACCGTAATTCTATTAGATTTAAAATATTGATGGAAAAGAATAGACCAGATCTAAAAGTTGAAGTTCTAAATTGGAGAAAGGCCAATTTTGAAGGTATGAGTTCGAAAGCTGATTGGGGGCAGATGTTTGCAGGTAAAGGGACGGCTGGAAAATGGGATGCCTTCAGAAATGAGATAATGAGAAGCCAGAAAAAGTATATTCCTGTTAGGGTGAAAGGAAAGGCTGGTAGGTATAGGGAATGCTGGATGACTAAAGAAATTGAGGGTTTGATTAAGAAAAAGAAGGTAGCCTATGTAAGGTATAGACAGGATAGATTGAGTGAATCCTTAGAAGAGTATAAAGGAAGTAGGAATATACTTAAGAGGAAAATCAGGAGGGCAAAAAGGGGACATGAGATAGCTTTGGCAAATAGAATTTGCCAAAGGATCGGTGCTGGATCCTCTACTTTTTGTCATTTACATAAATGATTTGGATGCGAGTATAAGACGTACATTTAGTAAGTTTGCAGATGACACCAAAATTGGAGGTGTAGTGGACAGCAAAGAGGGTTACATCAGATTACAACAGGATCTGGACCAGATGGGCCAATGGGCTGAGAAGTGGCAGATGGAGTTTAATTCAGATAAATGCAAGGTGCTGCATTTTGGGAAAGCAACTCTTAGCAGGACTTATACACTTAATGGTAAGGTCCTAGGGAGTGTTGCTGAACAAAGAGACCTTGGAGTGCATGTTCATAGCTCCTTGAAAGTGGAGTCACAGGTAGATAGGATAGTGAAAAAGGCATTTGGAATGCTTCATTTTATCGGTCAGAGTATTGAGTACACTAATTGGACATCATATTGCGGCTGTACAGGACATTAGTTAGGCCACTTTTGGAATATTGCGTGCAATTCTGGGTCTCCTACCTATCGGAAGAATGCTGTAAAACTTGAAAGGGTTCAGAAAACATTTACAAGAATGTTGCCAGGGTTGGAGGATTTGAGCTATAGGGAGAGGCTGAACAGGCTGGGGCTGTTTTCCTTGGACCGTCGGAGGCTGAGAGGTGGCCTTATAGAGTTTACAAAATTATGAGGGGCATGGATAGAATAAATAGACAAAGTCTTTTCCCTGGGGTCGGGGAGTCCAGAACTAGGGGGCATAGGTTAAGGGTGAGAGGGGAAAGATATAAAAGAGACCTAAGGGGCAAATTTTTCACACAGAGGGTGGTACATGTATGGAATGAGCTGCCAGAGGATGTGATGGAGGCTGATACAATTGCAACATTTAAGAGGCATTTGGATAGGTATATGAATAGGAAGGGTTGGGAGGGATATAGGCTGGGTGCTGGCAGGTGGGACTAGATTGGGTTGGGATATCTGGTCGGCACGGACAGGTTGGACCGAATGGTCTGTTTCCGTGCTGTACATCTCTATGACTCTATGACTTGGGTGTTTCCTTTCTTCCTGGTGGTGGGAATTGAATAAAGATTTGTACACCTGTTGTCTTTCACTGTGTCTCATACCTGCACACAAACAATAAAAATTAAAAAAAGAAAATATAACCAGGGGATTTAGAATCTCCTCAGGCAAATCTAAAAAAGAAGAAAAAAAAACAAGAGTGTCTTTCTTAAAAACCTTCTCCTCTGTTTCTGGTTGCACTTCAGCCCCATGCTTCTGATCTTTTGGCACTCGGTGCAGAGGGGATGGTTGGGTGCAGAGGGGATGGTTACTTTCCTCGTGTATCTGCTCCTGGGCCTGGCCAAACTGGCCATAAACAGGTCCAGGCAGCGGGCCGTGGAGGGAGTCATTATGGATGATTGCCAGCCCTTCCATGATTACTTTTGAGCCTGGGTGTCCCTGAAAAGGACCACGCAGTGTCTACCAACTCCCTTAAGATTTTCAGGGAAAGGTGGGCACCTCAGGGAGTGGAGTGTATTATTTCCCCCTCCAACTCTACTTTGATTTAATCCCTGCCCTCCCCATCACTATCTGATCACACAGCATTGCCCTCTGAGAAGGTCACTGCTTGTCACTGGCCATTCGGGTGTTTCCTGTCTTCCTGATGATGGAATATTAATAAAGATTTGCACACTTGTTATTTTTCACTGTGTCCGACACCTGCACACATCAAAGAAAAAAATAATAAACCGGAGTGTCTTTCTTAAAAACCTTCTCCTCTGTTTTTGGTTGCACTTCAGCCCCACGCTTCTGATCTTTTGGCACTCGGTACAGAGGGGGGAGGTTTAGTCCCTCTTCCGTGGTTATAGAACATAGAACAGTACAGCACAGAACAGGCCCTTCAGCCCACGATGTTGTGCCGACCACTGATCCTCATGTATGCACCCTCAAATTTAAGTGACCATATGTATGTCCAGGAGTCTCTTAAATGTCCCCAATGACCTTGCTTCCATAACTGCTGCTGGCAACGCATTCCATGCTCTCACAACTCTCTGTGTAAAGAACCAGCCTCTGACATCCCCTCTATGCTTTCCTCCAACCAGCTTAAAACTATGACCCCTCGTGTTAGTCATTTCTGCCCTGGGAAATACTCTCTGACTCTATCTATGCCTCTCATTATCTTGTATACCTCAATTAGGTCCCCTCTCCTCCTCCTTTTTTCCAATGAAAAAAGTCCAAGCTCAGTCAACCTCTCTTCATAAGATAAGCCCTCCAGTCCAGGCAGCATCCTGGTAAACCTCCTCTGAACCCTCTCCAAAGCATCCACATCTTTCCTATAATAGGGCGACCAGAACTGGACATAGTATTCGAAGTGCGGTCTAACCAAAGTTTTATAGAGCTGCAACAAGATCTCACGACTCTTAAACTCAATCCCCCTGTTAATGAAAGCCAAAACACCATATGCTTTCTTAACAACCCTGTCCACTTGGGTGGCCACTTTAAGGGATCTATGTACCTGCACACCAAGATCCCTCTGTTCCTCCACACTGCCAAGAATCCTATCCTTAATCCTGTACTCAGCTTTCAAATTCAACCTTCCAAAATGCATCACCTCACATTTATCCAGGTTGAACTCCGTCTGCCACCTCTGCATCCTGTCAATGTCCCGCTGCAGCCTACAACAGCCCTCAATACTGTCAACGACACCTCCAACCTTTGTGTCGTCTGCAAACTTGCTGACCCATCCTTCAATCCCCTCATCCAAGTCATTAATAAAAATTACAAACAGTAGAGGCCCAAGGACAGAGCCCTGTGGAACACCACCCACCACAGACTTCCAGGCAGAATATTTTCCTTCTACTATCCCCACTCGCTTTCTTCTGTTGGCCAGCCAATTCTGTATCCAGACAGCTAAGTTCCCCTGAAACCCATTCCTCCTGACCTTCTGAATGAGCTTACCATGGGGAACCTTACGAAATACCTTGCTGAAGTCCACATACACCACATCCACAGCTCGACCCTCATCAACCTTTCTAGTCACATCCTCAAAGAACTCGATAAGGTTTGTGAGGCATGACCTGCCCCTCACAAAGCCGTGTTCACTGCTTTTAATCAAGCCATGCTCTTCCAGATGGTCATAAATCCTATCCCTCAGAATTCTTTCTAACACCTTGCAGACGACAGACGTGAGACTTACTGGTCTGTAATTGCCGGGGATTTCCCTATTTCCTTTCTTGAAGAGAGGAATTACATTTGCCTCTCACCAGTTCTCAGGTACGAGAGGAGAGCGAGGATGCAAAGATCTTCGCAAGTGGCGAAGCAATTGAATTTCTCGTTTCCCAAAGCAGCCGACGAAAAATCTGGTCCGGGCCTGGCGACTTGTCAATCTTAATGTTTGACAAAATTTTCAGCACATCAGCTTCCTCTGTCTCTATCTATTCCAGCATGCACACCTGCTCTTCAAAGGTTTCATTCACTACAAAGTTCATTTCTTTCGTAAAGACAGAAGCAAAAAACTCATTTAGGGCTTCCCCTACCTCCTCAGACTCCACACACAAATTCCCTATGCTATCCCTGATCGGCCCTGCTCTTTCTTTGACCATTCTCTTATTCCTCACATATGTGTAAAATGCCTTTGTATTCTCCCTAATTCGTTCTGCCAAGCCTTTCTCATGCCCCCCTCCTGGCTCTCCTCAGACCATTTTTGAACTCCTTCCTCGCCTGCCTGAAATCCTCTAGAGCTGAGCTTGACCCTAGCTTCCTCCACCTTATGTAAGCTACCTTTTTCCTTTTGACGAGAAGCTCCACCGCTCTCGTCATCCAAGGTTCCTTTATCTTACCACTTCTTGTCTGTCTCAGAGGGACATATTTATTCATCACTTGCAACAACTGTTCCTTAAACAGTCTCCACATGTCTATAGTGCCTTTACCATGGAACAATTGCTCCTAATCCATGCTTCCTAACTCATGTCTAATCGCATCATAGTTTCCTCTTCCCCAATTAAATATCCTCCCATTTTGCCTAATCCTCTCCTTCTCCATGGCTATGTAGAATGTGAGGCAGTTGTGGTCACTATCTCCAAAATGCTCTCCCACCACAAGATCTGATACCTGCCCCAGCTCATTTCCGAGCACCAAGTCTAGAATGGCCTCTCCCCTCGTCGGCCTGTCAACGTACTGAGTTAGGAAACCCTCCTGAACACACCTTACAAAAACAGCTCCATTCAAATCTTCTGCTCGAAGGAGGTTCCAAACAATATTGGGAAAGTTGAAGTCACCCATTACAACAACCCTACTACGTCCACACTTTTCCAAAATCTGCCGACCTATGCTTTCTTCCATCTCCCTGCTACTATTGGGGGGCCTGTAGTAAACCCCTAAAGAGATGACTGCTCCCTTGCTGTTCCTAATTTCCACCCATACTGACTCGGTAGGCAGATCTTCCTCGACAATGGAAGCTTCTGTAGCTGTGATACCCTCTCTGATTAGTAGTGCTACACCCCCTCCTCTTTCCCCCCCTCCCTATTCTTTTTAAATGCTCTAGACCCTGGAACATCCAGCAACCATTCCTGCTCCTGAGAAACCCATGTCTCTGTTATGGCCACAACATCATAGCGCCAGGTACTGATCCATGCTCTAAGTTCATCACTTTTATTTCTGATACTCCCTGTGTTAAGGCAAACACACTTTAACTGAACCCTTGGTTCCTTCCCAGGAAAATCCTTCCCACTAGCTAGTCTACCTCTTGCTATTGCGTCATCTGCATCAACTCTCACCTCCGGTATACAGCGCAGGTTCCCACCCCCCTGCCAAACTAGTTTAAACCCTCTCGAACTACTCGAGCAAACCTTCCACCCAGGACATTGGTCCCCTTCCAGTTCAGATGCAACCCGTCCTTCTTGTACAGGTCCCACCTTCCCCAGAAGGCATCCCAATTATCTACATATCTGAAGCCCTCCCTCCTCCACCAGCTGCGCAGCCACATGTTAAGCTGCGCCCGCTCCGGTTATGTTCGAGCCCAGGTGTCCCTAGAGAGGGAGCACGCAGTGTCCACCAACACCCTTGAGCTGTTCAGGGAGAGGTGGGCCCCGCAGGGAGTGGAGTGTTTTATTTCCCCTTCCAACTCTTGTTTGATTTAATCTCTGCCCTCCCATTCACTTTTTTGATCACACAGCATTGCCCTTTGTTAAGAAGGGCTTGTCACTGGCCACTCTAGTGTTTCCTTTTCTCCTGATAATGGAGTGTCACACTTTGCTCACTGACAGCTGGCTCTGAGGAAGCTGAACCAGTGTCAATCCTTTGTAAATAAAGGGTGACTTGGAGACAGGATACCAGCCTCTGTGGAGTTATTTCAACCCTCAGGTTAAACTTATCACCAGTCATCTCTCTGAAGAGAGAACAGCTCTATAGCTTTCTGGGATTATGGTGAATTCACCTTTCATCACAGAAAGGGATAGGCAAGTCCACGAATTATACTTTTAACATTAAAGCAATACTGGACTGAGAGTCAATATCAATCAGCTATCACAGTGGCATGGTTAAATGGGACTTCATATGAGTTAGGATATGGGCAACAATGCATTACTGGGAACATAGCAGAAGTAGACCCGACAATCCCTTAATTTCAGCCTCAACTCCACTTGCCCCCCAGTTCCCTCTTACCTTCATTTCTGAGAGGTTAAAAATATGTTTATCTAAGCCTTAAATATATCCAGTAATGGAACATTCACATCTTTCCTGAGTGAAAATTCCAAAGGTTTACAACTCTTTGAATGGATTGTAAATACCTGACCCCCAAGTATTAAGTCTTGTAGCACTCCTCTAACCATAATCTGTAAGCCTGAAAATTCCCATTTATCAATTTTTTCTGCTTGCTCTCTGTTCACCATTCATGCATCTATGCAAATATATTATCCCCAATTCTGTGGCTCCTTGTCTTGTACGTTAAATTGTTGTGTGACATTTACTGAATGCCTTTTCAAAATCTAAGTGTACTACATGTATTAATACCCCATTGTCTATTCTACTACTTCCATCCTCAAAAACGCTAATGATTTTGTCAAACTTGATTTCTCTTATAGAATGCCATATTGACTTTCCCTGATCATGGTAATTCTACTTTCATGAAGTGCATTGATAAAGCTTCCTTAAAAAGAGATTTCAGCAATTTCCTGATGCCCAATTTCAGACTAACTGACCAATCGTTCTGTTTCTTCTCTCTCCTTTCTTTCTTGAATTGCAGAATTATAGTTTCTAAATTTTAGCCCATTTAGACTGCTCTACAATCTCGGGAATTTTGCATAATCCTAACCAATGCATCTGATATCTCAGCAGCTACCACTTTTAGAACCTTAGGTTGTAACCATCAGGTACTGGGGATTTTATGCCTCAATATTTTTTTTCTGCTGGTATTTTAAGATCTTCACTCTTTTTAGCCTTTTGGTTATCCTTCTGCTATGTAATTTGTGTTAGTACACTGTGAAGACAAAATAAAATATGTTTATTATATCTGCCACTTTCCCTTTCCCTCTGACAATTTCACCCATCTCTGCCACTAAGTAGCCAACAGTCACTTTAACTTCTCTCATTTTTGTACTTACAAAAGCTCTTGTAATCTGTTTTTGCTATTGAGTACTTCCTCCCATATGCTATTATTCACATTTTATTAACTTGTTGGGTTCCCTTTGCTGATACAATTGAATAACATCCTTGGTTAGGTTACTGCAACTCATCATTTGTGGAATTAAAACAAAGCTCCAGGTTGCTTCAACATGTTTTAAAATAAAGCCTGTGGTTTTTTTGAGGAATCATCAAGAAGCTTCTCACAGGGCTGTATCTAATTTGCCATATCTATGCTATTTGCTGGTTTCATGGTTGATTATCTAACAATTACTAACATTGTCTTGCAAGTTTATTTGGAAAATGTATTTGAACTGGCACAGAAAAATCGTCAAACATTGCAACACTAGCGGTACAAGGAGGGTAGCATCCTACCACAAATCTCTGTTTATTGTTTTGTGCAGAGGAAGAGTGGATTTGGACATAGCCATTTGAAAACAAATGAACTGTATATCTTCCATGGTGGCCTGTAACTTCAAAAATGGGAAATACTACAGTTGGTTACAGAAATAAAAATGTAACTGTTTGAATTTCAAGACAGGGTTCAAAGCTACTAAAAACCCAATGGGGTCAAAAATACTTACTTCCGCTCCCATTGCTTGCTTGAACTTTGAAAGTATTATTGCAACCATGACATCCCCAAAAGGCAAAGGATTAATCAATACAGTGATGTTCATGGAGCTTTTATTGCTGCCGCTATCTCCAAGATCCAAACTGGTTCTGTCAGTGACCACAAAAAAGATACTGCTTCTGAACATGGGCCTGTCAGATCAGTTGCAACAATGAAATATCTATCAGCACTTAGGGCAATCCCTGAGCTTTTAATGATTAATTTTTAACGGACTGGAGGTCAAAAATAGACCACATCTGCAGGAACACCACATACGAAACTCTGGATGGGGATGTGGTATAAAGACATGCCCAATGCTGCCTTTGTACTGATAGCCACCTTTATATGCAGCTGTATCAAGCTGTATATAAACCATTGGTATGCAAACACCAAGTAGCAATACATACTGACGTTCTACCTATTCCTATAATCACAAAGGATAGGTCTGGCCTTGTCTTGTGGCCATCGAACGTTTCAAGTTGTTGAACTGTTCTGTATCACCTGTCCATCATGGAAAAATTTGCAAAAAAACAACATCTTTGACCACTATGTCCATCAGGAAGTGGTCAGCACATAATGTCCTCAAGACCCGGGTTCAATTCCCGCCTCAGGCGACTGACTGTGTGGAGTTTGCACGTTCTCCCCGTGTCTGCGTGGGTTTCCTCCGGGTGCTCCGGTTTCCTCCCACACTCCAAAGATGTGTAGGTTAGGGTGAATTGGCCATGCTAAATTGCCCGTAGTGTTAGATAAGGGGTAGATGTAGGGGTATGGGTGGGTTACGCTTCGGCGGGGCGGTGTGGACTTGTTGGGCCGAAGGGCCTGTTTCCACACTGTAAGTAATCTAAACCCTGCAGGTAAAGGAGAGATTTGATACTGTTGGTAGGTTGCCTGAGCAGACTGTCAAAGTCACTTGCCAGAATGCCTCATCACCAGAACTTTCCAACAAGCAACTAGACATAGCTTGGAGATGAAAAAAGCACTACCCATCGGATCTTTCATGTACACCCACTAGCACATCTGCCACCACACTCTGCCCTTGAAGCTACCTTGCTGGCAAACAGACTGTCACAGATCTCTTTCTGGAATGTGCCTTTGCAAAGGTCTGGAGGGAGATGAATATTTTTTGTCATCTCCAGCAGCTTTGTGTGGCAGAATTCTGTGCTGGATGGGCTGTTCTCTGGGACACATATCAAGACAAACATCGACTGCACCTAGAGGACATCGGTGAAAGATGCTCTTTGATTTTGCCCAAAACGTGTTGTTCTCACATCTTTTGGCCAAAATCTGATAATAGTTTATTATGTTTGAGGTCCCCTCATTGCCTAAACGAGAATGTAATTACTGGTAGTCTCTTTTCATGATTAGAAAATGCCTTTTGTTGCAACTGAATTAAAACTCTAACAAGGAATGTCAAAATTCCACTGTATTTTATACAAAGTCTAGTCTGAACTGCTTTTGGATCTTACTAATAGCAAATTTAGAAATAAGATAGATATTTACAAAAACATAGTAAATCTAGTTCATATCTTACTGATGCACTGTCAAATATTGGGAGTTTGCAAAAAAAAAGTAACTCTTTTATATGGAAATGACCTGCTCAAAGAAAAACCTATATAAATTCCACCTGCATGCATTTGTATTGTAGCTTTGTTAGCTTGGCATCACATTTTAGTGTACATCCTGCTCTTGGCATACTTTCCAGCACTTATCTGTAGTTGACTTTCCTGTAGTGAATACACACAAACTGATTGCTAAGGAGCTGAAGCTTACATTTTTTGGCAAAGTCTAAGTTACACTGAGATTTTTGAAGTATTTTTTGAGGCCTAGTGTATTTTTTGGCATAGTTTACCAAACTCTGTGTATTAATTACCTATCATGTCCCATGTCATCTCTCAAATCTGATTTCCAGCCTATCATACCACCTGCAATTCCACAACAACTCGCCCCCTCAGCAGATATTCGCTGAAAACGTGGCATTGCTTGCTTCCTCAGCATCTTTAAAAGGCCACTGTGCACCGAGACAAGCAATGGCATTCCAAAATTGCCCTACTGGTCATGAATCAAAATATGGTGGAGATAGGAAGATGGCACCATAATTCTCCAACAGGGACCTGGAGGTGTAGGTGTATGGTGTGGTCCACAGGATAATAGTCCTTAGAGAACCTATATTTTAGCCATGCCAACCATCACGACGCACTGTTCCCCTGGTCAAGTCAAGGTTATGAATGTTGATGAACATCTTCCTGTAGTTTACTGGAAAACATCATTTACTATCATCTCACACCCTTACATCTTGAGTTGCCCTTTTCACAATTATTGTTCCCTCTGCTTCCTCTCATCCCCATAATTGACTCTCCAATCCACCCTTCACTTTCAGTGAACAAAACATCAGGATTGACTGTGTTCTGTCAAGCTATGTTCGAAGGACAGTTCCAACCAATGAGTGACTAGACTCCTGATCTCTGATCTGTGTGCAGCTCTCCAAAAGAGTGTTAGCACTGATTCCCTGACTGCTCATACCAGCCCTGCAGGACTGACTTTAGCTCATTCCACAGAATTGTTTGGTTTAAGCACAGAAGCAGATAGCAGTGTAAGCTGCTGGCACATGTAGTTGTGACACTGATGTAATAAAGTGCTGTACAGCTACATGTCCCACCCCTTGACTGATCACTGCTGACATTCATGATAAGCTACCCGGCTTTATGTCTGCACTAAAAGGCAAGGCAAAACAAAGTACTGTGAACTTGTACGTTGTGAATCTGGCAGCAAAGCACAAAAATGCAAGGCAAGGTAAAGATGCTGTTAGCATCAACTTAGGTACAAAGTGAGTGAGCACTAAGAAAGCAAGAGAAGAGTTCTGAGATGCACCCTTCTGCAATGCATTAAATGGGTTGTGCAACATTGACATGGATAACCATATTCCAGTGAATCAGAGCTGGGCCATGATGATGTGGTGAGGCTGGTACATGGTCAATGCCAAACCCCACATTTAAACGATGCAGTCAATGGATACCTGTGGAGATGTTGAGGACTGCTGGCCATAGTGGCAACCTGGAAGAGCAAGCAATGAGCTGGAATAGCCAGGTGCCCACTTTAGCTTTCAAGTCAGGGATTATTGTCATTTAGTTTCTCTCTGCTGCATGGGAAAATTGCAAATTGCATATAAATGAGGTAAGAATAGGTTATAATGTTAATGCATGCAAATAGACCTCTTGCTGCTCACTAACAAGATTCTAGTCTCACTGTTCAAACCTTGGGTACAAAATCAGACTTTTCTTTCTCAATGTGAAATATTTAATTTTTCAGATCTCACTATATTTTCCCAACTGACTCACCATTGCAAATGTTGTTCAGGAGCTGGGAGAATTCTGCCCAGGATATTGGTAGGATACTGTGACCGGTTTAGCATCTTTCTAAAAACTCATTCTCTCCTTTTATATCAATGTTATTGTCTTATCTTTCACACAATAAATTATATCATTTCCATTGTAATATTCAGTCACTAATGAGCAGCAAACATTTTAGAAAGTGGAGCTGAGGCAGAATATCAGCCATCATTGTACTAAATGATCAAACAGGCTAAAGAGGCCATTTTACCTGCTCCTCCTCTTGTTTTCACATTGTTAAAATAACATTTTGGGGTACAGTAGGGGAGGAATTGGAGACATGACATGTTTAAAAGGAACAAGTGGCTTTGATGATTTCAAGATGTTTTTACCAATGGCTGCTTTCCTTGACTGTCCGTGAATGTATTGTAGATAATTGTTAGAGATTTATTGCCATGATTCGTCAACAACTCCTTCATTGCTATAACTATCAGAATTGTAGAAGGTACATTATATACATTCACCATTCAAAATCCTATGGTTTCTGCAGTTAAGATTTGCAATTTTATTTAAATGATTTTGGATTTGCATTGCCTCTATAATACCAAAGACAAAGCATAACAAAAATACAGGGGTTATTAAACATTTCAAATTTGTTGCTAATTTTTGTTTTCATATAAAATATATTTCCCACCATGCGTTAAATAGAACTGAGAGAGAAATCTGCTCTCAGACTTTCATAATTGCCACTTATACAAGCATACGAATAAGGAGCTGGAGGAAGCCACTCATCCCCTGGAACTTCTCCATTCTAAGTATGGTTCAGTGAGGCTCTATATTTCTTTCCTATTGGGAAAATACTACATACTTCATGAATTTAGCATCTCAACAGCATCTAAGGGAAAGATGTTAATGCAGCAAAAATGTACACTGAAATTTCACCTCAGTTTTACACCTGAATAATACTGGAGCTAAATGTCCTCTAATTCTTTGCAAATAATGCCCGATTGTGTCTGACAATGTAAATTTCATATAACTGAATGTTAGAGATCTATGCACTCAAATTTCCATTTCTAATGTTGAGTCTACTTGTAACTAAACAGCTCCTAGAGAAATCTGGCATTACAGCTTGCAGAGCCTGGGCTTCCCCTGAACCACTGACAGCTGCTCCCTCCTAAACAGTATGAAAAAAAAGTGAAAACTGGGTCTTTGAATTCATTCAAGGAAAGATAGGTTTTCGATAGACAAGGGAATCAAGGGAATCAAGGAAAGTGAAGTTGAAACCACAACCAGGTCAACAATGATCCCATTGAAAGGCAGAACAGGCTCAAAGGACTAAATGACCTATTTCTGCTCCTAAATCCTATCTTTCTATGTAGAATGTTCCCATACATTCAAAGCTGTTTCCCATGTTCCTCAACCTACTGCCTTAGCATAATATCAACATTCCCTTATCACCAATTAGCAAGATGGATCACAGAAGTCTAGCTAAATATTATACCAAGTGTAGAGTTCAATTGCAAATCCACCCATACCACAGCTGTACAAACCTATTCACAAAGGACAGGAGTTTTGAATGAACACAAAGTGCTCCAACATGGAAATCAAGACGGCCAGCACACATAAATTATATTAGAAACAAATGACAAGCCATTTTTAAATGTTCAGATAGAAATTCGAATAAATGGCCTAAAATAAATGGTTGGCTCTCCTGCAAGACCTTCATTAATTGTATATGCTCCTTTCGTGGCACTGCTGCTAGTAAGGTCTAAAATGAACTTTCAAGATGGCGCTGAGACAGGGTGACTCTTTGTGACTCCTCTACAGCAGATCTTATTCTCATATGCCTTAGAATTGTTACACACTTCTCTGTTCAATCTGTTTATCCTTGTATGTTATGATCTGCCTATACTGCATACAAAGCAAAACTTTTCACTGTACTTAGGTACTGTGACAACAATAAGCCAATCAATCAATCGGTTTCAATCCCTGTGCCCAAGATGCATCTTCAGCAGTACCCAAAGTACTGAAGGCCACAAGGAAATCCTAAGTGTTCAGAGCAAGTTTGCAAAAATACTCTCACTGTACCCTCAATGACAGGCCTGAAAAATTAATTATAAAACCCAGCTGAACTTTACTGATGATTTGTAAAAGTTTAACATTATTCCTTTTGCTTTTATACTCCATATCCTTATTTATAAGTTAAAATATCAACGTAATGTCTTTTACATCTTTATCAATTTAACCTACTTTTAAAGTTTTATGGAAGTGAGCCCTTGAGATTTTATTCTTCTATGACTTTTCACAATATCTTTATGTTAAAATTTAAAGCTATGTTCTATAAAATAAACCATATAACTACCAAAGAGATCAATGATTATAAAAAAAAATGATATTTAAAGAGTTCCTATAAATAGAAAATATTTTCTAACTTCTATTCAGCATTCATCTGTAATATTTTTAAACTTCAATGTTGTACATCTTCTACAATGAAGTGGAGCAAACCTCTAATTACCATCCTACCTCCACCCCACTGAATTAGGATTGCCTTGCTCTACACAATTACCTCTAGCTTCAAGTGTGGAGATTCATTGCAGTATCAAACTGGTCTATTTAAGTAAGAGTTATCTCATCCTTAATGTTGACAAATAATATGGTACTGGCAGCATCATTCAGTGAAAGTACAGATTGAGAATGAGAGACAATCACACCAATCTGATGTGTTCTCTTCTAAAGGAGAAATTTTGATACACTTGGCATAGCAATTAATTAGTGGAATCAGTGTTTTTGTTTTTCATAGCTTCATTTGTTGCTTTCCATTTTCGGCTCATATCATTGCATTGGCAGTAAGAGGACATTGCTGTCATTGTGGCAGTTACCAAAAAGTGTCACTGGAAGATGACTTCCCTCAGTCCTGTTTGGTCCCAAATTAAAACTGATATTGTCTCTAATGCCACAAACAAATGTTGTCCTCTTTACTAATGACTCTTACAGAATAATCATAAATCTAATTTAGAAAGATCTTCATAAATTAATACTTAACATACAGCCAGAATTATGTCCCACTATGCTAAGTGCTCTGTTTTTTTGGTTCAAATTGAATTAAATGAAAACTTCAACTTAGATACAAAAACTCAAATGCTTTTCCTTTGCTACCCACTTTGAGGATTTTGTTTCTATAGGGTAATATCAGCTGACTTTGCAGAGTATCGATAAATAAGTCTGGATGTTGCAATCTGCTGCAGGGTCTTCACAGCCTGAAATGTTAGGTTTAGCTTCTTTCCAAAGCTGCTGCCTGAACTGCTGGGGGAAGGAAAGGGTATAAGAAATTATTTCCTAATTACAGAATTTTAAACTATAATCCTGGGGCTGAATTTCCAATATTCTTCATAACTTGGGGAGGAAGAGCTGTTGATACAATGAAATCAAGACAAGTGTTAGTAACATCAACTTTGAAGAGATTTCACTGCTCTTCCACTGGAGAAATGACAAATTTGCAGTAAAATGCCCCCAGGAAAGTCATCTCATGTTTCCAACTTATTAGACCAGCCTGAGTTGAATTACCTCACTTGAAGTGGCATCCACAAAAGAAAGTGAATGTAAATCTTATGTATATTCAAATTTCTTCCAACAAATAATAATAGATATTGCCACACTTCAGAGAGATTATTCATAAAAATATTTACCTTTACATTTTATAACCAAGTCTAAAGATGCCTCCAAGACATCTGCTCTGTTGCAAATCATAAGGCCACCCTTATTTAGTGCAAAGTTGTCAAGTTCCACTCACTAGGACCAAGGTTTAAAGAATTGACCATTTTGATGTATTTTTCTCAACATGTTTTAAAGTGAGCTTATGATCCACCTTACTTGATGTTTCATGCTGCACTGTGCAGTACCAAGCCATCTAATTCACAATATTCACCCAATTAAAAAAAAACAATTTGATGAGAAACTGCTAGTCAGGAATCGAAACACTTAGGGCTAAATTTTACAAAGAATCAGCAGTGTCAATTTTGGGGCATTTCTTGGACGGTTTCCCTCCATGACCTCTAGTAAGTTATTCCATGCAATACTTTGCTGCTCACCTTATTATGCGTGTACCACACGTATATGGTACCGTGTTCATGCTATCATGTGCTCACCCAGAGTGGAAGCGATCACTGCTGCTGGGACCATTGGGGATTCCTGCCACCGCATTACGTTTAAAGCCCAGCTATGCACCAGGGCAAAAGCTGCCAGCCAGTAATGGTCGTTCACAGTAAAACTGGCATAAACTTCTAAGATGTGATGCAAATAATTAAAGATGACATGTACATTGACCAAATGGAATCCTTTCCTATTGATTTAATCATATGAGATATGGCATGGTGCTATCTACAGTGTGTTTAAAATCTATCACATCTTGCACCTTAGATAAGCCAGCTATGTTAGCAAAGCCTACTACTCAGGCCACATTGTTGACCTCACATCGGAGAAGTGAGCTGAGGCGGTGTGATCTTGCATTGGTAACAGCCATGAAACATTTGTGGGTTAGCAATTGAGAAATCCCTCACAGGACTCAATAGATTCTTGGAAGCACTTGATGCATTAAAAAGTGTAGCTGTTACCTTGATGGCCGCCAGAATAGAATGGCCATCCACTCTGTCAGATCACAAATCCTGCTCCAGCATGTGACACAGTCCTGTTATGGTGTCCCGGAATATCGTCAACATCTTATTGCACTACATCTTACCAATCTGAAGGAAATGGCATCAAGGATTCTTAGCCTTCTATATCTATTCCACACCTTAAGGGGGCCTTCTGTTGGGACTTCTTAGTGTGGATGCTGTTCAGTAACCACTGAACGTGCTGCTGGTTCTGGGCTTCCTGGCAAATTTATTGCTGCTCAACTACTCTGTGCCTTTGTTGTGTATCAGCCCCAGCAATGATAAACATTTGCTGCGGCTGGACCTATTGGTAATGATCCCATTGACCCTCTGTGGGAAATATCAGAAACTGAGCTTCCTTTGTAATGAAAGCAGTCAATGTTTGCATTACACATAAATGACCACTTACCACAGTGTGCAACAGAGTAGGACATGGAGGACTCTGACAAGAAGGGCCATGGGATGCCCATACATGGAACCTTAGCTTGTAAACTTTATTCCAATGAATGCAACAGCAGCCATGTCTCACAAGTACATAAGTGACTGTAAGTCTGGTAGTATTACTGAAACAATGTTCTCCCATCTCCTGCATAACCCAAAAAAGGTAGAACTGCATATAAGAGCACATTGCCGAATACTTACAGTTTAAGGTGAGAAGATATCTGCTCCACGACCTTGTGCAGCTTATGAGACCTGAGAATGTCTTTGTGGTTTGCAGCCCACAGTTCACACTTTAAAGATTGACTGATTGCGTCTGCTGCACAGAGATAATTATGTCAGATGTGATGATAGCTTCTGGCCAGGATTTATATTCAGTGTAGTTGGTCACTGCAAGTGGTTCACATGCAGAATTCTATGATTAAAATACCTTTAACTTGGCTGCAGGGATGATACAGGAGGGAGGTTTTGGGTTCTCAGAAAATTGGACCTCTTTCTGGGGAAGGTGAGACCTCTACAAACAGGATGGTCTTCACCTGAACCAGACGGGTACCAAAATCCTGGGGGTGGGGGGGGGGGGGTGGGAAGGGAGATTTGCTAATGCTCTTCCAGGGTGTGGTTTAAACTAATACAGCAGGGGGGGTGGGAACCAGAATTGTAGTTCCAGGATATAGGGGGTTGAGGGTAATGAGGTCAGGGATAGGTTTACAGGTCGCAAGAGGGCACCGGCAATCAGGATGTTGGTTCGAAATGTGTGCGCTTCAATGTCAGGAGCATCCAGAAAAAGGTGAGTGAACTTGCAACATAGGTTGGTACCTGGGATTTCGATGTGGTGGCCATTTCAGAGATATGGCTAGAGGAGGGACAGGAATGGTTGTTGCAGATTCCAGGATTTGGATGTTTCAGCAAGAACAGAGATGATGGTTAAAGGGGTGGGTGGCATTGTAAATCAAGAGTAGTATTGCAGCAGCTGAAATAACATTTGAGGACTCATCCACTGAGATAGTTTGGGCTGAGTTTGGAAAACAGGAAAGAAGAGGTCACCCTGTTGGGAGTTTTCAATAAGCCTCCGAATTGTTACAGGGATGTAGAGGAAAGGATAGCAAAGATGATTCCCAATAGGAGCACCATTAACAGGGTAGTTGTTATGGGGGACTTTAACTTCCCCAATATCGACTTGAAATACTATAGTTCAAGTAGTTTAGACGGGTCAGTTTTTGTTCAATGTGTGCAGGAAGGTTTTTTGACACAGTGTGTAGATAGGCCAACAAGGGGAGATGCCATATTGAATTTGGTACTGGGGAATGAGCCCGGCCAGATGTTGGACTTGGAGGTGGGTGAGCACTTTGGCGATAGTGACCATAATTCGATTATGTTTACAATAGCAATGGACAGGGATAGGTATATACCACAGGGAAAGAGGTATAACTGGGGGGAAAAGCAATTATGATGCGATTAGGAAAGACTTAGGATGCATAGGATGGGGAAGGAAACTGCAGGGGATGGACACACTTGAAATATGGAGCTTATTTAATGAACAACTACTGTGGGTCCTTGATAAGTGTATACCTATCAGGCAGTGAGGTAGTTGTCGAGAGAAGGAACCATGGTTTACTAAAGAAGTTGAAGCTCTTGTCAAGAGGAAGAAGGCGGCTTATGTGAGGATGAGGCATGAAGACTCAGTTAGGGGTCTTGAGAGTTATAAGTTAGCCAGAAAAGATCTAAAGAGCGGTCTAAGAAGAGCCAAATGACATGAGAAGTTGTTGGCAGATAGGATCAAGGAAAACACCGAGGCTTTCAATAGCTATATTGGGCATAAAAGTAAGATCAGGGCCAATCAAAGATAGTAGTGGAAAGTTTGTGTCGAATCTGAGGACATAGAGGAAGTGCTCAATGAATACTTTTCATCAGTGTTCACATTGGAAAAGTGCAATGTTAGTGAGAATATGAAGATACAGGCTAGAAGATTAAATGGGATTGAGGTTGACAAAGAGGAGGATCTGAAAATAGATAAAACCTGGGCCGGATGGGATTTATCCTCGGATTCTTGGGGAAGCCAGGGAGGAGACTGCAGAGTCTTTGGCTTCAATCTTTATGACATCATTGTTGACAGGAGTAGTGCCAGAAGACTGGAGGATAGCAAATGTTGTTCCCTTGTTTAAGAAGGGGAGTCAGGACAACCCTGGTAATTATAGGCCAGTGAGCCTTACTTCGGTTGTGGGTAAAGTGTTGGAAAAGGTTATAAGAGATAGGATTTCTAATCAGCTAGAAAGGAATAATTTGATTAGGGATAATCAACACTGTTTTGTGAAGGTAGGTCATGCCTCACAAACCTTTTTGAGTTCTTCAAAAAGGTGACAAAACAGGTGGATGAAGGTAAAGCAGTTGATGTGATGTATATGGACTTCAGTAAGGCATTTAATAAGGTTCCACGTGGTAGGCTATTACACAAAATATAGAGTTTCGGGATTGGAGATGGTTTAGCTGTTTGGATCAGAAATTGGCTAACTGAAAGAAGACAGAGAGTGGTGGTTGGTGGGAAATGTTCATCTTGGAGCTCAGTTACCAGTGGTGTGCCACAAGGATCTATTCTGGAGCCACTGCAGTTTGTCATTTTTATAATTGATCTGGATGTGGGCATAGAAGGATGGGTTAGTAAATTTGTGGATGACATTAAGATAAGCAGATTTGTGGAAAGTGCCAAAGGATGTTGTGGGTTACAGAGGGACACAGGTAAGATGCAGAGCTGGGCTGAGAAGTGGTAAATGGAGTTTAATGCGGAAAGTGGAGTTTAATGTGAGGTAGTTCAATTTGGAAGAAGTAACAGGAATGCAGAGTACTGGGCTAATGGTAAAATTCTTGGCAGTGTAGATGAACAGAGAGATCTCGGTGTCCTGGCACATAAATCCCTGAAAGTTGCCACCCAGGTTGATAGGGTGTAAAGATGGCATATGGTATTATTGATAGGGGGATTGAGTTTCGGAGCCATGAGGTCATGGTGCAGCTGTGTAAAACTCTGGTAAGGCTGCACTTTGAATATTGCGTACAGCTCTGGTCACTGCATTATAGGAAGGATATAAAAGCTTTGGTAAGGGTTCAGAGGAGATTTACTAAGGTGTTGCCTGGTATGGAAGGAAGGTTTTATGAGGAAAGGCTGAGGGAACCAAGGCTGTTTTCATTGGAAAGAAGAAGGTTGAGAGGTGACTTAATCGAGACATAAAAGATAATCAGTAGGGTAGACAGTGAGAACCTTTTTCCTTGGACGATGAAGGCTAACACAAGGGGACATAGCTTTAAATTGAGGGGTGATAGATTTAGGACAGATATTGGAGGTAGTTTCTTTACTCAGAGAACAGTAGGGGCATGGAACAAAAGTAGTAGACTCACCAACAATAAGGGCATTTAAATGGGCATTGGACATACATATGGATAATAATGGAATGGTGTAGGTTAGTTGGGCATCAGATTATTTTCACAGGTCAGCGCAACATTGAGGGCCGAAGGGCCTGTACTGTGCTGCAAGGTTCTATGTTCTAACTCGTACTGTATAAGTGCCTGATTAATGCACTTGTCCTTTGATGGACCTCATGTTGCTCACAATTAGAGCCCACATCTTTAGGCAGAGAAAAACTGTTAGTCTACTCACTCTGGGTGTAGCAGCAGCCAGCCATTTTTCATTTCCATTGTGTACATGTAATTCATGGAGGTAACACAGGTAACTCCAAATGGTGTAAGGCACAATTTGAGTCTATCAATCTAGATGCTGCTCCCAAATGCTAATGTCTCTTTCTTCCTCGTTCCTGTCAACATAACAGGTTTGATTTCCACACATTCCCACCCAAGTCTTTGATTTAAGTCTTCATCTTCCCACATTATCACCTGAACTCCAGGCCTTCAATCCTTACAAACGACTTCCCCAACTTCAGTGAACAGAAAATGAGGATTAACCGTGGTCTACATCACTGACAGCTGTGACCAACGAGTCACCAAACTTCTCACTGATCTCTGTGAAGCTCCTAGACTGATTTATTGCTAATCCCCAGACTGGACCTTCAGCCAATCACCAGACTGTAATGATATGGACTGTCTGACCCTGAATGCCCTAGTGGCTGACAGACCATATCCAAACCTCTGGATTGTGATTAGATTATGTCCTTGACTGACTGTGGCACAATTCATCACTGACAACAGTCTCCCTTGACTTGACTTTGAGACAAGGCATATTCATTATGCTTGAAGTGTGTGCTGCTGTTGTGATATTGATGTAGCATTGTGCCATACAGAAACAAGATTACCCCCTTGAACAATTGCTGCTGGCAACTATGAAAATATGCCTAGCTTTTTTATTTGCATTACAATGCAAAATAAGACAGACTGCTGTGATCCTCTAAGTTCTGAATGATGCGACATTGCAGAATTTCAATGAAGTTGTCAGTAAGCATTGAACAGATAATAATTTATCGATTATAAATTAGACGGAAATGTTCCATGATGATGTAGTGAGGATGGTGCATACCTGATGCCGATCTCTGTGGATGAGGTGCGCAGGCTGTCTGTGGAGTGCGCCCTGAGATGTTGAAAAAAGTTGAGCTGGATGGACGGCTGGAGAAGCAAATGTCAAGCTAGATATGCCACATGTCCACTTTGGCTTTCGTGTTGGGAATTGTCACCATCCAATTTCTCCTCAATGCCTGGGAACATAGCAACTTGCATATACTAATGTCCTTTAGGGAAGGAAACTGCCATTCCTTACCTGATCTGACCTACTTGTGACTCCAGAACCACAGCAATGTTGTTGACCCTTAACTGCCCTCTGGGCAAGCAGGTAAGGACAATAAATGCTGGCATAGCCGGCGACACCACATTCTGTAAATAAATTTTTAAAAATGAGATGAGAATAGGTAAATGTGATGCCAATGCATGAAAATACCCTATTGCTACTCACTGAAAAGATATTCATCTTGATATTGGGTGGCAAATCAATTTTTTCAACAGTGAGAATCTCATTTTTCCCACCTCGCAATATTTTTCAACTGACTCACCTTTGTCTGCTTTGGTCTAGGGTGGGAAAATTCTGTCTGGAGCTACCTGAACAGCAGGATGATTCTCCCATTGAGGGTAATTTCATCATCAACTGAATAAGACAACATGCCAGAGATTATTATACTGACAGCAATTTCCGAAAATAACATTTGGTAGCATTATTGTTTACCACCTGGTGAGTTTTTCACCAGCTCATTAGTTTATTGAAACTGCAGCTAACAGTTTTAGCTCACAATGTAGCACTTGTTTTAGTTTAAATGCTTTATGTCATATTTTAATGTTTCATGCTATTTCATTGCTACTTAAAATGCAGTCAGCAACAATTTTTAAAACCAAGCTGGGGGTGGTGTAAAAATAGCCAGGTGGCAATCTAATTAGTAATATACTGCTTTTCTGCTAACAGGTAAAACAATTCTTTCATTTTCATTTATCAGATGTCTCATCATTAAATTGGCCTTTCTTAATGGAAAAAAGTTTAAAATAAGTTGGAAAAATTGTCTTGAAGCCATGGAGAACACAAATGTAAAATTTAAAATATTCTTTGCTAACTTTAAGAAATGTCTCATTGATTATGAAGTTCTGCTCCAGAAGGAAGCAAGCCACTTTATCAGTTATAATATTCCATCCTGAGTCTCTGAATATTATATATTCAATATTTAATTAACTGAATTCAAATTCCAAGGGAGCTGGGATTTGAACTCATGTTTCCAGAACTGCAATCGCAATTATTCACTCCCAGACCACCAACAAATTGTGGCAGCAATGCACTACAGAAACACACCATGTTCCCTTGACACTGCTTTCTGAACCCGCAACCTCCAAGTCATAGAAGGACCAGGGCAGCAGATGCAGGAGAACACTTCCACCTGCAAACTCCCTTCAAAAGCTACACATCATCCTGACTTGGAACTGTCTCACTGTTCCTTCACTGTGTCTGGATCAAGGTCGTGGAACTCTCTTCTTAACAACACTGTGGGTGTACCTACACTACATAGCTACATAAACTGCAGCCTTTAAGAAAGTACCTCACCACTACCTTCTCAAAGATAGGCAATAAATGCTGACCTTGTTAGTGATGCTTACACTCAAGAAAGAACAAAAATGAAATTCTGTTTCTAGTAGGTTGTTAGTCATCCTTCCATTGTTTCACAATGTCCTTTAAAACAAATAAAAGGATTGAAAAGCAACAATCAACAGAAGAAGAAAGCTGTGTGGGTAGTCCTTTTAATTTAGTTGTGTGAAAGAGACACTCAGTCATACTGACATATCTCAATCGTAGGAATAAACATAGCTCCAGACCTTTAACAGGATTTGTAGTTTGCCTTCATGATCACAAATGTCACTCTTAACCTGGGAGTGTAGGAGGAAAAGCATGCAAATTTATTTCATCACCATCACAACTGGCGAGGCATTTTCAAACCAGCACTTGTTCATCACCATTTAGCACATACAGAAAGGCATTGGAACAGATTACAATGTCTACACAGTTGGTGTCTGTTCAGAAACATGGATAATGGGAGGGGGGCAAGAGCCTATGATGAGATTGAAAGTGAAAAAAATGGAACATATTTTGTAACATCAGAATTAACATCACTGGTTATATTTCTACTGCTGACTCTCCTGTGTGATTGCCTGCCAATATTTATCAGTAGCTAACTGTCTGTACATGTACCTCACTCTTTCTTTCTCTCTTTCTCTTTTTTATTAACTAAATTTCCGAGACTAATTCTTGGTCTTCGTAGTAAATGTCTATCTGTCAATCTCTATCAGTCTCTTTATCTATAGGACTGACTCTCTCTGTAACTGTGTAAACTCTTAACTATGTATATCTTATCTGCTTCTCTCTTTGTTACTACATCAATCTCACTCTTTGTGTATCTCCTTTTTAACTAATTCAGGATCAACCTGCAATGCAAAGATAACCTCTGGCTTCTCTTCTCAATTACAAACTGCTTTTTAGAATACCTTACCCCCACCACACTGAACTCCAACAGTAAGTGCAAGGACTTCATGTACTTGTCATTGGGACCAGCTATGGAAATAGTGTCTTTAGATTTCGCAGTAGCATTTGATAAGGTGTCACATGAAAGATTACTTGACAAGATAAAAGCATAAAGCTGTGGCGGTGTTTGTGCATTGTGCGCATGTGTGTAGTGGTGAGCAAGTAAATATATTAGTTTGGAGGATTGGTTAGTGTGGGAAAAGATTTGGTAACCCACGATAGGCCCACAAAAGCAAAATTGGCCAAACTGTACCAGGACACCCAGAATTCCTGAGCAACTCACAAGCTGGATCAGATAGCACGCAGACTAGGGAATACACTGTAAGCTCCCATGGACATGACAGAGCACCACAAATATGTCAAAGCCCTAAGGCCGTTTCACAACCCAGCAATACCAAAGCCACACAAAGAGCAGGATAGACAGACAAGCACCAGCAAAGGACATGCTGCAGGAACAGGACAACGGAAGTACCTCACCACTTTAGAAGAGACTTTAACACCTACCTGTGGAGATGAATGGAACCATGATACTATCAGGATGTTGCATTGTGTGAAGGAACAGGACATTCATCCAATTAAACTGTTTTCCAATTAGCACCCTTGTAACTAAATTACTCCATTTCCATAAACATTGTAGTTTCCCATTTCTTAATCAGTGTCATTGTGCAGCATTACTATAAAACTGGTCTCATCCTCAGCTCTGGGAGGAGAAATCTGATCTACTTGTGCAGACTGTCAGTTCTGTGTCAGCCGAGTCAATTTCTTGTCCAGCGATATCGCTTGCAATAAACTGTTTGTCAATTTCATTTCAAGCTGTGTTTTGTGATCTCTAACCTATTGGGCAAATTTCTCCGACAGCTAACAGGAAGTCGAGAGTCGACATAAATGATTCATTTTCTAATGGAAAACAGGTAACACAGGTACCTGGTTTGGCTTACATTTGATTCCAGGCCCACAGCAATGTGTTTGACTCTTAACTCCCCTCTGGATGTGGGCAATAAATGCTGACTAAGCCACTGATACACACATCCCATAAATAAATTAAAAAAGGGTGGGTTAAAACATTTCTATGATGGGTAGTCTGAAGGCCCTTGTGGTACAGTGTTAGTGTCACTATTTGCTATCTGGGACTCTTGCCTAAAAGGGAGATAGAGATAAGAAAATAAATTGTGAAGAGGTGTAAAGCTGTATGGATACTTTAAATGAGTGAGACAAGATTTGACAATGAAGTACAATGTTAGATAATGCAAACATGGTGAATTTTGGAAAAAAGAATAGAAAAACAATATAGTACTTAAGAGACAAAAACAATGACTGCAGATGCTGGAAACCAGATTCTGGATTAGTGGTGCTGGAAGAGCACAGCAGTTCAGGCAGCATCCAAGGAGCTTCGAAATCGACGTTTCGGGCAAAAACCCTTCATCAGGAATAAAGGCAGTGAGCCTGAAGGGTGGAGAGATAAATGAGAGGGGGGCGGATGGGGAGAAAGTAGCATAGAGTACAATAGGTGAGTGGGGGAGGGGATGAAGGTGATAGGTCAAGGAGGAGGGTGGAGTGGATAGGTGGAAAAGAAGATAGGCAGGTAGGACAAGTCATGGGGATAGTGCTGAGCTGGAAGTTTGGAACTAGGGTGAGGTTGGGGAAGGGGAAATGAGGAAACTGTTGAAGTCCACATTGATGCCCTGGGGTTGAAGTGTTCCGAGGCGGAAGATGAGGCGTTCTTCCTCCAGGCGTCTGGTGGTGAGGGAGCGGCGGTGAAGGAGGCCCAGGACCTCCATGTCCTCGGCAGAGTGGGAGGGGGAGTTAAAATGTTGGGCTACAGGGCGGTGTGGTTGATTGGTGCGGGTGTCCCAGAGATGTTCCCTAAAGCGCTCTGCTAGGAGGCGCCCAGTCTCCCCAATGTAGAGAAGACCGCATCAGGAGCAACGGATACAATAAATGATATTGGTGGACGTGCAGGTAAAACTTTGATGGATGTGGAAGGCTCCAGTAAGTCCCTAGGGCCTGATAGCCTGCACCCTAGGGTATCAAAGGAAATGGCAGCTGAGATAGTGGATGGATTCGTTATGATATTTTAGAATTCCCTGCATTCTGGAAAGGTACCAGTGGATTGGAAAAAGCTAATGTGACACTCTTATTCAGAAAAAAAATCGCCAAAAAACAGGAAACCACAGACACACAGTTTGTTCTGTGTAGTGGCAAAGTTGCTGGAATCAACCATAAAGGAGGAGATAACTGAACACTTGGAAAAACAAAGCTCAATTCATTAGAGACAGCACAGTTTCAGTTTCATGAAGAGCAAGTTGTGCTTGAGAAACTTTGAGGATGTAACCAGCAAGGTAGATCATGGTGATCTGATGGATACGGAATATCTAGACTTTGAGAAGGCATTTGACAAGTTGCTACATAAACATTGATCCCAGGAGATTAGGGTTAGAGCTTGGCTTGGACAGAGGACTGGTTGGCTGAACTGAACCTTGCAGCACCCGTTAGTTACAGTTTGCCATCCAGAGAAGTAGCCAACTCCTTGCTTTCTGTCAGCCAACCAGTCCTCTGTCCAAGCCAAGCTCTAACCCTAATCTCCTGGGATCAATGTTTTTGTAGCAACTTGTCAAATGCCTTGTCAACGTCTAGATATTCCGTATCCATCAGATCGCCATGATCTACCTTGCTGGTTGCATCCTCAAAGTTTCTCAAGCACAACTTGCTCTTCATGAAACTGAAACTGTGCTGTCTCTGATGAATTGAGCTTTGTTTTTCCAAGTGTTCAGTTATCTCCTCCTTTATGGTTGATTCCAGCAACTTTGCCACTACATAGAACAAACTGTGTGTCTGTGGTTTCCTGTTGTTTGGCGATTTTTTTTCTGAATAAGAGTGTCACATTAGCATTTTCCAATCCACTGGTACCTTTCCAGAATGCAGGGAATTTTAAAATATCATAACGAATCCATCCACTATCTCAGCTGCCAGTTCCTTTGATACCCTAGGGTGCAGGCTATCAGGCCCTAGGGACTTACTGGAGCCTTCCACATCCATCAAAGTTTTACCTGCACGTCCACCAATATCATTTATTGTATCCGTTGCTCCTGATGCGGTCTTCTCTACATTGGGGAGACTGGATGCCTCCTAGCAGAGCGCTTTAGGGAACATCTCTGGGACACCCGCACCAATCAACCACACCGCCCTGTAGCCCAACATTTTAACTCCCCCTCCCACTCTGCCGAGGACATGGAGGTCCTGGGCCTACTTCACCGCCGCTCCCTCACCACCAGACGCCTGGAGGAAGAACACCTCATCGTCCGCCTCGGAACACTTCAACCCCAGGGCATCAATGTGGACTTCAACAGTTTCCTCATTTCCCTTTCCCCACCTCACCCTAGTTCCAAACTTCCAGCTCAGCACTGGCCCCATGACTTGTCCTACCTGCCTAGCTTTTTTTCCACCTATCCACTCCACCCTCCTCCTTGACCTATCACCTTCATCCCCTCCCCAACTCACCTATTGTCCTCTATGCCAATTTCTCCCCAACCACCCCCCCCCCCCTCTCATTTATCTCTCCACCCTTCAGGCTCTCTGCCTTTATTCCTGATGAAGGGCTTTTGCCCGAAACATCGATTTCGAAGCTCCTTGGATGCTGCCTGAACTGCTGTGCTCTTCCAGCACCACTAATCCAGAATATATTATTTAAATTGAGTTAGATTGTAGAAATCTGAGGTACAGAGAAATCCAGGCATCCTACTAACTGCACTAAGCAGGAACAGCAAGTAACTAGAAAGGCAAATAGAATTTTGTACTATTGCAAGGATAATAGAATATAAAAGTAGGAATGTTTTTGCTGCAGCATACAGGATATTGATGAGATAACATTTGGAGTACTGCAATTCTGGTCTCCTTATTTAAGAAATGACATAATTGCATTAGAAGCAGTTCAAAAATCAGTTCTCAACTGATTCCTGGGTTGACAGGATTAACATTATGAGGAAAGGATGGATATGTTGGACCCATATCCATTGGAGTGAATGAGAGGTGATCCTATTGAATAATATTAGGTCCTAAGGTGATGTGACAAGTTGGCTACATGTACAGAAGCTTCCCCTGCAAAAGAGACTTGACATTGAGTGAAATATCCTGCCAACCCATTCCAATCTGATGTTCCAACATGCACCCTTTGCTCCTTCAACTAATTTGCCAACCCACCGATTATTTATTTACCTGTGTACAGGAGGAAGACTATAGTTCTATTTCTTAAAGTTCTATTTTGAAAACTACTGAGAAACTATTTATTTATATATAAAAACACATCTTGACAGTTTTTTTTGACAAACTTGATACTAACAGTTCTAAAGAGTTGATGTACCTTTGAGGCACAATAGTCTCTACTGTTAATAAACCCAAAGGATAAATTGCTTTAGCATTCCTGACTGTCACTCCAATCCATAAAACGTCCCAGGACCATTATCGATAGGAAGGCCATATTCCTCCAAACAGGTCTCCTAGCTATTCAAATTAGTCCAGAAAGTTCAAACCATACCTTTAGCACATTTAACATGCATGCTCTGGGTTCCACACTGCAGGGATGCCAACCTCCCATTTCAATGGAGGTTACTGATAAGTTAAATGGCCAGCTGCCTCCATGAAATGTGCATGCACATCCACTCCCACCCCAGTGAAAATGGGAAGCAATGTTTTTGGGGGTGTGACTGGTTATTTCAGGCTATTTTTAGCATTACAGAGAGCTTTGCCATCCTGGTGGAAATTTGGATCGAACGATTTCCTATTTAAGACAAGTGAGGAGACGGTCCTCTCTGAGTTTATCTTGTCCTGCTCTCTTCGATCTTTTCCCACCAAGTGCAGGTCACTCAACTTCCCTTCCTGGCCCACCTGCAAGAAAATATTGCCAGAGTTTTCATTTCCTCAGGTCCATTTCCCATCACTTTGAATCTGCCATCACAAACCCTCATAAGAAAACTACCCCTGAAAAATCTGACCTTGCAAACTATCTCCTTTTTATTTTAAAAATTACTTTATTCATAAAAAGAACTTTATATACATACATAGTCACTGAAGCAATTCAGTTCTATACAACAGCAAATGAAGAAGCCAAATGACATTGGGGTTTGACGCTATCTTATGAACAAACCAAAAGTGTTTCTTTCTTGCACAAGGCTATTGATAAAGTACGGATTTGAGACAGTCCAGTGAATTCCTTATGAACTCAACCTGTAAGCCTCTCTTTGGTAGACTGGAACAAAAAAACTCTTACAGTTTAGTTTAATTTTAATCATCCCCTTCATTTACTAATAGCATCACTGTTACAACGTAATACTGATACTTATAAGCTAAACTAATTGGGTTCTAATAACCCAGGAGAGTAGACCATCAGCTCTTCAAGAACCCTGGCAGGCTACTCCGTTGTACTATCACAAACAAACTATCGTTATACACAAGTTTACAAAGGCTGTACTGTCACAAACACAAAAAGTTAACAAAAGCACTGCATGTTTTTTTTGAGTTCAGAATCAAACATTGTTATTAATTTCACAAAGGAACAGCCACGAATGGTATCACTCGGTGCCCTGTTTATACAGATTCACTGATGTTAAGGCAATTGTTCTTATTAGTCTTATCCTCCCTGCCTGTCTATTTTCTAGTGTGCAGCAAATATGTTCTATAACTCAACATTACATGTTAGTCTAAATGGTTAAGGACAAGTTTTAAGGCTATAAACTTTCTCACTATATTTACAAACATTTGAGGCGAAAGACCCTAGACTGCGTTCTTTTCACAGCTGCCCCAAGCTTTAGTGCGTCCCTCAGAACGTAGACCTGGATCTTGGAATGGACCAAGCTGCAACACTCCGTCGAGGTTAACTACTTGCTTTTGTTTTAGGGCAGACCAAAGAGCATCTTTCACTGTGTTGTTGGCCGTACAGGCACATGATGTTTGTCTCGGTGTGCGTTCGTAAAGCAGACAGTAGAACACACAGAGTCCTGCATCATGGAGCAGCTCAGAATTAACATTTTTTATAGAAAAATATACTTTATTCGCAGAAAGAAATCTTTGGTACACGTACAGTTAATGGAGCCATTCAGATCGATATTCTCTTTACTTATAGGGAACAAATTAAGTCTTTCATGTTCACCGTACACTATAACTTACAGTTGGCATTTAGCTGAGGCATCAGCAGGACCCAGTTACTTAATGAACTCCCATTATTCTTTGGCAGAAGGCCTTTACACGGTGGTCTTTCCCCACTGCACCTTGGCAGCAGCTGCCTCAAGCTTTAGGAAAGCCAACATGGAGACACATCATGTGGAAGATTTAATGCAACGCACAATAATGCAGGCAATTTTAACACCCCTTTTGAAGTTTATAAGTTAGTCATGTCTATTCATCAACAGTCCTGTCACTGGGGGGGACTGTCTGCATCCCCGTGGTGTGAATGAACTGTTCGACCCTCTTAGGGCTGAGGTAGCTGTCCAGTTCCTCCCTGGGGCCATTTTCCCGGTCTGGTGTCATCAGGGTGAGAACAAGGTCAGCAGAGTCCAGTTCTGAGTCTGACAGAGGGACTGTTAGAGGATGACAACTCTCAGTTACCTGGAGCTGTGGGTTAGTGGGGACCCCCTGGTTGAGTAGGGGCTGAGCATTACCAGTCCCCTCAGAGGTTCGGGATTACTTCTCTCTCCTTCCCCAGTGGTGCTCTGCTTCTTTTTCTGATGATGGCCGTCCTTCCGCCCTTCTTTGCTATCAGAGGAGCTGCTGGTATCATTTAGCTTTCTCTTTCCACTTTGCTGTGAGGCTTTGGTTTGGGGGGGCGGTGGGGTCTGGCAGGTTTTCCTTTTCTTATTGTATTTCAACGTTATTCACTCCCCCACCTCCTTGCTTTCCACCTCTTCCATTGATTCCATCTGTTCAGCTGGAGGTTGGGTCGGTTGCTGTGCCTCCAAGTGGTAACAGTCTGTTCCACTCCAGCCTGTCCTCCTTTCTGGGTGCCTCTTGTCCCAGTTCCCTTGCTAGATGATGGTGCCTCACTGATCTTTGGGGGTCCACGGTTCACATTGCCACTTCCGGCCAACTGAGCATACGTGGCACACCACCACAATGGGCAGGCCTTGTACATGTGGCCTGCTTCCCCACACAGGTTACAGCTTCTGGACTCCTTGTAGCCTTTGGTCAGATGACCATCCTCTTTGCAGTTCCTAAAGACAATCACTTTACAGTCTGCGACCGTGTGCCCTGTCCTCCCACAGGTTCGGCACACTCTAGGCTGCCCTGTATATGGCAGGTAGCTTCTACTCCCTCCAACTGGAGCTGGAGGGTGGGCAGAGGATGTTCCCACTAGTGACCATCTTCAGAGTCACCTGAACCTGCCTCTTACTGGTCCAGATTCTAAATGGGTCTGTGACGTCAATGCTGTCTCTTCTAAGCTGTATCATCCCAGGAAGATCAGGACATCTGCTGCTGGGATGTGTGGGTTGTACATCACAATTGTAACAACCCCGGCTCCTCAGTGGCACTACAGACAAGATGGAGACGCTCTTACCTTCAGGAGACGCTGTCATTGCTTCATGTTCCTGAAAGTCACACCAAAACATCTCCTATAGGAGAAATCCTGCAGGCAGTAGATGTCTGCTGCTTGGAACCCACAGCAATCTAGTAAGATCCTCTTTAGGAAAAAGATCCGATCGACCAGTGTGCATTCTTTCACCTTCTTCAGTCACCCTGATTCTGTTCCAGACTCCCTTGCCTGGGTCACGGGTGGCTGCTGAGACCATTGTTCCAGGTTGGCTTTTTCCCAAATTGGCATTAGGCCGAAGCCAGCATGAAGATCCATCAAGAGCAGGCCAGCTCAACCAACGACTCTCCAATGTCCAATCACAATCCAGTGATAATTCCAATAGCTCTGATGACTCACAACCAGACACCCATTCTGATAAGAACAGACACTTGATCTTGACAAAAGGCCAAGCAGCTCAGAACTTCTTTTTATTTCAAAAATTAATTTTATTCATAGAAAATAAATCTTTTGTACATGGACAGTTAATGAACCCGTTCTGTTCTATACGCTTTTTACTTACAGACAACAAATTAAGTCTTTGATGTCCACCATACTCTATAGACAGCCTCTTGGCATTTAGCTGAAGGAACAGTGGTGTCCAATTATTGAATGGGCCCCCCTTATTCTTCGGCAGAGGGATCTTACACAGTGGTCTTTTCCCACCACACCTTGGCAGCAGCTGCCCCAAGCTTCAGCGCATCCCTCAGCACAGTCCTGGACCCTGGAATGTGCCAGTCGGGGTTAACTCCTTCACCTGGAAGACCAGCAAGTTTCGGGCAGACCAAACAGCGTCTTTTACCGAGTTGATGATCCTCCAGGCAGAGTTGATGTTCGTCTCGGTGTGCGTCCTGGCGAACAGACCGTAGAGCACGGCATCCCACATCACAGAGCAGCTTGGGACAAACCTCGACAAACACCACTTGATTTCTCTCCAGACTTCCTTTGCATTGGCACATTCCAGAAGGAGATGTGTGACAATCTTGGCCCGTCCACAGCCACAAGCAGTTCAGAACTATTTTTATTCAAAAATATACTTTATTCATAGAAAATAAATCTTTTGTACATGGACCATTAATGAACTCGTGCCAATCTATACTCTTTTTACTTACAGATGATCTTTGATGTCCACCATTACTCAGAAAGCAGCTCAGAACTATTACTCCTAATGAACTTCCCTTTCTTCCGAAATTCATAACTGAACATTTCCCATCAGGTTTCTACCCTTGCCGTCCCATTAACAGTACACTACCTATCACTGTGTACATGGTAAACCATGCCACTTTATCATTTTGTTTTGTCTGTAGCCTTTGACATGAATAACGACACCATCTTTCTCTAATGCCTTTCTTCCTTCCTTCAGATGGACAAAATTGCCCACAACTAGTTTCAACTTTATTTATCAAGTCATAGTCAGTGAATCCCCTCCTTTGACTTGTCTCTTGCTTAAGTACATTACTTCTGGAGTTCCTCAAGATGCAGCATTGGTTTCTACCCATTTCAAATCTACATGCTTGCCCCTGACAGCAGCATCAGAAAACACAGTGCTAGGTTATATATATATATAGACAATATCCACCTTAATTCACTATCACCTCCCTTAACTCTTCCACTGTCTCTGATTTATCAGACTATTCATTTGATGTAGATTTCTGGATGGGCTTAAATTTCCTCCAAGTATTGGGATGACCGGTCATCAACTTCAATCCCCTTGCAGACTGCGTTCACTAACCACAGACTCCAATGCTCCCTCTATCATTATCAAACGTTAAACTGGATTATTTACAACCTTAGAGTCATATTTGATCCCTAGAGGAGCTTCCACCTACATATCAATTCAATCATTTACATAGCATACTTCCATCTCTGTAACATTACCCTTCTCCATCCTACTTTAGCTTATCTACTGCTGAAATCTGCATTCATGCCCTTCTTACCCCTGCACCTAATCACCCTCATATTGTATTGGTTGGCTTCCCATCTTCCTCAAACTTGACTTAATCCAAAGCTACCCATCTCCTAACTCACACGTAGATTACATTCCCTACAGAATGGAAACAGGCCATTTGGCCCAACAAGTCCACACCGGCCCTGTGAAGAGTAACCTGCCCAGACCATTCCCCAAGCCAATATTAAACCCTGACTAACACTGTGGGCAATTTAGCATGGCCAATTCACCTGACCTGCACATCTTTGGATTGTGGGAGGAAACTGCAGTACCTGGAGGAAACCCATGCAGACATGGGGTGAGGTGAATGTACGAACTCCACACAGACAGTCGCCCAAGGTGGGAACTGAACATGGGTCTACCGAAACTTAGCCCCGTTCACCCATCAACCCTATGTTTGCTGACAGCATTCCCTTGAAATTTTTTGCTGGCTGCATCAGCCTCTGAGATCCATTCATGACAGTGATTCCCAGAGCCAGAAGTAAATGTGCCATTGATGTGCCAACATCGATTCCTGATAAAGGGCTTATGCCTGAAACATCGATTCTCCTCGAATGCTGCCTGATCTGCTGTATTTTTCAAGTGCCAAACTTTTCAAGGTGCCAATCCAAATTCTCATACACAGAACTTTTGAATTGCTGCATGCTTGCTTGCTGACTTACAATGGCTCTAGGTCCAGTAATGCTTCAATTTTAAAAGCTCTCCAGGGTTTTGCCCTTCCTATCTCTAAAATCTCAAAGCCTCTGAGATCTCTGTAGTCTTGCAGATTTTTGATCTTATTCAGTCCACCACTGGCATCAATGCCTTCAGCTGTCTTGGATCTTAACGCTGAAATTCACTTCCTGAATCTCCCCAGCTCCCTATAATGCTTCTTGAAGACTTTGCTTAAAACTTATCTCTTTAACCAAACTTTTAGTTAGCTGTCCTATTCTGTTTTCTAATGGCTTGGTATCAGCATTTGTATGATTCTCACTCAAGTGTAACATCTGGAAATGCTTTTCTATGTATAATCCATTATATAAAGATGAGTTGCTGTTGTCACTCTCTATTTTTAACCTTTTTGTTCCTAAGGCTGCAACCTTATAGAGTCATAGAGAAACCGACCCTTCGGTCCAATTCACTCATGCCGACCAGGTATCTCAACCCAATCTAGTCCCATCTGCCAGCACCCAGCCCATATCTCCCAAAACGGTTCCTATTCATACACCCATCCACATGCCTTTTAAATGTTGCAATTATATCAGCTTCCGCCACTTCCTCTGGCAGCTCATTCCATACACCCTCTGCGTGAAAACGTTTCCCCTTAGGTCTCTTTTATATCTTTACCCTCTCACCCTAAACCTATGCCCTCTAGTTCTGGACTCCCACATCCCAGGGAAAAGACTTTGTCTATTTACCCTTTCCACGCCCCTCATGATTTTATAAACCTCTATAAGGTCACTCCTCAGCCTCCAACACTCCAAGGAAAACAGCCCTAGCCTATTCAACCTCTCCCCATAGCACAAATCCTCTAACCCTGGCAACATCCTTGTAAATCTTTTCTGAACCCTTTCAAATTTCACAACATCCTTCCGATAGGAAGGAGGCCACAATTACATGCAATATTGCAACAGTGGCCTAACCAATGTTCTGGACAGCTGCAACATGTCCTCCCAACTCCTGTACTCAATACTCAGACCAAGAAAGGAAAGCATACCAAACGCCTTCTTCACTATTCCATCTACCTGTGACTCCGCTTTCAAGGAGCTATGAATCTGCACTCAAAGGCCTCTTTGTATAGCAACACGCCCTAGGGCTTTACCTCAAAAATGTTGGATCCAGTAATCAAGTGGGAAACCTAGAAAGGTTAAGCATAACCATCATTGACTTTCAATGCAGTCACTGTTAGAACGTGTGAGGTTAACAAGCCAAGCTATTTTAGGTGATCCATTCGTATTAAACAGCTGGTTACTGAAGAGTTTTTAGAATCACTTAGCAAAAGATGGCTGATTGTCACAGGCAAGAACATTCCTGATGAAGGGTTTATACCTGAAACATTGGTTCTCCTGCTCCTCCTGCTGTCTGACATGCTTGCTTTTCCAGCACCACACTCTTGACTCTGGTCTCCAGTATCTGCAGTCCTCACTTTCTTCTCCTGATTGCCACAGGTAAGAACATGGCTGTGAGCTGTTTATGTCAATCAAGGTTCAGCCATGACTTGGTTGGAACCCTATGAACAAGAGGAGGGCACTATCTCTTATAAAGGCTACAATAATGGATGCCTCACAGGAGCCATTAATGAGATTGCCATATACATCCAGTACAAATTGTGCCCCTTTATTTTGCCACAACTGCATCTGACAACTACCTCGAAGGTCAAAATAAATGATGTTTGAAATCAGAAGATTATAACCTTAGTTGACATCTCTGTAATTGTGCAATGGTTTTGGATGTTAGCTAATGATTGGATTAGTATGTCTTAATAGTTTTAGAGTTGAAATAAGGGATTTCAAAAGGGGAGATTGTGTGACCTAAATTGCATCATTGTTATCTATACCTGTACTTTCTATGTAAGGCTCTGTACAATGGTAAATAATAAATAGTGCACTTGGAAATGTTGAATGTTTAACATCTTTTGCAACAACTCTTTACATTAGGAAAAGTCAGACCAAGATCACTATTTTACTTCCATGTTTCCATTCAATTAACAGCAGGGGGCGCAATATTGCCCAACAAGATGACTGACTCTTCTGATAAACATTAAACAAATTAATCAGTCCCAGGTGGGGTGCTGTAACAAAACTAAAATCTAAATTAATCTAAAATGAAACTAAACAGTTAAAGGAAACTTACAGATCTGCAACTGAAATCTATTGAACTAGGGGCAGCAGGGTGACACAGTGGTTAGCACCACTGCCTCACAGCGCCAGAGCCCAATTCCCGCCTCAGGCAACTGTCTGTGTGGAGTTTGCACGTTCTCCCAGTGTCTGCGTGGGTTTCCTCCGGGTGCTCCAGTTTCCACCCACAGTCCAAAAATGTGCAGGTCAGGTGGATTGGCCATGCTAAATTGTCCATAGTGTTAGGTGAAGGGGTAAATGTAGGGGAGTGGGTCTGGGTGGGCTACTCTTCGGAGGGTCGGTGTACACTTGTTGGGCCGAAGGGCCTGTTTCCATACTGTAAGTAATCTAATCTAAAATAAAAAAAAGTAATGTAATCTAAAATACATTGAAATGGCAGTTCCAGGAATGATGATGCACCCAAATCACTTATGGAGCCAACCAGTCTCTGAAAGCCCCCAACATGTTCTAACCTCAAGTATGTAAAAGCACAAGATGCCAATTGAAGTTATTACAGCTGGGAAAAAGTGAAGAAGGTGAAAGACAAAAAGGGAGATGTTGAATGGCTACATCCCATTTTATCGGTGGCTCACTAAATGTGCTGTATAGAGCTGTGAGTGATAGAAGCAAGCATGAAGGAAAGATCAAGAGGTTTAGGAGGTTGCCCAGGATATAGGCAGTAGTAATGGAGTGGCATGATCCTAGATGCATTCCAGGAAGGGTCTTCAATCTCTACCCCTTATTGCTGATGAAGGGTTTATGCCCAAAGCATCAATTCTCCTGCTCCTCAGATGCTGCTTGACTTGCTGTGCTTTTCCAGCACCACACTCTCTACTCTGATCTCCAGCATCTACGGTCATCACTTTCACCTAATCATGAGGAAAGTCAAGACTCTATGACTATGACTCTATATACCTATGCCCTGCTATACATATCAGCCTACCTCCACATTATACCTTTCTAAGAGGCTGCAGCATATTACTTCCCACACCCACTCTCCTCATAGCTGCATGTTTCCTAGCAACCACCCAGTAATTCTGCTTCCAACATCAAAGCTATCAGGAAGGTTGGTCTGCCATGGAACAAAAGCTAAGTGGTAACTGGCCAAAACTTTTGCATACACCTGTATAATGATCTTTTTGCACTTACATACCAGCTGCACACTATTGGATTTTTCAAATATTCCTGGGTGATCCCTATGCATCCTAACTCCTTGTGCATATGTTGATGACGCCCCTGCATCTGTGGGAATTTAGCCAGAGCTGCAAATACAAGTGTCCACTCATTCTAACTGGCATCATCACAGGCAAAATTGATGTAATTGGTGATTCAGGAGAAACAGACATGCATTTGTGGACCACCAACAAGATTCTACAAATATCCCCAGCAGGCAAAGAGAAATGGCTGTTAAGTGTATTTTATCAGTCCTCATGTAAAGGGCACAAATAGCATTCTAAAAATTACTAAATAATTACAGAGCTATCGCTAGAGAAAAAGTATTCAGGAAATTAATGGGACTAAAGGCCATTAAGTCTAAGACTCTCTTGTTTTCCTTTCACTTTAATATACTGCTCAGTTTCTCTGGGACACTCTCTCCCTACCCCTCTCTCTGTGCTTTATCTGTAATACACTGCTCAGTTTCTCCAGGACACACACTCTTTTTCACTTTAATGTGCCACTCAGTTTCTCAGGACACACTCTCTCTCTGATATACTGCTCAGTTTCTCCAGGGCACTCTCTCTGTGTTTCTGTCTAATATACTGTGTCCTGGATAAACAGCAGTACATTAGAGAGAGAAAAAAATCGGGGAGAGAGAGTGCGTTTCCTGGAGAAACTGAACAGTATATTAGAGAGAAAAAACAGACAGACAGAGAGTGCCCTGGAGAAACTGAACAGTATGTTAGACAGAAAATACAGAGAGAGTGTACCCTGGAGAAACTGAGTTAAAAAATCACACAACACCAGGTTATTGTCCAACAGGTTTAATTTGAAGCAGCTGAAAATGTGTTGCTGGAAAAGCGCAGCAGGTCAGGCAGCATCCAAGGAACAGGAGAATCGACGTTTCGGGCATAAGCCCTTCTTCAGGAATGAGGAAAGTGTGTCCAGCAGGCTAAGATAAAAGGTAGGGAGGAGGGACTTGGGGGAGGGGCATTGGAAATGCAATAGGTGGAAGGAGGTCAAGGTGAGGGTGATAGGCGGAGTGGGGTGGAGGCGGAGAGGTCAGGAAGAAGATTGCAGGTTAGGAAGGTGGTGCTGAGTTCGAGGGATTTGACTGAGACAAGGTGGGGGGAGGGGAAATGAGGAAACTGGAGAAATCTGAGTTCATCCCTTGTGGTTGGAGGGTTCCTAGGCGGAAGATGAGGCGCTCTTCCTCCAACCGTCGTGTTGCTATGGTCTGGCGATGGAGGAGTCCAAGGACCTGCATATCCTTGGTGGAGTGGGAGGGGGAGTTGAAGTGTTGAGCTACGGGGTGGTTGGGTTGGTTGGTCCGGGTGTCCCAGAGGTGTTCTCTGAAACGTTCCGCAAGTAGGCGGCCTGTCTCCCCAATGCAGAGGAGGCCACATCGGGTGCAGCGGATGCAATAGATGATGTGTGTGATGAATTTGTACAGACAAAGACCCACATGCACACATATTTTGTGGGGTGAATTTGTACTTGCAGAGTTACATTGCACTTTGCTCAAAAACTGCATACATTCATGTCGAACTCTGAGCTCAAAAACTGCATGAATTTATGTAAAACTCTGTTATCTCACTTTTTAGATTAGAATCAATCTAAACATCAGGTCATAGACAGAGAACACAGAGGGCTAACACCTTCAACATGAACCCAAGGTCCCGGTTGAGGCAATGACTGCAGATGCTGGAAACCAGATTGTGGATTAGTGGTGCTGGAAGAGCACAGCAGTTCAGGCAGCATCCACGGAGCTTCGAAATCGATATTTCGGGCAAAAGCCCTTCGAAGCTCCTTGGATGCTGCCTGAACTGCTGTGCTCTTCCAGCACCTCTAATCCAGAACCTTCAACATATTGTCTAGCTATCACCACTGTTAACAGCTAACCTGAGAATGAAATTTTAAAAAAAAGGGTTTTGTGATTTACACATGAAAGAAGTGAAACTATCACTGTATTCTAACAGATGAAAGGCTTAACAGACAATCAATTTTTCAATGTATAATTTCAGTTACATCACACTGCAAATTTTTGCTATAAGTTCTGCTATAAAGCCCTCCACAATCACCTGATGGAGCGATGCTCCGAAAGCTAGTGTGCTTCCAATGAAACCTGGTGGACTTTAACCTGGTGTCGTGTGATTTTTAACTTTGTACACCCCAGTCCAACACCGGCATCTCCAAATCTGGAGAAACTGAGCAGCATATTGGAGAGAAAAGACAGAGTTTGTCCTGGAGAAACAGCAGTATATTAGAGAGGAAGAAAGGGAGAGAGTGAGTGTCCTGGAGAAACTGTGCAGTATATCATAGAGTGAGTGTGTGTGTCCTGGAGAAACTGAGTACTGTATTAGAGAGAAAATACAGACAGAGTGTCCTGCAGAAAGTGAGGAGAGAGAGAGAAAGAGAGAGAAAGAGAGAAAGAGAGAGAAAGAGAGAATATGTATCCTAGAGAAACAGCATTCTCTCTCAGTTTTTTCTCTCAAATACACCACTCAGTTTCTCCAGGGCTCTCTCTGCCTGTCTGTCTGTATTTTCACACTAATACACTGCTCAGTTTCTCCAGGACACACACAGTCTCTCTCTAATACAATGGTCAGCTCCTCCAGGGCATTCTCTGTTTGTATTTTCTCTCTAATACGTTGCTCAGTTTCTCCAGGACACACTTAGTCCATCTGTCTGTCTGCCTTTCCTCTCTAATAACTTGCTCTGTTTCTCCATTGCACACTCTCTGTATTTTCTCTCTAATATACTGCTGTTTCTCCAGGACAAACTCTGTCTTTTCTCCAATATGCTGCTGGCATATTGGCATAGAAAACATTATGGCACAGACAGGGAACACAGGGGGCTAACACCTTCAACATCTTAACACCTTTTCTGGGCTGACATCAATTGTTACAGTTAACCTGAGAACGTTACTTTTTAAAAAAATTTTTTGTAATTTTGGATGGACCACACTCTACCACAAACCCACAGACAAACTCACAATGCTACACTTCTCCAGCTTTCACCCAAAACATGTTAAAACAGCCAGCCCCTATGAACAAGCCCTACACGTACACCGGATCTGTTCAGATGAGGAGGAATGTGACGGGCACCTGGAAGTACTCAGCGAAGCCCTCATAAGAACAGGGTACAATGCTCAACTCAATGACCACCAGTTTTGACGTGCCACAGCAAGGAACCGTAATGACCCGCTCATGAGACAGACACATGCTGCAACCGACAGGGTACCCTTCGTCGTCCAGTACTTCCCAGGAGCTGAAAAGCTACACCATGTTCTTTGCGACCTGCAACATATTACCAGTGAGGATGAGCACCTCGCCAAGACCTTCCCACACCTCCACTGCTCACCTTTAAACAACCGCCAAACCTCAAACAGATCATTGTTCGTAGCAAACTGTCCAGATTGCAGGACATTTCCACACAACCCTGTCACGGTAGGCATTGCAAGACGTGTCAGAGTGTGGACATGGATACCATCATTACACATGGGGACACCTCCCACCATGTACATGGCAGGGACTCATGTGACTCAGCCAACATTGTCTATCTTATACGTTGCAGGCAAGGATGCCCTGAGGCATGGGGCATTTGGGAAACCGAGCAAAGGCTACGACAACAGATGAATGGGCACTGCACAACAATCAACAGACAGGAGGGTTCTCTCCCAGTTGGGGAACACTTCAGTGGTCCAGGACATTCGACCTCGGACCTTCAGTTGACCATCCTCCAAGGTGGACTTCGGGCCAGGCAGCAGCAAAAAGTGGTCGAGCAGAGGCTGATAGCTAAGTTCGGTACCCATAGGGAGGGCCTCAACCGGGACCTTGGGTTCATGTCACATTACAGGTGACCACCATTACACCACACACAGGCACTCCAATACACACGCATACACAGACACGCGCACATGCTCCTACAGACACTTCCATCCACACGTGCATCCTCTCAGACTTAGACCACTTTACACACTTACACACACACACACACACACACTCAACCTCCCACCCCAGACACACACACACATACTCCCACACTCTCACATGCATCCTCTCACAGACATAGACACTTTACACTCACACACACATATACACTCTCTCTCACAGACACTCACAACCCCCCACCCCAGACACACACACACACGTTTGTGGGGTGAATTTGTACTTGCAGAGTTACATTGTACTTTGCTCAAAAACTGCATGAATCAATGTAAGATTGTTAACTCACTTTTTAGATTAGAATCAGTCTAAACATTATGACACAGACAACAGAACACAGGGGGCTAACACCTTCAACATCTTATCTGGGCTGACACCAATTGTTAGAGTTAACCTGAGAATGTAACTTTTAAAAAAAGTTTTGTGATTTACATACAGAAGAAGTGAAACTATCATGGTCATTCTAACAGCTGATAGACTTAACAAACAATCAATGTATAATTTTTCAATGTATAATTTCAGTTACATCACACTGTAAATTTTTGCTATAAATTCTGAGTCTTACAATTGTGTACTCCACAATCACCTGATGAAGGAGCAGCACTCTGAAAGCTAGTGCTTCCAATTAAACTTGTTGGACTATAACCTGGTGTTGTGCGATTTTTAACTGTTCTCTAATACACTGCTCATGTTTCTGCAGGACACTCTCTGACTCTGTATTGTCTAATACGTTGCTCAATTTTCTCCAGGACACACTCTCCCTGTCTGTCTATATTTTCTCTCTAATACGCTGCTCAGGATGGACACCTCAGCACCACACTCTACCACAAACCCACAGACAACCTCACAATGCTACACTCCTCCAATTTCCACCCAAAACATATTAAAACAGCCATCCCTTATGGACAAGCCCTACGCGTACACCGGATCTGTTCAGATGAGGAGAAACGTGATGGACACCTGGAAGTACTCATCGATGCCCTCATAAGGACGGGGTCCAATGCTCAACTCTATCGACCATCAGTTCTGACGTGCCACAGCAAGGAACCGTAATGACCTCCTCTGGAGACAGACACATGCTGCAACCTACAGGGTACCCTTCGTTGTTCAGTACTTCCCAGAAGCTGAAAAACTATGCCATGTTCTTCGTAACCTGCAACACATTATCAATGAGGATGAGCACCTTGCCCACACCTTCACTGCTTGCCTTTAAACAACTGCCAAACCTCAAACAGATCATTGTTCATAGCAAACTGCGCAGCTTGCAGGACAACTCCACACAAGCCTGTCACGGTAGGCGTTGCAAAACATGTAGAGTGTGGACATGGATATCACCGTTACACATGGGGACACTCCCACCATGTACGTGGCAGGTACTCATGAGACTCATCCAATGTTGTCTATCTTATATGTTGCAGGCAAGGATGCCCAGAGGCATGGTACATTGGGGAAACCGAGCAAAGGCTACGGCAAAGGATGAATGGGCACCGCACAACAAACAGACAGGAGGGTTCCCTCCCAGTTGAGAACACTTCAGCGGTCCAGGACATTCAGCCTCGGACCTTGGGGTGACCATCCTCCAAGGTGGACTTCGGGACAGGCAGCAGCGAAAAGTGGCCGAGCAGAGGCTGATAGCTAAGTTCGGTACCCATAGGGAGGGCCTCAACCGGGACCTTGGGTTCATGCCACATTACAGGTGATCACCATTACACTATATACACACACAGACACACAGCCTTACAGACACACACACTCCCACACACTCACATGCATCTTCTCAGAAACTTAGACCACTCTACACTCACATATACACTCTTTCTCACAGACACTCACAACCCCCCACCCAGATACACAAACACTCCCACATGCACCCCCTCACAGATTTAAGATACTCTACACTCACATAGACTCTCTCTCACACTCACAATCCCCCCAACCCAGACACACACACACACACACACACACACACAAAGACCCACATGCACATATATACATTTGTGAGGTGAATTTGTACTTGCAGAGTTACATTGTACTTTGCTCAAAAACTGCATGAATTTATGTAAGACTCTGTTATCTCACCTTTTAAGATTAGAATCAGTCTAAACATTATGGCACTGTCAGAGAACACAGGAGACTAACACCTTCAACATATTTTGGGTTAGTGGTGCTGGAAGAGCACAGCAGTTCAGGCAGCATCAGAGGAGCAGCAAAATCGACGTTTCAGGCAAAAGCCCTTCATCAGGAATAAAGGCAGAGAGCCTGAAGTGTGGAGAGATAAGCTAGAGGAGGGTGGGGGTGGGGAGAAAGTAGCATAGAGTACAATAGGTGAGTTGGGGAGAGGGGCGATGAAGGTGATAGGTCAGGGAGGAGGATGGAGTGGATAGGTGGAAAAGAAGATAGGCAGGTAGGACAAGTCATGGGGACAGTGCTGAGCTGGAAGTTTGGAACTAGGGTGAGGGGGGGGGGAAGGGGAAATGAGGAAACTGTTGAAGTCCACATTGATGCCCTGGGGTTGAAGTGTTCTGAGGTGGAAGATGAGACGTTCTTCCTCCAGGCGCCTGGTGGTGAGGGAGTGGCGGTGAAGGAGGCCCAGGACCTCCATGTCCTCGGCAGAGTGGGAAGGGGAGTTGAAATGTTGGACCAGAGGGCGTTGTGGTTGATTGGCACGGGTGTCCCGGAGATGTTCCCTAAAGCGCTCTGCTAGGAGGCGTCCAGTCTCCCCAATGTAGAGGAGACCGCATCGGCAGCAACGGATACAATAAATGATATTAGTGGATGTGCAGGTAAAACTTTGATGGATGTGGAAGGCTCCTTTAGGGCCTTGGATGGAGGTGAGGGAGGAGGTGTGGATGCAGGTTTTGCAGTTCCTGCGGTGGCAGGGGAAGATGCCTGGATGGGAGTGTGGGTTGTAGGGGTCCTCTACATTGGGGAGACTGGCATCAATGTGGACTTCAACAGTTTCCTCATTTCCCCTTCCCCCACCTCACCCTAGTTCCAAACTTCCAGCTCAGCACTGTCCCCATGACTTGTTCTACCTGCCTAGCTTCTTTTCCACCTATCCACTCCACCCTGACCTATCACCTTCATCCCCCTTCCCCACTCACCTATTGTACTCTATGCTACCCCCACCCTCCTCGAGCTTATCTCTCCATGCTTCAGGCTCTCTGCCTGTATTCCTGATGAAGGGCTTTTGCCCGAAACGTCAATTTTGCTGCTCCTTGGATGCTGCCTGAACTGCTGTGCGCTTCCAGCACCACTAATCCAAAATCTGGTTTCCACCATCTGCAGTCATTGTTTTTACCTTCAACATATTGTCTAGCTAACACCAGTTGTTACAGTTAACCTGAGAATGCAACTTTTTAGAAAAAAGGTTTTGTGATTTACATGTGAAAGAAGTAAAACTATCATGGTATTCGAACAGATGAAAGACTCCACAAACAATCAAGGTATTTTTCCATGTATAATTTCAGTTGCATCACACTGTAACCTTTTGCTATCCATTCTGTCTGACAATTGTGTCCTCCACAACTACCTGATGAAGGATTTGTGCTCCGAAAGCTAGTGTGCTTCCAATTAAACTTGTTGGACTATAACCTGGTGTTGTGTGATTTATAAGTTCTCTCTAAAACACTGCTCAATTTCTCCAGGACACTCACTCACTCACTCTGTCTGTCTGTCTGTATTTTCTCTCTAATATACTGCTCAGTTTCTCCAGGACACACTCTGTCTGTGTCTGTGTCTGTCAGGTGGTCTCTCCTCTCCCCTCCTCCTCCTCCTCCATGTGCAGGTGGTTCGCAGCTCGAGACTGGGGTAGAATTTAAGTGCGGAACCTCGAGCCGCAGCCCCTGAGAGGTCGGGACGGGATTGTGTGACGGACCGGGGCGAGAAGACACCGGGGGAGGGGGGTAGGCGTCAGTGTGGAGCCTGTGACGCCGGGCTCAGTTAACTCCACCTCGTTCTTTGGTGTTTCTGTATTTTTCTCGCGCCTACCGCTCAGGATGAACTCGGAGCCGAGGCAGCGGCAGGAGGTGAGTCAGCAGCGGCTAAAATTCCGTTTTAACTCACGGCTTCGCTGCATCCGCTCCGGAGGGTGTCAGAGCGGGGCGGCTGTCAATCACTGCCCACGAGCCCCGCCCCCTCTCCCTCCCCGGTGGTGGACATGGTCTAGTGGGCAGCGGGGTTTACCCAAGTCATTGCTCATGCTTTGGGGTCCCCCCCCCCCCCCCTCCCCGTTTTTCAATACACGTGAAAGGAAATATGCAAAGCTTTTCTTTTACCTAATATAAAGCCATACGAATGTATCTTAAGGACCATATCTCATGCATCCTTTTTGGTATCGAAAGAGAATTTGCTGGAGAAGCTCAGCAGAGCTGGTATCTGAAGAAGGGTCACTGGACCCGAAAGCTTTAACTCTCCTTCCTCTCCACAGGTGATGGTGAGGAGAAGCCGCTGTTGGACTGGGGTGGGCAAAGTTTAAAAGTCACACAACCTGTTGTTGTGCGATTTTTAACTTTGTCCACAAGTGATGCCAGACCTGCTGAGTTTTTCCAGCTTTTTCTGTTTTTGTTTCAAATTTCCCGCATCCGCAGTTCTTTGTTTTATTACATCACCCTGTTTAGCAACTTCAGGGAGTGTTCTGTCTGGTGTTTCGAGCTGATTTTTTTTTTCAAATAACATCATGTTCCTCAGGTTTTAAACATGATTTATCGTTTGTTTTCGTGTGCAGCTGAACCCGCTCCATTATGAAGCTGAAAGTATGACTGCATCCAACATTCCCCAACTATGGGGATAGCCCAAATTCGGCTAATCCAGTTGGTCAGTTCTCTGCTAGAAGTTTATGGATTGTCTCCTTTTTTATTATCCCTCTGTGTGGCAGGAGCTTGAGCAAAGTTTGATATATTTAAGCAACAGTGTCAAATATATACACTGAGAAGAGAGAGCAGTCTCTGAAATAAATTTCAGAACTAAGCAGCTTGTCACATGGCTACAAAAACGAATAAATCAAAATTGAGAATGAACAGTAGCTTGAATTTAAGAAGCAGCGACTGAGATTACTGGTGGAATTTGTACTTTGTTACAATTGTAAATTTTAGTAGAAGTAGTAGGCAAGCAGATCTTGCTGTGAATTAGATAATGGCAGTGGAGATAAGAAGTAAATGATTTTGTAGGTAATATGGTTGAATTAGCCCTTATTCATTTGGGGAATTTGGTTGTTGCTGGTTGGCCAATATTTATTGTCCACCTCTAGTTACCTTTTGAGATGTGATTTGTGACTGGGGTTGTTTCAATATTGCAGCTGGATAAAAACCTAATTTGGAGGGTATGAAATGTGGAATTAAAACACAGAACAATACAGTACCCTTTAGTGCTCATTGTTGTGCTGAACATGATTCCATATTAAACTAATCCTTCTGCCAGCTTTTGGTCCATATCCCTCCATTCTGGGGAAAACAAATCTGACTGTCAACCCTATCTATGCATCTCATAATTTGATAGACTTCTATCAAATTTCCCCTCTGCCTTTGCTTCAGAGAAAACAAGCTGAGTATTTCTAGCCTCTTCTTATAGCTCATACCATCTAATTCAGGCAACATCCTAGTAAACCTCTTCTGCGCCCTCCAAAGCCTCCACGTCCTTCCTGTAATGTGGTGACCAGAATTGAACACCATGCTCTAAATGTGGTCTAACCAACGTCTTAAAAACCACAACATGGCATCCTGACTTGTACTCAGTGCCCTGATCAGTAAAGGCAACCATGCCATAGACTGTCTTCATCACTCTCTCTACTTATGGCCACTTACAGGGGGCTGTAGACTTGAATCCCAAGATCTCTCTGTACATCAATGTTGTTCAGGGTCCTGCCACTAGCTGTATTAACCAGAACTCCACTAACAAACATAACGATTTGGCCCCCATTTACCACCCTCTCAGAAAAAGAACCAGAAGTGACATCACCCACCACAGTAGACCAAGACAGATAAATAGGAAGCGGGACAGAACACCAGCGCTTCATTGGAGGCTCACTGGTGATGTTACCTTGCATGGTGTTAAAATATCTGACAACAAATCTACCGGCTCAACGAGCAAACTTACAACCTGATCTATTAAATAAAAAAATTTACATCTGGCAGCAGCTGTTTAACATGTCCAAAATATGTTGTTAACTAATTGTTGTTATTTCCTTTGATTCCTGGATCTGAATTCCCAACCATGTGCTAAAAAGCAGACTGTTTTTTAGGCTGCTGTTAATCCTTGGGAAATCGTTTTTCAAAGAAAAAGAACGATGGCCACTGAGTCTATTATCAGCGAGAAGAGGAGGTTGAAGTGAGGCCTTGCTTTATTGCTGGCAGTTTCTCACCTACTCTCCATTCTCTTGTAATTTGAAATGAAAGAGGTTAGGTAGTCCCATTATTGTGTGCCCATTTACAATTAACCTGGAGGATAACACTCTTAGAAAAGTAATAGTGTATATCTGTTTAGGATGTAAGACTTGCATTCCATTGAAAATGAAGGAACAACTGAGAGAACACAAGTAGTTTGAGCCAGTGATTCACTAAACTGATGCACAACAAATCAGTTTTGCATGAATTTTGCTTTTTGGAGCTTTAAAAAAGCTTTTTTTTTATTTATCCCAACTATCTCTTGAAATACTGACTTTATTTTGAGTGGCTTCCAAATGATTTTTCTCATTATTATTGATATTGTAGAGTTCAGGAAAAGTAAAGTCTTACACCAATATAACGAGGTGCTCACCCCCTTGGTTAATGCTCAATTTCTAGGACATTATTTAAAAGGTGCACCTTACACAGCTTATGATTAACAGAAAACGGTTGAAATGTTCAACAAGTATCTCTGCAATGGTTGAGTGACCAGAAATGTTAACATTTGCATAGAAGTTTTTGTTGTACATAGGAAAATGGAAAACACAAAACATGGTAAGACATGAAATATTAAATGGGAGAGGAACACAATATTGCTAAAGTAGTGATATCAAAAGATGGTGGAATAGTTAATGTGATGGCAAGATTTTTTTTATTCCCTTAGAGTCATAGAGATGTACAGCATGGAAACAGACCCTTCGGTCCAACCCGTCCATGCCGACCAGATATCCCAACCCAATCTAGTCCCACCTGCCAGCACCTGGCCCATATCCCTCCAAACCCTTCCTAATCATATAACCAACAGATGTCTTTTAAATATTGCAATTGTACCAGCCTCCACCACTTCCTCTGGCAGCTTATTCCATACCCGTACCACCCTCTGTGTGAAAAAGATGCCCCTTGGGTCTCTTTTATATCTTTCTCCTCTCATTCTAAACCTATGCCCTCTAGTTCTGGACTCCCTCACCTCAGGGAAAATACTTTGTCTATTATCCTATCCATGCTCCTCATTATTTTATAAACCTCTATAAAGTCACCCCTCAGTCTCTGACGCTCCAGAGAAAACAGCCCTAGCCTATTCAACCTCTCCCTGTAAGTCTTTGTAAGTCTTTTCTGAACCCTTTGAAGTTTCACAACATCTTTCCGATAGGAAGGAGACCAGAATTGCATGCAATATTCCAACAGTGGCCGAACCAATGTCCTGTATAGCCGTAACATGATCTCTCAACTCATGTACTCAATACTCTGACCAATAAAGGAAAGCATACCAAATGCCGCCTTCACTATCCTATCTATCTGCACCTGCACTCCAAGGTCTCTTTGTTCGCAACACTCCCTAGGACCTCACCATTATGTGTATAAGTCTTGCAAAGATTTGCTTTTCCAAAATGCAGCACCTCACATTTATCTAAATTAAACTCCATCTGCCACTTCTCAGCCCAGTGGCCCATCTGATCCAGATCCTGTTGTAATCTGAGGTAACCTTCTTTGCTGTCCACTACACCTCCAATTTTGGTGTCATCTGCAAACTTACTAACTGTACCTCCTTTTATGCTCACATCCAAATCATTTATGTAAATGATGAAAAGTAGAGGACCCAGCACCAATCCTTGTGGCACTCCACTGGTCACAGGTTTCCAGTCTGGAAAATAACCCTCCACCACCACCCTCTGTCTTCTACTTTTGAGCCAGTTCTGTATCCAAATGGCTAGCTCTCCCTGTCTTCCTTGAGGTCTACCAGGTCAGGTAGCATCCAAGGAGCAGGAGAATCGATGTTTCGGGCATGAGCCCTTCTTCCTGAAGAAGGGCTTATGCCCGAAACATCGATTCACCTGTTCCTTGGATGCTGCCTGACCTGCGCTTTTCCAGCAACACATTTTTAGCTCTGATCTCCAGCATCTGCAGTCCTCACTTTTTCCTTGAAATCTCACCATGCTCACCAGTCTCCCATGGGGAACCTTGTCGAATGCCTTACTGAAGTCCATATAGATCACATCTACAGGTCTGCCCTCATCAATCCGCTTTCTTACTTGTTGGCCAGCATTTATTATGCATCTGTAATTGCACTTGAGGTGGTGGTGTACAGCCACCTTGACCTGCTGTAGGTTGACCCGCTAGGGAGGGAATTCTGTGATTCTGACCCAGCGATGGTGAAAGAACAGTGATATTTCCAAGTCAGAATGGTGAGAGATTGGAGGGGAATTTGCAGGTGGTGCTATTCTCATGTATCTGCTGCCCTTGTCCTTCTAGAAAGAAGTGGTTGGGGTTTTGAATGATGCTGTCTCAGGAATTTTGGTTAACTTCTACAGTGCATCTTGTAGACAGTACACACTGTTGCATAAATGGTGGGGGAGTGGATGCTTATGAATGTGGTGCCAGTCAGTGGGCTGCTTTGTCCTGAATGGTGTCAAGATTCTTGTCCTGTTGGAGCTGCCATTCACCCAGACAAGTGGGAAGTATTCCAACACATTTGTGCTTTGTGCTTTGTAGTTGATGGGCAGGCGTTGGGACTCAGGAGGTGAGTTACTCACCACGGTATTTCTCGTGTCTGAACTGCACTTGTAACCACTATATTTATATGGCAAGTCAATTGAGTTCTTGTCAAATTTATAACCCCAGGATGTTGACAGTGGGGATTTCTTAACAGTAACACTATTAAATGTCAAAGGATAGTGGTTAGAATGACTTATATTGGAGATGGTCATTGCCTGGCTTGTGTTAGCATAAATGTTGTTCGTTGTCATTCGTCAGTCCAAGCCTGGATATTGTTGAATCTTGTTGCATGTGAATGTGGACTGCTTCAGTATCTGAGGAGTCATGAATGGTGCTGAAGCTTGCACCATCATTGGTGACTGTCCCCAGTTCAGATCTTATGGAGGGAAAGTCTTTTGAAGGAGCTGAAGATGGTTTGACCTAGTTCACTACCCTGAAGGGCTCGTGCTAAGATGTCCTGAGCTGAGATGAGTAACCTTGAATCACCACAGCCAAGTTTGGCTCCAACCAGTGGACAGTTTTTCCCCTCCTCCCAATTCTGAACTGTAAACTGTGCAAGGTGACATATTGAACAAATCCTGTGTCTGAGTAGGACAAAACAGTAGCATTGTTTTGCAACAGACGGTCCACAATCTTGAGTTTAAATTAAAAGTTTAAGATGTTGGAAATACTAGTCAGGCAACTTCTGCAGAGAGAGATAGTGTTAGCATCTACTGTAAGCTTGTTGACTTTCTATCTTGACTGGAAAAAGTTAGAAATGTTACAGGTTTAAGTAGTTGAAAGATTGGTAGGGAGCTTGGAGATAGAAAAGAACAAACCGAGGGTAAAAGACTGGAGAGATTAAATAACAAAAGGGTTGGTGGTGCAAGGTAAAGAGACTGGAATAAGAAGTTAATGATGTGCCTTAAGGTGTGAATGACAGTACAGCTGCCAACAGGGTAAAACTTCCAAACAATATAGAAACCATTGGGAGCCGAGGTGTACAAAATTGTTCATCTCCTGTTGAATCTGGAAAACTTTAAGTGCCTAATCAAAAAGATTAGGCACTTTTGAGCTTCCTTGATTGTGGAAGAAAAGCAAGGTGGTAATCTCAGGATTGCTATCAGTGCCATATGTAGAAATAGCAGGAATTAACAAATGAATATGTGGCTGAAAGATGGTGCAAGAAGGAGAGTTGGGTTGCGGGTGCATGGGGCACTGCGACTGATTCCGGAGAAGGTGGGACCAGCACAAATTGAGTGAGTTACACCTGGGCAGGATGGGGACTGATGCCCTGAGGGAGTATTTGCTAAAGGATATTTACTAGGATCTTACCTGGTATGGAGGGAAGGTCTTATGAGGAAAGGCTGAGGGACTTGAAACTGTTTTCGTTCGAGAAGAAGGTTGACAGGTGACTTAATTGAGACGTATAATTTAATCAGAAGGTTAGATATGATGGAAAGTGAGAGCCTTTTTACTCAGATGGTGATGGCTAGCATGAGGGGACGTAGCTTTACATTTGAGCGGTGATAGGTATAGGACAGATTTTGGAGGTAGTTTCTTCACTCAGTAGTAGGGGCGTGGAACACTGTCTGCAACAATAGTAGACTTGCCAACTTTTAAGAGCATTTAAATGGTCATTGGATAGGCATATGGATGAAAATGGAATAGTGTAGGATAGATAGGCTTCAGATTGGTTCCACAGTTCGGTGCAACATCGCATGTTCTATGTTCCAGAGTGGTTTTGGAGGCTTTAAACCAAAATGATGGGGCAATGGGAACATATGCAAGGAGTCTGAGAAAGGGAAATTGAGGAAAAGAACCAAAGACTGGGGAATAAGCAGAGTGATGGTTAGAGAAATCCAAGGCCAGGATCAAACAAGGCCACAGTGAAAATAGTAGAAATAGGGCAACTAACAATAAAAAGACAAGGCCACAAGCATTGTGCATTAATGTGCCAAGCATTGGCAATAAAGTGGATGAATTAATTGTGTAAATAAGTGAAAGCAGGTATGATATAATCAGGATTACGGAAACTGAACAGGAGGGTGACTAGAGATGGGAACTGAACATCTACAAGATTGTGTATTTAGGAAGGACAAACTAAAATGAAAAGATGGTGGAGTTGTACACCACCTGGCTAAAGGAAGATTTTTAATGCAATAGTGAGGAAGAGTTTTATCTTTGACCATGTGGAATCTGAAGAGCTGAGAAATACCAAGAGGCAAAATATATTGGTTGTTGTAGATAGACCCCCAAATGTAGGAGTGATTTTTGAGATTGGCATTAAACAGGAAGTTGGAGATACATGCAACAGTGGAATATCTGAAACTATGGGTAACTTTAATATGCATATAGATTGGACAAATCAAATCAGAAACTGTACTGTAGAGAAGGAATTCCTGGAGTGTATTCAAGATGGTTTTCTCAACCAATATGTTGTGACACCAACTATAGCCAGGGTATAGTAATATTTGGCAATCTAGTTGTGACACCCCTTGGGATAATATGATAGAATTCTTCATCAAGCTGGAGAGTAATGCAGTTGATTCTGAGACTATGATCCTAAATCTAAATAGAGGAAACTACAATAGTATGAGATACAAGTTGGCTATGATGGAGTGGGAGATTTTACTTAGAAGGATGATGGTGGAAAGACAATAGCAAGTATTCAAATGACAGGCAGTGACTAGTGGGGTATAATAAGGATCAGTGTTTGAACCTCTAGCTAGTCGCAATGCATATTAATAATTTACATGAAGAAACTAAATATATTCCAGATTTGCAGATGATACAAAACTGGGTGGGAGGGTGAACTGTGAGGAGGATGCAGATATACTTCAGTGTGATTATTTAAAGCTCAGTGAGTGGGCAAATGCATGGCAGATGCATATAACGTGGAAGAATATGAGGTTACCCACTTCAGTAGCAAAAACAAGAAGGTGGATTATTATCTAGATGTCTATAAAGTGTAAGAAGGGAATGTGCAATAAGACCTGGGTGTCCTCCTATACCAATGGCTGAAAGTAAGCATGCATGTGTAGCAGGCAGTAAAGACAACAAATGGTATGTTGCCCTTCATAACAGAAGGTTTTGAGTATAGGAACGAGGATGACTTGCTGCAATTGTACAGGACCTTTTTTTTTGTGAGACCACGCCTCAAATATTGTGTGCAGTTCTGATCTTAACTGAGGAAGGAGGTCGTTGCTATACACTGAGTGCAGCAAAGGTTTACCAGACTGATTCGTGGAATGGCAGCTCTGTGGCTGAAGTGGTTAGGATTATATTTGCTGGACATTCATAGAAACCTATAAAGTTTCGAAAGGATCAAACAGAGTAGATGCAAGAAAGATGTTACCAATAGTGGGGAATTCTGAATTGGGTGTCACTGTCTGAGGATACATAGGGACTGAGATGAGAAATTTCTTCACCCAGAGAGTGGCCAGCCTATGAAATCACAACCATAGAAAGCAGTCAAGACCAAAACATTTCATGATTTCCAAGAAGAATTTGATCATCGTATTTGAGGCTGAAGGGATCAAAGGACATGGGGAAGGGGGCAAAGAAGGAACAGATTGAGTTGGATGATCAGAATGAATGTGGAGCACACTTGAAGGATCGAATGGTTTCCTCCTATATTCTATGTTTCTGTATAATACTGGCAGCTGCTGTAGGTAATAAAATAGATGTAACTGTAGTTGTATTGATTGGAAATTGAGACCGATGGGCTGGAGGGGAAATGGAATGCAATGAAAATGAATAAAGCAGAGACAAGTTAAAATGGTGTCAGGAAGAAGAGCAGAACTCCTTGGTGACAGTGAATAAATCATTACAAAAACGAAATACTGCAGATGCTCGAAACTGCTGTAAATACCAGCAGGCAAGGCACCATTCTGGTATTCGTTCATCACTCCTGTTTTATGCCAGCAGTATCTTTCACTTTGGTTTTCTGTACACCTTCACATTTTGTAATGCTTAATTAGAAAATGTTAGTATTTGCTGCTGAACCTTGGTTTGATCTCCAGTGCTGAAAAGTGTTCACCAATCCACAGCAAATTATTCCCAAATTTGATGTAACTAACCACCTCTAACTTGATTTTTAAAAGTTGAGCTATTTATCTCTGATCTACATGCTGTTTATATCTTAGATCAGCTTTTTAAATGAAAGATGGTTATTTAATAAAAGAAAAGCGATGAATTTCCACAGTTTGAAGCAAGATTTTTTTAATTGTACATGTATCAATAAAGCAAACACTAATTTAGCTTTGCGTCTGCTGCAGTGTGTTTTAACACTGTTTTTTATATATGTAGCAAAGAAACGGCGTTAACCTTTAATAGTAATAACCTATAATATTTGACAAAATACACTATAAACTAACAATTTACAGTATAAATCTCGTCAACTATGTGCTTTAACTTAACTCTAGATGATCAGGAACCACCACACTAGATCTTGGCCTTGATACATGTGGCAATGATTATCTGGTCTTCTCTTGGGATTGTCTTTTCTTCATGGTTGATCTCAAATTACAGCTCCTCAGGGTGGTGTTGTAGTGATTCTATACTTTAGAAGTCTCCTTTCTCTTTTTTGGAGGATCTTAAGCATCCTCTAATAGATCAATCGGGGCTCAATCACCCTGATTGATCTGATCCAACCAGACCTTGACATGTCAACGGCAGGGTGGTCCTTGAGCATCCATTTGTGGAGGTGTTGGGCACATGCAGGTCAGGTAATCATAGAACATTACAGTGCAGTACAGGCCCTTCGGCCCTCAATGTTGCACCGCCCTGTCATACTAATCTGAAACCCATCCCACCTACACTATTCCATGTATGTCCATATGCCTGTCCAATGACAACTTAAATGCACTTAAACTTGGCGAATCTACTACCGTTGCAGGCAAAGCATTCCATATCCTTACTACTGAGTAAAGAAACTACCTCTGACATCTGTCTTATACCTATCTCCCCTCACTTTAAAGTTGTGTTCCCTCGTGTTTGCCATCCCCATACTTGGAAAAAGGCCCTGTCCACCCTATCGAACCCTCTGATTATCTTGTATGTCTCTATTACGTCACCTCTCAACCTTCTTCTCTCTAATGAGAACAGCCTCAAGGCCCTCAGCCTTTCCTCATAAGACATTCCTTCCATACCAGGCAACATCCTAGTAAATCTCCTCTGCACCCTTTCCAAAGCTTCCACATCCTTCTTATAATGTGGTGACCAGAACTGTACACAATACTCCAAGAATGGCCGTACCAGAGTTTTGTACAGCTGCAGCATAACCTCCTGGTTTCAGAACTCAATCCCTCTATTAATAAAGGCCAAAACACTGTGTACCTTCTTAACAACCCTGTCAGTCTGGGTGGCAACTTTCAGGGATCTGTGTACATGGACACAGATCTCTGTGCTCACCTGTACTCCCAAGAGTCTTGCCGTTAGCCCAGTACTTTGTATTCCGATTACTCTGTCCAAAGTGATCACCTCACACTTGTCCACATTAAACTCCATTTGCCACCTCTCAGCCTAGCTCTGCATCCTATCTACGTCTCTGCAACCTACTACATCCTTCATCACTATCCATAACTCCACCAACCCTAGTGTCGTCTGCAAATTTACTAACCCACCCTTCTAAGCCCTCATCCAGGTCACTTATAAAAATGACGAACAGCAGTGGACCCAACACGACCCTTGGGGTATGCTGCTACTAACTGGACACCAAGATGAGCATGTTCCATCAACTACAACCTTCTGTTTTCTTTCAGCAAGCCAATTACTGATCCAAACTGCTGTGTCTCCCACAATCCCATTCCCCCGCATTTTGTATAATAGCCTACTGTGGGGAACCTTATCGAACGCCTTGCTGAAATCTATATACACCACATCCACTGGTTTACTCTCATCTACCTGTTTGATCACTTTGTCAAAAAACTCAATAAGATTTGTTAGGCATGACCTACCCTTCACAAAACCGTGCTGACTGTCCCTGATCAGATTATTCTTTTTCTAGATGGTTATAAATCCTATCTTTTATAACCTTTTCCAACACTTTGCCAACAACTGAAGTGAGACTCACTGGTCTGTAATTACCAGGATGTCTCTACTACTCTTTTTGAACAAGGGAACCACATTTGCTATCCTCCAGTCCTCAGGCACTATTCCTGTAGACAATTATGATTTGAAGATCAATGCCAAAGGCTCGGCAATCTCTTCCCTTGCTTCCCAGAGGATCCTAGGATAGATCCCATCCGGCCCAGGGGACTTGTCTATTTTCACACTCTGCAGTATTTCTAATACCTCTTCCTTATGAACCTCAATCTCTTCTAGTCTAGTATCTCTGTATCTTCCTCGCCAACATTTTTCATTTTCTATAGTGAACACTCGAAAAATATTTATTTAGTGCTTCCCCAATGTCCTCTGACTCCACACACAACTTCCCACTATTATCCTTGATTGGTCCTAATTTAACTCTCATCATTCTTTTTATTCCTGACATACCTATGGAAAGCCTTAGGGTTAACCCTGATCCTATCTGCCAACAGCTTCTCATGTCTCCTCCCGGCTCTTCTGAGCTCTGTTTTTAGGTCTTTCCTGACTTCCTTGTAACCCTCAAGCGCCCTAACTGAGTTTTCACATTTTGTCCTAACATAAGCTGCCGCCTTCTTCTTGACCAGGAATTCCACTTCCTTAGTAAACCACGGCTCACGCGTTCTATATCTTCCTCCCTGCCTGACAGGTACATACTTATCTATGACACACAGGAGCTTTTCCTTGAATAAGCTCCACATTTTTAATGTGCTCATCCCCTGCAGTTTCCTTCCCCATTCTACGCTTCCTAAATCTTTCCTAATTGCATCGTAATTTCCCTCTCCCCAGCTGTAACTCTTGCACGGTGGAGTACACCTATCCCTTTTCCATCACCTAAAGTAAACCTGACAGAATTGTGATTGCTGTCTCCAAAGTGCTCACCTACTTCCAAATCTAACACCTGGCCAGGCTCGTTACCCAGTACTAAATCTAAAGTGGCTTCGCCCCTCAGGCCTGTCTACATACTGTCAGGAAGCCCTCCTGCGCACACTGGACAAAAACTGACCCATCTGTAGTACTCGTACTGTGGTGATCCCAGTCAATATTTGAATAGTTGAAGTCCCCCATGACAACTACCCTGTCTCTCTCTCTCTCTCCTGTCAAGAATCATCTTTGCTCTCCTTTCCTCTACATCTCTGGGACTATTCAGGGGCCTATAGAAAACTCTCAGCATGGTGCCGTCTTCTTTCCTGTTTCTAACCTCAGCCCATTCTAACTCAGTTAACATCCTTTCTACAACTGTAGTATTGTCCCTGATCAACAATGCCACCCCCCCCCCCCCTTACCGTCTTCTCTGTTCTTACTGAAACATCTGAATCCTAGAACCTGCAACAGCCATTCCTGTCCCAGCTCAATCTGTCTCCGTAATGGCTACAACATCGAAGTCCCAGGTACCAACCCACGCTGCCAGGTCACCCACTTTATTTTGGATGCTCCTCGCGTTGAAGTACACACACTTCAAACCAGGTTCTCGCTTGCCAGTGTCAGATACTTGATTTTGAAACTCCCTACTCTCATCCTCTTCTGTACCTGTCCTACAATTTTGGTTCCCACCCCCCTGCTGTATTAGTTTAAATCCACCTTAATAGCTTTAGCGGATTTCCCACCCAGGATATTGTTACCCCTCTGGCTAAGATGAAGACCATCCTGCTTGTAGAGGTCCCACCTACCCCAGAAAGAGCTCCAATTATCCAAAAACTCAAAATCCTCCCTCCTGCACCATCCCTGTAGCCACGTGTTCAACTCCTTTCTCTCCTTATTTCTCACCGCACTAGTACGTGGCACGGGCAGCAAACCAGAGAAAACAACTGTTTGTCCTAGCTCCCTGAATTTCTGCCTCCAGTCCCCATCTCTCTTCCGACCTATGTCGTTGGTGCCAGTGTGGGCTTGTCCCCCCCCCCCCCATAAGGATCCCAAAAACACAATCAGACATCACAGACTCTGGCACCCGGGAGGCAACACACCAACCGTGAGTCTCTCTCGTCCCCACAGAACTTCCTATCTGTCCCCCTAACTATCGAGACCCCAATGACTACTGCTCGGCATCTCTTCCCCCTTCCCTTCTGAGCGGCATGTACCCCACTGCTTTCCCCTGGTAAGTCATTTCCCCCCCGCCCCCCCAAACAATATCCAAAATGATATACTTATTGTTGATGGGAATGGCCGCAGGGGATCCCTGCACTGCCTGCCGGTTCCCTTTCTGTCCCCTAACTGTCACCCATCTGTCTTTTTCTTTTATCTGGGGAGTGACTACCTCTCTAAGTCCTGTCAATAATCCCCTCTGCCTCCCAAATGAGGCAAAGTTCATCCAACTCCAGCTCCAGTTCCCTAACACAGTTTTCGAGGAGCTGGTGTTGGGTGCACTTCCCACAGATGTAGTCAGCAGGGACACCAGCGGTGACCGTTACTTCCCACATTTAGCAGGAGGAACATTCCACTGCCCTACACTCCATTCCCACTATTCTAACTCCCGAAGTGACTACTAAAAAGAAAAGGATTAGGAAATAAACTAGTTACCTTACCTTGTCAATCTGGCTCCCACAACTTTTTTTTTAGGTTAGAGGAGGAGGATGGGTGGCAGACATTACCAGAGTAGTGTCTCGGGTAACGCAACCACGCAAATATAAACTGTTCTACTTGCCCTTCCCAGGAGTCCTTTGCTCGGTCCTCCCTCATTGGCCTGAAGGTAAGAAGTTTAAATATACTTACTGGCCTTCCTGACAATCCCCTCTCTCCAGTGTCACCTCCTCCCGGCTCCCACCTCTCACTGCTCCGAAGTGGACCGCTGGCCTGAAGTCCTTTCCAAATAATAGTGTGAGGCACTCCTGTGTCTGATGAGCAACTGTTTCTGATTGTCTTGCGTATAACAATCAAGTCAATTCCGTTGCATTCAAATGTAAGTGCATTGTATGGACTGTAGCTGTTAGGTCAGTTGTATACTGTCTGTCTGCAGCTGCAGCCTGTCTGGATTCTGCAGCATGTTTATTCCAGAGTCTTTGAGCACAGTCAATTTGGTCAAGGCTTGTCTCAAATTCTCTGCATGCCTCATTTATTGTCCAGTTTTCATAAATCCATCACTTTGAGCGGCCTATCTGGCCACATTCTATACTCCTTCAGATGCAGAAGCAACACGAGCTAAACGTGAATGAATAGGCAATTTGTAGTTGAAATATAAGTTTAAATAAAACTAAGGCAGATCTTACAAATTTGGCTCAGGGATCCATGAGATTTTGGCAATTTCACTTGGTCACAAAGTCCTTTTTAAACCTGGTCTTCCTCAGGAGGAACTTAGATTAGATTACTTAGTGTGGAAACAGGCCCTTTGGCCCAACAAGTCCACACCAACCCGCCAAAGCATGACCCACTCCCCTACATTTACCCCTTCACCTAACAGTATGGGCAATTTAGCATGGCCAATTCACCTAACCTGCGCATTTTTTGGATTGTGGATGGAAACCGGAGCATCCAGAGGAAGCCCATGCAGACACGGGGATAATATGCAAACTCCACACAGTCAGTCGTCTGAGGTGGGAATTGAACCCCAACAGTGCTGCCCACGGTTTGGGGGGGGGGGGATAGAAGAGAAGTGAATGGGGGGGCGGGGGTGCCGCCTTCTTGGAGTCAGAGACCCGGGTTCAATTCCTGCCTCAGGCGACTGACTGTGTGGAGTTTGCACATTCTCCCAGTGTCTGCGTGGGTTTCCTCCGGGTGTTCCGGTTTCCTCCCACAGTCACAAAGATGTGCAGGTCAAGTGAATTGGCCATGCTAAATTGCCCATAGTGTTAGGTAAGGGGTAAATGTAGGGGTATGGGTGGGTTGCGCTTCGGCATGGCGGTGTGGACTTGTTGGGCCGAAGGGCCTGTTTCCACACTGTAAGTAATCTAATCTAATCTAATCTTAATTTGATTCCTGGTTGACAGCAGCATATAACCAATGTCAATTCCACCAGCACAGTCTTCATCACAGTGACTCACAACTGTTGCATCTACTTGTCTTAGTGCTATAAGTCCACTAAGCAGCTCAGTAATGTTTTTAGCTCCTGAATCGGGACTGCTGCTTTAGCTTGCTTATAGTACTAAAGGGAAATGTCCATTTAATATCTTTTTAAACACGTAATTTTCTTAAGTTTTTTTTTGGTTTTCAAACTTCTGTTTGTTTTGGCTCCTTGAGAAACTGAGTATGAGTTTTTTTTTCAATTTTGTTTCTATACTACATTTTTTCTCTCTTTTTTAATTTACTGTTTTAGTCAGGGTCTGCCTCAAAAAATGTTGAAACCACAAATCTCCGCACATTGCTAACTATTTTAGAAATTAGTCCATAAAATATTTGTTTTAAAAATCCTTGTGATTTTTAAGTAGTAGTAGAGTTTATTGCCTCTATAAACTGTGTAATAATGTGTTGCAGACCTGCAACACCTGCTTGGTCTTTCAGTAAAACTGTATCATAATTGTACTTCTGCCATACACTCCCTTCACCTTTTTGTTTTCTTTTCTGGTACAAATCAGAAAGACTGTAATAGATTTTCAACTCCGTCATTTAGTTTGAAAACTTAATAGGAAATAAACTAAACCAATCTATAATTTTCCAACAAATATGCCTGCCTTGATCAAAAATATAGCCTGAGATTCATAGCTAGCCTTGAGTGCTTGAGATCTCTTCGAGAACTTTACAGCAAGTTGCATTTCGGAGTAACTTAATGGGAATTTTCCATGTCGGGCTGCAGTGATGTTGTTCATCTGCCCTAAGGAGCTAATCGCTTATTTAATTTTCAGAGAGCAAACCAGGAAATAAAAAGTGAAATTTTTGAAAGTGTTTAGAATGTACCAGTCTTAATTTTATACAACTAATAGAAGCTGCAATGCCACGAAGGTGATGAATTATTGTGGATCAACCTTTTTTTTTGCCAATAAACCTAGTAATTAATTAAAACCTTTCTTTTTAAAAAGGACAGTTTAGTTCAACAATGCATTACTCCAATCACTGACTTTCAATGATCCATTACACCTCCTCTCAACCTTTTTTTTGGGCTTTTCTAGTATGATATGGGAAATGGAAAGGAATTGGGTGACAAATGAGCAACTTCATGATTTTATCTTTTGATCTGTTCTTGATCCAAATCCTGCAGTCCAATTGAAAGAGGTAATGATATTGTATGCTAACCATTTGCCATTTTAAAAATGCACAATTTCAAGATTAGGGGTTTTTATTTTTATAAACAATTGCACCTACTTGTTTGTGAATACTTATTTGATTTACGTTTTTCCTCTTTTATTTCTCTCTCTCTTCCGTTTTCCCCACCACCACAAAGGCAGAATTTTGACTTTGCTTTTTGTCTGTATTATTTCTGTCAATGGAAGGAGCTGTTACTATAGTTGCAATTCCCTAAGTGCCAATGATTTCAGAGGATGCAATAACGCGATTCAAAGTCTGACTTTACTTACTTTGTAGTTTGTACTTCTTGTTTACCCAGAGTGGTTGACAATTTCATTAGATAACTATCTAATTTTTACAAGCTAGACAATTGAAACAGAGAATAATGAATTGAATTGAATTTATTGTCATGTGTACCAAGGCACAGTGAAAAGCTTTACCTTGCGAGCAATACAGGCAGATCAGAGTTAAGTAGCTTGTTGTTTTAAAATTCTTGTTTTTAAAAAAAACTTAAGAAATTATTTTCTCAACTGCAGAATCTGAAATGTGTATTTGGCCGAATTTTTATTGTATCAGCGTGTCCATCTAAATATTTTAACAAGCTAGAAAACTAATATACTTACCACAGAGCTTCCATCATTGATTTTATGGTTTTACCTGAATTCTGAGTGTCCGTTGTGCCTTGAATTTGAAGATCATGTGAACGTTTTTGTCCTCCCTCAGCAGCCTATATGCTAGAATTATTCAATTTGAAATTCTGAGCAGCTGATCTGTTCCCTTCAGAATGGTTTAAATGTAAAAATCGAAGTCCTTTTGTCTTCTGAGATGTTTAAATGCAAGCCAAGTTTGTATCGAAGGATCTATCATTGTACTGTTAATCTGTTGACAAGCTACTTGTGCCTGTTTCTTCACACTGCAAAAGAAAGGAATTTGTACCCTAATGAGCTGGGCCCGGTGTATAATGCATTTACTATCCACCTGGATTCCTTTCATCAGGGAAGTGTTTGTGCTGTGTGTGAGGAATGATGTGGGAAAACAGGATATGAAGGTTTTACCGTTAAATGTCTCCTTTTGTGCAGTTAAGTCAAAAAGTTGAAGGTGTGTTTATTACAGACAATCAATGCCGAACATGATTACTCTAACTTGTGTCAGCAAACATCCTGCCGATGCTGTTGGACAAAGGATGTAGTCAGGTGTCTCCAGTACTTTTTTCTCATGCGTCATTTGTTTTTTTTTCCAGAACTTCTTCACTGATGCAACCCAAAGTGTGGAAGAGGATCCACTAATAGACCATTCCCTCCTTTATGGCGATGCTCTAGTTGGTGAAATGCGAGCTCATTTCAAAGGTGTGCCAACAGTCTGTTGGGGAATTCTGCTAGCATTTCTGCATGTGAGTGTTAGATTTCCTACACAGGAACCTCTCTGAATAGAGATTATTTGACTTGTATTATAGTACATTATTGGTTTTCTTAGTGTGTAATGCTATATTGAAAACTCCACAAAGTAGTAATTTTTCATATTTGCTACTTTTACTAGGATATTCTGACAACATGCTATCTTTTGAAAATATATTAAAATTTATTTTATGTAGTAAATGACAGTTTACATTCAGTTCATTTAAAGTGAATTTTCTTTTAGCACTGTAGTTGTTTTGTATTTTATAGGGTGAATAAACGAAACTACCCAACTTTTAATCTTTTTTTTAATAAAAAAGCAGAATTGTCAGTGTACATAGTATATGTTTGGTGGTACAGACCCAATGGTTTGAAGTGCTCTTCTATAATGAATGATTCTAAAATGGACATGTTATTGACAGAATAATTCCTCTAAGAGAAAGTGAGGACTGCAGATGCTGGAGATCAGAGCTGAAAATGTGTTGCTGGAAAAGCGCAGCAGGTCAGGCAGAATCCAAGGAACAGGAGAATCGACATTTCGGGCATTCCTGAAGAAGGGCTTATCCCCGAAACATCGATGCTGCCTGACCTGCTGCGCTCTTCCAGCAACACATTTTCAGCTCAGAATAATTCCTCTATCAGCTATATGATCTTCAACATAATATGTACGGCAAAATTTCTTCAATTGAAAGTTTAATAAAAGCCTTTTCTGTTTCTGGATTTTAAAGGTATATATGTTTAAAAATTTATGGTACTGTTTTAAAAACTTTCACCCCATAAACTCAAATCTTAATTCTGTAATTTCCTGAAATCTTTTGACCATGACCTAGCTCAGCCTACAGCCATACTAGTCTGAAAATGCCCAATCTTGTCTGATCTCGGAAGCTAGGCAGAATCAGGCCTGGTTAGTACTTGGATGGGAGACCGCCTGGGAATACCAGGTGCAATAGGCTTTGTGGTGGCTCAATGGTTAGCACTACTGCCTCACAGCACCAGGGTCCCAGGTTCAATTCCAGGCTTGGGTGACTGCCTGTCTGTTGTTTGCACATTCTCCCTGTCTGCTGGGTTTCCTCTGGGTGCTCTGGTTTCCTCCCACACTCCAAAGATGTGCAGGTCCAATGAATTAGCTGTGCTAAATCGCCCATGGTATTTGGTACATTAGTCAGAAGGAAATGGGTCTGGGTGGGTTACTCTTTGAAGGGTCTTGTTGGGCTGAAAGGCCTATTTTCACACTGTGTAGGGAATAGAATCTAATCTACCTTACGCTCAGGGCCGTGGGTTCGAGGTCCATGCTGCGCACCTTCATTTTGAGTGGCACAATAGCTTAGTGGTTAACATTGCTGCCGCACAGTGTGAGGGAGCTGGGTTTGATTCTACCCTCTGGCAACTGTCAATGTGGAGTTTGCACGTTCTCCTGGTGCCTGCATGGGTTTCCACCAGTGCTGCAATATCCTCCCACACTCCAAGGATGTGCAAGTTAGACAGATTGGTCGTGCTAAATTTTCTGTAGTTAGCCAACAGATGTATAGAGTAGCGGGATATGTCTGGGTGGCATGCTGTTTGATGTGGACCAGTTGGGCTAAATGGCCTGTTTCCACACTGTAGGGATTCTGATTTTCGATTTGATTACACAATGCCAGCTTATAGTCTAACAGCTACCTAATGAAGGAGCAGCACTCTGAAAGCTTGTACTTTCAAATAAACCAGTTGGACTATAACCTGATGTGATTTTTGTTTTAACTTTTTGTCCACCGCAGTCCAACACCAGCACCTCCATCATTAGATTTGATTAATGTCCTGAATTAAGGTTGACTTGCGTATGAAATAATAAACCTGAGGTTGTTGAAAAATGATTTTGTAAACCATTTTTATGTGACCTAAATATCCATTGTCGTCATCAAAAAAACCAGAAAGCCATTATCAGAAACATGAATCTGCAATTTAATAGAATCAATCAAGACAGTGTAGAGGCAGGCCATTCAGTCCATTGAGTCCATTGAGCCCATAGTGACCCTCCCCTCCACTGTCCCTATAAATCTTGCATTTCCCAACTTGTAACCCTTGAAGCCAATTTTGCCTTTGACATGCACAATGTGTTCCAGGTATTATTAAATACAGTCATGGATGAAGGCATTCACTTTCATTTTGGAATGAAACCCACATGGGCATTCCTGAAGAAGGGCTCATGCCCGAAACTTTTCCAGCAACACATTTTCAGCTTATGCTCTTGAGTCATAAACTCTCCCTATAAATGAATACAAGACCACAGGAGTTTAGATAAGAAACACCTCCGATCTATTTCTGTGATATTTCTATGATAATGAACTTGTGCAATTAAACCATATATGCAAAACTAAAGCATCATGTGGATTCATTTGGTTTTAACAAAATAAATTTGCTTTGCTATCAAGTTCTTTGACCTTTTTTATTAATGGACTATCTGTCTTTGTTCTAGGTTACTTTTGTAGTTCTGGCATTCCTTTTAGTCTTCCTGTGTGAAACACCAGCTGACCTTTGCAGAAGTGTCCTTGGGTCCTTCAATGCTGTGGCAATTATAACAGTTACAAAAGTTATCCTTTCGGTTATCTATGCTGTCTTTGAATATTACTTGCATGTACAGCATTCCAAGTTCAGGGCAAGAGGCTATCTGGAATTGTACCGCTCCATTAGGCATCTGAAGCGTCTACCGTTACTCATTCATTCTGCAGGTGAGGAAATAATTGCAAGGATAAGGGTAATTGGGTACTTGTAGAATGTCTGAAGTTTTTCAGAGGATAAAGTTATGTAGATCTGAAAATCAAAGTTTGTCTTGGATGAGAATGCTGGCAATGCTTTGAAAGATAATACAGTGGAAACTTGATTTATCCGAATGAGATGGATGGGCACTATTTCATTCAGATAATCGATTATTCGGAAAATCAATTTAAATGGGGCTTGGAGTTTTAAAGTCTGCTCCCCATTCAGGAGACTGCAGCAACACAACACATGGGACACCGCCCCTCTCTCGTTTCTCCAAACCTGCCTCCCCAGCACAAAGCATGCGAGGCCATGGGGGGGGGTGGGGGGGTAGGAGGGGGGGGGGGAAAGAGACAGACAGAGAGAGAGAGAGAGAGAGAGACTGTTTAATCACTAAACAAAAGACACGATCACTGCTGGAAACACTCCTTTGATGTAATGTTTCTATTGGGACCTCGATCTCCTTCGGATAATCCGACTTTCGGATAATTGATATGCGATAATCGAGTTTCCTCTGTAACTAGTAATGCACCTCTGACTGTAAACTAACTTGTTTCTGGAGGAGATGCAACAAAAAGAATGTTGCTAATATGTTGAGCAGGAAAGAGATTTGCTACCAGTAATCTTGCACCTATTTTCAGCAGTTTTGAGGCACTGGCCTTCAACAAAATATCATGAATCTCCACATCAAGCCAAATGCATACATAAATGTACTTTCAGGATATGGTGCAAAACTTTGCACACTACTCCTTTGGCATAAACGGCACAGTTACTTCAACTCTTTAAAAACGTCTTCTGACATTACTGAACAGTTTGATATACTTATTGCAGTTTTTCGCCCTCGCCCTTGTGGAACTGAATCTTTGCTTTTTTTTGTCAAAATCATACATTGCTGAGAACAAGGTGGTGCATATAAAGCCAAAGCCAAAGCCAGTCAAGAAGTACATATTGTCTTCTATAAACTTTGCACTGTTCAAAAAAGCCATTTCCATTTTGTACCTGTATATAATGCTGTTTTAATTTTCCAAATCAAATTGCATTAATTTCTAAAGGACTAATACCAATATTAATTTCATATGTGGCAGTGGTCTAAGGTAATGTAAAAATAATATTAAACAATATCCACCTCCTTGCTACCAGCCTTATTTGGTCCTCCTACTTGTGCTTTGTTCATAACCTGCTAGATAAATGCAAAAAGTCACCATGTGTTCTGAATCGGCTTTTTGTGCAATTCTCTAACATAAACAAGATATTTAAGAGCCAAATAACGTAACTTTTATGCAAGATATTAGCTTCTTGTGTGTCCACTGCTACCTTAGAGTGGCGGCATGATTCACAATTTTTGAAGTTATTCTTGCAGCCTGGATCCTCCGATGTTGCTTCATTTTATTTTCTCCCCAAATCGCAGTACTGGATGAACTCAGGTTTTTCAGCGTCTCTGTAAAGCGAAACAGTTAATAGGCTGAGTCTTTCAGAAATCAGCCACATGTCATTTTGGCAAGTTCAATGGAGGGTTTTTTAAGTTTCCCCATGATATTGTCCCAAACACTCTATTTTCCCACTTGCCACAGACTGAATCCCCAATGCTATAAATCAAGCCCAGTCGTGCACCTGGGTCAAGCTTTAGAAGTCTGGAATTGCCTCCCACAGTGTGGAAAAGGCCATTCGGTCCATCAGCTTTGCACCTACCTTCTGAACAGTGTCCCACCCTATCCCAGCAACCATACACTTCCCATGGCTAACCCACCCAGCATGCACATTGCTAGACATTACAGGACAATTTTAGCATGGCCAATCCACCTAACCTGCACTTCACTGGACTGTGGAAGGAAACTGAGAAACGGAGCAACTGGAGGAAACCCATACAGACAGTTCCCCAAGGCTAGAATTGAACCCATGTCCCTGATGCTGTGAGGCAACTGTGCTAACCACTGTGCCTCACAGTGCCTTTCTGGATAGTTAATGACCTAGACCTTGATGTACAGGACACAATTACAAAATTTATGGTGATACAAAATTTAGAAACTTTATAAATTGTGAAGGGAATAGTGTATAGATTCTTTTGACGTTCTACAGGGCTCAGTGCAGTGAAGTGCAAGGTGACATTTTTAATAAGAAATACATGGAGAGACAAGATAAGATGAAGGGTACAACACTGTCTGAACAGGGGAATCTGGTGCCTATGTAGATAAAACATTAAAGATCACAGGACCAGTTAATAATGTGTATAATAGAATTTAGGTTATCAGTTGGGGCATAGAATATATGAACAGGGAGGTTATACAACTTGTTCGAGACGACAGTATTGCATCCAATTCTGGGTACCACCCTTTTTAGGAAGGATGTTGAGGCACTAGAGAGAGTGTAAAAGAGTATGGTTCCAGGGATGGTATTTCAGTTATGCAGATAGATTGGGAAAAGTTGGGATGGTTTCTCTTGGAGACCGGAAAGCTGAGAGATCTGATAGGAAATCATGAGTTCTGAGCAGAGAAAATGTTCTGACTCAAAAGAATTGGTAACGAGGGTATAGATTTGTGAAGTAATTAGGAGCAAAAGCACATGAGGAAAAGCCTTTTCACCCAATGTATGGGTAGGGTCTGGAAGGCATTGCCTGATGAGGTGGCAAAAGCTGGTTCAGTGAAGTCACTCAAAAGGATGTTAGATTGCTGTTCCTTTTTGAATATCGTGCAAGATTACTGAAAGAAGGCAGGAAAACTTGTATGAGTTTTTGAGGAAGTAACAAAGAGGATTGGTGAGGGCAGAGCAGCAGATGTGATCGATGTGGACTTTCACTAGGATGTTCAACAGGGTTCTCCATGGGAGACTGATTAGCAAGGTTAGATCTCATGGAATACAGGGAGAACTAGCCATTTGGATACAGAACTGGCTCAAAAGTAGAAAATAGAGGGTTGTGGTGGAGGAGGCTTGTTTTTCAGATTGGAGGCCTGTGACCAGTAGAGTGCCACAAGAATCAGTGCTGCGTCTGCTATTTTTATCCATTTATTTAAATGGCTTGGATGTGAGCATAAGAGGTGTAGTTAGTAAGTTTGCAGATGACACCAAAATTGGAGGTGTAGTGGACAGAGAAGAGGTTTACCTCCGAATCCAGCAAGATCTTGATCAGATGGGCCAATGGGCTGAGAAGTTGGCAGCTGGAGTTTAATTCAGATAAATGTGAGGTTCTGCATTTTGGGAAAGCAAATCTTAGCAGGACTTGTACACCTTAATGATAAGGTCCTGGGGAGTGTTGCAGAATAAAGAGACGTTGGAGTGCAGGTTCATAGCTCCTTGAAAGTGGAGTCGCAAGTAGATAGGATAGTGAAGAAGGCATTTGGTATGCTTTCATTTATTGGTCAGAGTATTGAGTACAGGAGTTGGGAGGTCATGTTGCGGCTGTACAGGAATTGGCTAGGCCACTGTTGGAATATTGTGTGCAGTTCTGGTCTCCTTCCAGAATGTTGTGAAACTTGAAAGGGTTCAGAAAAGATTTACAGAGCTATTGCCAGGGTTGGAGGATTTGAGCTTTGGGGAGAGACTGAATAGACTGGAGCTGTTTTTCCTGGAGCGTCGGAGGCTGAGGGATGACCTTTTATAGAGGTTTGCAAAATCATGAGGGGCATGGATAGGGTAAATAGACTAGCTCTTTCCCTGTGATGGGGGAGTCCAGAACTGTATGGCATAGGTTTAGGGTGAGAGGGGAAAGATATAAAAGAGACCTAAGGGGCAACTTTTTTGCGCAGAGGGTGGTACGTGTATGCAATGAGCTGCCAGAGGAAGTAGCTGGTACAATTGCAACATTTAAAAGGCATTTGGTTGGGTGTATGAATAGGAAGGGTTTGCAGGGATGTGGGGTGGGTGCTGGCAGGTAGGACTAGATTGGATTAGGATATGTGGTTGGTATGGATGAATTGGACCAAAGGGTCTGTTTCCTTACTCTACGTCGATGGCTATAAGTGAGATGCTTGCTCGGAGAGCTGCTGCAAACACAATGGGCTGAATGATTGCCTCCAGCATTGTAACAATTCTGTGATCTGTCAGATGTTTAGTTAGACTTTGAAAACAGACAAATGGTAGAAAACTGCTATGTTCAGGTAATGGTGTACCTGATATCTATTCAGTCATTAGTATAAATTTGTCTCCACCTAGTGGGTTCAGAGTAAAGCTGGGTTGTCAGGATGATTTTGAAGCCAAGGAGGTACGTTTAGTTCTGTATTTAAATGTGCTAGTACTATTATTTTTGTTTTAAAAACTAACGTTGTCTGGTATTTTCCCTTATTTCATTTTGTTAATAATAAATGTCATAAATGGAGAGGCTAGATTTCTTTTTCTTTTTATCTATTTTAATAGTGGATTATAGCTTATTTTCTCAACTCTCAGTTGAAAAATTATTTTCCACCCCCACCCCTATCCTAATGGCATAATAAAACTTCTAACTTTCTTTTCTTTCCCATATAGGTTAAAATTTTCTTTCACTTCTTAACTTTTAACTTCCATTTTGGGTTTACTTTTGTGTGTCTCTGGCAATTCCAGGAAGTGCATTACTGGAATGGCCATGCAGCATTTCCAACTGTGACCTAATTAATGTCTTGTATAAAATTTAAATCACTTTTGATTCTATTGCATGTGATGGAAAAAGAGAAAATTTTGCTTAAAAATTTAATCTTTTGTTTGCTCCTTGCATTCTTTTTGAAAGATCTGTGCTGGTTCTTGAAAGTTTAAAAATCACACAACATCAGGTTATAGTCCCAACCGGTTTATTCGAAAGCACTAGCTTTCGGAGTGCTCCTCCTCCTACATCAGGTGGTTATGGAGTACAAGATCATAAGACACAGAATTTACAACAAATGTTTACAGTGTGATGCAACTGAAATTGTAATTTGAGAACTACCTCTCAGATCTCTGAAAGTTGCCACCCAGGTAAATAGTGCAGTGAAGAAGGCATATGGCATACTGGCTTTTATTGGTAGAGGAATTGAGTTCCGGAGTCCTGAGGTCATGCTGCAGTTGTATAAGACTCTGGTGCGGCCGCATCTGGAATATTGTGTGCAGTTTTGGTCGCCATACTATAGGAAGGATGTGGAGGCACTGGAACGGGTGCAGAGGAAGTTTACCAGGATGTTGCCTGGTATGGTAGGAAAATCCTATGAGGAAAGGCTGAGGCACTTGGGGTTGTTTTCATTGGAGAAAAGAAGGTTTAGGGGTGATTTGATAGAGGTGTACAAGATGATTAGGGGGTTAGATAGGGTTGACAGTGAGAACCTTTTTCCACGTATGGAGTCAGCTATTACAAGGGGGCATAGCTTTAAATTAAGGGGGGGTAGATATAGGACTGATGTTAGGGGTAGGTTCTTCACTCAGCGAGTCGTAAGTTCATGGAATGCCCTGCCAGTAGCAGTAGTGGACTCTCCCTCTTTATGGGTATTTAAGCGGGCATTGGATAGGTATATGGAGGATAGTGGGTTAGTGTAGGTTAGGTGGGCTTTGATCGGCGCAACATCGAGGGCTGAAGGGCCTGTACTGCGCTGTATTCTTCTATGTTCTATGTTCTATGTTTTAGAATGTCCATGTTGGTTTCAGTTCTTTCATATATAAATCCCAGACATTTTTAATATAAAAAAAGTTACATTCTCAAGTGAACTTTAACAATAGGTGCTATGTCGGCCCAGATAATGCATTGAAGGTGAGAGGTGCCCTGTGTGAGACTGTCTGTGCCCCAATGTTCAGACTGGTTCTGTTTCTAAAGGGATTTACAGAATCTTTTATATACATTCATGCAGTTTTTGAACAAAACAAGATATAATTGTGCAAGTACAAATTTATCCCACAAACCTTTTGTGTATGGGTGTTTGGTGGGGGGGGGGGGGTGTGCAGTTTGTGAGTTTGTGTGTGTGTGTGTGTGTGTGTGTGTGTGTGTTGCAGTGAGTCACCTGTAGTGTGACATGACCCCAAAGTCTTGGATGAGGCTGTCCCCATAGGTACAGAACTTGGCTGTCAGTCTCTATTCGGTCACTTTGCATCGTTGCTTGTCCCAAAGTCTGCCTTTGAAGATGGTCACCCAAAGGTTTGAGGCCAAATGTCCCAGCCTGCTGAAGTGTTCTTCGACTGGGAGGAAACACTCCTGTCTGTTTGTTGTGCACTGTCCATTCTTCTGTTCCTGGAGCCTCTGCTTGGTCTCGTCAATGTACCATGTTCAGGGCATCCTCGCCTGCAGCGTATGAGATAGGCAACGTTGGCTGAATCACATGAGTGATGGTGGGAGCCACGTATATGGTGGGAGGTGTCCCCACGTGTAATGGTGATATCAGTGTCGAAACTCTGACACGTCTTGCAGCATCTGCCATGATGGTTGTATGGTGCTGTCCTGAAAGCCAGGCAGTTTGCTGCGAACAACTATCTGTTTGAGGTTTGGTGGTTGTTTTATAGGTGAGAAGTGGAGGTGTGGGGATGATCTTGTCGAGGTGCTCATCCCCTTCGATAATGTGTTGCAGGCTGTGAAGAATGTGACGTCATTTTTAGGCTCCTGGGAAGTACTGAACAACTAAAGGTACCCTGTCAGTTGCAGCACGTGTCTGTCTCCTGAGGAGGTCACTTACGGTTTCTAGCTGTGGCACGTCAAAACTGGCGGTTGATTAGTTGAGCATCATACCCTCTTATGAGGGCATCCTTGAGTACATCCAAATGCTCATTATATTCCACCTCATCTGAACAGATCCAGTGTATGTGGAGGGCCTGCCCATAAGGGATGGCTGTTTTAATGTTTCGGGTGGAAGCTGGAGAAGTGTAGCATCATGTACATTGGCAAGACCGAGCAGAGGCTATGGCAATGGATGAATAGACACCACACAACAATCAATAGACAGGAGTGTTCCTTACTACTCGGGGAAAACACTTCAGCGGTGTGGGACATTTGACCTCGGACCTTTTTTGGGTGACCATCCTCCAAGGTGGACTTTGGGACAAGTAACAACAGAGTGGTCGAGCAGAGGCTGATAGCCAAGTTCAGTACCCATGGGGATGGCCTCGACCAGGACCTTGGGTTCATGTCACATAATAGGTGATGCCGCTGCACCTCTCTCGCAGCTGCAGATCCTCTCTCACTCACAAGCTCTCTCTCATATACTCACATGAACACACTAAACTTTTGCTATAAATTCTGTCTTGTGATCTTGTACTCCACAACTTTGTAAACCCTAGTCCAACACCGGCACCTCCATATCGTATCTATGTTGGTACCTTCTTTTCTTGTCATTATTAGTTTGTAATAGATTAAAACCATGAAGCATGCTCTTTCAATTTCGGGCATCAATACCTGGGACAACACTGGAACAGAGCTGAAAAAGTGTTGCGGGAAAAGCGCAGCAGGTCCGGCAGCATCGAAGGAGCAGGAGAATCGACATTTCGGGCATGAGCCCTTCTTCAGGAAGGGCTCATGCCCGAAACGTCGATTCTCCTGCTCCTTGGATGCTGCCTGACCTCCTGCGCTTTTCCCGCAACACTTTTTCAGCTCTGATCTCCAGCATCTTCAGTCCTCCCTTTCTCCTAGAACACTGGAACAGTGTGAATCTAGTGGAGGCTACAGAGGTTGAAAGCGGAGAGTCATTGGACTGTTGACAGGGTCTTCACCTGAGCTGTGTTGGGACCAATGTTCTTACAAATCACATAACTAAGGTGGGAGAGCGGCCTTTAAACTAAATAGTTGGAAGGAAGGGAGTTGTTTTGAGGAGATTTGGTAAATCAAAAACAACAAAATAATCGAGCAGCATATTGATAACCGGAGAGTAGAAATCATAGAATCCCTACGGTGTGGAAACAGGCTGTTTTGGCCCAACAAGTCCACACTGACCCTCTGAAGAGTAACCCACCCAGACACATTCTCCTTCCCTATTATCTTGTATTTACCCTGACTAATGCACCTAACCTATACATACCTGAATACTATGGGCAATTTAGCAAGGCCAATTCACCTAACCTGCACATCTTTGGATTGTGGGAGGAAACCGGAGCACCCGGAGAAGACCCACACAGACTAGATTAGATTCCCTACAGTGTGGAAACAGGCCCTTTGGCCCAACCAGTCCACACTGACCCTCCGAAGAGTAACCCACCCAGACCCCGCACCCAGAGGAAACCCACGCAGACACTGGGAGAATGTGCAAACTCCACACAGATGGTTGCCCAAGGCTGGAATTGAGCCTGGGACACTGGTGCTGTGAGGCAGCAGTGCAAACCACTGAGTCACCGTCCTGCCCGGAGCAGAAAGAACAGACAGACTTTTAAAAATGCACCAACAGATAAAACCAGGGATTGTAAAATAAAACTAGTTCAAGATTAGTGGTTATTTTGTCCTAGTTTGTTTTTGAGGAAAGGTTGTAAGGTAGAAGTGAAAAGCTGTCTCTAAGAAAGTAAACAACTTGTAAGGAAGTTGGAACAATGGAAGCAGCCTGAGTGGGACCAGCTCTCTCAGACCAGGCTTTCTAGTTTTATTTAGTTTTTCAGGTTTAGTTTTAAACTGAAGCCATTAAGGTCTCCAAAGAATTGGAAACTACAGTGAGTGTCTCCTACCTGCGACACTGAATCTTTTTCTAGATGTTTATTTCTCCTGGATTGGAGCACTGCATGTGAGAATCTGAATTTTCCCTTTTGTTAAGGTGTGTTTATGAGATGTTACCATATTGGAACAGTTAACGAGTAATTACTTATTACTCAATTAAATTTTACAATAGTTAAGTTATTCTAAGTTCCTCTTACTTACTTTTGTTTGTATTTGAATTATTGTTTTGCTTAACAGGGTAGTTTAACCAGTCATATTGCATCCGGAACGCTCACTTCTCATCTATCTTTTAAAATAAGGAAATGTTAGTGTCTACGCTACCTTAAAATATTGGGGTGGTATGGTCCATAACTAGATTGAAGAATGCACACCATTCATAACCAAATGAATGAATTATTAGTACAGATGTAATGACTATCATACATTTTTGTTTCTGGGACATGTTTGCAAGGTGGCCATAACTAGGACCAGAATATTAGAAGTGTATTTGACAGTTTAAAAAGACACATCTTTGCCACAATTTCCTAGTTTTATCTGTTAATTAAGGATGTTGGTAATACATTTCGTGAGAGAGAGAACCTTGACTGAAAAGTACAAGGTGTAGAATCAGTTTGGGTGGAGATACAAAATGTTCCTTCAGAACATGTATTGGAAGAAATAAATCGAGCTTTCAAAAATGAATAATCATGTGACTTTAATCTGTACAGATTGGGGAATCAGATTAGCAAATCTAACCTGGAAAGTTAGCTGACTCATGTATGTTGGACAGTTTCTTAGCAGTTGATTATAGAACCATCCAGGATCTTGTCTATTCTAAACCTCTTAATGTGCAGTGGATAGGATTAATTGATAGCCTTATGATAAAGCAGCCTCTAGAAAACAATAAGCCTTGTTAACCTAGACAAGGCTCAAGTCAAACCATAGCTGAAATACTGTGAATAATTTTGGTCCCCTTATCTGAGGAAAGATAGACTGGCATTAGTGGCAGTCTAGAGAAAGTCCTTCCACACTTGTGCACTATGTTATGAAGAGAGTTTGTGTACATTGGGCCTCTAATCCATTGGTGTGTCAAAGAATGAGGCAACCTTTTTGAAGCATACAAGATTCTTGGGAATAAACCAAAGAAATGCCGGTGCTGGAGATCTGAAACAAATAAAAGCAAACTGCTGGGAAAGTTCAGCAGATCTGGCAGCATTTGTGGAGAGAAAATACAATTAACATTTCGCTTCCAGTGTCCCTATTTCAAAATTTTTGCCAGACCTTCATCAGAGGATTCTTTGGGAATTTGACAGGATAGATATTGGAAGAGGTCGTTTTCGCCTTGTGGAAGAGTCTTTGACCAGAGAGTATAATCTGAGTAAGAGGTCACAGAGTTGAGGAGGAACTTCTTCTCAGATGGTAGTGAATCTGTAGCATTCTTTCCCACAGGGCTGTACAGGCTGTGTTAAGTATATTCAAAGTTGAGAGAAACACTTTTTTTTAAATTCGGGGAATTGTTTTTATGAGAAAAAAGGCAGGTATATGGAGTTGAGGATTATCAGATCAGCCATTATGTAATTGAATGGAGGAGCAGACTCAATGAGCTAAAAGGCCTGCTGTTGCTCTTACATCTTATGGTCATTTTGAGTTACAAACTGTACTGGAGTGCCACAGCAATAGTTGCTGCAGCCTCAACTATTTACAATCTGTATAATGGTTTGAATGTGGGGACAGAATGGATGGTAGCAAATTTGACCATTATACCATAACGGGCGGCACGATGGCGCAGTGGTTAGCACTGCTGCCTCAGTGCCAGAGACCCGGGTTCAATTCCCGCCTCAGGCGACTGACTGTGTGGAGTTTGCACTTTCTCCCCGTGTCTGCGTGGGTTTCCTCCGGGTGCTCTGGTTTCCTCCCACAGTCCAAAGATGTGCAGGTAAGGTGAATTGGCCATGCTAAATTTATCCGTAGTGTTAGGTAAAGGGTAAATGTAGGGGTATGGGTGGGTTACGCTTCGGCGGGGCGTTGTGGACTTGTTGGGCCGAAGGGCCTGTTTCCACACTGTAATGTAATAACGGATAAGACAGCAATTTCTCAGGAGGTACAGAATCTACAAAGGGCTATAGATAGGCTAGGTGAGGGAGCAAAGTAATGGCAATGGAGTAAAATGTGGGAAATTGTGAACTTGTCCACTTTGGCAGGAAGAGTAGCAAAGCAATAAACTATTTAAATGGAGAAAGATTGCAGAATTTCGAAACTGCAGAGGAATCTGGATGAGGATGTGAATCATGAAAATGACTTTGCGAGTCCAGTAAATGATGAGCAAGGCGAATGGAATGTAGATAGTTTATTGATAAAAGTGTGGGGAAGTTTGACTGCAACTGGACAGAGTATTGGGAGACCACATCTGGAGTACAGTATATAATTTTGTTCTTTTATTTAAGAAGTGATAATTACGTTATAAGCAGTTCCAAGTTGGTTCACTCAACTTGTAAACCCTTTGTCCTAGGGATCTTATGTAGAAAGACTGATTTGGGCCTTTTTTTTTTCAGATAAACTGCATTAGTGCTAAGATATATTTTGTCATTTTAATCTATTTAAATACTTGTTCATATTTCAGATCTTCAATTTTGAGCAATTGCATTAACATAAAAAGAAAAGTAATTTTTGGCCATGAGCAAGTGTGCAAATTCTGAAAAGTTAAAAATCACACACCACCAGGTTATAGACCAACAGGTTTATTTGGAAGCACTAGCTTTTGTTATTTTAGCTGTAAATTCTGTGTCTTAAAATAACCTGGCGTTGTGATTTTTAACTTTGTACACCCAGTCCAACACCGGCATCTACAAATCGCAAATTCTAAGAGACATTCACAGTTTAAAAGATAACCTAATAATCTGTACTTCAGTTCAAATGCTAGTTGACAAATGTGTTTTTGTGTTTTGTTTTTGTTCAGAGCCTTAATTTTGTAAATTAATCCTCTCGTCTGCAAAGACAGATTTTTCTGCATAATGAGGACCCTAAATTACTTGTATCCTGTTTAAGGGAGATGGGAGAAATTGGGATTGCTTATGGGAGCAGGCTGTCCAGTAACTTCAGCTGGCAATGTGTCAGTTGCCTTTACTTACAATTGCGCTCTGCTGTAAATTGCTCCTATATTGTTCAGTAATATTTGCTGCCTGGACTGATAGTTGAAGTATGGTCGTTGTTAAATGGTTCTAAATTGTATCTTTTCCTGGAATGAGTTTGTGCCCGCCCCCCCCCCCCCAAGTGGGGTTAAAAGGGAAGTAGTAAAGGAATACAAACTTCTTTTAATTTTACCCATGCCCACTATCCTTCTGAGATGGAGATGTTTTTAAACTAGCGTGGGTAATTTATTCAGATTTTATTTAATATCCTCATGCAGTACAGCTTTGAAATTCATGTAATTTTTCTTCTGTTTCTTAAAAGGTATGTGTTTGAAAAAAAAAGTATTTTAAGTTCCTTCAGAAAAATTCATCAATTTAATGTTCTTATTCTTGTTTTTCTTTAAGGAAATGCAGTACTCTTAATATTTTTTGTACTGATGCAGCTTAAACTGGAAACTCTGGTGATCTACTTCATTCTTGGAGTCCTGACAATGGAGCTTTTCTTTTCTTCAGTATGCCTAATCATTTACACAGGTGAGGGGGGAAAACAAAGAAACCAGCATTCCTGCTGTGTATTCATTAGAAGCAATGCAATACAATTGGTATAATAATAGATTTCACACATCTGTATTTACACATGAACAGTTCCCACCATTCTAGGCTCCTATTTTATGGGTTTTTAAAAAAAAAGCAAGTGAAGGAGAAGGTTTTGCTTTTCAGAGCTAAACATTTAACAAGATGATGTAAGCAATCAAGTTTGATGTAGTGATTTTATTTTGATGCATGTGTTGCACAGAAATGTCATCATCTTCCCAAACCAAGGGTTTTAAATTTGAGGTTACACCTGACAGTTGTTGCTTCATGAAAGAAAGAATTCTAAGATGACTGGAAGCAATGAATATTCAGAAAATTATCAATTGGCCATAGAGCTGTACACCTTGGTTACTGTCACGTGAATTTATAACCCCACCTAATTGACCTGACCAAATGTCCTGAGTATCAACTAAGCATTATCTCCAACTCTGCACAGGTGTGCTGCAGAGGGCTGAGTTGACGGTGTAAATACCAGCAACTGTCTAATCGGAGAAATCTTCAGGATTAAGAACTTTATATTTTTAAGTGACATTAGATTTGAAGCATAATTTCTACTATGTTTATGTAGGGATTTAAGTGACATGTTTGCTTGTATGTTTCAGTCAATATTTTTATCCAAGTTATGGGGATTTTGTTATTGTAATACTGTAATAGGTCCAGATGGCCTTCCCTCCAGTTTTACCCTTGCCCTAGCCTGGAATCCCCACACACATTTTGTCCTGCTTTCTCTTATAACCTCTTGGAAGGAGTGGGTGGATGTGCACACTAGTGGACAGCATCATCAAAAAATAAAACAAATTTCCCACTGTATACTGCAGACACCCACCTCTGTCTCAGCATCACCTGTGACTCCTATACTTCATCAGATTGCTACTTCAAATTGGCTGAAATTTACCCCTGCCCCCACCCAATTAAATATTGGGAAGACTAAAGTCATTGTTTTAGTTCTTGTTCCCTAGCTACTAATCCAGCCTGAAACTCTGGCAACAGCCATGTTAACCTTGAGCAATTAGTAAACTTAGTGTCCTACTTAATTTCAGTTAGAATCTAATCATCTATCCATACCTTCATGAAGACTGTCTCTTTCTACCTCTGTATATTGACTTTCTTGTATCTGCACATTTTTATATCTGCTGTTAAAACCTTCATTCACTACTTTGTTACCTCCTGGACTTGACGCTTTTTAGTGGTGTCCTATAATTCTGACCTGCTGAGCATTTCACTTATGTTTTTGGCAGCTGTTACCTAAGCCCCATGCTCTTGAATTCCCTCCCTGAATCTCTAATCCATTTTAAGATATTCCTTTTGAATCTACCTTTTTGATCACAGATTTGGCCATTTGCCCTAATATCCCTGTATGTAGTTTGGCTTCAAACTTCTACTTTATAACACTCCTATAAAGTACCTTGTTGATTGGTCGCCTTCCATGCCCAATAATAACTGATTTTATTTTCCCTGAGTCATTTTTATTTGTCATGGCCTCATTTTCATCCTTAGAAATTTGCAAATTGTCCAAAAGTTTTATATAAATGCTGCTTTAAATAACATTCAGTAAACTGTTTATCAGTTTGTTTATTCGTGTTTAGAGTTTTGGGATTTCACACTTTTTAAAACTAAAAAGAATCTATAAAACAAAGTACTTGCTCTGAGTTTAAAATAACTTTCTGCAAGTTATTAAACCCATCTAGACACCAACCCCAAACATTAAAATCTGTTAGAAATTTCTTGCTAATTTTAGATAAATTTCCCTTCACTTTCATATTATTTCAAGAACAAAAGTAAAGTGTATTTTAATCCAGTTATAGTCCTATTGGGTTGCAGTACTGAAAGAGTTATCTCATTTCTGAAGAATGCAAAGTAGCATCCAAGACTTTAGGATGGAGCAGTAAATAGTCAAATTCTTTCCACCAAATCCCAGTTATGCTGCTTGTGAAGCTGAAGCCTGAACAATGACCATGAATTTAATGCTGATGGGGTAGTGTTCTTACAAAGTTGTGATTTTTTTTTCTCTTTTTGTAGCTCAAGACAATTCTTCCAAAGTAAAATATGTCCCTTATTTCAATTTATTTTCTGTTAAAGGGCAGGTTGGGTAATGTTTATAATCTGCATCATATAATACTGGCCCCAAGTTAAAGGTAGTGGCTCTTGTATTAAGTTCAGCATTTGTACAAAATTCTAGTTTTTAAAACCAATAAAGGAAAACCTGCTTGCTTAGCTTGCCATGCCAGCAAGAACCAACTATAATTCAATTTAATCTGTGCATTAATTTTAACACCAGCTTTTATACTTAGTGTATGATCATAACTAAGTGGTAGTTTGGTGTTTGATGTTTGGATTTTGGCTGCAGCAGACCACCAAGGAGTAACCGTAGTCGTCTCAATTACTTTACAATTTTGCGCTAATTTTGAAGCTTGTAGTTTATTGTAAGCATCACTTGAAAATGCTGTTCTATTTATTGACCGTACAATTGTTCTTTGAAGCTAGTGGTGTGTCTCATTTACATTGCTCACAGTACTGCTTCTTAAAGAACATGGTTAAGACACTAGGAAGGGCAACATTCTGGCAGTACATTTAACTAGTCCTTTTTAGAAAGCATCTTCCTGCAATGTAAACTAAAATTACAGTAGTTTAAGTAGAGACATATATGTTTATGACACTCGGTCACTCCAAACATATTTAGTTTAATGATGTCAAGATGAAAGGAGATCATTCAAAAGAAAACTTAACCTTGTAATTGTTTTGTTCGGTTAAAGTAATTTTTACAATTTCGTATTTTGCGGTCTGAGATTCTTAATGTATATTTAACAGTGATAGCAAAAGTGCTATAGTTAGGTACCGTGCCAATAGACCTTGTGCTCTGCTACTTTTAAATGCAGTCTTGAGAGCTCTGATTTTGGAATGATATTTGGGAAATAAAAAGGAATTAAGGTGCGGACTCACCAGGTATCAAATATGAGGAAATATAAGTGAAATTCACTTTTGGAACTTGAGGCTGTTTTTGTTGAATTGGAGGATGTGAAGGCATGGTTTGACTTAGGAGCTGAAAACTGAACACATGGAAGTTCAAGTTCTTGAACAGAGAAATATAGGCAAAAAGAATAAAAGGAAGAAATTAAGAGATTTTTCTTTTTATTTCCCCAAAGTATTTGGGAGAGTTGAGAAATAACTACTAAGATTTGGTTGAAGTGGAAACTATTAGCACCAACTGGGTTGGTTTAGGTTAGACATCTGAACCACGTGACAAGTGCTTAAACAGATGAAAGAAAAAGGTATCCAATGATAAATGGGCTTAAATCAGCTCCTTCAGAATGAACATAAACATTTTAGGTTTATTTAAAAAAAAATCTGCAGATGCTGGAAATCTGAAACAAAACAGAAATTGTCGGAGATACCCAACAGGTTGGGCAGCATCTATAAAGAGAAAGCAGAGTTAACAATTGGGTCTAGTGACCCTTCTGCAGAATTCATTTCAGCTGAGTTTCTCCAGTAATTTCTCTTGCGGGGGAGGGGGGGGGGTGTTTGCATCTGATGCATCCTTTTTTTAATGAATCTTTATTTAATGAAACAAATCATAATTTTCTACATATTTAGAGAAAAAGGGAAGAAACATCAATGGTGATATCAGCAAATCTTGCTGCACACAATCCCATGCCCAAGATAGAAGGAGCTCGTAGTCAGTGAACGGCTAGATGGAGACAGCTCAGTGAGAGGGTTATGAAGTAAGTAGGCAAATAAGGAATTTATTGATAGTTAACTAGGCCAGAAGAGAAGTTGAAAACTTGATAACAGGCCTAAGAATAGGAGAAGATGGGTAGGACAAGCTGAAAGCAACCCATGTCGTGTGATAAGTAGCTGAAGAGTGGGTGAGAATGGGTTGAGTGTGCTGGAAGCAACCCATGTCGTGGCAGGACCAGGATTTGGGGGGGTGGTGGGTAAAATAAACATGGAAGGAAATGATTAGGCTCTAAGTCATTGAACTCAACATTGAGTCTTAAAGGCTGCAGGGTTCCCATTTTAAGAAATGAGATGTTTCTCTTCAAGCTGTGGCTCGCTGGAGCACTGAAGCCTGAGGTAGAAATGTCAGCGTGGGAACATGGTGTGTTGCAGTGGTGGATGAAAGGGTACAGGAGTGAGGTGCAAGAGGTTTTTTCCAACCGATTTAACTATACCTAGCACAGCTTGATATCTAAAGTTAGGAGACCATTTTTTTTAAAAGAAAAGACAGGAGCAGGCATTAATGTTTAATTCTATGTGCCCAAAATACCAGCAAAGCTCAACTAAACAGTGAAACTTTATATACAACCAAAGTATTATGGATGCTGGTGAGTGAAATCAAATTAACATTTGAGACCAATATTTGATTCTTTTTGAAGAAGTGGTGTCCTATCAAACTTGAATCATTAACTTTCTTTCTCTGTCCACACCTGCTGAGTTTCTCCAGCATTTTGTTTATATCAGTGAAAGCTGTGTTATTCTTTGCATTTAGTTTTTTTTTGGTGTTACCTTTTAGGTCAAAATACTTTTTATTTCCCACCATACCGTGATTGCTTGCCTCTGCGGCAATTTGTTATTCGTTTGGTTTCATTTGTGGCTTATCTCCCATTTTCTTTTCCAAAGAAAGAAATAGGATATTAAATATCTTGAAATGATGAATTTCAGTTGGTGAATTCACACCCATCTTGTTGCTGTGTGTGGGAGCTGCTGGAACAATAAAAGGGTTAGGATATTAATAGATAGTCATTGTTGCTCATACTTTGGGACATTGCTGCCCACCCCTGCAAAAGTAAAGTTGCTCCAACCCATGAACACTGGAGATGAAAGTGGAGTAGACTACATTTTCAGGATTAGTTTCAAGAAGTCAATGAAGTAAGGAGGAGGCAAAGGAGAAAGCTAGCCATGTTTGGTAAACATCTTTGAGATGGCAAAAATCAGTGTGGCATTACATGTTTGCCACAAAGGTTACAAAATCAAGAATTCTGGGGAAGAATGGTATTTCCATTGTCATGTGCCATCTGGATTCCCTTAATTTTTAAGAGGTCTTTTGATTTCAATGTTGTTGCATATTTTTTTTTCTGCCCTAACTTGCCTCTTTTTGTATCACAGTAAAGATTATAAAGTTCAATCAGTTGAAACCATGTCCTGACATCCAAGAGGAAGAGCGAAGGCATCGATGTCCTAATCTCACTAATGTTCTCTCTGAAACTGGATTCAGGTGAGTGAAACGTTTAACATGAAATGGCAGTTTTATTTTTAAAAATTTCCTTTTTGGGACTTCCATTCTGTTTGTTATCCCTGATTAAAGGTAGCACTGTATTTTCTTCTCTTAACTGACCAGTTACTATTTTGAGTAAATAGTTGTTGCACCAGCTCACCTTCCATCTGTTGAAGGTGCTCAGTTGAACTCAGCCTAAACTTTTGCCACGAAAGAAGTAGGCAACCTGCCAAATTCCTTAGGCCTAGCAAACAGGCTCCCCAGTATGGAACTTTTCTTGTGAATCAGGATTTTTAATTGTAATTTCAATCTTTTTATTAAAGAAAATTTGTTCATGGCAATTGGGAAGCAGAAACACATTTGTTACAATGTGTAGATTTTCCACGTCGATTGTTGCTATATTGCCCTTCTGACTCCGGTTTCTGTGTATGGTATCATGGGATATTTAAAGGATCTACACCTCTGTTTATAAAGTGGATATGCTTTATCAAATAATTCCAATGGATTCTGTTTATAAGATGACTTGTGCTAACTCCGCAGTGATACTTCTCTTTTTGGCAAGTTCTTTTATTTGACTGGAATATAATTGTATGGGCATAGCTTGCCTTCCAGTACAACAATTATCTCATTCAATTTGAAGCTTCAAAGTATTGAGGAGCTGTCAGATTGTGCATTCAGTGTAGTAGCAATAATACACTGAAAAAAAGAGTTTAGTGTCTTATTCAACTATCCTCTTGGAAGAGGTGAGATCAGTTTTAGCACATCATAATTGTTCATGATCTGCTCACAAAAAGAAAATTGAATTGGGCATCTTCATACTAGTCTTAACTCAGCTACCATTAGATAAGGAGGTTTTGTTCCTTGGGTATTGCCCTGGCCTCTGAGGCAGAAGCTTTGTGGTTGAATCCTATCCCAGGGTATCCTATCCTATCCTATCCTATGTAGGGTGCATCCATATAGTAACCAAACAGATTGGCATATGTTGGAAGCTCCAGGCAAGTGATTAGAGCGGGAGAGATTCTTGGTCAGCTGTGAGATGGAAAGAATATGGAGCTTCTAGCATCACTATCCTTAGTGCCAGACTACAAATCTGTCTAGGTGTTGCCATAGCAACATTGACTTCCTGAGTAACTATTACCCTACCATCATTAAATAAACTTGAAGCAGAAAAATTGAGCAGTTTGTAGTTTTGGGCCTTTTTGAAACCATAGTAACTGTTCAGAACCTTTGATTTCAGGGTATTTTCCATGTGTTCTGTTGGTGCCCTGGTCAATATTTTATTCCTCAACCAAAACAGTAAACAGTGTTGTTGGTAGTTTATCTCATTGTTGTTTGTCAGACCTTGAGTATAAGTTGACTGGTTTCCCACACTCCTATAGTGGCTACACTTCCAATATACTTTGGTCATAAAGTGCATTGAAATGTTATGCTAAAAAATGTACCATGTAAGTGTAATTTCTTTTTAATTTGATGCAAATAAGTTCACATCACACAACAACATTGTAAAGCTGTCTTTTTCATCAAGGGATGGATCAAATTTAGAAAACCTTGTAGAAAAACAAGCGGACCTCATTGACTACTTAAAAATGCACAATGTCGAATTAAGTAAAAGGCTGCTGACTTTAACTTCCCAGCAAGTCCGAGACTGAGGCTTTGAAAGAGACACTAAACATTTGTGATAAACCAAAGAATAAAGAAAGGCACAGCTTGTGCTGAAGACGTCAAAATGGGCATAACCATTTGAAAGCAGTGTGAATATGAAATGTAATTTAATAAATGGGTACAGTTATCTTCAGAATTTACTTTTGTATTACTGCGATTACATTAGGAGAGAACATTTGCTACAAACATGAGTAATTTGTTTTTTCCATTTTGCCACCAATGTTCTTCAAATCAATCATGTAGCAGGATTATCTTTTGACTTGTGCCAAAAGACTTCAGTTGTGAATTGTGATCACAGACAATTGTGTCTGCTGTGCAAGCAAAGAGGTTGTTCTTGCCTTTGTAATCTTGGCATTCAGTTTGTTATTGATGATGTGAATATTCTGAATGACTTTTTTTTAAAAATAAAATCTTGTTTAAGATAGAATATGTGTATAAAATGTACTTTTTAAAGTTGTTTTTGAGTACTTTGCTAACTATCCTGGGTTTAGTTTAAACCTGCATACTGGTCACTGTTGCAGAAATGCAATTAGGAATGTTCAAGACATTGCTATCCTATATTTTGGAATTTTGTGACTTGTAGAAGATGTATTGCAAATGTAAATTAATAATAAATTTTTTCACAATCCACCAATTTTGTTTTCAATTCAATTACCACTTGCTAACACCTTGCCATTTTATTTTTTAAAAATCCTCTTGTTGATTCTGTCTCTATATATAGTACAACTGACACAATTTTTGTGCTTGTAAATCTCCTGGCGAACTGAATGAGGAAAAGCTCAGCTTCCTGCTCATGTCATTGTCCTGCATAGTCATCTATAGCAGACATTTGGATACAAGAGCTGTACAGAAATGTTTCAGGAGTTGTCTGAATTGGTGATGGACGTACAAGCCAATTGCAATTTGAGAAGAGGAAAAAGTAGAAATGTCATCTTCACCCAAGATATTTAATTGAACCCAGGTCTCTGGCTCAAAGGCAGGGACACTATCATTGAACCACTAGAGCCCACTGAATTGATTTTTTTTAAAATTCTTTCAATCTACTATAATAAAAAGCCCTCTAAAAGAAAACATTGCTCCTGATTTCTATCTTAATATTAGCAAAAGGGTTGCCCATTGATGTCCTGTGGTCCTATGCATTCCTTCAAGAGGAAACTGCCTCTCGACACCTCGCCTGTCAAGCTCCCTAAGAATCTTTAGCAGCATGAGAGATGACCTCCAATGATGTACAGGTCCAACCCACTCAAACTCTTATCTTTGTTTATATAATATATTTTTATAAAGAAAAAATAGATTTTTAAATATTACAACTAATACAAAACAATGCAATTCAAAACAGTACAAAAGTAGTACAAAACTAAACCCAAATAATAAAAATTCCCCAACCCACCCTCCTATACAAATGTATGAACATATAATGGAGAAGTATAAAAATTTTAAAAAAACTAAACTAGCTATTTAACTAACTAAATAAATACCTAACAACAAACAAATAAATAGTAATAACTCAGCCCAGCCAAACAAAACACAGTTCCTCCTCCCTGCATATTGGACTCCTGAAACACAATCACTACGGCTATATAAAAGCCCTTGTTAGTGTGGCAGATAAATCTGCGTCCAGGTATTTCAAAAAGGGTTGCCCTGTCTTGTAAAAATTCTCAGTTTTGTGGTGTACCATCTTTGTGAGAAAATCCAGGGGCACATGCCCCATAACAATCTTCCACAAACCTGACAGGCCTGGGGGGTTTCCTGATATCCAACCTAGCAAGATATTCTTCCTTTCACAGAATGTAAGAATATTGAAAAGTTTTTCCTTATGTGAGTCTGCAGGAAATACAATGGGTAGGCCCAAAAGGAGCGAAATAGGGTCCTTCTCCATCCCTACACCTAAAATCCTCTCCATTGCACCCACCACAGCGTTCCAATATGTTTGAAGCCTGTCACAAGACCAAAGACGATCCAAAACTGGAGTAATGAATATGCCAAAATACACAACCCCCCCCCCCCCCCCTTGTGACCACTTAAATGGGAATCTATAGTCACTATCAAGAACCAACTCTTTCATAAGACCACCCATAGGCATAGCCTCTGATTTAGCAAAATTAATCTTAGCCTGAAAAAGCACCAAACATGTGAATGCTTTGTATCAGGCAAGGCACTGAGACTGCTGGATTTGTCAAGAAAATTAAAACATCTGCATACAGCGAGATCTTATGTAATTTTGACCCCACTTCTGGAGCTGATATATTGAGATCCCCACGAATGGCCTCTGCCAACGGTTCAATCACCAACGTAAAAAGTAATGGTGAAAGGGGACAGCCCTGCCGGCTGCCCCTAGAAATATTAAAATTGCTTGATCGTACCCCATTGTAATGACCGCTGTGAGAGGTACACTGTAGAGAACCTTTATCCATCTTATGAAAACTTCACCCAGAGTATAGAAAAGGTACGGCTACTCAACTCTGTCAAATGCCTTCTCTGCATCTAAAGAAATCACCAATCCCTCTATTGACTGCTGTTGGCATACTTGAATTACGTTAAGCAGCCTCCTAACGTTATTGGAGGATCTGCGACCCTTTATGAAGCCCGTCTGATCTTCTTTAATAATAGAGGGTAACACAGCTTACAGCCTTAATGCAAGAGCCTTAGAGAGGATCTTAAAGTCCACATTTAAGAGTGAGTTGGGCCTCTATGAAGCACAGTCTTCCAGATCCTTCCCTTTTTTAAGGATGTGAAATATTGACCTCTCTCAGAGTTGGTGGGAGACAAATATGACTGTATGAATCATTAAACATATTCAGCATCGGGCCTGACAGTATACTTATAAATTCCTTATAGAATTCACTGGGAAGTCCATCAGGACCGGGCGCCTTTCCACTCTGAAGCTGCCTCACAGCTTCCTGCACTTCTTGCTCTGATAATGGGGCATTGAGAAATGAGTGTTGTTCGGGAGTCACACCCAAAAGCTTCAGATCTCTAAAAAAGGATTCCATTTTGGCCTGCCCTCCTCATAATTCTCATACTGGTATAACTTAGAGTAGAATCCCTTGAACGCCACGTTAATGTTTTTAGAATCACATGTTAGGTTCCCAGACAATAAACATTTAAAATGCCATATTCTTCCCCATTTATCAAGGCTTTAAGAATTACAAACCTCCCGTATGTGTCTTTAACACATTCCAGCAATTTAAATGAGAGACTTTTCCTTACCAATATAGCCACTCCCCTACTTCTGATAGTAAATGATGAAAAATAAACTCTGTCAAAGCCATTCTGCTGTAATTTCAGATGTTCCTTGTCATCCAAATGTTTCTCCTGTAACAAAGCAATATCCACCCTCTCCTTTCTAAGACTCAAGAGTACCTTCTTCCTCTTAATTGGTGAGTGACTTCCCTTGATATTCCAGGTACACCATTTAATCAGATCATTAGCCATAATCTTCTGCAATTACATGTAAATTCCAGAGAGGAGGAACCCAAACCACAAATTGCTGAGCCTTAGTGTCGCATGATCCACCAAATATAAAAACTACATAAACTAAAACCACTACACTTAACAAACATACAAAATTATTAAAAATAAAAAACAACAAAAAGCAGAAAACAAATCAACATATAAAGTGCCAATAGCGCTGAGTAGGAGAACTCACCTCCTGCCCAGAGGGGACAACTACCCGTCCCGAACTGCCCATAAATAGGCATCTAACCATCTCAACCACCTTCACTTCTCACAGCTAGAGCCGCATCGCAAGCACAAGCTAAAAAGAATAAACACCCCACAGAATATCAATATGAATAAAAATACATTCTTTTATAAAAACAAGGAGAATAAATACCCACCCATCCTTTGGTATGTCCTAACTTAGAAATGTAAAATGTACATCTTAACCACCGCCAGACATAGTTTGAACCAAATTATTATCAACAGAGGGGAAAAAAAAGGGGAAAAACAAAGCTCCAACCGGATTTCCTACATTTCTTTTACAGAATGATAAAGGCATACCCAAGCAACAATATTTATACACACTACAATTGTTTAAATTAGGTTAGTTTGTCCACAAAGTCTCTTGCCTTCTCTGATGTGTCAAAGAGATGCATGGATCCATCTATGGTGATCCAAAACACTGCAGGATATCTCAGGGAGTACTGAATCTCAAGCTCCTTCAATCTTCTCTTGATACCGTCAGATGATTTTCGTTTCTGGATCACCGCCGCTGAATAGTCCTGAAAAAATCATGATCTTAGAGCCCTCGTAAATTAGGGCCATTGGATCCTTCCCCTGGAGTGGGGCACTCCTCTTTCTGGCAAAGTATGCTAAGTATTTGCCTAGCTTGTCACCATGCTCATATAACCTTTGCTTTGCAAAAGCCAGCTCCTTCTTTGCCGTCTGCGTGAGCACGGAATTTAGTGTAGACCGCAGTGCCGTAATCCTCTGTAGTTTGACCAATGAGGGTCTGTCATAATAGGCCTTCTCGGCTGCCTTCAACCATGCTTCAAGGAGACATTGCTGCTCACCCTTCTGCCGCTTCCTACTTGTGGAATATGACATAACTAACCCTCTGACATAAGCTTTGGCAGTTTCCCAGAGAACAGATGAGCTATCAACCTATGTTGATGTCTAGGAATGCCCAAAATTCCCTAGAGAAATACTGCACAAACCTGCTGTCCATGAGAATAAAGGGGTCCATTCACAAATACCTTGAATCCACTGTAACATCCTTAATTTTAACCATGAGGTACACTGGAGCATGATCAGACATGGCAATATTACCAATCGTACAGGATGCCACCAGATCCAGGGTTACCGCAGGGGTCAGAAAAAAATCAATCCTCGTGTGACATCTATGCAGATTGGAGAAGAACGTGAAATCCCTACCTGTAGGGTGGAGACACCTCCAGACGTCCACCAACCCTAATTCCCCACACAAACCCAATAACTGTTTAGTTTGTGCAGAGGATATCAAGGGACCTTTAGGCAACCTGTCTACTGTGGGGTCCATGAGGCAGTTAAAATCTCCCCCTATTTCCATGACTCTCTCCTTATCCCTGTAATGATGGAACTGCACCAGGAAAGGACGAGGGCGTTGACCCAGACCCGACCTCCGTGCTGCGACCCGGTGAGCCCTCTCTATCTTCAATCCTCTCATGCCAGTCTCCAAGTCAAGGAATTTCAGAAGCCAATTTTCAACAAATTCCACAGGCCGCTCACCTTCCTTACCCTCAGGCAGACCGATGATCCGAATGTTTTTTCTCCTGCCCCTGTTTTTAAGATCATCCACTTGGTCACGCAAATTATGAACTTGCGTCTTCAGGGCTTGGATCTCTTCCTTGAATGAACTGGCATCAGCTTCCACCACTGTGACCCTGTGCTCCACCTCATCCGTCCTCTTCTCCAGGTCTCCCAGCTGCTGCTCGTGCTTCTGCAGCATGAGAGAGACTGGAGCCAGCTTCTCTTCAATCTGTTTCCCAACATCTCACAAGGTTTCGAGAGCTGATTCACCAGGTCCTGGAGAGTAATCGGCTCTGAGGCTGCTGCAGGCTGAGCTGCAGGCCCAGCCTCAGATGCTCCTCCTCCCTTTTTAGGCATCACTGGACAGCTGAAAATACAGGTAAGTCAATTTTTAAACGTTTCTTGGGGCTCCACAATTTTTCCAATGCCCCAAGAAATCCTGATGACCTGGGTTGGGTGAGTTAAAGAACCGTCCTGCTCCTGCTGCGATGCGAAGCTCTGCAGTGTGATCTTCTCAGATCGCCACCATCTTAGATCCCCCCCAAACTCTTATTTTTAAAATGAAAATTACTTCATACCTGGAATCGACCTTGTCTGCCTCCAATGCCAGTATCCCTTCCCCTAGATAAGCAGACCAGAGCTGTTCACAGTCCAAGCCAGCTCTGGTATATTGTTGAACAGCTTTAGCAAGACTTTCCTTTTTTTTATGCTCCATTCCTTATAAAAATGAAGGCTAACTGCCAACCTTTTATTACCTGCTCAACTTGGATGTTAGCTTTTTATGATCTGAGGAATCCCAATTGCGTCTGCTGCAGCTTTCACAATTTAAATAATATTCAGTGCCTCTACTCTTTATGATAGAGTGCATGATCTCACATTTTCCCATATTGTATTCAGTCTGCCAAAGTTTTGCACATTCACGTAACCTGTTCATATTCCTCTGCAGACTCGTGTCACCTATACCACTGACTATTCACCTATTTGTGTCATTTGCAAATTTGGCACTCCTTTCCTTTATCCAGATCGCTAATATATTGTAAATAATTGTCGCCCCAGCACTGGTCCATGTGGCACTACACTGGTTACAGACCACCATCCTGAAAATGCTTCCTTGTATTTTTGGAATGTTATTTGGAATGTATATTGATGCAAAATATTTGTTCAGCTCCTGTCATTTTATTTTTTCTTTTCTTGTTTCCCCAGCCTCTTCTCTAAGGAGTCCATGTTCACTTTGCCCTTTTTATTTAATATATACTTAAAGTCTCTGATTTTATTTCACCCCTTTTTTGGATACCTTTTTATTTGTTTTTAAAGTTTTGCCCAATCTTACAATTAACCTTTGCCACATTGTATGTATGTAAGTATGTATGTATGTCTTACTTAACTTCCCCAGTTAACCATGGTTGGTTTACCCCTTTGTAGAATTCTTATTCCTCACTGGAATATATCTTTATTGAGAGCATAAGCTATTGGCTCAAATATCTGCCATTGTTCATATCTATTTTCTTCTCAGTATTGACAAAATTGGGAAACTCTGCAGATGGATAATGCTCCTGTTTAAAGCAAATGGTGAGCATACTTTAGGAGAAGGAACTCCACTTAAAATGCACAGGGGGTCTGAGTGGGGAAGCTGTGGGGATTCTCTTCTGCAAACTTTCCACTTAATGGGAGTTGAGAATCATGATTTGGCTGGCTTGTCCTGAAGGACGTCCTTTACCTTCCCATGACTGACTTGCATATTTGTGAGCCTTCTCCTCTTTGCCAGCTGGCAGCTTTTGACTGCCTGAATTTCATCTCCACCTGCCAGCGAGCTGCCACTGTTAGACAATGTGCATTATACTGAGTTTGCTTTTGGTTCAAACTATTTAGCAGTGAGCTGCTAGTGGTTTTTCCCGAATACTTCTGTTTTTAAAAATAGTTTCCCTACTTGAGCTGAATTTCCAATCCTATTATTATTATTATTTTTGCCTCCTCTGTATTGCTTACCTAAATTAGGACCATTGAAAATGATGGGTTGTTTTCAGTGATTCTCCATATCTCAACCTTTCTGCGCTGGGAGATTACAAAGTTGAAAAGAAGGCCACATCAGCCAATGTCCTTTCCCATTTAATCTCTGAAATTTGTGTGATCATCAGTGAGTACAGGCCAGCCTCTGATATGTTTGCAAAATGATTCTTGTGCCAAAAAATCGATTTAATCCAGTAAGGGAACAGGAGAAAACTGGCATCCACAAAATCTAGAATTGGCATGTTCAGAGGAGAAACTAAAGGCTTATCCTCTTCTCCACTATTGTGTGTCCCATTATGTAGTGCATTTGCTTATTGAATTTATTTCAATTGCCATTCAAAGACTGGTTACCAGTTGTAGTTAAAAGTCTAAATTAGAGTGGTGCTGGAAAAGCACAGCAGGTCAGGCTGCATCAGAGGAGCAGGAAAATCGACGTTTTGGGTAAAAGCCCTTTTGCTTGAAACGTCGATTTTTTCTCCCCCTCGGATGCTGCCTGACCTGCTGTGCTTTTCCAGCACCACTCTAATCTAGACTCTGATCGCCAGCATCTGCAGTCCTCACTTTCACCTAGCTATAGTTAAAACCTTATCTTTTTGGTGCTTCCACTGAATTAATTGAAAAGAAGTAGAGTATTTTAAAAGCATTTTATTCTATATGCAACTGATGTACAATTAAGCTCGATGCTGTATTGCTAAATATAGTGTTCCAGATTTGACTATATGTCATGACCAAAGGAAATTTCCCACCTAGTTAAAGGATTTCCCATACTTTATGGTGTATAAAGTACTGATAGTGTCTCTTTATAGAAATTAAGACAGCCTTGTAAGCAATCAAAATTTACTATGGATCTTGAAATTTCATTGTCCATCTCTAGAGATTATCTTAGCAATAATATTGTGCAAGTCATACATTAATTAAAACAACCAAAAGTAGTAAATCAAATAAATTTTCAGCGTTAGCAATTTCTCATTTTCATAAAAGATATTCTCAAGGAAGGTGACTGTCTTCTTAAACTAAAGAGGAAAAGTAGCTAAAGCCCAGATGTGTGATGTAATGGAGATTGAACTGAGTAGACAAGCAAATGTCTGAAGACTATATAAGGAAGAGGGGAAGACAAAAGCAGTAAGGAATGCTATTTAAAGTAGTTCTTCTACTGTATCCCCTTTTCATGAATGGTATTTGCCCCATTTTCAATAGATTAATGACTGGTTAAGATATGCATTCAGTATTTGTATGGGAAATGCGCTGGTTGTAAAATACACTTCAACAAAAGGAAACGTTAGAGCAAGGAAAGAAACAAGATTTTTCATTTCCATTTCAAAGACTTGTAGAGTTGCACATCATCCCACGCAGTTCAATCTTTTAACAGCTTGGGAAATGGACCTTTTGAGGACAGAGGGAGTGTGATCTAAAACAAAATGCCAATTAGTGTGGAGTTGAATTGTTGGCTGTGGAATGGGACACCTAGATAATGGGCGATGAAGGGGAATTCGATGGAGGCAAAATTGAGTAAGTGTTATCAAAATTTTCAACCTCTTTTGTAGATGAGAAAAGGAATTAGATGTCAAGTTATAGTAAACATATCCTATATTAGTACAGCCTACTCCAACTTAACATTTATAATCTTCATTGTAGCCATAGACATTGTCTTTTAAAAACTCTTAAAATTTCTTTATTCCATTGGCATACTCCCACGCATTGTTTTTTAATAGAATTCTGACCTTCGGAAAGACAGTCTTGCATTGATTTACTATCTTATTGCCTTTCACGACCTTGGGATGCCCAAAGTATTTAAAACTGAAGGCATTGTTGAAGGGAGTTATAAAAATGCAAATCCTTTCTAATTACTATATGTACCCAATGCTCTGTGGCAGGATACTGGGTATCTGGATACGGTTCTTTCCTTCTCAAAAGCAAATCTTCATGATTTTCAGAGGCAATGGGCTCATTGTTATTTTTTTAAAGGATCAAACATTTAATCTGTACCTATTAGTCTTAATCACTCACCCTTGTCCCGTCATGTTGTCTTAAAACATACAGGTACTTACAACACTAATGAAATACAGTTGACAAAATAAGTTTTATTTTAAAATACAGTGATGAAGTTTCCTTTTACATGAAATGCAGATTACTGCACCATGTTCCTTTGGGGATAAAATACTGAATTATGCACTTGACTGATTAAATTATAGTAACAGGTGAACTGTAGCCATGTTGGTTGCTCTTTTGCCCTAAACAATAGGACGGTTTATCTGGAAGGTATTCTCTTTACAGTTCTTGCCAAAGACCTCTTAACGTTGCCTTCTGTAGTTTCTGTGTTTCCACTTGGAATATGGAAACGGTGAATTTGTCCAAGTCTCCAGTGATCACATGCTCACCAGTTAGGCACACAGGATCTTTCCGATCTGATTCCATTGAAATAACAGTTCTTAGCTCTTTTTTTCCCACCACAAAGTTGACAAAATGTTGCCATTGCAGACATCTAGTTCCTTCAGCCACTTGTTTTGTGTTTCACATGAGCTAGATCTTTAGGATGAAAACAAAATTATATATTGTATAATAACTGATTCTGTAAATTTGTACATACCTCAGCTTTGATTCACTGCCATTGTTAGCTACCAATAAATGTTAAAGCATTTTGGTACTAAACTACACAATATGTCTTCTGTTGCAATGTGTTCATACCAAGTCTCAATGTTGTTAACACTGAAATAGACCTTAGATTATCTTTTTCCCCCCCTCTGTAACCAATGCCAATTTTCTCCCCTCTTCTTCACAGAGAATTTGCTGTGATTTGAAGCTGCTTGTTTTGCTTGTATTGTCTTATTTCTGTGACCTTAGTACAGGCTTAATCTGTGGACCTTTCTGGGCTACGTAGCATCCAACACTGGAAGGAGATCCTGTGGTAGAGGGACATAGCTCGTTGAATCCAAATGTGGCAATAATTTCTCTGAAGTTGCAAGCAAAGTCTTAGGGTGACTATAGCGTAAGTGTCACAGGAGCATAGAACCAGCCTGATAAACCAAACTTCACACAGCTGTTAGGAATTAAGTTGATACTTCAGCCTTTTCCCCCATTCAGTTGTATTATGAGTGATCTGTAACTCAAATCCATTTAAGTCACATGGCTTCTTACCTTTTATCTTTCTAAAAAAAATCGATCACAGTTTTTAAATATACCCAGTTAAAAATCACACAACACCAGGTTATAGTCCAATAGGTTGAATTGGAAGCACTCGTTTTCGGAGTGCTGCTCCTTCATCAGCTGGTTGTACCTGATGAAGGAGGAGCACTCCGAAAGCTAGTGCTTCCAATTAATCCTGTTGGACTATAACCTGGTGTTGTGATTTTTAACTTTGTACACCCCAGTCCAATACTGGCATCTCCAAATCAATTTAAATATAGCCAACATCCTGACATTTGAAAAGAGTACAATAGAAATAACTGAGCTACAAGAAGTGTTTGCAGAAGCTGGATGTGTTACACTGGATACGAGGCAATTTGGGGGAAGATCTTTTACGCGGTTCAAGATTCTATCGGATAAAAATAAATCAAACTCAACACTTCCAATGTAGTCACACACTTTATATTAAAGCAAACAGAACTGAAGTTGCTGGAAAAGCTCAGCAGGCCTAGCAGCATCTGTGAAGAGAAATCTAAGTTAATGTTTTGGATCCAGTGACCCTTCCTCAGAACCATTTGGTTTTAATTTACATTAAAGGGGCACAAGCTCTAAGGAGGGTGGACAGATATTTTAGTTTTACTTCACATGCAGAGTGGATACAAATATGAAAGATTTTGTATCTGGGAAGGTAGGTAGTGTCAGCAAATTCAAGAACAAGCAGATTGATATTTGATGAGAAAAGGCAAGGGTTAGGAGAATAGACAAATCTTTGATACAGTTTGCAAACTGTGAGAGCATCTCATTGGAACACTGGTCTCTTTCAGTCCTGACAATTTCTGTATCCCTTTATATTGTCTTTGATACTTGTTAAACCTGTTAAACCCTTGGGGAGAAGGAAGTGGAGTGGGTGGCAATGGCATTCAGGATGAATTTACAAGTCCTGGATTGATAGAAATTCTCTATAAAGGGTCATTAGAATAGTATTTCAGTAAGAAAGTATTCCCCAGAGCTATTTTCCCATTTTACAGGTAATTAGCTTATATTTTTTTAAATCTTACTTTAAATAGTGCCTTTCATGATTTTAGGAAATCACTGCATTTATAGCTGCAATGAAGTATTTTTGATTGTAATCTATGAAACGTTGTACACAGTGAACTCCTACAAATAACAAAGAGATAAATTACCAGATAAGTTGTGTCTTAGTAATGTTGATTGAGGGATAAATATTTTAAATCAGGGCACTTGGGAAATCTCTTGCTTTTCTTTTGAAATACTGCCAAAGGGTCTTCTATATTCACCTGAGATGACAGACATTAACATTAACAGACATTAACAGGTTTAACATCTCATCCAAAAGACGGCACCTCCTATAATGCAGCACTGCCTTCGTGTTGAATGCTGAAATCCACATGAGGAACTCTAATCTCTTGACTAAAATTAAACCCACGACCTTCTGACTCAGAGCTGAGTGCTAGCACTGAGTCAAACTGCAACTGCCTTTTTAAGTTCTACCAAGGGCACTTAAAATACTCCGTGTTTACTGCATATCTGAAATTATTTGAATTCCCTCCTCCTGCCACATTCCACATATTGCCACTTAAACCCTGTTTGTTCATTAACTTGGGCTCTGCAGTTTGATAAATTGAACAAACTAGTCAGGGTATCATGGTCACTTTGAGTGACTGCATGAAGTGTCAACTCAAATTTCAACCCATTTGACGGTTCAAACTGAAGATATCTTTATTGAGCTCAAACAACATTTTGTTTGCTTTGTGTGTTTGAACGGGAAAACAGGATTGGTTATTTAAATGTGATGTAATTAACTAGCTGTGATCATATTTTTTAGTGAGACTGGTCGATTTGGTGTAATGCTTTAAATTGCCTAGTGAGTGACCACTGGACTTGTTTCACTAGTAGTGAAATGAAGGCACTTCTACTTTGAAAGAGTGCAACCCCACACCCACTTCCCCACCCCCAGCCCCCTCACCCCCTTTGTCCATCTATTTGCTGCGCTTTAAATATAAATGGTTAAATCCACGAGGAATCACCTTGCTATCATTCCCTTCTGTGCCTGGAAAGCAATCATACTCTGCCCACCTGTACATTTGATGATTTCAGACACCAGTAGGCCCTGTGGCATATTAAATATAAACAGAAATACCAGGGGAAAAAAATCAACATCCAGAGAGAAACAGTGTTAATAACCTAAAACATTAACTGCTGCCACTGGATGACCTTCTGAGATTTTCCAACATGTTTTGTTGTTCTTGCAAATTTCCAGTATCTGCAATAAATTTCCATCTCTATTGTGGGATATTATTTGCCTCGGACATATGAAGGGCAAGTTTCCATATAACTCACAAGGTTAACGTCTGGATACTCTGCTTAATATTCATGTTATCTTCCACTTGAGTATGTCATCTGTTGGTATTTCAGTTGGACCAGTTTCATTCCTTTGAAATAGCACAAAGAGCAGGAAACTGCGTCAAGAATCTGATGTATAAGATCTGCCTTTAGGTTTGAGCTACCGGTTCTTAGAAGTAACCTTAAGAAGTTGGTCCACTAGGAAAGTCACGATTAGTGTGGTGCTGGAAAAGCACAACAGGTCAGGCAGCATCCGAGGAGCAGGAAAATCTATGTATCGGGCAAAAGCCCTTCATCAGGACTTTCATCCACTAGGAATGTGCCTGCCAAGATCTGCATCTGAGGCACTGTGGAATCCTGTGTTATATACTGATGTCCAATTCACAACATTGAGGAAGAAACTCATACTGGAAAATCAGCCTTCCAGTCATGAAGCTGACAAATTTACCGTGGCTCTGCGCACCAAGAGTCAACATCTCCAACAACCCACTAAACTCCAGGCAGCATTAAATTATCCTAAAGATGCTCTAACTACCGAATAAATGCATTTTTATGTTTACTTTAGACATCAGTCCCTCCCATGCCCCACTAACACCTTTGGGGAGTAGGGGAAATTATTGAAGATTCAAAACGGCAGTGTTTGAAGATAAGAAACTTGCTACGTGCACAAGACAAGTAAAACCATAGTGACATTGCAATCGGCTTCCTGAGAGTGTGGCATTTGTTCTTTCAACATCACCATGTTTCCAGTTAGATTGTAAAATTTGTTGCAATCAATTGAGCAGACCCTAATTTTAACAAACCTTAAGGGAAGGGAACTCTTGAGTGCAGAGGCATGCATCTTCTTTGCAAACACTTGTGCCTTTGCATTTTCCTCCTCCATCTTTTACCTGAAAGTAAGAATTAGAGTAAATTGGTAGTTTGTCACCTAACATATTAAATTGAATGTGACATGTTCCAAAGCAGAGACTCAGGAATGCAGCCAGTACAGGGCATTGTTAAACTAGCACTCTTGAATTTTCGAAGTGCTTTTTGTGCGAGTTTGAAGGCTTGACTTGTGCTGTTCAGCCAATTAACCTCTCTTATTACTTGCCACAGACTATGTTTTTGTGAAAGGGGTGTTTGTTGCTGTTGAGCACTCTGGACTTGCATAAAATTGTAATGAACCCCTTGAAAGCACCATGTAATTTTACCCTTAAAGCATAACTGGACAACACAGTACATGTGAAGCTTAATTGAGGTTTATTTTCTAGTAAGTCTTGGTTTGTGAAAAGTAACATCTTTCTCTGTGCCTTGTTATAAAATCCATTTTGTTCAGCGCTCCTTCCTCAAATAAATCTGTACTGCTCTAATAATTTTACCTGTGCCAAATGCTACATATTTTGCAAAACCTTTAGGAACTATTATACAATGGTTTTAAACTATCTTAGTATCACATAAATCCCAGATTGAAAACTCAGCTAATAAAAGTATAGGAATCAGTCACTCACCTGCTTTCTGTCCACTGATCAGCAGAAGACTTGCACATATAACGAAAATGATGTGGAAGAGGTGCTGAAATCTCATTTTGATTTTTCCTTCCGTGGCGATTGAACTGGAGCAGACAGAATACTAGATTTCCCCAGCACTGGTTAAAATAAAAGACTTAAGTTTGCCAACTGTGTCTGGCACAAATCACGTTCTAGTGGCAAGCCCCTAGCTGAACAGAGCTGCCGCATTTCTAACAGGGTTAATGATCACATCAGGCAAGGTTATTGGTTATTAGCTGTGGTCAGGGCCTCTCTCTTTGTATGGAGTAAACTCACCCCCCCCCCAACTCTTTTCCATAAGCAAACAGTCGAGGAGGACGCCATGTCAATAGTAATTGTCTGTCTGTAGATGGGTAAGCTGGCTCCAAAACAAAAGGATGACCCTCTTTCAATTCAGCCTGTTGGAAAGAATATGAATAAAACACGATGCTTCTCCATTTGCAAGTGTTTGACTTTGTATTGATCCCCTCTGTAGAAAAGCCTAACAGGTGCAGGAAGGACTCCCCCTCTCACCCTTTATTGTGCTGTTAGGAAGAATGTGAAAGCACATACCTATTAATTTTGCATTTTAGTATTGTTTTGCATTGTCACTTGTATGATCGCACAATCTTGCCTTTAGTAAACTATTTTAATATCATGGTAGAGTCATGGGCTTTACTACCAGCGGTTTCAACAAAGATTAACGTGCCAGATTAATTGAGAATGTAACAGTGAAGTTGAGACCCACACCTGGAGCTAAAGCTCTCATGCTGTATGCAAATCGCTTCAATGCCTTTCCTCATTTTCCTAGGTTTCTTCTTTTCACAAGAAGCCACCTCCTTAGGACATCAGGAGGAATGGCCTAGGGGAACTCTGCCAGTTTACCAGTGTAACTGGCAAAAGAGGAGCGGAAACTCTGGGGAAATTAGACAAACCATTATACATGCTGCAGCTCCAAAATTTCTGACAAAATTATGTTGTGATTAGTAAGAATCCTGTGAAATTCAACCCCATTGTTCTCCCCAATACGAAGACTACTTGCTTCCATCAATAGCTTAGCCAATCTCTGGCCCATACACGTGCCCTTCTCACCCCTTGGGTTTAATTTACAATCCTCTTCAATCCCATTCCTATGGAATATATAGGAACAGGAGGAGGCCACTCAGCCTCTTGAGCCTGCTCCCCCATTTAACAAGACATCGGAGGCCTAATTTCATATACATGTCTTTGGCCCATATCCCTTGACATCTTTGCTTCATAAAAGTTTATCTATTCCAAATATAAAATTCACATCTGATCCAGCAACCACTGCCATTTGTGAAAGAGAGTTCCAAACCTCTACCAATCTTTGTATGTCGAAGTGCTTCCTAGCATCTCTTCTGCATGGTCTGGTCCTAATTCACAGATTATGTGCCCTACTTCTAGAATTCCCAACCAGTGCAAATAGGATATCTTTCTCTACCCTGTCATTTCCTAATAATATTGCGAGGACTTTTATGGTGGCTCAGTGGTTAGCACTGCTGCCTCACAGCACCAGGGTCCCAGGTTTGATTCCAGCCTCGGGTGACTGTCTGTGTGGAGTTTCCACATTCTCCCCGTGTCTGCGTGGGTTTCCTCCAGGCACTCCGGTTTCCTCCCACAGTCCAAAGATGTGCAGGTTAGGCGAATTGGCCATGCTAAATTGCCCATAGTGTTAGGTGCATTAGTCAGAGGGAAATGGGTCTGGGTGGGTTCGTCTTCGGAGGGTCGTTGTGGACAGGTTGGGCCGAAGGGCCTGTTTCCACACTGTAGGGAATCCAATCTAATCTAATCAAATAAAGATCACCCCTTAACCTTCTAAACTCTATAGAAAACAGGCCTAATATGTATAATAAAGAACTGCGGATGCTGGCAATCTGAAACAAAAGCAGAAATTGCTGGAGAAACTTTGCAGGTCTGGCAGATCTATTAGGATAAAGCAAGAGTTAAGGCTTTCAGGGTAGTGTCCGCTCTCTAAAACCGTTCTTCTCACTTGTATAATATCTCCTCATTATTTGACCCCTGAAATCTAGGTATCATCCTTGTAAACATATGTAATGCTTCTTCCTTGGCCAAAATATCCTTCCTAAGGTCTGATGCTCACAGTGTGGGGCCTAACCAGAGCTTTGTACAGCTGAAGCATAACTTCTGCATCCTTATACTCCAATCCTTTTGACGTAAAGGGCAGCCTTCCATTCATTTTCTTATTATTTTCTGCATCGTTGGTGGCATTTAAAGATCTGTGCATCTGAACTCCCAAGTCTCTTTGGACATTCACTGTATTTAACTGCATACCATTTAGAAAGTACCCTGATCTATCCTTTCTTTAGTCCAAAATGGATAACTTTGCACTTACTTGCATTGAGCTATGTCTGCCACAGTTTTGCCCATTCCACTAGACTATGAATGCGAAACCTTTCTTGTGTGCCTGGTTCCCTTTTCTATATGCCCACTTTATTACCTTTATTTATTCATTTTATTAATATTGTTCTGAACAATATTATCCCTCAATCAACATCATGAACAAACAGACGATCCAGTCATTATCACATTGCCATTTATAGCATCTTGCAATCTGCAAGTTGGTTGTCACCATTTATAACAGTTCAGACTTTGTAAAAGTGCTCCATGAAGTCCTGAGGATATTAAAGATATTCTCTAACAGCAAGTTGCTTGCTTTTTATAAAAATCCAACTGTTTCGCCAAGTCTTTGGACCCCAATCCTAATCCCTCCCCTTCCTGGATCAGCACCCATATCCTTAGACCTCTCTTCCAAACACCTTAAGATGTTTCCAATTGTCAATATTATATACATGTAATTTGTTGTTCTGCTGATATGTTGTGGTAATGCAAGGAATATATAAAACTCGAACAAATCTCAAATTGCATAAAAATGCTTTAAGACCCGGGAAAGCTTTTTTGTCCCCTTGCAGGGGCTCATGTTCCCAGACTGAGCCTTCCAGCAGCAGTTTACACTCCTTTGTTAAGATGCAGTTCAATAAGAATTAACACAAAGTGCTAATGGCTCTTTCATCTGTGCCAAGCTTCTTCATTCTGGGACCCTGAATTCAACAGTAAATTAGTGCTTTTGCAGTTGATGCTTCTTTCATTCATCAATTTGTTAACTCTCAATGTTTAAATACTGCAAAACAACTCTCTTATCCCAATGGCAGAATCATATCACGGATCTACCTTTCTGCTATCAGGATAAAGGAAGTTTTATCAATGTAAACATGGCATGGTAATGCATAAACATCACTCTCTCATCACTTACAAATATTTATTGTTTGAGGTTAAGATAGAGGAGACAGGGAGAAGGCATTTCGGAAAATAGTTTGCAGCACAGAAAAAAAATAATTTCCTCTTTGCATTCTAAGAGAATCCTGAAATAGGAAGCAATAGTGTTAATTTTTGTTGAGCCAGATCTGGCAGTAAAATGTTGGTGTAGTGAGACCTAGAGTTAATGTTAGTCTTTGAGTGTAGGGGATTTTATGTAGGTCACATTCTGGCAGTGGATATTTGGGTGAGCTCAATTTTGTAGAGGAGCTAAAGAGAATATTGAAATATTTGAGCATGGGATTAACAATGAGATGATGCCCATTGGCTAAATAGCCATCATATGATTACAGCCAAAGGTTCATGAATGACAAATATATATACTTGAACAATCAAAAGGTTACCCAGTGATAGATAAAAGCAGTAGTTGAGGGACTATCAGCAAGGAGACAGAGATACAAATTTAAATACAAATTATTCAGATTAGAGAGAGTTGTGAGGCAATCAAATTCACTTTCAAATTAAGTGCTAAAACAGAAATTATGTCACCAATGAAGATTAGATAAAATAACTCCCTCCAAGGCTATGGGCCAAAAACTGGAAAATGGGATAATATAGTCAGATCTTTGTTCACTGACTTTGAAATGATGGTCCAAATGGCCTTCTTGATGTAAATGTCTATGAGTCCGATGGACGAAGGAAAAATGTTTGAAGGGAAATGGGAACAGTATGATAAATGTAATGGTAATTATTTGCTCAAATGGCCTGCTTCCTGAATCATAATTTTGACGTATTTTTACGTGAAATTGTATCCTTAGAAGGAAAAGAATGTACGAAGTCAGTGGCATCCAAATGAACAAGTGCCGAGAGTTAATCTCACTTTGCTGTCCATTCCGAGCATGACCGTAATCTGTGCTCCCTCTGAGGCCAGTGTGAAAGGTCAGCTTCTCAATACCTCCCAGCCCATGTCTGTGACTCCACACATCCTGCCAGCAACAGCTTAGCTCGAGACCCAGTTGAATTTGCTCCCAAACTGAGCCTGTCTTCTGTGAGAAACTTAGGATTTGTAGGCAGGAGTCACAAGCACTGAGCCCACTCCTTTCGGAGGCTGAAAAAAGCTAGTGGAGCTCTACAATTTGCACAGACATATGAAAATCTTGTTTTCCATGTAGACTCAGCAAAAGTCACAGATCGTTTCAGTTACAGTTTTCAATCTACAGCAACTGTTCCTGGAGTCCTTTTCAAAAAAAAAATCATTCACAGTATGTGAGCCTTACTGGTTCAGCAATGTTTATTGTCCATCCCTAATTGCCCTTGAGACGGTAGTGATGAGCTGCCTTCTTGAACTGCAGTTCTTGGTGTGTAGGGGTAGCCACAATGATGTTAGGGAGTGAAATCCAGGAATTTGACCCAGCATCACTGAAGGAATGGTGATATAGAGAGCTAGGGCGATAAGCCTGGAAAATGGGACTAGCTGGGTAGTTGTTTCAGGAGCTGGTTCAGACATAATGGGCTGGATGGTCTCTTTCTGTTCTGGAAAATTCCATGGTTCTATATTTCTAGGTGAGAATTGTATGTGACTTGAAGAGCAATTTGCAGGTGCTGGTGCTCCCATGTATCTGTTGCCTTTGTCTTTTTAAGTGATAGAGGTTTAAATGTGCTCTCTAAGGAGCTTTGGTGCATTGTTGCAGTGCACCTTATAGTTTGTAAACACTGTTTCCTTGATGCAGTGAAGGAAGAAATGAATGTTGGAGGTGGTAGATGGTGCCAATCAAGCTAGCAGTTATGTCATGGATGGTATTGAGCTTCTTGAGTGTTGTTGGAGCTGCATCATCCAGGCAAGCGGGATATATTCAATCACATTTCTGACTTGTGCCTTGTGATTTTGGGAAGTTAGGCAGCAAGTCACTCACCACAGCATTTCTAGTTTCTGACCTGATCTTGTTGCCACAATATTTATGTGGCTGGTTAAGTTCAGTTTCTGGTCAATGGTAACCCCTCTCAGGATGTTGATAGTGGGTAATTCAGAGATGGTGACACCATTGAATATCACAGAACGATGGTTGGATTCTCTCTGATTGGAGATGATGATTGTCTGGCATTTACGTGACACAAATATTGCCTGCTTATTATCAGCCTGAGCTAGACTATTATTCAGATCTTCTTGGATTTGGACAAGGACTGCTTCAGTATCTGAGGAGTTGCGTCTGGTTCTGAACATTGTACAATCATCGCCAAACATCCCCACTTCTGATAGAGGGAAGTTAAAAATCACACAACACCAGGTTATAGTCCAACAGGTTTATTTGGAAGTACTAGCTTTCGGAGCGCTGCTCCTTCATCAGGTGTTTGTGGAGCAGCATCATAAGCCACAATTTATAGCAAAAAATCACAGTGTCAAGAAATACTGAAAGAAACACCCAGTCGCTTTTGATTTTTAAGAGGCGCCTCGCTGTCCAAGACTTCACTCTCGCAGCTTTGAGCTCAGCAGCCAGTAGAAAGCTCTCACTCACTGAAAGCAAAATCAAGAGTCTTCCTAGGTCTGCGTGAGCCTTGACCCCACCCACTCATGATTGTCTTGTTTTAAAAATCACACCCAGCGAGAACTGAAAAGCCGTTTTGCCAAGTACCTGTCTGAAGGCGACATTTGGCACCATTGTGTCAACACCCCTCTGCAAGAGAAACGGCACAGAGCACATCTCTTAAAGGCACTGTGCCATCACAAATGTAACGCGCAGATCGAAATGCTCTTTTGAGAATGTCATATTAGTCAAATGCTGGTACGTTGTATGCCTAAATGAAATAGGGAATGATCAAAGAGTCAGGTATGGGAATTTTAGACCTAAATGCTCTGCTGGATTTAACTTTGGGAAATCTCTTGCTTGGCCATTATTTCTACAGAAACACAAATGACAATAGAAATGATGAAATTAATGTCTTAAGGTTAAAACACTGATATGTTCCTTAATTTTAATGATCACATCATGCTTTCTAGGTTGTTTGACATGTGTTGATTTCATTTTTTTTTAAAAGCTCAGTTACTGTACCATGCCTGCACGCCTAGCAGTCAGTCTGTTATAAAAAGGAGTGCACTTTAACTACCAGGTTAATAAAAACAGTCCTGAAGTAGCTTTATTGCATGTCTGAGGTCTGGATGCCAGACCTTTCAAAGTCTTCATAGAGTTAGGCTACAGACCTTATAGCCAAACATGGATTTATTTTGAATTTTGAAAAATCAGTCAGCAGCAAGTTTTGAAACCTTCTCAAAGCTGATTCTACCATTTGTCTGGGATGATTCAGGGATTATATCTTCATGAACAAAGGAATATAATGACAAGTAGGTTAACAAAGCGCTGCATTTTATAGATTCAAGTAGAATCCGTATTCTACCGATGCCGAGACTGCAGATGGCCTGGAAAATGGTAGGAGTCAAAGGGAATCCCATTAGCTTTCCACCAGCTCAGACCGAAATTCCTATGGTGTGAAAAGAGGCCATTCAGGCCATCAAATCTGCATCGACCTTCCAAAAGCATCCCACTCTAAACCTGTAACCCCATATTTCCCATGGCTAACCAACCTGACCTTCACATCACTGGACACTATGGGCAATTTAGGACAGCCAATCCACCTAACCTGTACATCTTTGGACTGTGGGAGGTAACCGGATCATCTGGGGGAAACCCATGCAGACATGGGGAGAATGTGCAAACTCTACGCTGACAGTCATCCAAGGTTGGAATTGAACCCTGGTTGCTGGTACTGTGAGGCAGCAGTGCTAACCACTGAGCCCATGACCATTTTTACAGAAGTGCAGTTGGCAATGGCATCTGCTAACTGGAAGAGAGCAACTGAATAATTAAATTGTGTCCAATTCATAGCCCCCTTTGCACAGTCACTGGCATTTTACCAGCTTCAGAACGGGAACCGAGCAGGAATATTGAGGCAGCCTCCCTGAGGGTTCACTGGGTTTGGAGCGTGGAGTCTCCTTTCTGCTGCTTCAGGACCCACCGAGAAGTCAGCACAGAACAAGGGCTACCCTCTCCCACTACCCTGCCTACCCCCTGCCTACTCTGCACGTGAAGGTTCACCTCTTTGATCACATGTACCTGACATCCACTTTGAAGAAACACTTCCCATGACTTTCAATGTCTTATCAACATAGAAATGCCTCTCCTTCCCCTTTCCAAAGTCAGCAGCAGCCAGCTCTCTCAGAGATGCTGGTCCAGACAATGGCCTCTATTGGCTGTCACCGGTCAAAATGCACCCAAGGTCCCACCACTTGCCCAAGCAGACTCTTGACTGCAGGACCTTCTATAAAAGGCAGCTGGAACTCTCCACATTTCAGTATTGGGATGGGTTTCTCAGAGGAAAGTTTGAATTTCTTCTCTCTCTGCTCTCCAGGATCAAGTCAAGAAGGAGGGATATCAGCTAGGGTACATACCACACCGATCCCAACATGGTGACTTCCTGCCTCCAGTTAAAACTGAACCTAATTCCCCTTGTTTTCAAACAAACTGCAAACTGCTCTTTCTCTGGGTAAATGCTGACCTTGTGCAATAATGTAAAACAGGGTAGATTTCCTGAAGAAAGGCTGATGCCCAAAACGTTGATTCTCCTGTTCCTTGGATGCTTCCTGACCTGCTGCGCTTTTCCAGCAACACATTTTCAGCAATTGATTCACTATCACCAGGTTGTACGATATTGTACGGAGTTAAAAGTCACACAACACCAGGTTATAGTCCAACAGGTTTATTTGGAAGTACTAGCTTTTGGAGACTGCACAGATTCAGCATCTATGACCTAGAGCTGCAAGTGAAAAGTCTGTCCTCTAAGGTCGAGGAAGTAATTGTTCTGGGAATACTCTTGCTTCCTGATTAGAATAAACCTCCACTTTTTCTCAAAGTGTGGTAAGCATCTATCAATGAAATCAAACCCAAAAACATTTCTGCTTCTTATGACATAGAATGACGTGTTTTTATATAATGTGGGTTACATATAAAATATGTAAAATGCAGGTGTACCAGGAGGTTAAACTAAGACCTAATACTGGATAATTAACCAAGTTCATTAACAATAGGACTGGTCCTACACTCTGATTCAGACAAGGCTAGCTATATCCAACAGTAGAAATGATTGTTCAAGCATTACTGCAAGCCTCAGACACTATGAAAGGGAAGCCTTGTTAAACATGCTGAATACAGTGAGTGGAAACACTGTTTTAGAGCTAGGCAACAGTCCGCTGCACACACTCTCCTGTTGTGTTAACAATAATGCTGAAGATAAATAGCTAAAAGAATGCTTAAATTAGCAGGTAATCATGTGGGTCTGGTCACTGAATCTGTAGCGGGTGATAAAATCTTGTTCTTGTTGTGAGGATACCAGTGCCAGAGAGAATAATGGGTGCCTGGGTGCAGTTGTATGCCAGACAATTAGAGTTCTGATAAACATGTCAGCTCCGGAAGTGAAGTTAACAGATTTATAACTGTCAGCAGAAACTTATGATTAAACAATGGCTCTTTCATGTAGCTGCTTATAGAAGGATGTGAATTGACTCATGCAAAGCTGCTTTTGTTCGGTGACATACTGAATCCTGGTGGATAGAAATAGCCTCAATAAACAGAAATCTAACAATGAACTAAAGAACATATTCCATTTTCCAAAATTGACAGCAATCTACTATTTGTGGTAATTTACAGCTCAGAAATAAAATAATGGAAAATGCTCTTTAGAGATATATACACTTCCTGTCAGTGAGGGAACACACTTCCAGTGAGCAAAAACAAATTAAATGAGTTGACAATCCATCGCTGTCATTCCTAATACAGCAAGCTTCCACTCCAGGAATGCTCAACCTGTTACCACGGTGCCATACTGGTAATGAAAAGGTGTCATTTAATCACAACACCCTTATACTTCGGAGTTTGCAATACTTTTCAATTTTATTACACACAAAGGCAATATAACCAACAGGTGCTAGATGTAATTTTAACAGTGAAATCAAATGAGGGAATTGGACTCTTGGTTGAGAGAACAACCCTCAAAGATATGAAAGAGGCCACAACCATGGAAATTTATCCTCTATCAACATTTTTGGGGAACTTATAGGATTAGATGCATCAGGCTTCTAGGATAGACCAGGAATCTCAGGAAGGGATGGTTTATCTCTCTAGATTCATTTCTGGAAAGAAATCCTTGCACACACCTACAGGTCAGCTGTCCTTCTTGGTGCTAATTATTGACGGAACCTCTGACTGATCACAGAGCCACGAGGCGAGCTTCTTTTTTTTCTAAAATGAAAACTTCTCTATCCTGGATTGTTGAGTCATCCAAATATCAGCCTGTAACAGAAAATAGAGCACAGTAGGTTTTTTTTGCACAACCACCTCACATAAGCCCAGGGTCTCCTCTCCCATCACAGACCTGCAGGGAGTGGACAAAATGCTGCAAAGTAGGAGGATGCACATAGAATGGGAACCTGGCAGCAGGAAAGGGGATTGCAAAGAGCCAAGTCCAGAATGCTTAGAAGATAAAGATCCTTCTTCACTGTATATTGCCAGTCCGGAGGTCAATGCTTACCTAACCTTGGACCTTTGCAGCTTAATGCTGATCATAGAATCTTCAAAAGGTTTCTGGCACAGGCTGTTTGATTCATCATGTTGTGCTAGCCAAATAAGAACTATTCAGCTTAAATTCCTCCATAGTTTTTGACCCTTATCTCAGCAAGGACCATTATATTAGACTCTCCCAGGGTCTTGCATTACTCGGGCTCCATCCAATGTTGCATGCTTCTTACTCTTTGCTGAGCACCAATGATTTTCATCTGTCCTGGTCTGATAGTCTGTTCCCTTCCGAAATACCTCAAGAATTATAATCTAAGTATTTGATCAAACCTTGAGCCAACCTTTTGTTACCACTTATGCATAAATCCACCTTGAAGCACCCTGAGACTTTTATTCATACATTCGAGAATGGGGTTTTCAATCCCCAAAAATGAGTGAGAAATAAATGAGATGTTGTAGATTTGGCATTTATCACATAACAATGAAATCAGTGTATTGTACTGGCAAGGCCATGCATGCTGCTCCTGGTGCTGTAGGAAATGTGCTTAATCTTGCTCATGTTGTGTCTTTTGCTGGTGATATTGTTGAGAATTTGGTGAGTGATAGGTTTAGTGAAGAGAAGGAAAGAGGTGTTCATTTCCTTTTGCATTTGCTCTTCTATCCTTCTCACCCGGTAGGAATTCATTCTTGCTGTACTACAAGGACAGAGGTTGACTGTTTTGAGGTGTATCTGGCAAGCATTCTTGGTGTTTAAAATCGAAAGCAAATTTGTGGTAAAATTAATTAAATACATAAAAAAGGCAACGTAAATAAGTGAGTAATATAATCAAATTTTTAATTACAGGTCGTTGGGCTATAACATGCATTTCCTCAACACAAATTCGCTGTAGCGTGATTGACGATTTGGGAATGCTATTTGGAAAGTGCGAATTTCAAAATGAATAACGCAATTACAGTGCCAATATTTTAAGCACAGTTTCTAAAGCGTGATTTTTCTAGATCACAAGAATGTACAAGAACACAACCATCGCATTATAGAAGAACTGACTATATTAAGGATGGCATGACTGATTGATACGTCAAGACTGCAGAGAATGGGAACTCCTGGGTACAATTGTGACCCAGGACAAACACATCTGCCGTAAGTGTTTGCAGCTTGAGGAGCTTTGACTCAGAGTCACTGAACTGGATGCTGAAATGCAAATTCTGTGAAACACCAGGAATAGGGAAAGTTACATGAATTCTTTGTACCAGGAGGCAGCCACACCACTTATAGGGCCTTCTGATTTTGTCAGGAGTCAGCAACAGTGTTACTGCCGGTAAGACAGCTAAGGGGACCAGGAAAGCAAAAGTCTAGGAGTGTCAGCCACTGCAATTCTCCGAACTGCTTGAGTTCTGTTAGCGCGTATATGTGAGAACGTGGGTGTTGTTGGGTGGAGTAAACTGACAGTGGCAATGGAAATTACAGGAAATTAGTGATGGAACATCAAAGAATATAATGGTTGCAGGAAATAGTATTTGAAAATGATTGATACTGTTCTCTGCAGCAAGGAGTGAGAATCCAGACCTCTGTGTTAACTACTGGTACTAGGGTTCAGGCCAACTGCTCAGGGCTGAAGAGGAGACTTCAGTGAGAGGGGGAGGATCCAGTTTCCCTGGCCCATGTAGGTACCAATAACAGACAAAGGAAAAGGAAATAGTTTCTGCCTAATTGTACAAGGAGCTAGATTCTAAATTACAAAGCAGAATCCCACAGGTTATAATCGCTGGCTTAATACCTAAACTGTGTGCAAATTAGTATGGGGTGTATAATATTAGGGAGATTAATATGTAACTCAAGGGCTGCTGTTGGTGTAATGGGTTCTGGTTTATGATCACTAACACCAGTACTGGGGAAAGTCAGAGCTGTACCATTGGGATGGTCTATATCTGAATCATTCTGGAAGCCCTCACTTAGATTTAGATTTAAAAGTGGGAGGCATGATTTGGAAATTTGCAGAAGACACAAAGATTGAACAGGTAGTTGATAGTGAAGAGGAGGACTGTTGACTGCAGGATGGTATCAATGATTTCATTTAGTGGCAAAAGGAATTCAATCCAGAGGAGGATGAGGTTAAGCTTTTGGCAAGTGCTAATGAAGCAGTGAATATACAATAAGTAAGTTGGGTAGAGGAAATGAGACACCTTACAGTGCATGTCCACAGGTCCCTGAAGGTGGCTGGACAGGTAGATGGGAAAATGGTAAAGATGGGAATATGAATGCCTTCCTTCACCTGGGTGTGGTGTTGAATATGAGAATGGCTAGAACTATAACAGGTACTGGTTAGGCCACAGTTGAAATCCGATGTATGGTTTTGGTCAACAGATTACAGGAAGGGCATAATTACAATAGGGAGCATACAGAGGAGATTTATACAGAAGTTGTTTGAGCTTGAACAATCCAACAGTGAGGAAAAATTAAACATGCCAGCGTTGTTTTCATTAGAACTGACCTGTCCTACCTGTCCATCATCCTTCCCACCTATCCATTCCGACCTCCTCACCCTCCTATCACAATCAGCCCCCACCTACATCCACCTATTTCCTTCCCAGCTACCTTCACCCCAGACCCACCTCCGCCCTTCTATTTATTTCTCAGCACCCCTTCCCCACCACTCCCACCCCTCCCCCCCCCCCCCCCCCCCCACATTCCTGTTGATGGGTTTATGTCCAAAATATCAACTCTCCTGCTCCTCGGATGCTGCCTGACTTGCTGTGCTTTTCCAACACCACACTTTCAATTCTGACACGACTAAAGCATGACTGAAGTGAGATGTACAAAGTAATGAGAGATTTGGATAGTGTAACCCTAGCAGAGAGGCCAGTTACCAGGGGCACAGATTTAAAGTGATTGATAGAGACCTTGGAGTACAGGTTCTTAGCTCCTTGAAAGTGGAGTTGCAGGTAGATTGGATAGTGAAGAAGGCGTTTGGTATGCTTTCTTTTATTGCTCAGAGTATTGAGTACAGGAGCTGGGAGGTCATGTTACGGCTGTACAGGACTTTAGTTAGGCCACTTTTGGAATATTGCATGCAATTCTTGTCTCCTTCCTATTGGAAAGATGTTGTGAAACTTGAAAGGGTTCAGAAAAGATTTACAAGGATGTTGCCAGGGTTGGAGGATTTAAGCAATAGGGAGAGGCTAAAGAGGCTGGGGCTGTTTTCCCTGGAGCGTTAGAGGCTGAGGGGTGACCTTATAGAGGTTTACAAAATCATGAGGGGCATGGATAGGATAAATAGGCAAAGTCTTTTCCCTGGGGTGGGGGAGTCCAGAACTATAGGGCATAGGTTTAGGGTGAGAGGGGAAAGATATAAAACAGAGATCTAAGGGGCAACGTTTTCACACAGAGGGTGGTACATGTATGGAATGAGCTGCCAGAGGAAGTGGTGGATGCTGCTACAATTGCAACATTTAAGGGGCATTTGGATGGGTATATGAATAGGAAGGGTTTGGAGCGATATGGGCCAGGTGCTGGTAAGTGGGACTAGATTGGGTTGGGATATCTGGTCAGCATGGACGGGTTGGACCGAAGGGTCTGTTTCCATGCTGTACATCTCTATGACTCAATAATAGAAGAACTAGAGGAGACATGAGCAAAGACATTTCACGTAGACCGGTGTGGGTATCTGGAATTTGCTGCTCGGTTTGGTGACTGAGGCAAGAATATTTGAAAGGAACCTGGAATGTTAAACTCAAGGCTGCAGACCAGGTAATGGGTGATTAGTTAATTCAACTGGAGCAGACACTATGGACTGGATGACACCTTTTTGTCCTGCAATGTTTCTATAATTTTATAATTCTATTATGGAGATGTGACAAATGGAGGACGAAGCACTCAAGAAGAAATACTGGGTCGGTTGTAAAAGGATGACAGTAACCACGAGTGACTTTGTTTCACATATAAACTGGGAAAAAAAATCAGATTCTCAGTTGCAGCTTGGATGAGGAGTTCACAGAATGCTTTCAAAATGGTTTCTTAGAGCAGCACATTCTGGAGCCGACTAGATAGCAGGTTATAGGAGGACTTGGTATTGTGCAATGTGACTGGAATAATTAATGTCCTCACCAAAGATGACACCAGGTAGCAGTGGTTAAAATGAGGTTGAATTCCAGCACCGTTTCGAATCGGAGAATATTGGATATAAGGCAAGTATTTTAAACCTAAATAAGGACAGCTAGGTGGGCAGGAAAGCTGAGTTACCTGAAGGTTGGCACACCTGGCTATGGGTTGGCTCAATAGATTCATAATAGTGACATAATAGGCTATATTTCACAATATTAAGAATGAGTATTTTTCCTACTCTAAAGAAAAAAATCTTTAATTCCACAACTAAAGAAGTTAGGGGAAGTATTGGATTAGATTAGATTAGATTAGATTCCCTACAATATGGAAATAGGCCCTTCGGCCCAACAATTCCACACCGACCCTCCGAAGAGTTACCCACCCGGACCCATTCCCCTACCCTATATTTACCCCTGAAAGAAGGAAAATCATATAACTGCACAAAAGCTGAGTGGGGGGGGGGGGGGGGGGGAGGGTGGGGGGGGGAGGCAGGAGGGGGGTCAGATGCCTGGACAGAACATAAGTAATGGCATAGAATAACTAAAATGTTAATCAGGAGGGAGAAACTGGAGTATGATTGAAATCTAGCTGGAAGTGTAAAAATAAATAAGAAAAGTTTCTAAAGGCATATAAAAATGAAAAGAATTGTTAATGTGACTGTCCCCTAGAGAATAAAAAGCTAAAGTCAATGACAGAGTTAATAATCTTAGCATCATACAGTATAGATCATTAAGTGGGCGGCACGGTGGCACAGTGGTTAGCACTGCTGCCTCACAGCGCCGGAGACCCGGGTTCAATTCCCGCCTCAGGCGACTGACTGTGTGGAGTTTGCACGCTCTCCCCGTGTCTGCGTGGGTTTCCTCCGGGTGCTCCGGTTTCCTCCCACACTCCAAAAAATGTGCCAGTCAGGTGAATTGGCTAAGCTAAATTGCCTGTAATGTTAGGTAGGGGTAGATGTAGATGTAGATGTAGATGTAGGGGTATGGGTGGGTTACGCTTCGGCGGGGCGGTGTGGACTTGTTGGGCCGAAGGGCCTGTTTCCACACTGTAAGTAATCTAATCTAATCTAATCTAATCTAAAAGTCTGTACCACCAAAATTACATTACTACTTACACCAGCCCACTTTCCCAAACTAGGCCCATAGTCTTGAACATTATGATAGTTCTAGTGCTCATGCAAGTACTTTTTAAAGGTTTTGAATCTTCCCCCACCCTCAGGCTCCCTTCCTCAATTACCATCTCTGGCAGTGCATTCCAAACTGCCTCTAGCCTCTGAGTGAAAAGTTTTTTCTTCAAATCCCTCAAAACCTCCAGCCTTTCACTTTAAAATATGCCCCCAGTTATTGCTCCTTCGATTAGGGGGGACAGCTGCTTTCTATTTACCCTGCCCGTGGCCTTCATAAAGTTACACACTTCTATTAGATCCCCCTTCAAACCTCTCTCCTTCAAAGAAAACAATCTGAGCTTATAACCTCGCTTCATAGCTAAAATTCTCCATCCCAGGCAACAGTCTAGTGAATCTCGTTTGCACCCTTCTAGTGCAATCACACCCTTTTTATAATGAGGTTCCTAGAATTGCACACCGCACTCCAGCTGCGGCCCAGCCAAAGTTCTCTATAGCGCTAACATGACATTCCTGCTTTTATAAGCTATGCCAAGCATCCTGTTTGCCTTCTGAATAAGCCTACTAACCTGTCCTGCCACCTACAGGGATCTGTGGTCAAGTATCCTGACATCTGTTCCTCTGAGCTTCCTGGTGCTTTGTCAGTCATTTTCTTTCTTTGAAAGTGCGTCACCTCACATTTATCAGGGTTAGATTCCATCTGCCACTGACCTGCCTTTCTGACCAATCCGTTTATATTTTCCTGTAACCTAACACCTTCCTGATTAGATTAGATTACCTACAGTGTGGAAACAGGCCCTTCGGCCCAACAAGTCCACACCGACCCTCCGAAGATCCATTCCACTACATTCACTCCTGACTAATACACCTAACACTATGGGCAATCCAGCATATCCAATTCACCTGACCTGCACATCTTTGTGACTGTGGGAGGAAACCGGAGCACCCGGAAGAAACCCATGTAGACACGGGGAGCATGTGCAAGCTCCACACAGCCAGTTGCCTGAGGTGGGAATTGAACCTGGGTCCCTGGTGCTGTGCGGAAGCAGTGCTAACCACTGAGCCACTGTTCCTCCTCACTTTCAGACAGCCAGTCAATCTTTGTGTCATCCACAAACTTACTTATCAGCCCTCCCACATTCTCATCTACATTATTTATGAATGTCACAAGCAATAAGAGACCAAGCCCCGATCCCTGTGGTATGCCACATGCACACACTGGGCTCCCCACCCAAACATCTTTCTACTACTGTCCACTGTCTCCTGATGTCAAGCCAACTTGCCAGGTTTCCATGGGTCACATGGGTTTTTACGTTCTTTATCAGTTCCCATTGTGGGACCATGTTAAATGCCTTGCTGAAGTCCATATAAACTACATCAACTGCCCTACCCTCATCCAAATAATAAGTAACAAGAAAATGGCAAATAAAATGAATAAATATTGGGCTTCAGTCTTTGCTTTGTGGGATACAAAAACATTCCAGTGGTAGCTATAAATCAGGATGTGGAACACAGAGAGGAACTGATGGAATTCCAATCACCAGGGAAGTGGTATTAAACAAATGTATGGGACTGTGAGCTAACAAGTCTCTCGGTCCAGGTGGGATTTATCCTAGCGTCCTAAAAGACGTAAGAAATGCATTGGTGTTTACTTTCTAACATTCCCTAGATTAGGGAACAGTTCCATCAGAATGGAAATCAGCAAATTTAACTCCTCTGTTCAAGACGGAAGTGAAGCAGAAATAGACAGCAATAGGCCATTTAGTGATGGGAAAGATGTTGATTTGATTATTGAAGGAGGTTACAGTTGTGTATTTAGAAAAACTGAAGGTAATCAGGAAGATTCAGCTTGACTTCAGGAAAGGAAAATTATGTTCAACTAATTTAGTATGTTTCTTTAAAGAAGTAAAGTGTACTGCTTTTGGATTTGCAGAAGGCATTCAGTATCCTGACGCATCAACCATTATCAAAGCTCATGGTTTAGGGGCAATATATTAAAATGAATTAAAGGTGGGCTGGCTGGTAGAAAACAGAGAATGCATAAAGGGGCTATTGTTTCATTGACATGATGTGATGAAGTACACAGGGATCAGTGTTGGGATCTCAACCTTTTACCATTTACAGCAATGACTTAGATGAAGGGAGCAAAGGTGCAATTCACAGACAGCACCAATGAAGACTGGAAAGTGTGCTATGAAGAAGACATTTGGAGTTTGCAGATGGATATAAATGGTTTGAGTGAATGGACAAAGTCTGGCAGAGGAGTGTAATGTGGTAAAATGTGAAGCTATTCACATCATAGGAAGGATTAAGTTAAAATAGAGTATTACTTAAATGGGGAATGACTGCAGAATTCTGAGGTGTTGTGGGATCTATGTGTTCTAGTATATGACTCACAAAATGTTAGTGTGCAGGTGTGACATATCACTAAGAAGGGTAATGGGATGCTATTCTTTACTATGAGATGAACTGAACATGGAAATAAGCATAAAAATAAAACAAAAAGCTGTGAATGCTGAGGATCTGAAACAAACACAAAATAGAAATTGCTGAGAAACTTAGCAGAGAGAAAACAGAGTTAACGTATCAAGTCCAGTCACTCTGAAGGGATTAGATGCTGCCAGCCCTGCTGAGTTTTCTAGCAATTTCTACAGAAGTAATGGTATTATGTTTCAGTTATACAGGGCTCTGGTGGGCCCACATCTTGAATACTGTATGTAAGGAAGAATGGAAATGTGATGGAGGCAGTTTAAATCAGATTCCCTATGGAATACAGGCCCTTCGACCCAACTAATCCACACCAACCCTCCAAAGAGTAACCCACCCAGATCCATTCCCCTACCCTACGTTTACCCCTGACTAATGCACCTATCACTATGGGCAATTTAGCATGGCCAATTCACCTGACCTGCACATCTTTGGATTATGGGAGGAAACCCACACAGACACAGGGAGAATGTGTAAATTCCACACACACAGTTACCCGAGGCGGGAATCGAACCCAGGTTCCTGGCGCTGTGAGGCAGCAGTGCTAACCACTGAGCCACTGTGCCATCCCAATTTCAAAGGAACTTAATGAGACTGAGGGGAGATCTTATAGAAGTGTATAAAATCATGGGAGGCATGATAATGTGAATGCACTCAATCTTTTTCCCAGGTTTGGGGAATCAAGGACCAAAGAGCATGACTTTAAGATAAGAGGGGAAAAAATAAAAGGGAACCTGAGGGTCAACATTTTACGCAGAGGGTGGTACGTGTACGGAATGAGCTGCTAGCAGACGTTGTTGAGGCAGGTACATTCACGACATTTAAAAGGCATTTGGACAAGTACATGGGTAGGAAAGGTTTACAAGGATATAGGCCAAGAGCAGGGAAATGGGATTAACGTGGATAAACATTTAATACAGCATGGATCAGTTTGGGCCGAAGGGCCTGTCTCCTTGCTATAGGACTCTATGACTCTATGACTCTATGACTCTATGAGATGATTATTTGAAATTAGTGTATTGTCTTATGAGAACAGGTTGGATAGATTGGTCTTGGTTTCACTGGAGGTCAGAAGTAATCGACAGGTTGAACTGAAGGGTCTGTTTCCATGCTGTACGTCTCTGTGACTCTATGACTCTATAAGTGTGAGGCACGACTTAGAGTCACAGAGTCATAGAGATGTACAGCACAGAAACAGATCCTTCGGTCCAACTTTCCATGCTGACCAGATATCCCAACCTAATCTAATCCCATTTGCCAGCACTTGGCCCATATCCCTCCAAACCTTTCCTATTCATAGACCTATCCAGGTGCCTTTTAAATGTTGCAATTGTACCAGCCTCCACCACTTCCCCTGGCAGCTTATTCCGTACACGCACCACGCTGTGTGTGAAAAACCCCTTTTATATCTTTCCCCTCTCACCTTAAACCTATGCCTTCTAGTTCTGGACTCCCCCGCCCCAGGGAAAAGATTTACTCTATCCATGCCCCTCAAGATTTTATAAACCTCTATGTCATTCCTCAGCTTCCGATGCTCCAGGGAAAACAGCTCCAGCCTATTCAGCCTCTCCCTATAGCTCAAATCCTCCAACCCTGGCAACATTCTTGTAAGTCTTTTCTGAACCCTTTCAAGTTTCACAACATCCTTCTGATAGGAAGGAGACTAGAATTGCATGCAATATTCCAACAGTGGCCTAACCAATGTCCTGTACAACCGCAACATGACCTCCCAACTCCTATACACGATACTCTGACCAATAAAGGAAAGCATACCAAGTGCCTTCTTCACTATCCTATCTACCTGCGACTCCACTTTCAAGGAGCTATGAACATGCACTCCAAGGTCCCTTTGTTCAGCAACAGTCCCTAGGACCTTACCATTAAGTATATAGGTCCTGCTCTGATTGAAGTGTGGGGGATTCTGACCAGTCCTGACAAGGTAGCTTTGAAAACGGACACTTTTAAAATTAGGGGTTGCCATTTTAGGACAGAGATGAGGATTATTCTTTTCTCTTAGAAATTTGTGTGACTTTATCTCAGGAGATTGTAGATAAATCTGTATGGAATGAGCTGCCAGAGGAAGTGGTGGAGGCAGGTACAATTGCAACATTTAAGAGGCATTTGGATGGGTATATGAATAGGATGGGTTTGGAGGGATATGGGCCGGGTGCAGGCAGGTGGGACTAGATTGGGTTGGGATATCTGGATGGCATCGACGGGTTGGACCGAAGGGTCTGTTTTCATACATCTCTATGACTCCATGACTCTAAGGGGTAATTTAATATTTTTAAGACTTAGGTAGATAGGTTTTTGTTAGGTGAGGAAATCAAAGGTTATCAAGTTGGATGGGAATGTGGAATTCAGAACACAAACAGATCAGCTGTGATCTTATTCAATGCTTGAGTAGGCTCAAGGGGCTGAATGACCCACTTCTAAAGGCATTTTATATTTGTACGTTAGTGATGTTGCTGGTGGTGTTGATGAAAAAAACAATTGTGCTTTAAGGGCATTAAAAACAGCAAGAAACCATATTAATAAACAAATGTGTAATCTTTCTCTTTTGTCAATTTTCTTCCATGTCACATGCTTCCTCTGCTGAAGACACTGTTGTATAAGGTGATGAAATGGTTAATACCGAGGAGTGCCTTACCAACTGCCCACTACAATGATGTCTTGTGCACTGGTGGGCAGAACTGCATTGAATCTTGAAGGAGTGAGACCACCTCCTATTCTCTGTGACTTTGTCTGTTACTTCAATATAACTTGTAAATCTTTGCTACTGTACAGAAAACAATTGAATACAATAGTTTTCTTCTAGTTAGACTAGTAAGTGATTTTCCTTTAGCACACTAGACCAAACCCTGTAGATCCCCCCGCTTAAAGTGGATGGTGGTAGCAAATCTTTCATATGAGATGCAGACTTGGTTTCATCACGTGCACAAGAATAGGGATCAGGGATGGGAACCTTGGCTGATTATTCCTTCCCTCCACCCAGAACACTGAGGCCAGTTGTTGCTTGCCAAAAGCCACCCTGCTGGTACCAGACAACATATCACAAACAGGGTTTTAAATATGGGGCCAGAGGACTTAAGGCCACAGCCAACTGCAACTTTATGAGCTGAGCCTCTGGAGAAAGCTCATCACTCTCACCTCTCATGCAGAACAGCAATGTAGAATCCAATTTACATAAAGGTCTAAAGATACTCTCTATTAGACACATGGTTGCATGTTTATTATCATAAATGATATACGATATTCTGTGAAAGTAGTCATGCAGATTGGGAATACTGCATGTGAACTAAAGCATGGAAAGAAGAGTGATTACTGCTTTAATACTGAGTTCACTTCCTGATGCTGTCTCATCTTGAAAAGTGCTGGTAAACTATCTGCTTATTAATCTAGCATGATATGGAAATTAGAATGTTTGATCCGAAGAATTGCTGATAACAGAACAAACACTTCTGCAAGCTGATACATCCTTCTTCTGACACAAGGATGTGTACGCAGTAGCATTTATCCAAACAGGGCGTTCTTTCCCAAGAATTTTCAAGTGTCTAGATTACATAAGAAAACGTCCACATACAAATACTATGAATTTCACAGCTTTACAAAATAGAAAGTAAGGCCAGCTGGCAGAGTTTTAATTGGTTCAACTCACTTAACCAAAAACCAGACTATATCTTCCATGTAAAGAAAATTGGTATTTGATTTAATTAGCAGCTTTATTCCTTGGACCTAACATAATTAGTTTGATTGAAATAAATGTGTAGTACAAGCATTTGGAATATGCATAGGCTCCACAATATGTTAATTTGCTGCTGTATTTATAATGTCCACTTCCATCTTTTAAGTGAACATGAATGTTAGGAGAGATTTTATGAAAACTGTGCACTTGGTATAGAAATTGTCAATCACAGAGATCAATGTATCCCACAATGCATTCTGTCCATTAGAACTAGTTCTGTGAAATGCTTCTGCATTTGTATACTGTCTGACAACAATGCTTAGAATTCTCAAATACTGATGTAGATTAAGATATTAATTGCTTTAATCTGTAGAATCTAGCTACTATTTTGGAAAGGATCTGGAAGTATTCTGTGAGGCTGTAGCCTCATTTGAGTAATCCCAACAAAACCCATACCAGGATTGGTCACCAGCTCGGACAAAGTTGGTCCATAGCAAAATGAACTGACGACGTACAATTTTCAGGGCCTGATTAGATTTGTAGAGTACCATAGGATTTGAACAGACAGAGAAGGCCCAAGAATCATGAAGCCGGGATCTCTAATTCCACCTGTGTCAGGTCACCATGAACATGAGGAGAAATTAAGGATAAATAAGGAAAACAAAGTATTAACATAGATTTCAGTCTGTGATTCACAGGTGGCTGAAGAAACAATTGTCTGTCTGATCATTCAATTTATGAGACTTCCTTCCCCTAAAGACACTATTTCCTCCAGAGATAGTCTGATCAATTGCTCTTTAGCTGCCTTGCTTGGTGCCCTCCCTCACCGTCACTACGCGCTGCTAGAGATCCTGCGCAATCGTCCCTGTGAGGCACCCTACTATGCCATCTGCTGTTGAAATGCCGTTACACACTTCCCTGCTTGAGACTTGCCATCCCAGAAATACACATAGCACACAGTGACTATTTAAAATTAAATTATGGGTAAATGATTAACCACTTTAATTGCACAATGATGTTCAGAATAGTTGTCTCAGATTAGTAGCAGCATTCTCTTCTTGCATCAATAATGTGAGCAAATGGTAAAGGTTGGAGTGACACCCAGTATTTGCTGGACGTGTCTTATCTGGACTGGTACCTATCCTGGAATGCAGGAGCTGTGACAGATTATAAATGTTGGGGCCTAGGTCAACCAGGTCTCCAGGAGTCAGATGGTTGGCAGCTCTTAGTTTCCACCTCGTAGCAAGTTGTCCTGTGCAGTTTCCACGGTGATTGTAGACCTCCCACACTGGATACAACCTCTGGATTCATACCATACAGGTCACCCCAGGATTCCTCATCCTGTACCTTATTACTGAAGACAAGGTCTATTGGCCTTACGATAGGTCAATGTTTTTCATCTCATTGCTTCTCTCTCTGTCTTCTTGGACACCATCAATAATGCCTAGCTCAGACTTGAGTGATGTTCAGCTATCACTCATTGACCTGGTCATCTCCATCAGAAAGTGTGTTGAGATGAGAAAGACTGGTTCTTGGCCAAAGGACAGATCATGTGGCAAATAGCCTATGGATGTGGGTGGGGTGCTATTATAGAGTCACAGAGTCATACAGATGTACAACATGGAAACAGACCCTTTGTTCCAACTCGTCCACGCCTACTAGATATCCCAACCCAATCTAGTCCCATTTGCCAGCACCCAGCCCATATCCCTCCAAACCCTTCTTATTCATATACCCATCCAGATGCCTTTTAAATGTTGCAATTGTACCAGCCTCCACCACTTCCTCTGGCAACTCATTCCATACATGTACCATCGTCTGTGTGAAAAAAGTTGGCCCTTAGGTCTCTTTTATATCTTTCCCTTCTCACCTAAACCTATGCCCTCTAGTTCTGGACTCCCTCATCCCAGGAAAAATACTTTGTCCATTTATCCTATGCATGTCCCTCATGATTTAATAAACCTCTATGAGGTCACCCTTCAGCCTCCGACGCTCCAGGGAAAACAGCCGTAGTCTATTCAGCCTTTCCCTATAGCTCAAATCTTCCAATCCTGGCAATATGCTTGTCAATCTTTTCTGAACCCTTTCAAGTTTCACAACATTTTTCTGATAGGAAGGAGACCAGAACTGCATGCAATATTCAAAGAGTGGCCTAACCAATGTCCTGTACAGCCGCAACATGACCTCCCAACTCCTATACTCAATACTCTGACCAATAAAGGAAAGCATACCAAACCCCTTCTTCACTATCCTATCTACCTGCTATGAACCTGCACTCCAAGGTCTCTTTGTTCAGCAACACTCCTTAGGACCTTACCATTACGTGTATAAGTTCTGCTAAGATTTGCTTTCCCAAAATGCAGCACCTCGCATTTATCTAAATTAAACCCCATCTGCCATTCCTCAGCTCATTGGCCCATCTAATCAAGATCTCGTTGTAATCTGAGGGAACATTCTTCAGTGTCCCGTCAACCTCCACTATTGATGTCATCTGCAAACTTACTAACTATACCTCCTATGTTCATATCCAAATCATTTGTAAAAATGATGAAAAATAGTGGACCCAGCAGCAATCCTTGTGGCACTCCACTGGTCACAGGCCTGCAGTCTGAAAAACAATCCTCCACCACCACCCTCTGTCTTCTACTTGTGAGCCAGTTCTGTAACCAAATGGCTAGTTCTCCCTGTATTCCATGAGATCTAAGCTTGCTAATCAGTCTCCCATGGGGAACCTTGTCGAACGCCGTACTGAAGTCCATATAGATCACATCCACCGCTCTGTTCTCATCAATCCTCTTTGTTACTTCTTCAAAAAACTCAATCGTTTGTGAGACATGATTTCCCATGCACAAAGCCATGTTGACTATCCCTAATCAGTCCTTGCTTTTCCAAATATGTATAAATCCTGTCCCTCAGGATTCCCTCCAAAACTTGCCCACCACCAATGTTAGTCTCACCAGTCTATAGTTCCTGAGCTTGTCCTTACCACCTTTCTTAAATAATGCTACAACATTAGCCAACCTCCAGTCTTCTGCCACCTCACCTGTGACTATCGTTGATACAAATATCTCAGCAAGGGGCCCAGCAATCACTTCCCTAGCTTCCCACAGAGGTCTAGGGTACACCTGATCAGGTCCTGGGCATTTATCCATTTTTATGTGTTCCTCTGTAATATGGACATTTTTCAAGATGTCACCATTTATTTCTCCACATTCTATATCTTCCATGTTCTTCTCCTCAGAAAAACACTGATGCAAAATACTCGTTTAGTATCTCCCCAATCTCCTGCAGCTTCACACAAAGGCCGCCTTGCTGATCTTTGAGGAGCCCTATTCTCTCCCTAGTTACCCTTTTGTCCTTAATGTATTTGTAAAAACCCTTTGGATTCTCCTTAACTCTATTTGCTAAAGCTATCTCATGTCCCCTTTCTGGCCTCCTGATTTCCCTCTTAAGTGTACTCCTACTTCCTTTATACTCTAAGGATTCACTCGACCTATCCTGTCTATACCTTACATATGCTTCCTTCTTTTTCTTAACCAAACCGTCAATTTCTCTAGTCACCCAGCAATCCCTACACCTACCAGTCTTTCCTTTCACCCTAACAGGAATATACTGGCTCTGGATTCTCATTATCTCATTTCTTAAGGCTTCCCATTTTCCGTCCAAATGATTAATGAAAGTAACAAATTTACATTTAATGCTGCACTCAAACTTGGGACGTGTTAAAGCGCACAATAATCATCCTGCTGGAGAAATCTGCAATTTAAATAGCATTCAACATCTTTATAATGTTTATTCATTGGTACATCATTCCAGCACTGTTGGTGCTCTGAGATCATGCAGCAACGAAGTCCTTAACCCTTCACTTTCATTTATCAGGATTTTTCAGCATTTTGATTAAGAAATCTAACAATTCCACACTCCTAGGTGAATTCATGTCAAAAGGGACATTAATCAGAGTCATAGAGTCATACAGCATGGAAATTGACCCTTTTGTCCAACTGATCCAAGGTAGAAGACAGAGGGTGCTCTTGGAGGGTTGTTTTTCAGACTGGAGGCCTGTGACTAGTGGAGTACCACAAGGATCGATGCTGATCCACGATCCACTACTTTTCATCATTTACATAAATGATTTGGATGTGAGTATAAGAGGTGTAGTTAGTAAGCATAAGAGGTGCAGTGGACAGTGAAGTAGGTTACCTCAGATTATAACAGGATCTTGATCAGATGGGTCAATGGGCTGAGAAGTGGCAGATGGAGTTTAATTCAGATAAATGCGAGGTGCTGCATTTTGGGAAAGCAAATCTTAGCAGGACTTATACACTTAATGGTAAAGTCCTAGGGAGTGTTGCGGAACAAAGAGACCTTGGAGTGCAGGTTCATAGCTCCTTGAAAGTGGAGTCGCAGGTAGATAGGACAATGAAGAAGGCATTTGGTACGCTTTCCTTTATTGGTCAGAGTATTGAGTACAGGAGTTGGGAGGTTATGGTGCGGCTGTACAGGACGTTGGTTAGGCCACTGTTGGAATATTGCATGCAATTCTGGTCTCCTTCCTATCAGAAAGGTATTGTGAAACTTGAAAGGTTTCAGAAAAAATTTCCAAGGATATTGCCAGGATTGGAGGATTTGAGCTCTAGGGAGAGGTTGAATAGACTAGGGTGTTTTTTTCCTGGAGCATCAGAGGCTGAGGGGTGACCTTATAGGGGTTAATAAAATCATAAGGGGCATGGATAGGATAAATAGGCAAAGTCTTTTCCCTGGGTTGGGGGAGTCTAGAACTAGAGGGCATAGGTTTAGGGTGAAGGGCAAGATATAAAAGAGACCTAAGGGGTAACGTTTTCACGCAGAGGGTAGTACATGTATAGAATGAGCTGCCAGAGGAAGTGGTGGAGACTGGTACAATTGTAACATTTAAAAGGCATTTGGATGGGTATATAAATAGGAAGGGTTTGGAGGGATATAGGCCAGGTACTGGCAGGTGGGACTAGATTGGGTTGGGATATCTGGTCTGCATGGCCAAGTTGGATTGAAGGGCCTTTTTCCATGCTGTACATCTCTATGACTCTATGATCCGCACTGAACAGATATCCCAATCTGACTTAGTCCCATTTGCCAGCATTTGGCCCATATCCCTCCAAACCTCTCTATTCATGTATTCATCCAGATGCCTTTTAAATGTTGTAATTATACCCACCTCCACCACTTTGGCAATTCGTTCCATACACTCACAGGGTAAAAGAGATGCCCCTCAATTCCCTTTTATATCTTTCCCCTTTCATCTTAAACCTATGCCCTTTAGTTTTTGGACACACCCACTCAAAGAAAATGCCCTGGTCTATATAACCTATCCATGCCCCTCATGATTTCATAATCTTCTTCAAGGTCACCCTTTAGTCTCCCAATGCACCAGGGAAAAAAAGCCCCAACCTATTCAGCCTCTCCTTATATCTCAAATCGTCCAGTCCTGGCAACATCCCTGTAAATCTTTTCTGTCCCTTCTCAAGCTTAATAACATCCTTCCTATAGAAATGTGACCAGAATTGTATGCAGTATTCCAAAAGTGGTCTCACCAACATCCTGTACAGATGCAACATGACATCCCAACTCCTACATTCAATGTTAAGACCAATGAAGGCAAGCATACTAAATGCCTTCCACATCGCCTATAACTTAACTTTCAAGGAACTATACATCTGCAACCTTAGTTGAGAGTGCAGTGCTGGTGTCTTTGTTAGGCAACACTCCCAGGGAGCTATCATTAAGTGTATAATGCTTTTTACCTTACCAAAATAGAACACTTCATCTTTATCTAAACACCATCTGCCACTCCTCAGCCCATTGGCCCATCTAATCAAGACCCCATTGTACTCTGAGATACAATCTTCACTGTCTACTACACCACCTGTTGTGGTGTCACCAGCAAACTTACTAACCAAGCCTCCTATATTCACATCCAAATCATTTATTTAAATGAACAACAGTGGTGCATCCTGGACACATCCATGTGGTTGTGGTTCTGTTTGCTGACCTGGGAATTTGTGTTGCAGACGTTTCGTCCCCTGTCTAGGTGACATCCTCAGTGCTTGGGAGCCTCCTGTGAAGTGCTTCTGTGATCTTTCCTCCGCCATTTGTAGTGGTTTGAATCTGCCGCTTCCGCTTGTCAGTTCCAGATGTCCGCTGCAGTGGTCGGTATATTGGGTCCAGGTCGATGTGCTTATTGATTGAATCTGTGGATGAGTGCCATGCCTCTAGGAATTCCCTGGCTGTTCTCCATCCATGTGGCACACTACTAGTCACAGGCCTCCAGTCCATAAAACACTCCAATATGTCTCCTTCAAGCCAATGTTTTATCCAATTGGCTGGCTTCTCCAGATCCCATGCAATCTAACCTTACTAACCAGACTATCATGGGGAACCTTGTTAAACACTTTGCTGAAGTCTATATAGACAATGCCCACTGCTCTGCCTTCATTAATCTCTTTGTCAATTCTTTAGGAAACTATCAAGTTAGTGAGACATGATTTCCCACACACAAAGCCATGTTGACTATCCCTAATCAGTCCTTGCCTTTCCAAATACATGTAAATCCCGTCCCTTAGAATCTCCTCCAACAACTTATTCACCAACTGATGTCAGGCTCACTGGTCTATAGTTCCTTGACTTTTTCTTACAGCCTTTCTTAAATATAGCACCATGTTAGCCAATCTCTAGTCATCTGGCACCTCACCAATTTGTATCGACGATACAAATATCTCAGCAAGGGCCCAGCAATCAGTTCCCTAGCTTCCCACAGAGTTCCGGGAAAAATCTGATCAGGTCCCACGGAAGTAAATACAAATTTGATGATCTCCTACCAATGTACCTCTCTAAACTCATAGCCTTATTCCATCATCCCATCTATATTTTTCTAATCAACCTGCTCAGAGATGTTATTGTACATCTCTGAAGCAAGTGGGATTTGAACTCAGGCTACCCAACTCAGAGGTAGAGATACTGCTACTGCACCACAAAGCTTGCAGTCCAATCCCTGATCTGAATTCCATACAATCTCCAATTTCCCATTAGAACCATGAGGTCAGAGAATGCTTCCCCCTTGTGCTAAATGAACTAAGTGATGGGATGATATAGCTATTTGAATTTAATAAGAAACTATCAGGCTTATAAAACAGATTTATTCCTCACACTCTCTTGTATGGGCAGACTCTTATTGGGATGCAGTTCTTTGTTGCCTGGCGACATTCCAAAACACCTTATTCAAACGATGTGAAATGGCATTTGATAACAAATTAGCTGGAGAAAAAGCTGGAGAGACTCAACAGGTCTGGCAGCATTTGTGCAGAGAAAGCAGAGTCAATGTTCTGGGCCCAGTGACCCTTCTTCATAACTTTTGTTTGAGATTTCCAAGATCCACAGTTCTCTGTTTTTTTTTTGTTGATTGCGAACAAGTCATTCAACTGTGAGCAGATCCGAGCCAAGCACAACACAGTTCTCACATAAAGTTCATACACATAAGCCGTTCAATAGCAGTCACTGAGGAGTATCAGGAGCCTTGTTTATTGTGAACTGCAGCACTGCTGAGATCTGTTAAGTCATAACAGGTTCATGTACCACTGTCTGTGCCACGAAACAATGCAGACATTTCATTGAGCCTCACACAAAGGAATTGATATCACAGTGGATAGATTATTTGCCTGCTGAGCCTTCTGAAGTTTAGTTATCTTGGCAGATTGTTTACTAGACTTTACAGATACACACAAAAGTGCAAGTTTCACACAGAAACAATAAACTGCTGCAATGTTGCAAACAGTCAGTTATTTATATATTGCTATGCAATTGAGGTAGATTCTAGAAATATTTATGTTGTCAAACGATCCCCTTCAGGAGCTCATGGCCTCCCTCATTGTGTACCTGTCGCCAATTAAATACTGTACTGGGTCCTGACTGACTCAGTGGCAGGAGCAAACAACTTGGGAAATCCAAGAGACTGGCACTATGCCAACCACAGCACCTGCTTTGTAAGGGATGGAAGGAAATTTCACCGTTAGGAAACTGTCAGAAACAGGGGAGACCTGAAAATAACAAATCTCCAGTTTCATGGTTCCACTTGTACAGGACAAGACAGAAGACATTCTGTGGACCTCTAAGCCTTTGTATCAAGATAGATTTTCTTCTTTGTCCCTCAGCTTCTCACTAATTTTCTGTGCTTCCCTTGTCTTTTTCTGGGAATATTGGATATCTGAAGTGGTTCCTTGACGGTTTTATGTGTGAACAGAACACGCAGCCAAATCATTATGGAAGCTCAAAATGGTTGATAAAGTAAAATTGTCAACATCATAAGACACTCACAGGGCACATAATATAACTTCACTGACTCCATGGCTGAAGTAAACAATTTTTACCAGATTCTTTATGAAAGGGAGGCTATGATTCAAGGCTTAGAAAAACATAAAAATAATTGTGGCCCAGAAATTTACCAGGTTAAATTATAAATATGAGATACTGAACAGTTAACATTTATTTCAAATCCTTCTTCCCAATTTATTACTGTCAGTCCCTTTCTCTAAATTATTTAATGCCTCCCCTGATAAAGCAGAGAAAATAAATTGTGACAAACATATTATGTGTTCTTGCCTTAATTCACATAACATAATCTGAAGTCCCTTTGAGGGAATAAAAATAAATTAGAAATTAGTTTCATTCATTTCACTTCCTCATTTCTGTGCAAATTTCAGTTAGGCCTTTGATAAGGTTCCATGTGGTAGGCTGCTCTGGAAGGAAGTTTAGATCAGAGTGGTGCTGAAAAAGCACAGCAGGTCAGGCAGCATCTGAGGAGCAGGAAAATCGAAGGTCTGGGGCAAACTGGCAAATTGGATACACAATTGGCTTGGTGGTAGGAAGTAGAGGGTAATAGTGGAAGGGTGCTAGAAGTTGGAAATTTATGTTGCAGTTATACAGATCATTGGTGAGGCCACACTTAGAGTATTGTGTTCAGTTTTGGTCAACTTGCTACAGGAAGGATGTTATTTAACTGGAAAGAATGCAAAAGAAATTTACAAGGATGTTGCCAGGATTCAAGGATCTGAGGTACAGGGAGAGGCTGAACAAGCTAGGACCTTTTTCTTTGCTTCCCAACATCTAAACATCTAGAACTTTGATACATAGATAATGCAGCATGAGATAGAGCATTTCATTAAGCAGTTTTAAAAAATGCATTAGTGTTGGATGTGGGTTTTTATACTTAACAGTGAACATTTTGCAAATAGACTCAAGCTGATATCTACTTGCATCAGCATTCACTGATACGTGATTAAAGCAAAGCCAACAGGTATAGTCATATTCTGTAAAATCAGTAATAAAACAATCTGAATAATAGCTAAATAAAAACAGAAAGAACTGTGGATGCTGTAAATCAGAAACAAAAACAGAAATTGCTGGAAAAGCTCAGCAGGTCTGGCAGCTTTTGTGGAGAGAAATCAGAGTTAATGTTTCAGGTCGAGTGTCCGTTCCTCAGAACTTGACCCAAAACATTAACTCTGATTTCTCTCCACAGCTGCTGCCAGACCTGCTGAGCTCTTCCAGCAGGTCTGTAAATGATAACTAATTGGAGTCAGACTTATTTTACATAACTGGCCTCTACACAATGTACACAAACACTCCAGAGCCCAGGTACCTCTTATTGTATCAAACACACTTCTTATATATGCCCTCTTTAAATGTATCTAATCTTCCCACATACACAATGATTCTTGTGTATCTGCATAGGGACCTAAACCTATATAATTAATTCAGTGTACATAAGTATATCATAAACATAACGTCCCAAGGGGCAGATTTATTGAAGAATATGTTTTACAAGCAGGGCCTTGCATGTGATGCATGCCTTTATCAGAAAATATCACTTGGATTTTAATTTATAGTGGCTGAATTGCTAACTTGCCATCGTAATTAGTAGACTATTCTACTAATTAAATGCATTTCTAAGAAGCAAATATATTTACGTTATTTTTCAAGGTATATTTTAGTGGGGGATGGGGAAACAGTATGCTTCAAATTATGATTTTGTTGTTTGTACAGAAATTATATTTTGACAGTATAAAAATAGAAAATGAAACACAGGCCAAATAAGGTTTTGGAAAGAATTCTGAGGGATAGGGTTTATGACTATTTGGAAAAGCATAGTGTGATTAAAGGCAGTCAGCATGTCTTTGTGAGGGGCAGGTCATGCCTCACAAATCTTATTGAGTTCTTTGAGGAGGTGACGAGACAGGTCGATGTCGATATACAGTGGATGTGTTGTATATGGACTTCAGCAAGGCATTTGATAAGGTTCCCCATGGTAGGCTCATTCATAAAGTCATGAGATATGGGATACAGGGAGATTTGGCTGTCTGGATTCAGAATTGGTTGGCTGACTGAAGGCAGAAAGTGGTTATAGTTGGAAAATATTCTGCCTGGAGGTCAGTGTTGAGTGGTGTCCTGCAGGGCTCTGTTCTTGGGCCTCTGCTCTTTATAGTTTTTATACATGACTTAGATGAGGAGGTTGAGGGGTGGGTTAGTAAACTTGCTGATGACACAAAGATTGGAGTTGCCGTTGATAGTATCAAGAGCTATTGCAGGCTGCAGCGCAACATAGACAGGATGCAGAGATGGACTGAGAAATGGCAGATGGAGTTCAACCTGGATAAATGCGAAGTGATGCATTTTGGAAAGTTGAACTTGAATGCTGATTATAGGATTATAGACAGGATTCTTGGCAGTGTGGAGGAACAGAGGGATCTTGGTGTTCAAGTGCATCGATCCCTCAAAGCTGCCTTCCAAGTGGGTAGAGGTGTTAAAGCATATGGTGTTTTGGCTTTCATTAACAGGGGGACTAAGTTTAAGAGCCACAAGGTTTTGCTGCAGCTCTACAAGACACTGGTGAGACTACACTTGGAATATTGTGTTCAGTTCTGGTTGCCCTATTAAAGGAAAGATACAGAGGCTTTGGAGAGGGTGCAAAGAAGGTTTACCAGGATGCTGCCTGGACTGGAGGGCTTGTTTTATGAAGAAAGGTTGATTAAGTTCAGACTTTTCTCTCTGGAGAGAAAGAGGAAGAGAGGAGACCTGATCGAGGTATACATGGTAATGAGAGGCATGGATAGAGTCAATAGCCTGAGACTTTTCCCCAGGACAGGATGACTGGCACGAGGGGTCAGAGTTTTAAGATATTAGGAGGAGGGTATAGAGGAGACATCAGGGGTAGGTTGCCAGCGGTGGTGGTGGAAGCAGAGTCATTAGAAACATTTAAGCATCTGCTGGACATGCACATGGATCGCAGTGAATTACGGGGTGCGTAGGTTAGGTTAATTTATTTTAGATTAGGAATAATCATCGGTACAACATTGTGGGCTGAAGGGCCTGTTCTGTGCTGTACTTTTCTATGTTCTATAAGCATCCTGATGCTGTTGGAACTTCAAATGTCATTGTTTCACATATTTAAAAATTAAATTGTAATATGTATATATATTTATGAATTATATATATTATATTCATCACCATACTGTTGATTAGTTTACAGACCAGACAGCAAGATTTGAGCGGTCAGAAACTTGCTGTATAGTGTCACCTGCTGATTATACTGACATAAAATTTAATAAATATTGAATTAGAGTCAAAGAGTCATAGAGATGTACAACATGGAAACAGACCCTTCGGTCCAACCCGTCCATGCCGACTAGATATCCCAACCCAATCTAGTCCTACCTGCCAGTACCCGGCCCATATCCCTCCAAACCCTTCCTATTCATATACCCATCCAAATGCCTTTTAAAGTTGCTATTGTACCAGCCTCCACCACATCCTCTGGCAGCTCATTCCACACATGTACCACCCTCTGCGTGAAAAAGTTGCCCCTTAGGTCTCTTTTATATCTTTCCCCTCTCACCCTAAACCTATGCCCTCTAGTTCTGACTCCCCGACCCCAGGGAAAAGACTTTGTCTATTTACCCTATCCATGCCCCTCATAATTTTGTAAACCTCTATAAGGTCACCCCTTAGCCTCCGACGCTCCAGGGGAAACAGCCCCAGCCTGTTCAGCCTCTCCCTATAGCTCAAATCCTCCAACCCTGGCACCATCCCTGTCAATCTTTTCTGAATGCTTTCAAGTTTCACAACATCTTTCCGATAGGAAGGTGACCAGAACTGCACACAGTATTCCAACAGTGGCCTAACTAAAGTCCTGTACAGCCGCAACATGACCTCCCAACTCCTGTACTCAATACTCTGACCAATAAAGGAAAGCATACCAAACGCCTTCTTCACTATCCTATCTACCTGCAACTCCACTTTCAAGGAGCTATGAAGCTGCAATCCAAGGTCTCTTTGTTCAGCAACACTCCCTAGGACCTTGCCATTAAGTGTATAAGTCCTGCTAAGATTTGATTTTCCAAAATGCAGGACCTCGCATTTATCTGAATTAAACTCCACCTGTCACTTCTCATTGACCCATCTGGTCAAGATCCTGTTGTAATCTGAGGTAACCCTCTTCGCTGTCCACTACACCTCCAATTTTGGTGTCATCTGCAAACTTACTAACTGTACCTCTTATGCTCGCATCCAAGTCATTTATTTAAATGACAAAAAGTAGAGGGCCCAGCACCGATCCTTGTGGCACTCCACTGGTCACAGGCCTCCAGTCTGAAAAACAACCCTCCACGACCACCCTCTGTCTTCTACCTTTGTGCCAGTTCTATATCCAAATGGCTAGTTCTCCCTGTATTCCATGAGATCTAACCTTGCTAATCAGTCTCCCATGGGGAACCTTGTCGAACGCCTTACTGAAGTCCATATAGATCACATCTACTGCTCTGCCCTCATCACTCTTCTTTGTTACTTCTTCAAAAATCTCAATTGAGTTTGTGAGACATGATTTCCCATGCACAAAGCCATGTTGACTATCCTGAATCAGTCCTTGCCTTTCCAAATACATGTACATCCTGTCCCTCAGGATTACCTCCAACAACTTGTGGGCGGCACGGTGGCACAGTGGGCGGCACGGTGGCACAGTGGTTAGCACTGCTGCCTCACAGCGCCAGAGACCCGGGTTCAATTCCCGCCTCAGGCGACTGACTGTGTGGAGTTTGCACATTCTCCCCGTGTCTGTGTGGGTTTCCTCCGGGTGCTCCGGTTTCCTCCCACAGTCCAAAGATGTGCAGGTCAGGTGAATTGGTCATGCTAAATTGCCCGTAGTGTTAGGTAAGGGGTAGATGTAGGGGTATGGGTGGGTTTTGCTTCGGTGGGGCGGTGTGGATTTGTTGGGCCGAAGGGCCTGTTTCCACACTGTAAGTAATCTAATCTAAAAAAAAACTTGCCCACCAAGGTCAGGCTCACTAGTTTATAGTTCCCTGGCTTGTCTTTACCGCCCTTCTTAAACAGTGGCACCACATTTGCCAACCTCCAGTCTTCCGGCACCTTACCTGTGACTTTCATTGATACAAATATCTCGGCAAGAGGCCCAGCAATCACTTCTCTAGCTTCCCATAGAGTTCTCGGGTACACCTGATCAGGTCCTGGGGATTTATCCACTTTTAACCGTTTCAAGACATCCAGCATTTCCTCCTCTGCAATATGGACATTTTGCAAGATGTCACCATCTATTTCCCTACAGTCTATATCTTCCATATCCTTTTCCACAGTAAATACTGATGCAAAATACTCATTTAGTATCTCCCCCATTTTCTGTGGCTCCACACAAAGGCCACCTTGCTGATCTTTGAGCGGCCCTATTCTCTCCCTACTTATCCTTTTGTCCTTAATATATTTGTAAAAACCCTTTGGATTCTCCTTAACCCTATTTGCCAAAGCTATCTCATGTCCCCTTTTTGCCCTCCTCATTTCCCTCTTAAGTATACTCCTACTTCCTTTATACTCTTCTAAGGATTCACTCGATCTATCCTGTCTATACCTGACATATGCTTCCTTCTTTTTCTTAACCAAACCCTCAATTTCTTTTGTCATCCAGCATTCCCTATACCTACCAGCCTTCCCTTTCACCCTGACAGGAATATACTTTCTCTGGATTCTTGTTATCTCATTTCTGAAGGCTTCCCATTTTCCAGCCGTCCCTTTACATGTGAACATCTGCCTCCAATCAGCTTTTGAAAGTTCTTGCCTAATACAGTCAAAATTCACCTTTCTCCAATTTAGAATTTCAACTTTTAGATTTGGTCTATCCTTTTCCATCACGATTTTAAAATGAATAGAATTATGGTCACTGGCCCCAAAGTGCTCCCCCACTAACACCTCAGTCACCTGCCCTGCCTTATTTCCCAAGAGTAGGTCAAGTTTTGCACCTTCTCTAGTAGGTACATCCACATACTGAATCAGAAAATTGTCTTGTACTCACTTAAGAAATTCCTCTCCATCTAAACCCTTAACACTATAGCAGTCCCAGTCTATGTTTGGAAAGTTAAAATCCCCTACCATAACTACCCTATTATTCTTACAGATAGCTGAGATCTCCTTACAAGTTTGTTTCTCAATTTCCCTCTGACTATTGGGGGGGTCTATAATACAATCCTAATAAGGTGATCATCTCTTTCTTATTTCTCAGTTCCACCCAAATAACTTCCCTGGATGTATTTCTGGGAATATCCTCCTTCAGCACAGCTGTAATGCTATCCCTTATCAAAAATGCCGCTCCCCCTCCTCTCTTGCCTCCCTTTCTATCCTTCCTGTAGCATTTGTATCCTGGAACATTAAGCTTCACAATTTATAATTCCAAGCATTGGAAAAAAACGTGGACCCAAAGTTGTGAGAATTAGGAAGGCCTGTGGACCAGAGATGTGTACCCATACAAGATATTTAAATTGTAATAGCATGTCCACAATCAATTTCTGAATGGATGTTTCTGTTCATACTTGACATATCTACTTGAGAGATAAGCTTCAGAAGCATGTTACATGGTTACCATGACAGCATAAAAATATAACGACAGTTAATACTGCAAAATTTAATTTAAACGCTCACATAATAACTTGCTATGGTAACCACTGGCAGGAAAGATTGTGAATAAGGTTTATGAACAAGAATCACAGGATTTTTACGGGAATTTTAATAATTTTAAAAATAAGGATATTCCTGTCAGCAGCAATGGAACAATGCTCAGAATTCACTACACTAATAGCTACCCACAGTATTTTCACAAGGTCTCGACCAGAGACCTGCTCTCCTTAGATATCTGATCCATTGTGGCACCTTCAAGGAAATAATTTGGTAATATAAAGGGCAAGCAACAACAAGGTGCTCAAACAATCAGATTGAAGAATCCTCACTCAGACATTCAGTATTTAAATCAGCAAGTACAAACTCCAAAATTTAAGTTAGATTTAAATAGTGTACAAAAAGTGAAATAAAGATTGGGAAAGACGAGTGATTCAGAAAGAGATTCAAAAATGTGCAGGAAAACAATTCAAAATTATTTGAAAGTCTCCAAAACTAATTAAATTCTGAAGGAATTAAAATTCATCCTCGTGATTTTATTTTTGCAGCAATAGAGTCATTGTTTGGCAAGAAGTATCAAATTATCATGTGTTAAAAATTCCCTTGTACTGCACCTTCACACCCTTACATTCATTTCAATACAGAGTGTCTCAATGAGAAATTGTTACATTGGAGACATTGGAAGCATTCCATCACACTTCTGACTTGGCTTGTAGTTGGACAGGCTTCACGGGGACAGGAGGTAAGTTACTCACGCAGTATTCCTAGCTTCTGACTTGCTCTTGCAGGCACTGTGTTTATGTGGTGAGTCCAGTTGAGTTTCTGATCAATGGTAACCCCAGGGATGTTGATAAGTAGGGGATTCAGTGTTGGTAACACCGTTGAATGTCAAGGAATGGTGATTAGATTGTCTCTTATTGGAGATGGTCATTGCCTGGCATTTGTGGGGTGCAATTGTTATTTGCTGCTTTTCAGCCTTTGCCTGGATAGTGCCCAGGTCTTGTTGCATTTGAACGTGGACTGCTTCAGAAGCTTCCTGATGAAGGGCACTTGCCTGAAACATTGATTCTTCTGCTTCTTGGATGCTGCCTGGCATGCTTTTCCAGCACCATAGTCATGACACTAATCTCCAGCATCTGCAGTCCTCACTTTCTCCTGCTCCAGAAACTGAGGAGTTACAAATGGTGCTGAACATTGTGAGATCATCAGCAAAAATCCCCATTTCTGACCTTATGATGAAGGGAAACTCATTGATGAAGCAGCTGAAGATGATTGGGCCTAGGAAACTATCCTGAGGAGGTCCTATGGAGGTGTCCTGGATCTGAGATGACTGACCTCCAATAACCATAACCATATTTGTATGTGCCATTCAGTTGAATGTGGCCTTTATGTCTAGGGCTGTCATTCTCACCTCACCTCTGGAATTCAGCTCTTTGTCCTTGTTTGATGGAGGGCTGTAATGAGGTCAGGAGCTGAGTAGCCCTGGTGGAATCCAAACTGGGCATCACTGAGCAGGTTGTCACTGAGCAGGTGCTGCACTATTGACAATACCTTCCATCACTTTTCTGATGATTGAGAGTAGACTGTTGGATTGGTAATTGGCTGAGTTGGACTTGTTCTGCATTTCTGAGTACAGGACATACCTTGGCACTTTTCCACATTGTTGGGTAGATGCTGTGGTTGGAGCTGTACTGGAACAGCTTGGCCAGAGGAGTTGCAAGTTTTGGGACACAAGTCTTTCAGCCTGCTCGTGTTCACTGGACCCATTTGTACTCCAGAGATTGCCCAAAACATCGATTTTCCTGCTTCTTGGATGCTGCCTACCTGTTGATCTTTTCCAGCTCCACTCTAATCTTGACTTCAGAGATTGCTGTCAAGTTACTTCATATTCATGTTGAGCACGGTCAGCCTTTGAGACAATACCAAATACATAATGGATATGTAATTTGTATGGCTTTAGATTCCAATTTTGTTTCACATTTCTGCAGACTGTGCAGGGGAGTAATTTAATAACCACTCTGAGTTTCACATGTTATGCTGTGACTAAGCATAATGTGCTGTTTGCAGACCTCTCATCTTCTTCATGGGTCTTCATGACATTCTTAGTTTCCCAAACTTAATAACTGTTCAATCCAAAGATCTAGTGAGAAGATAATATTGAATAGGCCTTCGCCACAATGGTGACTTGATAGCTTATTTTTCACAGCATTTTCGTTGGGTAGAGTTTTACTTTTTGACAGATGATGAGGACGTTTTCTCTGTCAATTTACACTGATACCCAGCAGCCTTCTTAAGAAACCACACTAGTATTTCAGCAGCCAAAGGTGTTGGAATTAGATTAGATTAGATTACTTACAGTGTGGAAACAGGCCCTTCGGCCCAACAAGTCCACACCGCCCCGCCGAAGTGCAACCCACCCATACCCCTAACCTAACACTAGGGGCAATTTAGCATGGCCAATTCACCTGACCTGCACATCTTTTTTTGTACTGTGGGAGGAAACCGGAGCACCCGGAGGAAACCCACGCAGACACGGGGAGAATGTGCAAACTCCACACAGTGTTATGGTAAATGCAGCACTGGTGTTTGCAGGGATCCTGTTTTGCTTATTGTTTGTCAGAATGTTCCAACTCCTGATATCATAAAAGGCATGTTTCCTACATGTTTTCCATACTGTAATAAATTAGGACGCTGGGTGAACGAGTGTGGTAATAATTTTAAGAATCATATAGACTTAATTTGTTGGATTCAATTCTGTGGAAGATTTTGCAAAAACAAGTTCTTCCAAATTGGCTGATTTGTACCACCTGAAAAGAATATACATTTCCAAACTAGAATAATATATTTCTGCCAGTGAATTAGAAAAGCTTTCAGTTTATAGGCAGTTACATAACTGCTGAGATATAAATACAGAGTGTACCATCCATCCACTGTTATTATATTGCCTGACCATCACAAAGCCAGTAATCATAATACTAGAGTAATGCTGCTAGCACTTCATGTGGTTGTATGTGTAGGCTGTATTCCTGAAAGCCAATATTGATAATGCCATATGAGTCATTCGTCAATTATTTCAGGTGCAATGACATCAGATATCTTTGCTTTCATCTGTAGTTTGTTCTTTTCTTTTTTGTTTTTCTGACAATCTTCTTTAGTTTCCTCATCTTCTAAAGAAAGAAATATGAGAAATTTTAGTCAGGTGCTGTCCTATTAAATATATGCACCCTTGGCAGGTTTCACTACCCAGCTTCAGAAATGTTGCAGCTTGTATATGGAAAGCTAAGCAGGTAATGTCATAAATATCCCTCCAGTTAAGACTGGCCTTTACCTGGGTATAACTTATTTCAAAACTGTTGCATTTTAAAAGCTGACTGGCTTCAATTGTTTACAATAATTTACCTTGGCTTTCATACAGTGACACACAAGAGATTGTTTTACAAAATAGAAAAAACATAGAATAGGTGGACAGGTTGGCATATAGCAAACGGGTGCAAAGAAAACAATGCATGGTCATGCAGTGGAGTGGCAAGGAAAAAGACAACATTCATCACCACGTGGAACAGTTGTGCAGCCATTGCTATTTACATTGAACACTAATAATTTTCAAAAGAATTTACGCATAGAACGAGCATAAATTGCTGCTGGGTGGGTCTGCAAACAATTAGATACATGTCAGATAGGGTAGTGAAGAAAATATTTGGTACGTTTGCCTTTAGTGGTCATTACATCGAGTATAGGAGATGGGAGGTCATGTTACGACTACACATGGGTTAGACTATTTTTGGAATACTGCATTAAGGATGATCAGCCATGATCATATTGAATGGTGGTGCAGGCTCAAAGGGCAGAATGGCCTACTCCTGCACCTACTGTCTATTGTCTATTCAGTTTTGGTCCCCCTGCTAGGAAAGTTGTTGCCGGGTTTGAGCTATAGGTAGAGGCTGAATATGCTGGGGCTATTTTCCCTGGAGCATCGGAGACTGAGGGGTGACCTTAAGGAGGTTTATAAAATCATGAGGGGCATGGATAGGGTGAATAACCAGGGTAGAAGAGTCCAAAACTGGAAGGTATAGGTTTAAAGTGAGAGGGGAAAGATTTAAAAGGGACCTGAGGGGCAACTTTTTCATGGAGGGGATGGTGCATTTATGAAATAAGCCTCCAGATGAAGTGATGGCGACTGGTACAATGACAGTATCTAAAAGGCATCTGGATGGGTACATGAATAGTTTAGAGGGATATAGGCCAAAAATTGACAAATAGATTAATTTAAGATATCTGGTCAGCATGGATGAGTTGGACCGAAGGGTCTATTTCTGTGCTGTACAACTCTAACTCTAAAAGAATAAGACCAGTGAAGGAGAATAAACAATAGAATTCCAAATATGGTGGTGTTTTTATACTTTACAGTTGTGGAAAGGAATTTAGGGGTGTTAGTCAGTAAACCATTGGAAATGCCTGTGTAGTCATAAACGATGCAAATAAAAGCTTGGGTTAAGAACTCAAATCACAGGCTGTATTGTTGAGTTTATACAGGGCAGATCCCCGTTTTGGAATATTGTGCACTATGCTTTTTGCTATGTTACAGCAGGAGCACAATGACATTGTAAATCATGCAGCACTAGGCTATTACTTGGCATCAGGTACCTGAGCGACATAGAGACCGCAGAAGTTGACATTATTTATTAAATAACGCCACAGAGACTGTATCCCATCACCAAGTCACCCTTTATTTACATGTGGAGAGTCCTTGACACTGATCCAGCTCCCTCAGAGCCAGCTCTCAGAGTGAACGGGATGTCTGACACCCCTGTTTATATTTGTCAGCCAGGGCTCCCAGACTGGTCCATAGAGAACAGCCCCAATCAGGGAACACATATTCTATGAGGTCGACATGGCTGAGCTCATTACATTCACTAAAATTTGCACTTGAAGAGACTGAGAAGGGTATGTTATTGATACTTTTGAGATCTTTGTGCTTCAGAGCAAGTTCAAACTTGAGAAACTGTTCACGTCAGCAATGACATTGGATGATTACATAGATAAATAATGTGCAGGAGTTTGGCCAAAAGGTAGGGGATTAGCTCTGGAAATGATTCTCATTTAACAAGTCAGTCTAGGTATGATGTTACCTACCATCTGCTAGGTAACATTTCTGAGAATCTGTGATTAGTGGATGACGTTCGGAAGAGTTGAGGGGAAATGGAAAGACAACTCCACACAAGAGGACAGTATTGAATCCTGGATTTGAGCAGAGAGAATAGGTAAGATGTTTCCTCTAGCGAATGAAGGGACACAATTTCAAAATAAGTGGAATGCCATTTAGGTCAAAAATGAGGAGACTTTCTTTCATTATTCATTCATTAGATGTGGGCATCACTGGCAAGGCCGCATTTATTGCCCATCACTTCTCGAGAGGGTAGATAAGAGTCAACCACATTCCACATATAGACCAGACCAGGAGAGGATGACAGATTTCCTTACCTAAAGGGAGTTAGGTTTTTCCAACAATTATCAATGGATTCATGGTCATCATTAGACTATTCATTCCAGATTTTTATTGAATTTAAACTTCACCATCTGTCGTGGTGGGAATTGGACCAGGGTCCCCAGAACATTACTGGGGTCTGTGGATTAATAGTCTAGCAATAATACCACTAGGCCATCGCCTCCACTAAATTTGCTTACTCAGAGGCTTGTGAAACTGAAATTCAGCGTTTGAGTGTGTTTAAGGTTTGATAGATTTCTGATCACCAATGGCATATTGGGTTATGGGGACAATGGGTAAAACCCAGGAGGTAAAACTTGCAAATTACTCAAACTGACTTTTTCCTCTCCACATTTATTTCAAAGTATTACTTTCTTTCTCTCTGCAAAGGCATTGAAATGTTCAATAAATGTTCAATTAATCATTTTGACTGGCAGGGGCAGGCTCAACAGACTGAATGGTTCACTCATGTCCCTATGTTCCTATCAGAGCCTGGAGTTGTGGATGACTAGTCCAGTGATAATACCACTAGGCTATCGCCTTACCCTGAGACTGAGTGATGGCAGCAGGGATAATTGTGTGGGTCGGATTTCTAATTGCCATTGACATGAAAGTAAAAGAACTGACTTCTAGTCATCAGCAGTACTGGAAACCCAGGGTGGCAGTAGTCTGCATCCATTTTCCAACTTTCTCTGCAGACCTGTAGCTTCCAGCAGCTCAATGAAAAATCCAAGAGTTTATTAAACACTTGTGTTATCTTTTCTCCCCAAAGCAACTACTCCTTCTTTAGTTTCAGTCTCGTCAGTTTGTTGTTAAGCTTCTTGTTCTAGGCACTAGGCGCTATTATGTCAGTGTCACTGACTTCCTGCCTCATTGTGGTGGCAGAAGATACTTGCAAGTACATAAGGCTTGGCTCCGGTCTTTCTATCTCTCATGGTTTAGCTATTTCTGTTTTCAAGACGTGATGTTTCCGCTCGTGAGGAAACCAAAGGGGGTGGAGTATGGGAGGGAAGGTGCTTCTTTCCTCAATGAACTTAAGACTGTGGGACTCACTAGAGTTGATGTGAATAACATTGGTGCATCTAGATAAGCTAGATAAGTAAACAGGGAAGAAAAAGTAAAAGGATATGCTGAAATGAGTTAGATAAAATAAAAAGGTGGGGCAGGAGCATAAACAACATCATGGACGAATCAGTTCCAATGCCCTAAATTCTATGTAATGCTCATTCTGTCTGGAAATAATAGCCTCTGAGTTTACCATAGATTGTGGGTTATTTTAAACTGACCTAATGTTTACACTTATTCTCTTTCCTTGACTCCCCCATTAGGAGTCAGCCACAATATTGTACCTGAAGTGCCTGTTTTAGTCACCTCATAAGGCACACATAGTATGTGAGAGTTCAAGATATGCCCACACACAGCAGACTGTACATGGCAAATGACAAATGGAAAGGGGTACCCCAGCAAAAAGGAGTAAGCTGATTTCAAACTCAAAGTCATAAGGTTTGCTAAATTGTCAAACATCTGTGCTGCGACAAGGCAATTTGATGTTAGTGAAAAAGAACTAAGAAGGAGAAATTTGGTATGAAGAAGGTGTACATGACCAAATCTTGAAATGGAGTCTCATAAATCATCAATACTTCCATCATCACCAGAAACGCAATGTGCATATTAATGAGGCAAATCAAACAGTGAGCCCATCAAATATTTCAGAGCGAAAATGAATTGGTGTAGCTACTTTATCAGATCCAATTTCTAGCGTTCTGACAAAAGACCAAGATTGCTGCGAGGCTTCCCGAATGACTAGTTTGATGCGATTCATCATCAGGTAGTGCCAGCAACATGAGTACCCGTTATGTCCCACTGGCAGCATGGATGAAATACCCCAGATATTTGATATGCCCAGCAACCATATAGGGGACTGGAAAAGTTTCAAAACACTTCTAGTTAAAAAAGACCATAACCATAAGATATTGGAGCAGAATTAGGCCATTCAGCCCATTGAATTTGCTCCTCCTTTCAATCATGACAGATTGTTAGCACCATTTTCCTGCCTTCTCTCCATAACCCATGATCCCCTTACTATTCGAGAATCTATCTCTGTCTTAAATACACTCCACAGCCCTTGCACCAATACATTCCACAGATTCACCATACTCTGGCTGAAGAAATTCCTCCTCATCTCAGTTCTGAAGGGTCGTCCCTGCACTCTGAGGCTGTGCCCTCGGGTCCTAGTCTCTCCTAGTAGTGAAAACATCTTCTCCATATCCACTCTATCCAGGCCTCTCAGTATCCTATAACTTTCAATTGAGTATGCCCCCCTCCAAACCTCCATCGAGTACAAACCCAGAGTATTCAAATGCTTCCCATATAACTAGCCTTTTAACCCCAGGATTATTCTTGTAAACTTCATCTGGATCCTCTCCAGTGCCAGAACATCCTTAGATACAGAGCACAAAACCGCTCACAATATTCCAAATGAGGTCTGACCAAAGCCTTATACAGTCTCACAGGCACGGTGGGGTGGCACTGTGGCTCAGTGGTCAGCACTGCTGCCTCACAGCACCAGGGTCCCAGGTTCAGTCCCAGCCTCAGGCGGCTGTCTGTGTGGAGTGCACATTCTCCCTGTGTCTGCATGGATTTCGATTGGGTGCTTTGATTTCCTCCCACAGATGTGCGAGTTACTGCAGAAACCTTCCAAACCCATGACCATTTCCATCTAAAAGGACATGGGCAGCAGATACCTGCATGGGAATACCACCATGCCAAATTGCCCACAGTGTTCAGGGATGTGTAGGTTAGGTGCATGAGGCAGGGGTAAATGTAGGGGAAGGAGTTTGTGTGGGATACTCTTCAGAGGGTTAGTGTGGACTTGTTGGGACAAAGGGCCTGTTTCCACACTGTAGGGATGCATGGCCGCTGGAATTAAATTAAAGCCTATAATAATATTCAAACATAAAACCATACAAAAATCAAATTCCCTGCAAAAGGTTTTATGAATTCCTGCGAGAGTGGTTGGATGGCGTGCAGTTGTGTGTGAATAATAGGTGGAATATGTATCCTGGTGGCCAATGCAAAGATCACAGCTTATTAGTGTGGGACATATTCAGATCCCTAATGACTAATGGGATCAAGAGGCAACTGCAAAGAAATAACACCCAAATTATAGTTATCCAAGGTGAGTGGGGATGGGGTTGGTGGTGGTGGTGGTGGTCTAATGTCTATCTTTCAACTTCAGGCCACTTTTAAAAATAAAATCATTCATGGGATATGTGTGTCACTGGATGGGCCAGCATTTATTATCCATCCCTAGTTGCCCTTCAGAAAGTGGTGGTGATCTGCCTTCTTGATCTGTTGCACTTCATATGCAATCCTACAATGCCATTAGGGAGGGAATTCCAGGATTTTGAGCCAGTAACACTAAAGGAATGATGATACATTCCCAAGTAAGGATAGTGAATGGCTTGGAGGGGAACTTGCAGGTGGTGGCATTCCTACGCAGGTATCTGCTACCCATGTCCCTTTAGATGGAAATGGTCATGGGTTTGGAAGGTTTCTGCAGTACACCTTGTAGATAATACACACTGCTGCTACTGAGCGTGTGTGGTGGATGGAGTGAATGTTTGCAGATGTGGTGCTAATCAAGCAAACTGCTTTGTCCTGGATGGTGTCAAGCTCACTGTGTGTTGTTGCACCTGCAAGTGGATAATATTCCATCACTTTCCTGACTTGTGCCTTGTAGATGGACAGGCTCTGGGGAGTCAGGAAGCAAGTTACTCGCAGTAGGATTCCTGGTCTCCAACTTGTGTTGGTAGTCACTTTATTTATATGACGAGTCCAGTTCAGTTTCTGGTCAATGTTAACTCCCAGGATTTTGATATTAGGGGAGTCAGTGATGGAAACACTACTGAATGTCAAGGGGCAATGGCTAGATCTTCTCTTGTTGTAGATGGTCGTTTGTCTGGTACCTGTGTGACTCAAATGTTACTTGCCACTTGACATCCCAAACCTAGATATTACCCAGTTCTTGCTGTGTTTGGATATGGACTGCTTCAGTATCTGAAGAGTTGTGAATAGCGCTGACCATTGTACAATCATCAGTGAACATCCCGATTTCTGACCTTATGATGGAGGGAAGATCATTGATGAAGCAACTGGAGATGGGTTGGGCCTAGGTCACTACCCTGAGGAGCTCCTAGAGAGATGAACTGGAGGTGAGATGTATGACCTTCAACAACCGTAACCATTTTCCTTTGTGCCAGGTATGACTCCAATCAACAGAAAGTTTTTTCCTTGATTGCTATTAACTCTAGTTTTGCTAGGGCTCTTTAGTCAAATGCGACTTTAATATCAAGAGCTGTCACTCTCACCTCACCTCTGGAAATCAGCTCTTTTATCCATGTTTGAACTAAGGCGTTTGTGAGGTCAGGAGTTGAATGACACTGCCGGAACCAAAAATGGGTGTCACTGAGCAAGTTATTGCAGAACAGATGCTGCTTTATAGCACTGTTTATGACACCTTCCATCACTTTACTGACTCAATATCTGCCTTAACAAGCCATTCAAGAAACATATTTCTGTTGAATGGAATTAGTGGATGGTCAGCAAGGAAAGTCCTTCCCAAAGAGTGAAAATATATGTGCTTCCCTGGTTGTGCAGTTTTGTCATAAAACTGTAGGATGCTGTCAATGCACAAACTGTTTAAAATGTGGAATATTCAATGGATTAAGAGGAAGATGATTTCTTGTGGAGGGATGATTCTGAAACTTAAGCTGTCAAACCTTATTCAAAATGAAAGCCATAGCCAAATTGACTCAGAATGAATTTGATGAACATAGCCTTGGATGCCAAACGCAATGAATTTGATGGTTTTTAAATGTTTGATTGTGGCTAAAGGGATTCTTGCAGAATGAAGTCAATCAGTATAGCACGTGATCTTGATTATTGTCAAATTATTGGTTTTATATTTTTCCCAAAATTCAAAATGGTGACCATCTGCACCAACCCTGACAGTTCATGTTTTGTAGTTGGCTGTGTTATATGCCGTGATTAAAGTTAACTTTATTTGGATGCTTCAATGTTATTTTGTTAATGTGGCAAAGCCGCTGATGGCTGCACTTACTAAAAGACTTGTGAAAAATTGAAGGAGCATGTCAAATACTACAGGACTTGAGTATCACTTTAAAGGTTCCATTATGTATAGCCCAGTATCTATAAAGTACTGATTTGTGGCATATCTACAGATAGCATAAGGCTTGCTGTAACCAGACAGTTGGGAAAACTTATTATTGAATGGCTTGTTTAACAGCTCAGTGTATTTCAGAGAGGAATGTCAATAAATGGCAATGTAGCTCTTCATTATAATGTTTACCGAATGGAAAAGCTATCTAACAAAATGTTCTAGGAGAATAAATATAAACTAAATTAACTGTGCACAACTGGTGTTCGTAAATCAGATATAATGGGGCCAAAGTAAGATTGTGAATTTGAAAGTTGGAAATAGAAGTCTTTAACTAGAACAGATTCTTTTTCTGCACCTGTAGGCATCACTAGCTGCCCAGCATTTATTGTCTGTCACTCGTCTTAGAGTCATGGAGTTAGAGAGTCATAGAAATGTATAGCATGGAAACAGACACTTCAATCTAACTCGTCCATGCTGACAAGATATGCTAAATAACTCTAGTCCCACTTGCCAGTATTTGGCCCATATCCCTCTAAACCTTTCCTGTTCATATACCCATCCTTTTAAATGTTGTAATTGTACCAGCCTCCACCACTTCCTCTGGCAGCTCATTCTATACATGCTCTATCCTCTGCATGAAAAAATTACTCCTTAGGTCCCTTTTAAATCTTACCCCTCTCTCCTTAAACCTATGCCACTTAGTTTTGAACTCCCCATCCTGGGACAAAGAACTTGCCTATTTACCCTATCCATACCCTTCATGATTTTATAAACCTCTATAAAATCACCCTGCAGCCTCTGACGCTCCAGGCAAATTAGCCCCAGTCTATTCAGCCTCTCCCTATAGCTCAAACCCTCCAGTCCTGGCAACATCCTTGTAAATCTTCTCTGAACCCTTTCAAGTTTCACAACGTCCTTCCGATAGCAGGGAGACCGGAACTGCACACAGTATTCCAATAATGGCCTAACCAATGTCCTGTTCTGCTGCAACATGACCTTCCAACTCCTGTACTCAATGCTCTGACCAATAAAGGAAAGCATACCAAACACCTTCTTCACTATCCTATCTACCTGCAACTCCACTTTCAAGGAACTTTGAAGCTGCACTCCAAGGTCTCTTTGTTCCGCAACATTCCCCAGGACCTTACCATTAAATATATAAATCTTGCCTGATTTGCCTTTCTAAAATGCAGCACTCAAATTTATCTAAATTAAACACCATCTGCCAATAATTGGTCTGTCTGACCAAGATTCTGCTGTACTCTGAGGGAACCTTCTTTGCTGTCCACTACACCTCCAATTTTGATGTCATCTGCAAACTTGCTAACTATGCCTTCTATATTCACATCCAAATCATTTATATAAAGGATGAAAAGCAGTGAACCCAGCACCAATCCTTGTGGCACACAAGGTCATAGGCCTTCAGTCTGAAAAGCAACTCTCCACCACTACCCTCTGTCTTCTACCTTTGAGTTAGTTCTGTATCCAATACAATGCTCCCTGTATTCCATGTGATTTAACCTTGTTAACCAGTTTACCATGTGGAACTTAGTTGAGCACTTTATGAAATCCAAATAGATCACGTCCACTGCTCTGCCCTCAACAAATCTCTTCATTCAAAAAACTCAATCAAGTTTGTGAGACATGATTTCCCACTCACAAAGCCATGTTGACTATTCCTAATCAGTCCTTGCCTTTCCAAATATATGTACATCCTGTGTCTCAGAATTCTCTCCAACAACTTGTCCATCAGGCTGACCGTTCTATAGTTCCCTGGCTATTCCTTACCACCTTTCTTAAATAGTGGCACCACATTAGCCAACCGCCAGTCTTCTGGCACCTCACCTGTGACTATGGATGATAAAAATCATCCAGACGGCATTGTGGTTCAGTGGTTAGCACTGCTGCCTCACAACACCAGGGACCAAGGAATTTCAAACTCGGGCAACTGTCTGTGTGGAGTTTGCACATTTTCTCTGTGCCTGCATGGATTTCCTCCGGGTGTTCCGGTTTCCTCCCACAGTCCAAAGATGTGCAGATTAGGTGAATTGGTCATGCTAAATTCTCCATAGTGTTCAAGGGTGTGTAGATTGGGTGCATTAGTCATGAGTAAATGTGGGATAATAGCGTAGGGTCTGGGTGGATTACTCTTCAGAGGGTCTGTGTGGACTTATTGGCCGAAGGGCCTGTTTCCACACTGCAGGGATTCTAAAAGAAAATCTCAGCAAGGGGCCCAGTGATCACTTCTGTAACTTCCCACAGAGTTCTAGGGTACATCTAATCAGGGCCCGGGGATTTATCCATCTTTAAGAATTCTAAGTGTCCAACACCTCCTCCTCTGTAATGTGGACATTTTTCAAGATGTTGCTATTTATTTCCCCACATTCTCTATCTTCCATATCCTTCTCCACAGTAAACACTGATGCAAAATACTCGTTTAGTACATTCCCCATCTCCCATGGTTCAATAAGTAGGCTGCCTAGCTGATCTTTAAGGGTTCTATTCTCTCCCTTGTTGCCCTTTTGTTCTTAATGTATTTTTAGAATCTCTTCGGATTATCCTTAACTTTATTTGCCAAAGCTTTCTCATGTTTCCTTTGTGCCCTCCTGATTTCCCTCTTAAATATACTCCTACTGCCTTTATACTCTTTTAGGGAATCACTCAACCCCTGCTGTCTATTCTTAACATATTCTTCCTTCTTTTTCTTGACCAAACCCTCAATTTCTCTAGTCATACAGCACTCCCTACACCTACCAGCATAATAGGAACCAGCATAATATACACCTACCAGCATACACCCTTCCCCATAATAGGAACTTACTGTCTCTGGGTTCTTGTAATCTCATTTTTGAAGGCTTCTCACTTTCCAGCATCCCTTTACCTGCAAACATCTGTCCCCAATTCACTTTTGCAAGTTTTTGCCTAATACTGACAAAATTGGCCTTACTCCATCTTAGAACTTTAACTTTTAGATCTTGTCTCTCCTTTTCCATTACTATGTTAATAGAATTATGCTCATTAGCCTTAAAGTGCTCTCCCACTGACACCTCAGTCACCTGCCCTGCCTTATTTCCCAAGAGAAGGGCAAGTTTTGCACCTTCTCTAGTAGGTACATGCACAGATTGAAACAGAAAATTTCTCATGCATACTTATCAAATTCCTCTCTGGCCAAGCCCTTAACACTATTTATGAAAAGATAAAATGCCCTACCATAACTACCCTATTATTCTTACCGCCTAGATGGATTAAAAATGACTTCTATGGCCAATTCAAGGAGACAAGTGACTCTGATGCTTCCAATAAGAATCAATTAAATGATCATTGGAGATTATTGTAAAGGCATAACTTCGGTAATTGGACATTTTATAAACTCTAACACAAAGAATGTAAACACTTAAAACAAAATTGATCATGTGAAATAATTTCACATTTGGAAAATTATACAATAAATAGTCGAGACATATAACTGGTGGACACATAACTGAAACAGTTATGCTCATCTTTCTCATTATAGAGTTCCCTGAACCAATCCATGCTTAAATTTTTAAATGTGTGTACATTAGTGCTGGCCTGATATTGACAGCAATGAGGTAAATTAAGTTACTTTCAAGCCAGCAGTTTGGGTATTTTTCTCACTAGGTCTAGTTTCAACGTTTGCATTTCTTCATTTTTCAAGTTAATAAGTGCTCCCAAAATCTGAGTTTGTAAATAAAGTGCCTGATGAAATACTGATTTGTGTCAAACAGCATTTCTTACTTCTTTTCTAACAAACCTAAACCTTTCCATCTCTCTTCATCAAAAAGCATTGATTCTTTGCTAATTAACTGGTTCCTGCACAATCCACGTTAAGTTAGCTGGGACATTGAGTGGGACACCAAGCAACTACTGCACTGTTCATGTGATGAGTATTCATGTGCGATCAGATGCTGGGTTTGAGCAAGTTATTCAGATCAATGCTCAGCTTCCTGCCATCGAGCTCCTCTTGATGTCACCACAGCTGCAGATAACAGGTTCCAAAGGCGTTACAATTCAATTGTACAGCTGCCTGAAAATCTGTCCTCCAGATCTGCTCCAGCAGATGGCAGTGTTTTCATGTATCATGAACCTCCTGTTCTCTCAGTGTCACTGCCACTCAATCAATGTCTTTATTGATGCCTCTCTATCACCCAGCCAACCTGAACTGTGAAATAACTCTACCTGTCACCAAGTCACCCTTTATTGATGCGTGGAGAGTCCTTGACACTGATCCAGCTCCCTCAGAGCCAGCTCTCAGAGTGAACAGGATGTCTGACACTCCTGTTCTTATCTGTTAGCCAGGGCTCCGTGATTGGACCAGATTAGCAGCCCCAGTCAAGGAACTCAGAGGAAGGAAACCAACATATTGTAACCAAAATTGCAGATGACAGAAAAATAGGTGGAATAGCAAAATACAAGAAAGATATAAACTATCTACAGAGAGATATTGATAAGGTGGCAAACAGTTGACAAATGGAGCATAATCTGAAAAATGTGAAGGGAGAACAAAAGAAGAATATAATTTAAATGGAGAAAATCTGCAGTAAGCTGCAATACAAAGGGACTTGGGGGTACTTGTGCACAAAACACAGAAAGCTAGCTCACCAGTCAGCGGCCAATCAGGAAGGCAAATGGATTGTTGGCCCTTATTTCAATGGAGGTTGGAGAATAGGAGTAGGGAAGTTTTACTGCAACAGTACAAGGTGCTGGTGAGACCCCATCAGGATACTGTGAGCAATTTGGGTCCTCTTATATAAGGAAAAATATTTCAATGGACACAGTTCAGAGAAGGTTCAGTGTGATGATCCCAATATGGAGGGATAGTCTTATGAGCAAAAGCTAAACAGGTTGGGACTCTAAAGTATTATTAGAGTATAGAAGAATGAGAGGTGATCACATTGAAACATATATGATTCTTAAGGGCCTTGATAGGGTAAATGCTGAGAAGATGTTTCCCCTCATGGGAGAGACTAGAACCAGAGGGCATAGTCTCAGAATAAAGGGACACCAATTTAATTCTGAGATGAGGACGAATTTCTTCTCTCTGTGGCTGAGAGTCTTGGAACATCTTTCCACAGAGAGGTGTGGGGGCAGAGTCCTTGTGCATATTTACAGCTAAGATAGTTAGATTCTTTATCAGCAGGGGAATCAGGGGTTATGGGGAAAAGGGCATGAAAAAGGAGGTGAGGAATGTTTAAATCAGCCATGATTCTATTGAATACCTATTTCTGTTCCTATTTCTTATGGTGATACAGTGTTTAGGAAAACCAGCGTCTGACAAATTTATGGACAGTCCACATGGAATATGAAGACACTTGCTATCTCCTCTATTCTTCCTTTGCCTCCCTAGCCACCTGTGGTAGATGCAGGTGGGGGGTGATGGTGATAGGTCAGAACAAAGAGTGGAGCAGATAGGTGGAAAGGAAGATGGACAGGTAGGACAGTTCAAGAGAGGATGCTGAGTTGGAGGGTTGGATCTGGGATGAGGTAGGGGGAGGGGAGATGGGGAAACTGGTGAAATTCACATTGATACCGTGTGGTTAGAAGGTCCCAAGGCGGAAGATGAGGCGTTCTTCCTCTAGGTGTCAGGTGGCTTGGATTTGGCGGTGGAGGAGGCCCAGGACTTGCATGTCCTTGGCAGAGTGGGAGGGGGAGATGAAATGATCGGCCACAGGGCGGTGAGGTTGTTGGTGTGTGTGTGTGTGTGTGTGTGTGTGTGTGTCTTGGAGGTATCCCCTGAAACATTCTGCAAGTTGGCATCCTGTCTTCCTGATGTAGAGGAGACTACATCGAGAGTAACCAACACAGTATATGAGCTGTTTGGATGTGCAGGAAAATCTCTGCCAGATGTGGAAGGATCCTTTGGGGCCTTGGACAGAGGGGAGGGGCAGGTTTTACACCTCTTGCAGTGGCAAGGGAAGGTACTGGGTGTGGAGGGTGAGGTGGTGGTGGGCAGGGACCGAATGAGGGAATCACAGAGGGAATGGTCTCTGCAGAATGCAAATGGGGTGGGGAGGGAAATATATCTCTGGTTGTGGAGTCTGATTGTATCTTTCTTCCCAACTATCTGCTCCACCCTCCCCTCTGACCTATCTCCATCCTCTCACCTGCATCTACCTATCGCCTTCCCGGCTACCTTGCCCCCACCTCCACCCTCCTCTTCATCTGCCCCCACGCCCCCCCCACCCACATTCCCGATGACAAAATGTTGATTCTCCTGCTCATCAGAATTGCTTTTCCAGCACCACACTTTTCAACTCCTCACTGCCTCATTCTCCCATTTGATTTTGTGAGGATCGGAGGCTGAGGGGTGACCTTATAGAGGTTTACAAAATTATGAGGGGCATGGATAGGATAAATAGACAAAGTCTTTTCCCTGGGGTCGGGGAGTCCAGAACTAGAGGGCATAGGTTTAGAGTGAGAGGGGAAAGATATAAAAGAGACCTAAGAGACCTAAGGGGCAACTTTTTCACGCAGAGGGTGGTGCCTGTATGGAATGAGCTGCCAGAGGATGTGGTGGAGGCTGGTACAATTGCAACATTTAAGAGGCATTTGGATGGGTATATGAATAGGAAGGGTTTGGAGGGATATGGGCCGGGTGCTGGCAGGTGGGACTAGTTTGGGTTGGGATATCTGGTCAGCATGGACAGGTTGGACCAAAGCGTCTGTTTCCGTGCTGTACATCTCTATGACTCTATGATTCTATAAATGGACCTTTTGTGGGGCACATACTAAACTGAAGCTTACACTTGTCTCCCTTAGTATCAGGCAAAAAAGCAATGGAGATATCAAAATAAAAGCAGGCAAAAATCTTCTTTTTAGTGTTACCAGTGATCTTCAAACCAGTTTTTCAACAATAACCAAACAGTCTTGAAGAAACAATCATTTATAGAGAAAGGAGCAGGGTTCCACCCATTTATTAGATCATGATTGATCCACACCTCAAATTCATTTATTCCATTTCCCTCTGTATCATTACCTACCAAAAATTATCTATCCATCTATTCCTGCCTTCGAAAAAGCTTCCGTTTAAAACACTCACAGCTTTTTGGGGAAGAAAATTGAACATTTCCATTCCCTTTGTTTATGAAGAGGTGCTTCTTGATTTCACTACTGAATGGGTTACTTATAGTTTTAGGAATATGTTTCCAAATTCATGATTCCCTTGAGAATTTTGTTCCCTCTTTACCTGAACTACCACTCCCTTTTAAAATTTTCAGTAATTCTTTCAAATGACCACCTAATCAAAGGAGCTTTATGCAACTTGTCATGATGGTCATAACGTAATGTGATGTTCACTGCTGTCAGCGTGTTATATTCTGGTGTCCAGATCCCAGCACTGGTGGCTTATGTTTGGAGAGGAGGACTGCCACCAGTTTTCCTTCCTATTTCAGTCCAAGATGCAATTGTTTGCAGTGGAGGGTGGACCACAAACAAGTGTCAACAGGAGATTCACTTGTATTTGTAAGAAGCTGTGATTTAATACATAAGTGTAACTATTCACAGTCTATAATATCTCCTAGACAGATTAATTCTTACTAAGAAGAGGTAGAGAGAAGACACATACATCTCCACCAGGAGACTGTGGCAAACTCCAAGTGATACCGAACTGAGAGATTATGCGACATCATCAGTTAGGGCACAGCTCATTATAGCTCAAATATGGTGAATGCCTCATGGTATATCATTCAACTTGTTCATCCAGAGACCCAAATATTGTTTTGTTGTCCTGGGTTCAAATCCAACTCTGGTAGATTGGTAATTTCAATTCAGTAAAACAAATTTGGAATTAATGATGACTGTGAAAGCACTGTTGATTGTTTGAAAAACTCATCTGATTCACCCATGTCCCTAAAGAAGGAAATCTGCCTCCTTACATGGTCTGGTTTACATGTGACCCCAGACCCACAGCAATGTGTCTGATATGCAACTGCCCTCTGGCCAATTAATGCTGGTCTAGCCAGTGACATACGTATCTCATGAATGAATTTTAAAAAGCTCTTCTGGAATAATTACCTCATACAACAATAATGCGATTTCCAAGCCCAATATTATTTGGCAAATGTGAGCTGTTTGTTTTCCAAGTGTATCCTTCCTGAGAAATCTGCATGTATTATACCAGATGGACACTGATCAAGTATCTGCAAAACTTAGCCTGTGTATTACAGGCCTCTGGGGATAAAGGCCAACATTCCCACAGGTTTTTGATTTTCTAGGTGTGAGGCCTCACCAGAGAGTAACTTTGGTCATTAATTGAATTCAAACAGAGAAAGGATTGGTCATTCCAGAGTGCACCTGGAATACATTCCGGTGGCTTGCCCAAATGACACAGGAGGAAGAGAAATATGAGCCTGAAATGTTTGCCAGGCCATTCAAATATTGAGGAAGACAACTCAGTCTAAACTCGGTCCCATCTGGCAGAGAGACCCTACATTTCCTGTAAGGTGAACTGGTTAGCAAATCAGGGCCAGGAACCTTGAATGTTTTCTCCTTCTCTTAACAGGGGTTGTGAAGCCCAATTGTTGTCCAACACCTGGGAAGGTCAGTTAATGAGGGACAAATCTGCATGAAGACATTGAAGCACATTTAATCAATAAAGGAACTATACACCAGTTTTTAACAAGATCACCTTAATTTTACTTCAGTATCTAAAATGAAAGGACATGGCTTATCAGGGATATGATCTGTCATTATATAGCAACTAACATAAATATTCAGGTTCCAAAATATTTCCTTCCATAATAGTCATCTCTTGCAAAATATATGTCTAAACAAACATACCTGTAGATTCCTGTTCTGGGTTACTGTAGATTGACATTAAAGTAAACAGAGAGAAAATCACAAAGGCCAACAAGATGAAAGCCACTTCAAGATTTGTGAAAGGCAGCTCCATGTAGTAATTGTCCTCAAGAGTCTAGAAGGAACTTTTAAAAAAAAATGCAGAGTATTAGAAAAGAAAGGTCAATACATTGTAGCACAAGCAGCATGGTAGGAAATATGAACTGCTTTTTATCTACAGTGGCTTCAAGAGGTAAGAAGCTAATTGGTTCTGCTTGCACTACGATGTCCCATGGGACCAAGCTTAGTGCTGTGCAAAGTCTTTTTAGGCCGTAGGTCGGAATTTACACTTAACAGCAGACCAAAAGGAAAAACCTGTAAAACCAGCAAATGACACATTGATTCACCATGTCTTACTACAATCAGTATGTTCATTTCCAAGTGTCCTGTTTTTTTCCTTCAGGCGTTTCCCCCCCCCCCCCCCCCCCCCAGCATTGAACCATCATGTCGAATCAAAGTTGGCCGCCCAGTTAGTAATTCCTGATAGAATTTCAATCCGTGGTGCAAGGGGGTTCTTTAGCATATTAAATATCTAGGACAGGATATCCAGCTGGAGAAATATTAGGCTGTGAGCCATACTTTGGTGCTCCTTCCTTAGTTGGCCCTTCAGTCTGTAAAAACTGAAGCTAATATCCTCACAGCTAAATGCTGTTATCTTCAACAGCATTGACTTGGCGTTGCGTGCACCCATGGGCCCATTTCCAAGCTTTATAATGAGGCATTGTGTCTCCATATACCTGACCTAACTCACTTCCAATGTTTCTCATATGTGCCTCCCATAACATTGAGGTGGGTCATAAAAAAATTGCAATCCATTGGCTTTTTAACAAGGAAATTAATCTAAATTGAAGTTAGTCAGACAGGTTTCTGATTGTGGGATTCAATTGCATTCTGTATAGTTCAAAACTGGCAGGAAGGTATTTGACTGCTGACCCAACGTCATTGTACCTTATTTTATGTAGGCATAGAGTGGGAAAGCCTGCTCAATTTGTTTTCACAAAATCAACCCCATATTCTCCCTTGTAATGAAATGTCCTGTGATATCAATAAAATTAAATAGTGCATATCCTGACACTGAGTTTATGTGGTGGCCATAAGAGAGATGATCAAAGACTTGATCAAAGAGAAAGGTCTTCATGAAATGTCTGAAGTGGTCAGGCAGATAGGCAGAAGGAGGGACTTTCAATGAATAGATTCAAGATGGTTGCACTGACAATGGAACAGCACACTGTAGTTTCTGGAGACAATAGAAGGGGAAAGTGCTTTTGGAGAATTATTGTAAGAATAGTTTTGGACAAGGCCATCCATGTTGAATATTTAGAGTATGATACCTACAAAATTGGTCCCATTCAACATCCAGAATTTTCCAATATGGAGTACTGGACATGGAATCAGTGGCAGGGGTCTTCTACTTCCTAAAGAAAGGGTCCTAGGGTCAGTTTTACTTACTTATCACACTAACTGAGACCAATAAATTCAGCGTAGTCCAGAGAAGATTAATTACACCACTCCTATATCCCTCAGCTTCTCTCTACTTCATTCAATGTGCCCTGTCTAATTTTGGGTACTTTATAAAGAGTGTGGAGTGGGCCGAATAAATTCAGTAATTTTTCAGATTGTAAAGAGTTCTGTTAATGTAATCACTTAAGCATTGGCTTTATAATAATTACTGATGTTGCTGTGCAACATTCTGAGTGCATCAGGTTTACACCCTCTTATCACACACTTTAAACCTGTAACAGATGGGACTGATATCAGTCCTGGGACATGAGCAGGATGTGCTGTTGTATCGAGATACTGACTAGCACATGCACCAACAGTGCTCTTTACACTGTGGATAAAAGGAATGGCTTACTCATCTAAATATCTCATTAGAAGTGTCTGTTATGCCATTTCTCCTTAATGCAACTGGCGAATCTTCTTGCTAAATATTATTAGAATTAACTTTATTGTCACGTGTACTCAAATAAGTACAGTGAAAAGTTTACAAGTCCCCATTTACAGCACCATCTTAGATACAAAGATACCTAGGTACAGATTCATAAGTACAAAAAATTAGAAAAATAAAGAAATAAAAAGTTCAGAACAACTATTCTTCCAATCCAGTCCACCAGCAACTAGCCTCTAGTCCACACTGGGCCTTGACTCTAGACCATGCTAGGCATCACCTCGAGGCTCTCAAGGCCAGGAGATTACTTCTGGAATCATCTTGAAGCTAGAACTTCTCACTGAGGGCACATCAGGCCAAGGAATTGCCGTGCCATGCTGAGGAACCACCACGACAAGCCAAGAGATTGCCGCAGGCCAAGAGGTTACCACACCAATCCGAGAGACCACCACAGACTGAGAGGTCACCACACTGAGCTGAGAGATTGCACAGGCCAAGAGACCACCACGGTGAGCTGAGAGATCACCACAGGCTGAGAGGCCACCACGGTGAGCTGAGAGATCACCACAGACTGAGAGGCCACCACGGTGAGCTGAGAAATCACCACAGGCCGAATGGCCACCACACTGAGCGGCCACCATGCCGAGCTGAGAGATCGCCATGCCAAGTCTGTGCTGAGGCTGAGAGTCTGAATCCACACTGAGGCTGGGTGTTCAGGACATCAGTGAGAAAAAAGAACGAAAAAGAAACAAAAAAGAGAGAAATAAAAAGAAACAGACCGAATGGATAAGCTCCTGCTGAGGAGTCCTGCAGTGCCGCCATCTTGGAAAATGTCAGACTGATTGAATACACATTGAGTTCCTTTATCTATTAATAAAAGAGTTGATTTACACAATTTGCATTGGTCTTAGGGCACGATCATACATTGACGGGGTACTTCCCAGTTGAGAGTGTGATGCTGGAAAAGCACAGCAGGTCAGGCAACATCCAAGGAGCAGGAGAATCAATGTTTTAGGCAAAAGCCTTCCCAGACCAGTGTCTGGGTCAGAATATCTCTGCTTAAATTTTTCAAGTGGTGGACATTTACTTAGAATGAGGCAAGACTTCTCTCTATCTGAGGCCTACAGCTCTTCACTATGTCAGCATTGATGAGGCTGCTGCACTAAGACATTAAGGTGATTTCAACTTGTACTGCGTTGGAAACTGAAACATTGGCCTTCAGGTTACACATTGAGGGTCCACAAGTGTGCTAATGTGGTTGCTATGCACTTTCACTTTGGAAAGGATGTGCTACAAGCTCTGCACAGAGCCCTTTACCAAGTTGGAAACACACTCCTCCATTTCTTTGACAGTCTTTCTAGCAGGCCTGTCAATTTATATACAATGCAACTAATTGTACATGCAGTTTCAGCTTTTTCTGTACAATACCCCATCAAAACCATCAATTCAGTCCTCACTCTCCAGGGCATGGTACCCACATTCGCTTTTTCTTCTACCCTGGCTGCTGGTCACTTGGGCCCAGTGACTCACCACGTGTGCTTCTGTCTACACACACACACACACACACACAGAATCAGCATCTGAATGTATGGCTGAGAGTGTGAGGTTGAGTGACAGATTTTCATCGTTCATGTCTTGGTCCTCTTGCGTTTCACGTTCCTTGCCCACTGTGTGGCTAGGTTACAGTTCCTGGGTATCTATAAGGAGAAAGATGTAAGCCTGGGATTTTGGGAAGAGAAAAGGTGGAAAAATAATGGGGTTCGTACTTGTATTATCTGCAGATTGCAAATTTGAACTGATTGTGGAATAAAGGGGAAGTGGGATGTGAGAAGAGGGAGTGGCATGGTGGCTCACAGTATCAGGGACCCGGGTTCGATTCCAGCTTCGGGTGGAGTTTCCCCATTCTCCCCTTGTGCGTGTGAGGTTCTCCAGGCGCTCTGGTTTCCTTCTATAGTGCAAAGATGTACAGGTTAGGTGGATTGGCCGTGCTAAATTGCCCGTAGTGTCCAGGGATGTGCAAAAATAAACACAAGGTTACAAAGATAGGGTGGGGGCACAGGGTCTGTGTGGGATGGCCTTCAGAGGATTGGTACAGATTCAATGAATTGAACGGCCACTTTCCACACTCTAGGGATTATATGAAGAACAATGGTTCAAGCCTGAGTGTGGCCATTCCAATGGTGGGGAAACCTTTTCCTTCACTGGGCTGAGGACATCTATCAGTGTTAGTAATACAAATATAAGTACAGTAAATTTATCAATTCCATTTTCCAGCAGAAGAGAGTGCAGTTCAGGGCATCAATACAACAATGTTGCAGCCCTGCCTCTGTCCAGTGTACACTTAGAAAAACAGCCAGCTCTGAGGGTGCAGGCTGACTCAAATTTCTTGCAATAAGCTCCAAAAAGTGTTAAATCATTCAAAACATAGTTTGTTTTGAAAAATATTGTTGAAATGCTGAAAGTTTCAGAAACTAGAAAACCCGTGTACTTCAAAAAGAAAGCAGCAGGTGACCAGCACTGAATAAGCTGACTTAAGCAGAAGGTGGCTTTAGTGACACCCCATGGTCAGACAGAAGAGAAGCAACTAGTGCTCCTACTCCTGATCTTGATCTGATGACCCCTTTCGGGGGCAGGTATATGGACATAGTTGCCCATGCTTGCTGACATATAGCACAGGGCAAACCTGAGATTTGTACAGTTGTTTGCTTAGGCCTCATACTATCAAGACCAATTAACAAAACCAAAGGAACTACTGCTGTTATATTATATTTCTCTAAAGACCTGTAAATTACCTGGTTACACTGCCAAAGCTTTTATTTCCTTGAAACAATAACCTATTTTCAAGTCAACGAAAAGTGACTAAAAGAAGAAGTGAAAAAGATTGGAAACTTTTCTTAGCCTTTCAGTAGAATCCAACAAACGACAATAAATGAGTGAAATTATTACTGTACCTGAATCCCAGAGAATGGGTCATGTTGTAAACTACACCCTTGTGGTTTCTGGAAGTTCTTTACATCTTCATCACACCTTTGTTGTGACTATCTTTTTTCACTTGTGTGTGAATGTATCCAAAGTGGAGTTTCTTTAACAAAGAGTTAGACAGTCCTATTCTCTCCGTGTCCAATGTCCATGTTAACAATCATGTAGATAATTTAAAATGTACCTGAAGAAATAACTGGGAGGAGTTACTGAGTCCAACAGTGCAACGTTGGCAGAGAACCAGAAATGGTTTATTAGATTTCCAGGTGACGTGGAAGAAAACCAGTTTTACAATTCAAAGCAAAAATGAAACAAATACTTAATGACTACGGATGCAGCCACTGACACAATTGTTCCCATATTAATCTTATTCATAGTTGTGTGTATGTAGGTGTGTGTAGGTGTGTGTGTGTTTGTGTGTATGTGTGTGTGTATGTGTGTGTGTACGTGGGTGTGTGTGTGTGCATGTGTGGGTGTGGGTGTGGGTGTAGGTGTAGGTGTGTATGTGTGTGTGTGTGTGTGGGTGTGTGGGGGTGTTGGGTGTGTGTGTTGGGGGGGGGGGGCGTGGTGGTGGGGGGGGTGTGTTTTGCTCATTCTTTCATCCCCTCCTATGTCTGTTGATGGGGTGTAATGGTCCAGCCAACAGATGACCTCTAGTTCATCTCTTGATTAGCCATTATTCATGTAAACGAAATGCAAAATAAAAGCAGTGAACAGAGAAGGAGGAAAAGCTGGAAGTGTGCAGCTGGTCAAATAGCATTCTATGCAAAGAACGAAAGGCAACTGGCTATGACTATGTACACTAGCTTGATAAAAATAATGACTGCAGATGCTGGAAACCAGATTCTGGATTAGAGTGGTGCTGGAAAAGCACAGCAGTTCAGGCAGCATCTGAGGAGCAGGAAAATCGACATTTCGGGCAAAAGCCCTTCATCAGGAATACAGGCAGAGTGCCTGAAGGGTGGAGAGATAAATGATAGGTCAGGGAAGAGGGTGGGGGAAGGTAGCAAAGAGTACAATGGGTGGATGGGGGTGGGATGAAGTTGATAGGTCAGGGAGGGGGGTGGAGTGGATAGCTAGAAAGGAAGATAGGCAGGTGGGACAGGTCATGGGGACAGTGCTGAGCTGGAAGGTTGGAACTGGGGTGAGGTGGGGGAAGGGGAAATGAGGAAACTGGTGAAGTCCACATTGATATCCTGGGGTTGAAATGTTCCGAGGTGGAAGATGAGGCGTTCTTCCTCCGGGCGTCTGGTGGTGAGGGAGCGGTGGTGAAGGAGGCCCAGGACCTCCATGTCCTCGGCTGAGTGGGAGGGGGAGTTGAAATTTTGAGCCACAGGGTGGTGTGGTTGATTGGTGCGGGTGTCCCAGAGATGTTCCCTAAAGCGCTCTGCTAGGAGGCATCCAGTCTTCCCAATGTAGAGGATACTGCATCGAGAGCAACAGATACAATAAATGATATTGTGGATGTGCAGGTAAAACTTTGATGGATGTGGAAGGCTCCTTTGGGGCCTTGGATGGAGGTGAGGGAGGAGGTGTGGGCGCAAGTTTTGCAATTCCTACAGTGGCAGGGGAAGGTGCCAGGATGGGAGGGTGGGTTGTACGGGGCGTGGACCTGACCAGGTAGTCACAGAAGGAACGGTCTTTGTGGAAGGTGGAAAGGGGTGGGGAGGGAAATATATCCCTGGTGGTGGGGTTCGTGTACACTATGGACACTAGCTTGTCAAGAAAGCTATCTGCTAAGTATGAAGCTGTCAAAAAGGAGATGCTCACTGTTTATGAGCAATGCCTGAAGCTTATCAATTAAAATTTAGGACTACAAGAATGATATCGCATTCAACATTTGTCAGATTTGAAGGGAAGAATGAAATGTTGTGAGATCAGTGGTTTAGATCATTCAAGCGAAAAGAAAATTGAGGATGCAAGGGAAATGAAGATCTTCAAAAAATTCAGAAATTGTATTCCTGCAAATTTAAAAACGTATTTAGTTGAGTGCCAACTGAGCAAGATCAGTGAAGTAGCATAGAACACATAACATAGAGCAGTACCTCATTCCTGATGAAGGGCTTTTGCCTGAAACGTTGATTCTCCTGCTCCTTGGATGCTGCCTGACTGGCTGTGCTATTCCAGTACTATACACTTGACTCTAATCTCTAGCATCTGTAGTCCTCACTTTTGCCTCTAGAACCGTACAGCACAGGTCAGGCCCTTTGTCCCTCTCTGTTGTGCTGACCTTTTATCCTACTCTAAGATCTGACTGACCTACATACCCTTCATTGTACTACCTCCTAAGTGCCTATCCAAGATTCGCTTAAATGTCCTAATGTATCTGACTCTACTACCACTGCTGGTAATGCATTCCACACACCCACCACTCTCTGTTTAAAGAACCTACCTCTGACATCTCCCATAAACCTTCATCCAATCACCTTAAAATTATCCCCCTTCATGATAAACATTTCCGTCATGGGAAAAAGCATTTGGCTATCCACTCTATTCAGGCCTCTCATCATCTTGCACACCTCCATCAGGTTTCCATTCATGCCTCTCATCCTTCTTTGCTCCAACTAAATAGCCCTAGCTCCCTCAACCTTTCTTCATAAGACATGCCCTCCAGCCCAGGCAGCATCCTGGTAAATCTCCTCTGCACTCTTTCTAAAGCTTCCACATCTTTCCTATAATGAGGCTACCAGAACTGAACATAATATTCTAAGTGTGGTCTAACCAGGGCTCTATAGAGTTGCAGTATTACCTTGCAGCTGTTAAACTCAATCCCCCTATAATGAAAGCCAACACAGCATACGCCTATCAACTTGTACGGCAACTTTGAGAAACCTATGGACATGGATCGCAAGATCTCTCTATTCCTCCATAGTGTCAAGAATCCTGCCCTTATCCTTGTATTTTGTATTCAAATTCAACCTTCCAAAGTGAATCACTTCACACTTTTCTAGGTTGAACTCCATTTGCCACTTATCAGCCCAGTTCAGCATACTGTCAATGTCTCATTGCAACCTGCAGCTCTCACAGATACCAATGACATCTCACAGAAACAAATACAAGTGGGGAAATGGACACATCTTCAATTTTCCACTACCTCCTCACAACCTGCTCCTCTTTAGCCTCTTCCCTCCTTTAATACATTTTCAGTAGACGTGTGTGACATACTTGATTCTTCTCCTTCTTATAATAAGGAGAATTTATCAGGTAAGTTACCTTACTATAACTCTTCTAACTACTTCATATGGACCACTGAATTTTACTTTCAGTAATGGGAGAGTGCAACAAAGTGATTCTGGGGATGACTTATGGAGAGAAACCAGATCAGTTAGGACAAAATTCAATGGAGTTTAGAATCTCAGGATCTCAGACACTATTAAATTTTGAACAGGACCTGACAGAGTAAAAGCAAGAAGTATGTTCCCAATGACCAGAGAATTCAGAACCGGGGCCACAACCCAAGGGTGTGGGATAGGCCAATTTGGACTGAGATGAGGAGAAATTCCTTCACCCAGAGAGTGGTGAGCCTGTGGAATTCTCCAACACAGAGGGCAGATGACACTAAAACATTGAATGTTTTATCGAAGGAGTTAGTTTGTCTTTAGGGCTACAGAGGTCAAAGAGAATCAGGAGAAGTGGGAACAGTGTACTGAGGTGGGTGATCAGCTATTTTCATATTGAAAGGCTGTGCAGGCCTGAAGAGCTGAGTGGCCTATTCCAGCTCCTCTTTTCTATGTTTTTATGATAGTCCGATGAAACATAAACATCAGAGCAATGGGTGAATGATTCCAAAATGAAAAATTTAAAAGTTAACTTTTCAACTATCAGATTGGAAAACACAAAAGTGCTTAAAAGACTAGATAGCATCATGTCTTATCTTCCAAAAAAACTATAGAGAGATTCTGAAGACATTACATAATTAATAACCAGTATGTGAGAATAGACCAGGAAAAACAGTTTTGGCTATTCATAATATTGCTGTTCATGGTATCAATGGGGAGGATGCTCTGCCTATAAAGCAAAATTCATACAGACTTAATCCAGAGAGATCAGTTTAAGTGAGAGAAGAGATGAAGTTAATAATGAAGAATGACTTAATTGAATTGAGTCAAAGTAGCTAGAGCTCATCTGCTATAACAGTACCAAAACTGGATGGTCACAAAAATTCTTATTGATTGTCATAAAGTCAGTGTTGTTAGACTCATATCCTATGCCATGATGGGAAGATTGTATTGAACGAATTGGTCACACCCAACTTGTTACAAAAATTGATTTGCTAAAGTGGTATTGGCAAGTTTCTGAACTGAGAGCGCAAACGAAATATTGGCTTTTGTAACAGCAGATTTTTTTTAAAGATTAGATTCCCTACAGTGTGGAAACAGGCCATTTGGCCCAACAAGTCCACACTGACCCTCCAAAGAGTAACCCACCCAGACCCATTTCACTCTGACTAATGCACCTAACAACATGGGCAATTTAGCATGGTCAATTCACTTGACCTGCACATCTTTAGATTGTAGGAGGAAACCTCACACAGACATGGGGAGAACGTACAAACTCCACACAGACAGTCACCCAAGGCTGGAATCAAACTCAGGTCCCTGGCTGTGAGGCTGCAGTGCTAACCACTGAGCCATCGTGCCACTTTATCAGTACAAAACGATGCAGTTTGGAATGAAAGGTTCACCATCAAGATTTAAATCGTTAATAAATAAAGTAATTGACAGACTGTATAATTGTGTCATTTGTATCAATAATTTGCTTTTTTTAGCTAAACGTGGAAAGAGCATTTACATCAGTTGACTGTTTGATTGGCTACAAAACACCAATTTGGTTGTACATTTTGCCAAGGTGACATATTTGGGCTGTAGGGTAGGACAAGGCAAAGTAGCATCTAGAGACACAAAAATGCAGGCTATGTTGGATTTTTCTGTACCTTAGATGAAAGGTGAAATTTTACATTACGTAAAATTTTACATTCTATTGCAAGGTTGTTCCAAACCTCAGCACTGGCATTGCACCCTAAATGAACTTGTTGGGAAAAGGCACTTGTTGCAAATTGCAGTTGAGAATTTGAAAATGTGGTCACAACAGCACCAATCTTGGCTGAAATTAAAACAAAAATTGCTGGAGACACTCAGCACATCTGGCAGCATCTGTGGAGAGAGAAAGAGAGTTCACATTTTGAATCCTGTGATCCAGTTTTGGCTGCCATGTAAAGTCATTCAAACAACTGCTGATGCCAATGACATTGGGGTGGGGGCTGTTTTACGACAAGGTGGGGATTGATTGCCCTATCCAGTTTTTGAAGAAACTGACTGTATATCAGCAAAAATATTCAACTCTTGAAAACAATCGTTGAGCCTTGACATCATTTTGAAATATATGTGAGCAACAACATGACAAACTGTTCTTTATATGGACCACAATCTCTTGATTTTCCTAGAACACTTTGAGACAAGAACATACGATTATTTTGATGGGACTTAATTCTCCAACTGCATCATTTGAAAATCGTTCATGTACCTGGAAAAGAAAATGTCAATGCACTTTATCAAATGTGAACATGCCAGAGACTATGTGGTGTGTAAAAATGATAGTTGTGTAATGTAGTATAATAATGAATGTTAAAAGGTAAAGTAAATTAATGTAGCATGTAATCATTGTTAGTATGACAGAATTAGTGAGAATACTTTTGATAAATAATGAGAAATGCACCTTTAAGATACATTTTCATTCTGCTTTGGGAGGAAGAGTAATGTAAGCTGAGAATTATGTGTATATTTTTATATTGTATATTGCAAGTTGAGATCTTTGCTTCTGTGTTAGTGGGAGACAGGGGTTTTTCTGCCTACCTGAAGTTAATAATGAACTTATACATCTTTCTGCATTCATGGCGATTTCTTTTAAAACAATTTTTAAGGACTAGCTTTAGAATTGAAATGTTTTGTGTACATTGGCAGGGTTTCATGATTGAAGAAGATAAATAAACTCCAGATGAGATCAGGAGAGATTTTTATTTAAAAAGCTTAAGAGCAACACCCAATGTTTATAGAGATTCTTCTTCAAATTGAGTTTTGAGCAGTCTTGTGAAATCTTTGGATGAAGATAGCTGTAGATACTCATGCTCCTGTGGAAAGGTTCTTCAGGAGAGACGTCCACATTAAGGATCAAGGCAGGAGAGAGGAGCCTTCCCATTTTTGTCACAGTTGTTGGGACGTTGCTGTCACAGGCCCTGATGGGGCAAGGCTGAACCTCAGGCTAAATGGTGCTTCTGCGGCAGGTGGTCCTTGAAGGATCACACCCACCTCAGCCTGAGCTGTCTGACCTGGTTGTAGGTTTGGGTCCTTCACCGCACATCGGTTCTGATGTTCTATCACCCCCCCCCCAAGTTCCCTGGCTTCTTAATGGCTCAGGAACTGCTGCTGATGTTGATGATTAGTGCGGTGCAGAGGTTAAACTAAATTAAATTTGTTGCTTGCGACAGAAATAGTTCCACCACAAAGACCGCAGACTTCCCCGTCCCAGGATATAATCTCTTTCAGGTGTTTCCCAGACCCCACACAGCAGCTTCTCTCCACAAACACAGACACTGAACAGAATTAAACCTGCTTTTTATGCTGAATATAAGCAGCTGCCTAATTAGCAGTGATAGAAGATAAACCACTAGAAAAGTTCTTAACAAGAGGAAGCACTTGTCTTACATAAAGTATAGTTTATCACATGATCATAACAGATATAATTAACATTAAGTCATTAGCCATAGTTATAACTATAAAGAGGCAGAAATGACGCATCCATATCATTGGGACCTTGTGCAAGACTACCTAATCCAACAGTCAAAGACTGTGTTACGCCATCACATTAGGTGGAGCAAATACATCTCCAATATTAACTCTTTCACGTCCATTACTTTTTGCAACAGTCAGTGACTATCTATTCTTCAGCTCCTAACTGCTGATTTCCTCTTTTATGCAAAGTTTTTAATGGCCCCTTCAGTCAAGGGTGACCCACTGTGCAGGCTCTTCATCTGATTGGATGAGGTGCTGACACACCACTTTGTCTGTGTGCCTCTGATAAACAAGTTGTCATGTCATAAAGTACTTCTTAATGACCATGTTTGCTGGTTCACTTTTACTAGGCAGATCTTACTTGAGAAATGGCAGCAGGAAAAATCAGAAGGGCTTTTGCCCGAAACGTCGATTTCGCTGCTCCTTGGATGCTGCCTGAACTGCTGTGCTCTTCCAGCACCACTAATCCAGTAGCAGGAAAAATCACACAGAGAAGGCTGTACATGGGGCAACTGGAATACTGCCCTACAGAGTGAATTTGCTGATTCTAACTCACCTCCACAACAAAACCCAGGCCATAATGTGCCACATAAACAGCTTCTGGACTCATGCAGCCTCCTTCAAACTTGAATGCCAATTAATCATACTCCAAACTGCTCTCAATCCATCTACAATACAACTTCAACCTACTATAGGACTGACTATAACTTTGGATCTCGTCTCTGAATCATTCTCTATTTACAACCAGGTCATATCCACCCTTATTTCTTAGTTATGTCTCTCTAAGGTTCCCATATTCTTTGGTGTATGCATTTTGGCTGCCACTTCAGACCTGAACCCAATAGTTCAGCATTCTCTCTGATCCAGAGCTAAGCTTCCAACTATCTACTCTCTCCATCGCAAAAACCACAAATTACCAGATATATGACATCCCTTAACTCCGCCCTCACCTCAGCACAATTACAAAAGACTTGCACTTATATAATGACTTTCAAGTCAGATTATCCCAAAGCAATCTACAGCCACTCCAGTATTTTTGTCATGCATTGCTGTAGTGCAGGAATATCTGCTTTTGAAGCTCTCATTGACGTTTCTGATACCTCCACAATTAACAGTTTCAAAGTTCTCCTAATCTGCTTCCTGTGAAAACCTGTTCCGTGAAACCTAGATAAAATAGTTTTCCCGAGACCTTAATTGGATATCTGCAAGATTTATCAATGTTGCTCCACCCAAGCAGTTTACCTTTGTGTCTGTTTTACTTCAGTAGTGAATTAAACCTTGCCTTTCCTCTCCCTTTTTAGTATAATTTATTAGATTAGAAACTCTACAGTGTGGAAACAGGCCCTTCAGCCCAACAAGTCCAAACCAACCCTCTGAAGAGTAACCCATCTGGACCTATTTCCCTCTGACTAATACACCTAACACTATGGGCAATTTAGCATGGCCAATTCACCTGACCTGCACATCTTTGGACTGTGAGAGGAAACCGGAGCACCAGGAGGAATGTGCAAACTCCACACAGACAGTCGCCCAAGGCTGGAATCAAACCTGGGACCCTGGTGCTGTGAGGCAGCAGTACTAACCACTGAGCCACCGTATTTGATAAATAAATGTGCACAGCACCATAGGTTGTACACAGTGGTCTAATAATGTGATATTCTTCTTGTTTTTAAGGATATTGAGAGAGAATATTGTGTTGAAGTTTGAAAGAGTATATGTACAGCCTCAGCTGCCAGAATACAGAACAGCTAAGGGACTGGCTGTTCCAAAATAGATACAAGTAGCAATTGGCTGTTTAATGGATACCTGAGTTTTCATTGCTGTTTTACAACAATTCAAATTTAACCAATTAATTTAAATTATGCTCAGGATACTAAAAGAATTTGATTTTATTGTATTGACAATGTCGGACCAATGAGAGGAAACAATGTTGGGGGTATTAAAAACTTGGGCATTTTAAAAACTGGTCAGAGCAACTGCCATAGAGATAACACCATCTGAAGAAATAAACATCTTGCTCTCAAAGAAATCTCCGAAGGCACCATTTATCAAAAGGTACCTTTTCTCATAAAAGCAGTAGAAAGTAAGAAGATAACTCAAGGAGAAGACAGCAGAATCACAAAGACAGAACAAAGTAACAGTTTTGGAAGACTGGAAGGAAGACAGCATAAGAGTGTGTGGACTTAGTTATTGTAATGTTTAATAATTGTGTTATTGGAGCAGCATTTGTATAGAGTTGGGGTCAGATAGTAATTAGTTAAGAAAAAAGGGGCTGGGATTTGTTAATAGTTTTTGCTTAGTGTTCACTATTAGAGTAAAGGAAATAAATTATTTTTTTCTTTAAATAGCAGAAATCAGGGGTTTCCTTTCACTCATTCAGATTTTAACAGATTACGAGGCAAGGCAGCTTTTCTGGATGTTTTGGTTCTAATTAGCAGGGGGGTTCGACGGCCGCATTGTAACAATATTCTTAATAAAGCAATATAAAATTGATTTGAACGTTTGGGTTATGTTAGTCCATTCAGAACAGAGAATCGGTTCACAATAGATTCTTTGCATAGAAGATATAGTTTCAATAAGTAGAAGTCAAAGGATTCCAAAGTATGCTCCACCAAATCATTTACAAACAGCAAAGGATCAAAGTCACACCTTAGTACCATTGACTACCTCCAACATGAAACAAGTATCAGGAAATTGTAGCCACATACATCTGTATAGTCAGAGGAATAGACACTGTTCTCTGTTGCCAGGCATATGAATGTGCTCAAAAGGTATTTTGATCGGGAAGGAAAGCAAGAGGAGAAGATGTTAATGATTACAGCACAGAAGGAAGAACCAAGTTCAGAGGATTCCGAATTGGACATTCCTCAAATCAAATTGGACAGTGAAGAAGTTGTCAAAAATTGGGATAAATTATTGAGTTACCTTCCACAAGAAAATCGAAATGACCTGAAAGAGTTATTACTATCACATGGGGAGATATGTGGAAATAAACTGGGAAGTACTAATCTAACTGTGCATGATGTAGATATAGGAGATACTGTTCTGATTAAGTAACATCCTTATAGGCATAATTCTCTAACATTGGCACAGGTTCAGAAGGAGACAGAGTGCATGCTCCAAGATGGCATAATCGAAGTGAGTTACAGTGACTGGAGCTGACCCATAGTCATGGTGCCAAAGCCAGACGGTACCTAACGGTTATATGTGGACTATTGCAAAGTCACCGCCATTACAAGTACTGTTGCATATCCAATTCCACGGTTGGAGGACTGTGTTGAAAAAATGGAACAGGCAACTTACATTTCTCAGTTGGACTTGCTCAGAGGCTACCAGCATGTACCTCAGCTGAGACAGCAAAGGCAATTTCAACTTTCATAATGCCAAATGGACTATATCAGTTCATAGTCATGCCATTTGGTACGAAAAATGCTCCAGCCACATTTCAGAGATTAACTAATAAGGTCTTTGCCGGATTACCCAATTGTGATGTTTACATTGATGAAATGGTGATTTTAAGCACCATTTAAGACATTTGGATGGGTATATGAATAGGAAGGGTTTGAAGGGATATGGGCCAGCTGCTGGCAGGTGGGACTAGATTAGGTTGGGATATCTGGTCAGCATGGACGAGTTGTACCGAAGGGTCTGTTTCCATGCTGTACATCTCTATGACTCTATCTATGACTCTATGATTGAAAGTCCCAAAAACTGTGTTGCTTGCCCAGTGACTGGGTTGAGGATATCCCATCTAGGCTAAGAGAAACTTTGAGTGGTGGGGGAATGATCCAGTTGTCATACGTACCAATGATACATGTAGAAAGAGGAAAGAAATTCTGCTGAGGGATTATGAGCAGCTAGGCTCTAAATTAAAAAGCGGAACCAAAAAGGTAATAACCTCCAGATTACTACAGATTATTCTGGCTATTGAGGGAGTGCAGTGTAGGTTTACGAGGTCAATTCTTGGAATGGTGGGACTACCTTATGCTGAAAGACTTGAGCGACTGGGCTTGTATACCCTTGAGTTTTGAAGACTGAGAGGGGATTTGATTGAGACATATAAGATTATTAAAGGATTGGACACTCTGGAGGCAGGAAACATGTTTCCTTTGATGGGTGAGTGCCGAACCAGAGGACGCAGCTTAAAAATACGGGGTAGACCATTTAGGACAGAGATGAGGAGAAACTTCTTCACCCAGAGAGTGGTGGCTTTGTGGAATGCTCTGCTCCAGAGGGCAGTGGAGGCCCAGTCTCTGGATTCATTTAAGAAAGAGTTGGATAGAGCTCTCAAGGATAGTGAAATCAAGGGTTATGGAGATAAGGCAGGAACAGGTTACTGATTAAGGATGATCAGCCATGATCATATTGAATGGTGGTGCTGGCTCGAAGGGCAGAATGGCCTACTCCTGCACCTATTGTCTATTGTCTAAGAGCCACAAGCAAATTGACATAAGGTCAACAAGATTAGAGAGGTAAACAAGTGACTCAAAAATTGGTGTGAGAGAAATAGGTTCTAATTCATGGGACATTGCTACCAGTACTGGGGAAGGAGGGAGCTGTACCAATGGGACAGATTCCATCTGAATCATACTGGGATCTTAAGTCTTGGCAAATTGCATAAGTACGCTGTGGACAGGGCATTAAACTAAAGAGTGGGGCAGGGTCGGGGGAGGGGGGGGGGGTTTGGTGCAGGGTGTGGGTTCAGTTATGTTCAAAATTATGGAAAAGGTTAAGGATATGGTGGGGGAAAGGCTCAGCAGAGGTTATTAAAGTTTCCAGAACAAGCAGTACGGAAATGTGCAGGAAGCTAACTTCAGGCATAGTTAGGGGACAACTGTAAGAAGTAGGGGGCAGTCAACACAGGGCTGAGCGTATTGCACTTAAATACACACAGTAAACAACGTAAATGTGTGTAAATTGAAACTGGCAGGTACAATGTTGTGGGTATCACCGAGATGTGGCTCCAAGGTGATCAGGCTTGGGAACTAAATATTCAAGGATACATGTTTTATCAATAGGAACCGTAAAGGAGAAAAGACCCCGTGGGAGTTGGGTACAAGCCTCTTAGCTGTAGTCAGGCTGTGAGACAGAAAATTAATAAGGAAATAGAAAAGTCATGTAAGAAAGGCACTGTTACAATATTCACAGAGTCTTCAATATGCAAGTTGACTGGGAAAATCAGGTTAGTGGTGTATCTCAAGAAAAAGAATTCATGGAAAGTATAGGAGATGAATTTTCTTTTGGAGCAGTGTGTGATAGAGCCCACAGGGAGCAGGCAGTTCTGGATTTTATGATAATGTAATGAGGCAGCCTTGATTAGTGAGCTTAAGGTGAAGGAATTCTGAGTGGGCAGTGACCATAACATGGTAGAATTCAGGCTGCAGTTTGAGAGGGAGAAGGCAGAATCTGATGGAACAGGATTACAATTGAGTAAAGGTAACTACAAAGACATGAGGGAAGAGCAGGCTAGAGTTGATTTAAGGGGAGCCGAGCAGAGAAGATGGTGGAGCAGCAATGACAGGAGTTTCTGGGGGTAATTCAGGATGCACAGGCAGGCATTCATCTCAAGGAAGAAGAAACATATTAAGGGGAAGACAGGGAATCATGGCCTACAAGGGAAGTCAGGAATAGCATTGATGCAAAAAAAAATATACAATGTAGTGAAGATTAGTGGGAAGCTGGAGGATTGGGAAGACTTTAAAAACCAGCAGATGACAACTAAAAAAGCAGTAAGGGGGGTGAAAAGGTGAAATATGAAAGTAAGCTAGCTTGTAATATATGGTTGTGAGAGTGTTTTTTGATATCTAAAAGGTAAAAGAGAAGCAAGAGTGGGCATTGATCACTGGAAAATGAGAAATGAGGCTAGAGAAGTAGTAGTTAGGAACAAAGAAATAATGGAGGAATTGAATAGGTACTTTCTTTCAGTTTTTCACAGTGGAAGACACCAGCAGCATACCAGAACTTCAAGAGAGTCAGAAGGCAAGTGATTGTCATGGCCATCACTAAGATGCTGGACAAGCTGAAGGAGCTGAAGATGGATAAATCACCCAGACTAGAGGGATTGCACCCCAGAGTTCTGAAAGAGATAGCTGAGCAGATTGTAGACACTCTGACTTAATTCTGCTCCTATATCTTATGGGTTTATGGATTTTTATTTGATACTAGTGACGGTTGTAATGTCCAGTTTGGGTGATCCCTTTTCAAAAAAAAATGGTAGCTTTGTTGACAATTTCTTTACATCAACTTATCAAACAAAAAGAAAAATAACATTAAGCTTATCTAGAACAGACGATGAATAATCAGGCACACAGAATGAAATTCTCATTTCTGTTATCAAAACTGAAAACTAATTTTTAAATATTTACCAGTGAATATTCACAATTAGTGAATATTTTCTACTCAATGTTTAACAATTGGCCCAAATAAAGGGGGGAAAACTTGCATAAATATCTGCCCAAGAGCATAATACTGTAATGAATCATTCAAGGCAACACAAGAACTGACATTCCACCTGTCCCAAATGTTATGATGTAGCAATGTTTTTGTGCCTTTATTGAAGCGAGTGATTGAGTCTGCACATATACTTTAGCTTGTCATATTATAAAATTCAGAACTTTAGTGGCTATTCATAGATTGAAAGAATCAGCAGTAACGAATACAGGAATTGAAAGCAATAAATCATGTCTGGGAAAAGAAGGAATTGAAGTAACATGAATAAAACTGTTTTGATCTATTCAGTTGCATAACGACATGGTACGGCAACTGCTCTGCCCAGGATCATAAGAAACTACAGAAGGTTACGTGAATAGCCCAGATCAGCACGGAAGTCAACCTCCCATCCATGGACTCCTTACACTTCTCGTTGCCACGGAAAGGCTGTCAACGTCATCAAAGACCCCTCCACCTGGGTAATGCCCTCCTACAACAACTTCCTCAGGAAGAAGATACAGAAACTTGAACACAAAGGCGAACAGGTTCAGGAACAGCATCTTCCCTGCCGGTAATAGACTGATGAAAGGACTGTCTAACTTCAAATAATGCTGATCTTGCTTTGTGCTCCTCCTATGCAGTGTAACCTGTGTGCCTCACTCTGTCTAACCACTATATGATCTGTATGTCCTTGCTTGCTATGGTCTGCCTGTACTACTCACGAACAAAGCTTTTCACTGTACTTTGGTACACGTGACTACAATAAATCAAATCAAATTATGCTATAAGGACAACTGATTGTCCTGCAGAATAATTTAAGGAGTTAATCACAGGAAAGCTATATCTTCAACAGACAGTTAAGGCCAAATGTAACAAGGAACAGGGAAGCTACTTCTGATAAGAAGACAAGCTGCAGACTTGGGTTCTGAGGAAGGGTTACTGGACCCAAAATGACTCTGACTTCTCTTTATGGATGCTGCCAGAGCTGCTGAGTTTTTCTAACAACTTCCATTTTTAAAGCTGCAGACTTGATGGTTTCAGAGGAGCAGTCAATAATTTGGACATCATAGACATGAAGGATGAAAAGCTGTACAAGAATCCAACACCAGAACTCTTATTTAGCAGGACTTTGAACAACGAACACTGCATAAAGATCAAACCTATCAGAGATAGGCACTGTTGGTTGGAATTGTAGCTAAGTTCTACTATTAATCAGGTAATAGCCAAGTTGAATTGTGAGGTTTAACTTGCTTACTTGAGGGGTCTTATTTTGGTTGCAACATGCAATAAAGCTTAAATCATTGTTTCACTATTTGATTATGAGATTGTTTAATAAGTACTTGTGATTTACCCACAACAGGCTTTAAAGATTTATTTGGGAAAAAAATTTAATTAGCAATTGTATTTACTATTACCCCGGTACCTAGAGAAAGTGGAGCTTCCTTTTACTTCCTTGTCATAATTTTTTACAGTAGAGCAATCAGTGACTCATAACACTCATTAACATGCTGGAAGGGTACAGGTTGGGAGAAACAGATAGTCTGAGAATTACTGAGGAAATCAAGAGCTTTGACAGTTCTGGTGATGCTGTCAAATCAAACGTAACCTACAGTGAAAAGGATTTGAAGTGTTAATCAAAATGGTAAGACTCAGAGTACAAGGCACAAAGTCCAACAGCTGGCATTCTGATACATTGGGATTGATGGCAGAACAATCAAATCCAGAAAGATGGGCCCAACCCTAAGTGATTAATGCTTGAATAATTTAATAGCCCTTACCTGTTGATAAGAACACAAACATGACAATTGGTGTATCAATGGTTTATTTCAAGTTCTGACAAAATTGCTGTCAGTTTGTTTAAAAGGCCGTCGTTCAGGACATTAATCCAAGCTTGGGAAATGTTTAAGTAAAAATGGCAAATGCTAGAAATCCTCAGCATCACTGGAGTGAGAGAACACAGTTAACATTATCTCAATATCTCGATTTGGGGATGCCAGTGTTGGATTGGGGTGTACAAAATTAAAAATCACACAACACCAGGTTGTGTTTCCAAATAAACCTGTTGGACTATAACCTAATGTTGTGTGATTTTTAATTCAATATCTTGAGGTGGCCCAGGAACTACTTGTCTCTTCATACCAGAAATATGTACCAAATATGTTCACATCCTGGTCATATCCAAAAGCAATGAGCCACAGCCCAATATGAACTTATGACATGCTCCTGTTTCACCTGTTGCAACAACTATAGAGAAAGTTGTTCCTCTATAACCAATATGTCATGGAATTTGTAATCTGAAGCAACAAGGCTCATTACAGGCCTTGAATGAAATTATAAAGTTGCCTTGCACCACTCCCACGATGAGCATTTGGATTTGGATGAGAGAGAAGTCTTCCGGCTATAGGTTTCAGAGGTTAGAATCAACTAGGTAAAAACAATGACTGTAGATGCTGGAAACCAGATTCTGGATTAGTGGTGCTGGAAGAGCACAGCAGTTCAGGCAGCATCTGAGGAGCATTAAAATTGACGTTTTGGCAAAATCAGGATGAAGGGCTTTTGCCTGAAACGTCGATTTTACTGCTCCTCGGATGCTGCCTGAACTGCTGTGCTCTTCCAGCACCACTAATCCAGAATTCAGAGGTTAGAAGCCAAACCAACAATATCAGTATAAACCAGGCCACTGCAGGAATCTCAAAATGTCATTTGATTAAACCAATTGTATTTGACACGAGTGATTTTACAAATGGATTTCAGGCTTTAACTTAAATTACGTTTTAATATGCGTTATCAGACCTCCCAGAAGTTTTCACAGATCGTTTAGCAAGTTTATCTGATTTATTAAAAGTTCTGTTTACTTTAACCAATGAAAACATCTGATAAAATCTTGTTTATTTTAACATTTAAAAATGTTCCCTTCTATTGCCAGCCTCTTTATTAACTATTTGTCAAATGAGAGGAGGTTTGTTAAAATCTTGAATATACTAACTCTAATTTTAGAGTGAATAGTTATTATCTCCCATCAGGATGGCCTCAGGGTCCTCCACTTCTTCTTAGAAAGAAGATCTGAACCATCTCCATCCATCACCGCACTCCTCTGTCTGGCCAAGCTCCTTCTCACTTTGTACAACATTGACTTTATACCTTCTCACTTCCTTCAGGTCAAAGGCGTGGACATGGAACATTCCTTATTCCAACTCTATTTGGGTGCCTTCCCACAACTCTTTTTCTGGAATGTCAGTGGAGTCCCTGTAGGACCCATTGGTGATGCTTCCCTCTCTCGCTCTGAACTGTAAAAATTTATTAATTTCGCTTCCAATTTCCACTCTGCCATTCCCTTTACCTGGTCCACCTCTGACTCCTCCCTTCCCTTCCTTGACATCTCTGTTTCCATTTCTGGGGATAGGCTGGTCACCAATATCCATTACAAATGCACTGACACCCCCACAGTTACATCAACTATATATTTCACACCTGTTTCTGTAAGGACTCCATCCCATTCTCTCAGTTTTTCCATTTCCATTGCATCTGTCCTGATGATGCACCTTCTGCAGGAATAGATGACTCAAAAATGGCCACCTTTTTCCTCAACCGTGGATTCCTTGCTACTGAGGGGCCCTCAGCCATGTTCGACCCATCTCCCCTGCTTCTGCCCTCACCCCTTCCCTCTCCTCCCACAACAAGAATAGGGTCCCCCTGGTCCTCCCCTCCTATCCCATCAGCATCCGCTTTCAAAAGATTTTAAGCCTCCATTTCTGTTACCTCCAACAGGATGCCATGAACAGACACATATTCCACTCCCCTCCCTTGTCACCATTCCCTCTGGGACACTCTGGTCCATTCCTTCTCACATTCCCATAGCACCTTCCCTTGCAATCACAGAAGGTGCCCATTTACCTCCTCCTTCCTCCCCATCCAAGGCCCGAGACATACAGGTAAGCACATTATTTGTACTTACCTCAATCTAGTCTACATATTCGCAGCTCACAATGTGGTCTCCTCTATTTTGAGGAGAAGAAACTCGGACTGAGTGACTATTTTGCAAACACTCTGTTTGCAAAAAAGAAGCCAAACTTCCAGTCACTTTAACACACCACCATGTTCCTTGGCCAACATTTCAATCTCAGGCTTGCAGCAGTGTTCCAGCAGGCCTCAGTGCAAGCCTGAACAACAACATCTCACCTTCTTTTTCGGGATCCTGCGGTCTCTGGGACTCAATATCGAGTTTAATCATTTTACGGCCTGGTTCCATCTTCCCATCTTTTTTTTTTACCTATGCCACACCGAGTCTGTTATGACATGGATTGCTTTAAGCAGTCAGCTATTATCACACTAAATGCATTGCATTTGGTACAGCTCACCCATTTTCTCCTACTCTTAGCTCTTAGTATCACTTATACTTATTTAGCTTTTCTCCTGTCTGGCCAGGAGATTGCCATAAACTCCTGGTTTACCTACCCCTTTCAGGTCTCTCTCTGGGCTCAATGTCCACCTATCCGCACACCTCCCCCCCCAACTTGGCTTCAGCATAAATACGATTTTTTACTGAGCTGCTAACAGTTCTGATGAAAAAGCAGCAGACTTGGAACACCAACTCTGTTTTCTTGCACAGATCTTGCTAGACTGCTGAGTTTCTCCAGCCATTTCGATTTTTGATTCGGTTCATTATGAATGTACATTAGTGCAAGTTCTCATTTGTTCAAAACCTGCTTATTTAGTCATGATTGGCGCTGCAAGACGTGTCAGATTATGGACATAGATACCACTATTATGCGTGGGGACACCTCCCACCTTGTACATGGCAGGTACTCATGTGACTCAGCCAACGTTGTCTATCTTATACGTTGCAGGCAAGGATGCCCAGAGGCATGATACATTGGGGAAATCGAGCAAAGGCTATGACAACAGATGAATGGGCACTGCACAACAATCAATAGACAGGAGGGTTCCCTCCCAGTTGGGGAACACTTCAGTGGTCCAGGACATTCAGCCTCAGGCCTTCGGGTGACCGTTCTCCAAGGTGGACTTTTTGACAGGCAGCAGAGAAAAGTGGCCGAACAGAGGCTGATAGCTAACTTCGGTAACCATAGGGAGGGCCTCAACCGGAACCTTGGGTTCACGTCACATTACAGGAGATCACCATTGCACTATACACACACACAGATACTCCTACACACACACACATTCTCACACACACAAAGGCACTCCTATACACACATACACATGGACACACATACATGCACACAGACACCCACACACACCCTTACAGACACACACACTCCCACATTCACACATGCACCCCCTCACAGACTTAAGACACACTACACTCACTACACACACACATATACTTTCTCACACTCACAACCCCCACCCCAGACAGACACACACACAGACAGACAAAGACCCACATGCACACATATATTTTGTGGGGTGAATTTGTACTTGCAGCGTTACATTGTACTTTGCTCAAAAACTGCATGCATTCATGTAGAACTCTGAGTTCAAAAACTGCATGAATTTATGTAAAACTCCGTTATCACACTTTTTAGATTAGAATCAATCTAAACATCATGGCATAGACAGAGAACACAGGGGGCCAACACCTTCAACATACTGTCTAGCTATCACCATTGTTAACAGCTAACCTGAGAATGCAACCTTTTTAAAAAAAGGTTTTGTGATTTACACATGAAAGAAGTGAAACTATCACTGTATTCTAACAGATGAAAGGCTTAACAGACAATTAATTTTTCAATGTATAATTTCAGTTACATCACACTGTAAATTTTTGCTATAAATTCTGTGTGTTAGGATTGATAATTTTATTGGCTGTAATTTAATTTAATACTATGTCATTTGAGTTTATTTTAATTTGGGTTAAGTAAATATATTACATTACACTACATTCCTCCGCTCGCTGCACCTCCACCAAAACTTCCATCCATCAGAGCAACAGTTATTATAGCCGTATTTACTAGGCCTCCCTACCCCCAGGATCCCTGGGCCACCATATATGGCCCTTATGGCTATATAAAGGCCCGAATCAGTATCTATGTAATTTAGAAAGGGCCACCATGTCTTCTGAAATTGTTCTGTTCCATGGCGCACCATACTTGTCAGATAATCTTGGTGGACGTGCTCCATCACAAGTCTGCGCCACCCCGCAAGACTTGGAAGTTTCTCTAATATCTAGTTCATTAGAATGTTCTTCCGCGCACATTGTGTAAGAATGTTAAATAACCTGTTCCCGTGTTCACCCAAAGAGGACAGATGCGGTAAACCCAAAAGAAAGGATACCAGATTGTCCTTCAATTCCCAGGATCTTCTCCAGCTCATTCACTATGGCACTTTAATGTCCGCGGATCGTGTAGAAGGACCAAAAGCAATGTGTGAGGGTGCCTATGCTTATTTTACATTTGTGACATTTTCGAGAAGATCCTTTTTTAAACTTTGCTAACCTCTCTTGTGCCATATGGGCCCTGCGAAGAATCTTCAATTGCTTGTGCTTTATTGCATATTGAAATTTTCTTTACATTCCCCCATATATCCTCCCACGTTTCCGATGATATTTCTTCCCCTAATTCCTGATTCCAGGTCGCATGGAGTCTCTCCCTATCCCCCAAGGCACTCCCTCTCTGCAGATGGTATATGGTACTAACAGAGAGAGCGCCCCACATCGGAGCACTCTTCTTTCTATATCTGACTTGTAGGGCTGAGCCAAGAACATGGTCTTCTTCTGTATATAATCCCTAACCTGAAAATATCAAAAAAGGTCCCTATTAGAAATCTTGCATTTCTGACTTAATTGGTTAAAAGACATCAAGACCTCTCCTTCAAATGAATCTCCCAAACAGGAGATTCCCTTACCCTCCCATGTTCTAAAGCCGGAGTCCATTGACCCCGATCTAAATCCCAGGGCTCCCACTAAAGGGGTGAATGGCAAAGTCTTAAGCAAATTACCCTCACCCTGCCACATTATCCTCCATGCTTTCACTGTATTTATGATAATCGGGCTCTTACAGTGCTCAACTACAGATCTCATCTTGTCCATCGACAGTAAGTTGATGAGGGGACATCTCACCTATGAGACCTCAACATTAAGCCATATCAACCTTGATTCCTTACACACCCAGTCACCCACATATGACAGCAGGGCATCTATTTGGTATCTGTTTAGATCTGGGAGGTCCACTTCCCCCATATCCTACGGAAGTTGCAGCTGGTAAATTTAATTAGTGGGGGGCACCTATAGCACCAAATAAATGACCCAAGCCACCCAGCAAATCTCTGCAGTGCCTGTTTGGGTAACAACAACGGGAGCATCCTCATAGGATATGATAACTGAGGAAGAACATTCATTTTAATCAAGGTGTAGGTAGCCCCTCCCACTGCTGCAAGTCCTGCTTTATTCTCTCAAACAATTGTACAAAGTTAGCTCTGCACAGCTGACTGAAGGTAAGGGTAATAAAAATTCCCAGACAGAGAAAACCTTTCCATGACCACCTAAAAGGAAACTGCATTCCGTCCTCCAGCTTCGGTACTTGCACCAATCCCCCACCAAGGGCATGACTTCCGACTTTGAAAAGTTTATCCTGTATCCAGAAAACCTGCTGAATAATTGAATTTTTTGTATTAGCCAGGGTACTGACCTTTCCAGGTTAGCCAGAAACAGAAGGACATCATCCGCATAAAGAGTAACTTTGTGTTCCCTAATTCCCACCTTTGATGCCACTATTTCAGGGTCCTTTCAGATAGCCTCTACCGATGGCTCAATTACTAAGGTAAATAGCAGCAGCGAGAGGGGTCATCCCTGTCGGCTACTTCTCCCCAAACTAAAATTGTTCTATTTGACCCCATTTGCAATAACCCCCACCTTGGGGTCTTTATATAACCTGTCAAAGTCCCCTCCCAGACCAAAGCGATCATTCCACCCAATCAAAAGTCTTTTCCGCATCGAGGGAGACCACCAAGGCCTGAATCAATCACTGTTGCCATACTTCACTATGTTCAATACATTCCTGATATTATTAGAGGTGCTGTGGTCCTTGATAAAACCCATCTGATCCTCTTTTATAATAATAGGTAACACCTTTTCTATCAACAAATCCAGCACTTTTGATAAAATTTTGAAGTCCACATTCAACAACAACATGGATCTACATGACATGCAGTCCTCGGGGTCTTTCCCTTTCTTTAAAATAAAGGAGATATTGGCCTCCCGAAGAGAGGCCTGAAGGCAATCCTGGCTATAAGAATGACTATATATCCCCAGAAGTGGTTCAGTTAACATGTGTATAAACTCCTTGTAAAATTCACTCGGGAACCTGTCTGGACCGGGTGCCTTGCCACCTTGGAGCTGCCTTACCGCCTCTTGCCCCATACCGTCAGAGGTGCATTTAAAGGGGAGGCCTATCGGCGTTTATACTGGGGAGCTCCAGGTTTTCAAAAAAAGATTCCATTCTCGCTACTCCATCCTCACAGCCCTCCGAATGGTCTAACTCTGCATAGAATTCTCAAAATCTGGCATTAACCTTTTTCGGCTCACAAGTGATGTTGCCAGTTCTCTCCCTAATAGACACAATGGAGTGCAAAGCACTTTTCTTGCGAGCCAGGTAAGCCAGGTATCTACCTGGCTTATCCCCATATTCAAACAGCCTTTGCTTTGCAAAGGCAACGCATCTCTTCACTGCTCGTGTGAGCCCAGAGTCCAGAGCAGCCCAAAGAGCCGGGACCCGTTGTAACTTAACCACAGATGGTCTGTTACAATACGCTGACTCAGCTGCCTTCAGCAAGGCTTCAAGCATCCGCTGCTGCTCTTCTGTCTGCCTCTTTCTCATTCTTGAGTATGAAATAATCAGACACCTTAAAAAAGCCTTGCTGATCTCCCAAAGTATCAATGGATTACTAGTACCCTAATTGATATGTCCCAAAAAGCCCTGAACTCTCTTGCACTGTACTGTACAAAGTTGCCATCCTTCAACAGAAATGGATCCATGTGCCAGTGCTGTGTGTCTATTCCACTACCCTTGGTTTTAACATCCAAATACAATGCTGCATGGTCCGAATTAGTTATGTTCCCAATCCTGCAGGCCAACATCAAGTCTAAACAAACTGATGGAACAAGAAACATATCCATTCTTGTGTGGCACTTGTGCAGGTTGGAGTAAAAGGTAAAATCCCTCCCATTAGGGTGGAGATACCACCACACATCCACCAGCCTCAACTCCTTACACAAGTCCACTAACTGTCGAGACTGCAGAGATGTACATGACACACCCCTTGGCATCCTGTATACCTCAGGATCCATGAGATGATTAAAGTCTCCTCGTATAATCATGCAGTGCATCTCAAGAGCCATTAATTTAGAGACCGCATCAATTAAAAATTTAAGAGGATGCATTGGGAAACAATAAACGCTCATGATGCCATACCCTTCTCTGTGTACTGGTGCTTTGAGAATCCTTGATTTGATCTATCACCTGAAATGGGAGATTCCTTCACACCAGTATGGGCCACTACTCTGCTTTTGGAATTGAAGGAGGAGAAGAATACCTTATCGTATTCCCCCTGCTGTAACTTCAGATGTTCCCTATCGGGTAAATGTATCTCTTGCAGCAGAGCGATGTCAACCCTTTCCTTCTTAAGATTTGAAAGCACCTTGTTCCTTTTAACAGGGGAATGGCTCCCCTTTATATTCCAGGTGGACCAACTGCACAGATTGCTAGCCACACTACAGCCTGTAGTCCCCCGAGAGGAAGAAGACCATTCAATGTGCAGCGAGTGGAAAAAAAAAGACTTTATTAAATCTAAAAACTATTCCTACAAATACTACTAAAATTAAGAAGCTAACCACTACTCCTAACTTGAACAAACACAAAAACCGCAAATCTCCAGAGATCTCCCCCATCGCCCATAGGAGGCATTCACTCCCAACCTTACAGCTATCCTGGCACCTTCCAGTTAAGGCTACGTCTCAAACCCAGGCTATGGAAAAAAAAATGTTATTTACACTCCTGCAAGTTAACAATGGACGCCCCCCCCCCCCCTCTATATCTCAACTCCACACATCTTTACACCAAAGAAGTAACCACCTCTCACACAGAAAAAGAGAACAGTAAAATAACAGATAACCAAACGGATATAATAGAAAACAAATCAGACTTTACACCAAAGGAATACCAAGCCTATAAGGCCCGAGATGACAAAAGGGAAAAGAACAAAGAAAGAGAAGATAAAAAAATTGTTGTGCCCTTATCCGCACACATCTTTTCCTCTTTCCCCCACAGTCCAAGTCTATTATTTCAGCGAGTTCAAAAAATCTTTTGCTTTCTGCGCTGAGTCGAAATTGTAGACAGGAACCCCATAATTAAAATGTAGTACTGCTGGATACCTCAGAGAATATTGAATATTTAAGTCTCTTAACCTTTTCTTTCCGTCATCAAAAGTCTTCTTTTTCTTAATGATGGTCCCAGAAAAGTCTTGAAAAAATATTATCCTTGAACCTTTATAAACCAGAGCCAGTGGCTCTCTTCCCAGTCTTCTGGATGTTTCTATTATTAACTGCTTTTCTTAATAGTGCTGGAGTCACACTAGGATCGGGTGGGGGCGCAGATCTGACCCGGACCTGTGTATCGCAATCTACCCAGCCCAACTCGATCTCCAACCCCAGTAACTTTGGGAGCTACTTTCTCAAGAAACTCAGCCAGGTTTTCGCCCTCCTCATGTAAGTTTTCAAAAATCGAGGTTGTCGACCTGTTCCAGCAAGTCCTCAACCTGGCCTTCCAAGGTTTGGACCCGCCCCTTGGAGTTCTCCGTCGTGGTCTCCGAGGCCGCGGTCCTTTGCTCAACCGCTTCCACGCACCAATCCAAACTCTGTGAAGAGATGCTGCTGCTTCACCAAGCTTAAAGGTGCAGCCACGGGGTTGAGGCAGCAGCTAAGGGTGCGCCTGACACAGTACGGGAGTGCTCTGCCCACTGTAGTCCCCCAGCTCCCTTTCCCTTAGCTGTTTTTATTTCGACTCCAAAACCTCCAAGTCCTAATGTTCTAGGGTCCTAGGTGCTCTACCTGTTTTATACTAAACATTTTCCTTGGGGTGGCTAATGGTGCAATTGGTGGGCAGGGGGGGTGGGGCATCAAGAACCCACCTTGCCTGGGGTATGGCACAGAGCCCATTACACAGCAGATGCTTCAGAATGCCGCCATCTTGAATCTCCCAATACCTGCTGTTTAAATTGCAGATCAGTGATTGTTGATGTGAGGCCTGGTGACAAAGATGGATCAGCCCACTATACTGCCAGAGGAATTGGTGGAGGTTGGTACAATTGCAGCACATTTGCAACATCTGAAAGGCATCTGGATGGTACATGAATAGGAAATGTTTAGAGAGATATGGGTCAAAAGCTGACAAGTTGGACTAGATTAATTTAGGATATCTGATCAGCATGGATGAGTTGGACCGAAGAGTCTGTTTCCATGCTGTCTATCTCTAGGACCCCATAACTTGTGGATTTTAGGGCCATGGATTTCAAATTATGAGAGCATTTATATAGATTATGTCTGTTTTCTCTGATATTTAGAAGGTTAAGGGGTGATCTGATTAAAGTTTTCCAGATATTAACAAGAAAAGACAGGGACAGGTGCATAGTTTAAAACATTAGGACTACACCATTCAAGAGAGATGTTAAGAAGGACTTCAGACACAAAGGATAATGGATGTTTGGTAACTTGTTTCCACAAAAGGCAGTGGATGCTGACTCGGTTTTTAGATTTAATTCTGAGACAAATTTTTGTTCAGCAATGATATTAAGGGAGGAAATGGAGGCAGGAAATTGAGTTAAGGTTTAGATCAGCTATGATGGCAGAGCAGACTCGAGGAACTGGTGGCCTACTCCTGTTCCTACGCTCCTATGGTGTGTATGTTTCAGAGGTTGAGAGTGTATTGCTGGAAAAGCACAGCAGGTCAGGCAACATCCAAGGAGTAGGAGAATCAACCTTTTGGGCCAGAGCCCTTCATCAGCCCTTCCTGATGAAGGGTTCCAGCCTGAAATATTGATTCTCCTGCTCCTCGGATGCTGCCTGACCTGCTGTGCTTTTCCAGCAACACACTCTCAACTCTGATCTCCAGCACCTGCAGACCTCACTTTCTCCAATGTTTCAGAGGTCGCTGGGCATCTCTGTGCTCCCATTATTGATACCAAATCTTAAGGACTACATCTTTAGTTTTCTAACTGTTCAGTGGTAAATCTGCAATGGCTACTCCTCTTGATTCCCACATTATTTCAATGGGAGATATCAAAAGGAGCCTTAATCTGGTTAGATGGTGGAATGGGGGTGGGGGGAGTGGGGGTTATGGGGTGGGTACAAGGAAGTCAGCAAGAAAATAATCAAAATTAAGAAAATACAAGTGCAGAGCCAAGGCGGCAGAACTGGAAAGTTTGATCGAGATTGCAGTCTAAAGGTGGACTTTTAAAAAGGTTCTAAATGTAGATTACATTAATGTAGAAGGCTCGAAATCCAACAGTGGAAAGAAGGCATGCATGAAAAACAGGAGCTGAAAGACTGAAGTTTGCAAGAAGGGCCCTTGGATTAGACAAGATTGTCGAGATAGAGAGAGAAAAAGCCTGAAGGAATTTGAAATCAAGGATTGTTTATTACAATGTGGACAGGGAGTCAATGTAGATCAGCAGTATATCATTCAGCCTCTTGAACCTGTTTAACTACTCAATTGGAATATGATTAGTCTGTACCTCAATTTAATTTATTTGCCCTTTCTTTGTTCTCCTTAATACTTTGACGTAACAAAAAGAAACTTCAATCTTGGAAATTTCAGATTAACCACATCCACAACTTATTTTGGAGAAAATTCTAGATTTCCACTGTCCTTTGAGCGGAAAGGTTCTGTCTGATTTTACTCCTAAATATCAATGTTTAGTTTTCAGGTTATGCATTCTTGTTCCAAACACTACTTCAAAATGTTTTTCCTGTTATCTTTCTTCATTTCAAATGAATCAAGACAGTGGAGTTCATGATTGTGAACATAACAAAGATTTCAGACTTCCTAATGTTCAGAGGAACTTTGACTTAATCATTAATTGGATAAGTAATCCAAGTCAGACAATTTGACAGCGCAGAGATACTCATGGAATTAAGAGAAGTTGCAGAGGTAGAAATGGATGGCATTGTCGTATGACAGGATGCCAAGTGTTCCTGAGAGTTATTAAGTGGATGAAGAGGGGAAAATGTGAAGATAAATGCTTAAGGGAAGAGTTAGAGAAGTCCCTATTTGAAATTCACTGGTTCCATTTTGACTGCAAAGAGTAGTACCACCTAAAATAGCTACTCTGCCAGATTCGTGGCAAATATGGAATTGATGAGACAAAAATAAAAGAGGCTATGAAAGTGAATTATGTGATAAATTTGATCAAGTACTGCAGAGAGATCAAGATGAATAATGAAAATAATCCACAGTGATCATAGTCACAGAGAACAGCTGTTGATGACTTGTGTCCTGGTTTGTCACAATGTGATCAATAGGTTGGAAAATGTGCAGACAGGATTTGAATAAGATTTGGAAAATGACAACACACGTAAGGACTACAAGGCTTGTTTAGGAGGGCAGAGATAAGTTGGTAGTTGGAGAAATCAAAACAGTAAAGCATAATTTTATTTTTTTAAGAAAGATCTATTGTGGAGAGCAATTTTGAAGGGACTCAAAATGCTAATTCTGTTTCACTCTTCTCAGATGCTGATGAACCATTGGGTTTCTTTAGGACTTTGATTTTATTTCAGATCTCAAGCACCCATAATATTTTGTTGAATGGAATAAAATAAAATTCTGAGGAAGAAAGATGCCCCACTCTTGTCAACTTTATAATCAAAATTTGTAAACTGAAGAGAAAACTACAAGGCCACATTTCTATTTTCCCATTGGAACATGCTCAGAACAGGTTGTTGTTCTTAATTTATTTACCTCGATTAGCTTTAACATGGTGAGCTCGCAATGGCATTTTGGACACTGAAAAGGTTATCACTGCAAGAGCAGACAAATCATTGTCGTGTCAAAAGAGAGAGCAGAAGAGAAAGGATACAGCCCCTTAAAAGGGCAAAAGAGAGTTCAAAGTCATAAAAGTTTTAATTTTGTCTACAATATTTTCAGTTCCTAATGCAGATTCCTTTACACTGAGGAATTGGGTTACTGCTTTGCAGAACACCAACTTTTTCTGCGAAATTGACTTCCCAGTTACTTTCATTTCAAGAAACCATCTTATTCCCATACAAACATTTCCACCCTGTACCTCAGCACCAACTAGAGGAACAACTTCTCATTTTTTAACTAGGACTTTACAGCCTCTAGGATTCAACACTAAATGTAACAACTTCAGGGAAGACCACATTCTCCATTTACAACTCCTGGCTCATTGACCTCTGGCCATGTCTTGTTGACTTTGCTCTCAGCATAGTGGACCAACTTTCTCCTTTTCAAAATTATCATTTAAATCAACTTTATATCCCAAAGGCCCTCTACCACCATTAGTACACCTGTTGCCTTTTCCTCCAGACACCCATAGCATCTGTTCCACTCATTTTTCATCCTTCTCTGTATGCATAAAAGTCATCATTTTCCAAACAATTTTCAGTTGGGAAGACCTCATACAGGAAGTCTGTTTCTGTGCTGTACATCTCCATAACTCTATGACTTGAACTATGTTTCGCTCTCCATAGATGCTGCCAGACTCGCCAGTTTCTTGAGCATTTTCTGTTTTCACTCCAAAAATTTAGCATCTGCATCATTTTGCATTTATTAGATATTTTGCTTGACCTTGGATTTAATGTATGTCTGGGAAAAAAGTCCATATTTATTGCCCAAGTAGAGGGAGGGGTACCCACTAGCAACCCTGCTCCATTTTAAAGGCATTGTAACATGTTTCATGGACTAATATTTCCTCTTTCCAGGTGGCCTTTGGATCATCAGTTCTGAAGAAGAGTCAATGGACTCAAAACATTAACTCTGTTGTCTCTCCACAGATGCTGCCAGACTTGCTGAGTTGATTAGATTAGATTCCCTACAGTGTGGAAACATGCCCTTTGGCCCAACCAGTCCACACCGACCCTCCAAAGAGTAACCCACCCAGACCCACTTCCCTCTGACTAATGCACCTACCACTATGGGCAATTTGGCATGGCCAATTTGCCTGACCTGCACATCTTTGGACTGTGGGAGGAAACCAGAGCTCCGGAAGAAACCCACGCAGAGAATGTGCAAACTCCACACAGGCAGTCGGCCGAGGCTGAAATCAAACCTGGGACCCTGGTGCTGTGAGGCAGCAGTGCTAACCACTGAGCCACTGTGCCACCCATCTTCCCAAAATATCTGTTTTGTTGGGATAGATATTGCACTGGTGTTTGATGACCTCCTGTGGCCACAATAGAGAGAGCAGCTTTAGTTTGGATCAACTTCAAAAATGTGATTCAAAAATGCAACAGTGGGACAATAGGGATACATTTCTTTAAATACTTCTGTATCTTGTAGGCAAATGAATGATTTGCAGCTGGATCAGTCTGCAGGGTGCTGCACTTGCAGGAAGTGTGGGTAGAAAAATGAGGCCACACTGTTGTAGCTTAATTTCAAATCCTACCTCTATTTGCACAACCTCCTACTGATGGCATAGGATCCCAGTATCACCTTAAAATAAAGAGAAGTTGGTGATATAAAAGAAAGCAAGTGAAAGAGAGAAATAGGAGAATCACTTACAGCTCCACTGGATCATTTTTGTTTCTTGTCTGATTATCATTCCTTTTATCACTTAATAACGTCTGCCATTCACAAACCTTCCCTTTTGTTTTGCTCTATCCTATTTTTGCCAGCTCTTCTCTTGCTTATCAGCTGCCCATCTCTGACATTTTCCAGTTTTGATGTAAGGACATTCATGTTAACTCTGCTCCTCTTGCCACAGTAGCTGTCTGACCTCAGAGGGTTTCCAACAGTTTCTATTTCAAAATTCCAGCATTTGCAATGTTTTGCTTTCATTTTAGAGAAATGAGAAACATATAAACAAAATAAAAGTGATATGTATACAAAGCTTTAGTCAAGAATGTTGCTGCATTTTGTTTCTTCCACCAGGAATAGTGAGAGCACACCCTAGCAAATAGAGAGCACTAATTTTTAATGGAGCTCAAGCAATTTCCTAAGAAATATTCCCTGTGAGCATCATCAAAAAAAGGCAGGCATAAGTGCAGCACATAAGACACAAGAGCAGAAGTCTGCTCTGCCATGATCTTATTTAATAATCATCAACTCCACCTTTTCCCAACAAGACTGGTTCTCTCACTGAGTAACTGTCCGTTTCAAATCATTATTAAGCAGAAAAGTCAAAATGAGGTAGCTACTGTGTGCTTAGCATACAAGTTACAGAAGCATATCTGATTATGATCTTGAAAAATGGTCTTGGCAATGTTTAACTTTCTTAATGTGTACTCATTATGAGCAAAAATTGGAATGGCTTGGCTGCTTCTATTCCATGCAGAGAACCATCTGCAATGAATTATCTTTCCATTGTTGCACTCTGACGTCTGGAATCTCCCAAAGATTCATCCTTAGATCCTATTCTACTTTTTATCTCAACAGTATCATCTAAAAACATAACATCAAGTTCCAGTGTACTGATTGCACTCAATAAATGCAGAGAAGTTTATGTGTTTCAAATAAAACAGCTTAAACATAGTAGCTCATCTTTTCAGGGAAAAGACAGTTCTGTAAACTTAAGTTGAAATCAACGATTTCAGTCTCATTCAAAATGAGTTAATAGAACTTTTCATTATGCGTAAAATATCAAGGTGAGCTTGTGTAGCCTGTTCTGTAGCATTGTAATTTTTTTCAATGAAAAGGCACTAATTATTTGTTGCTCAATTATGAATAATTTTTAATGTAGTAATTTGCAATGTCTTGAAATCATAGACCCGTGCAGCAGTGAAACTCAAAATATCTAAACTCAAAGAGACACAACAGTTTGAAATAATTAATAGAATTATACAGCTCAAAAGGTACAATTTAGCTCATGATAAATGGTGCAATTTTAAAGGGGGAGCAGAAACAGAAAGATGTAGGAGTGTGGCAAGATGAGTTGAGAAGGATAGGAAACAAACAGGATCCTTGGTTTTATTAAGAATACAAAATCCAAAGAAGTTATGCTAAATCTTCATAAAATTCTACACAGGTTTCAACTGGAGGACTTGACTCATTTCCAAGCACCAAATCTTTGGAATGCTATCAAAGTATTAGAGAATGTGCAGGGATGATTAACAACAGCACTCGTTGTTGCATTGATATGGAGAGAGACAAGAGAAGTTGGGATGTTCACCTTAGGGGAGAGGAGATTAAGAGAGGATTGATAAAAGTATTCAAATCTTTAATTTTGTCTCTTTATTTATCAAAACAAGAATTATAAACCAGAAGAAAGAAATTTATGGCAATCAACAAAACAACTAGAGGTGAGACAAGGGAAAATCATGACACAGTGAGTTGTTAAGATCTGAAATGCGCTGTCTAAAAGAGTGCTGAAAGCAAACGCAATAATAGCTTAGAGTTTGTGGTCTTTGGCAAACAAACAAAATCAACAGTTCGTTATACTAACACTTACCCACAGACTCTCTTTAGGTTTGTCACTAAAGCTTGCAATGATTATACCATGGCAACTTCTAAAGGGTATTTGTCCGATCAAGCACGTAACTATGTCTTATTAATCAATCAGTTTGAAGAATACTGTATGATTTGCAGAGTCTGAACTAGGAAGTGCAGGATGGAATGTAGTTCAGTGAGGAATCATGTACAGAAAACAAAAAAGGAAAGAAACATTAAATTTGGACATAAAAGGAGCAGGAGGGAAAAAAAAATGAAGAAATCGTCTTCAAAATGTCCAAAAACAATTCACATCTGAAATAATTGAGAGGTTGTTTGGTAATAATTAAGGCTTATCAGGCGATTAAAAAAAGCATGTTGGTTAGGTCACAGCTGAGTACAGTGCATAGTTCTAGTCGCCACACTGTAGAAGGATGTGATTACACTGGAGGGGTGCAGAGAAAATTCACCAGGATGTTGTCTGGGAAGGAGTATTTTAGCTATGAAGAGAGACTGGATATGATTGAGTCATTTACTTGTGAATGGACAAGGTTGAGGAGGGGCCTGATTGAGGTGTATAAGTTTATGAATGAACAGGGTTGGTCGAAAGCAGTTGAGGGATCAAGAAGGAAGGACTCTTTTAAAGTAAAAGGCAGGGGTTTAAAGGGGATTAGAGGAATATTTTTATATATATTCATTGAAAAATGTTTACACTTGTTACAAAAAAACAAAAAGCTATAGAAGTACAAAAATACAGAAAAGTAGAAATAATACTACATTATTGTAATATAATAATGTTAACAATAAATTATTCTTTGAGATACTCATATTGACACACAATTTTCGGGGTCTTTCCTCTTTCTTTAAAATGAGGAGATACTGGCCTGCCCACGAGAGGGCGGAGGGCAATCCTGGCTATAAGAATGACTATATATCTCCAGAAGTGGTTCAGCTAACATGCGTATAAACTCCTTGTAAAATTCACTTGGGAACCCATCTGGACCAGGTGCCTTGCCACCTTGGAGTTGCCTTACCGCCTCTTGCCCTGTACCATAAAGGTGCATTTAAAAGAGAGGCCTGATTGCCGTTTATACCGGGGAGGTCCAGGTTTTCAAAAAAAAGATTCCATTCTCGCCACACCATCCTCACAGCCCTCCGACCGGTATAACTAGATTAGATTACATACAGTGCAGAAACAGGCCCTTCAGCCCAACAAGTCCACACCAACCCGCAACCCACCCAGACCCATTCCCCTAACACTACGGACAATTTAGCATGGCCAATTCACCTAACCTGCACATTTTTGGACTGTGGGAGGAAACCAGAGCACCGGGAGGAAACCCACGCAGACACAGGGAGAATGTGCAAACTCCACACAGTCACCTGAGGTGGGAATTGAACCCAGGTCTCTGGCGCTGTGAGGCAGCAGTGCTAACCACTGAACCACCATGCCACTCACACTGCATAGAACCCCCAAAATCTGGCATTAATCTTTTTCAGCTCACAAGTGATGTTGCCAGTTCTCTCCCTAATAGACACAATGGACTGTGGAGCACTTTTCTTCCTTACCTGACTTATCCCCATATTCAAACAGACTTTGCTTTGCAAAGGAGACCCCACTCTTCGTCGCTCGTGTGAGCACTGAGTCCAGAGCAGCCTGGAGAGCCGGGACCCATTGTAACTTAACCACAGATGGTCTGTTATAATATGCCGCTCGGCTGGCTTCAGCGAGGCTTCAAGCATCTGCTGCTGCTCTTCTGACTGTCTCTTTCTCGTTCTTGAGTATGAAATCATCAGACCCCTTAAAAATGCCTTGGTGGTCTCCCAAAGCACTGATGGATTACTGGCTGTCTCTAGTCGATGACCCAAAAGCCCTGAACCCCCTTTTATGTACTGTACAAAGTTGCCATCCCTCAACAGAAATGGGTCCATGTGCCAGTGTGGTGTATCTATTCCACTAGCCTTGATTTTAACATCTAAGTACACTGCTGCATGGTCCAAAATAGTTATGTTCCCAATTCTGCAGGCCAACACCAAGTCGAAAAAACCGATAGAACAAAGAATATATCAATTCTTGTGTGACACTTGCGTGGGTTGGAGTAAAAGTTAAAATCCCTCCCATTAGGTTGGAGACACCTTCACACATCCACTAGCCTCAACTTATTACACCAGTCCAGTAACTGTCTATACTGCAGAGGTGTACCCAACACACCCCTTGGTATCCTGTCTACCCCAGGGGCTCTAAGGCGATTAAAGTGTCCTCCTATAATCATACAGTGCACCTCAAGAGCCATTAATTTAGAGACCGCGTCAATTAAAAATTTAAGAGAATGCATTGGGAGACAATAAACGCTCAGGATGCCATACTCTTCTCTGTGTACTGGTGCCTTGAGAATGATGAACTGTCCACACTCATCATTGATTTGATCTATCAACTGAAATGGGAGGTTCCTTCATACCAGTATGGACACTCCTCTGATTTTGGAGTTGAAGGAGGAGAAGCATACCCTATCCTATACCCCCCCTGCTGTAACTTCAGATGTTCCCTATCAGTTAAATGTATCTCCTGAAACAGAGCAATGCCAACCCTTTCCTTCTTAAGATTTGAAAGCACCGTGTTCCTTTTAATGGGGGAATGGCTCCACTTCATATTTCAGGTGCACCATCTGCACAGATCGCTCACCATGACTGCACATTACAGCCCGCGGTCCCCCGAGAGGAAGAAGACCATTTAATGTGTGACGAGTAGAAAAAACACAGACTTTACCAAATCTGAAAACTATTCATACTAAAACTACTAAAACAAAGAAACTAACTACTCCTCCTAACTTGAACAAACAAACACAAAACCCACAAATCTCCAGAGATCTCCCCCCTTGCCCATAGGGGGCATTCACTCCCAACCTTACAGCCATCCTGGCACCTTCTAGTTAAGGCCGTGTCCCAAACCCAGGCTAGGGAAAAAAAATGTTATTTACACTCCTGCAAGTTAACAATGGACGCCCTCCCCTCCCCCTCTATATCACAACTCCACACATCTTTACACCAAAGAAATAACCACCCCTCACCGAGAAAAACAGAACAGTAAAATAACAGATAATGACCAAACGGATATAATATGAAACAAATCAGATTTTACACCAAAACAATACCAAGCCTATAAGGCCCGAGAGGACAAAAGGGAAAAGAACAAAGAAAGGGAAGATTAAAAAATTATTATGCCCTTATCCGCACACATCTTTTCCTCTTTCCCCCTCATTCCATCATTTCACTGAGTTCACAAATTGTTTTGCTTTTTCCGCCAAGTCGTAGTTATAGGCAGATCCCCCATAATTAAAATGTAGTACTGCCGGGTACCTCAGAGAATATTGATTATTTAAGTCTCTTAACTTTTTCTTAACTTCATCAAAAGCCTCCCTATTCTTAATTATGGCACCAGAAAACTATGTTATGATGTGTCATAACATTCAAGGCAATGGACCTAATACAGGAAAGTAGGACTGTAGTCGGTAGTAGTATATTTCTGGCAGTACAGACTCAATGGGCTGAAGGTATCATTGTATAATTCTATGATTGTACTTAAATTGGAATGCAAAAGCCATTTTTTTTATTAATGAGTTTAATGGATATTTATCACATCAGTATGATAACTGATAACCTCTTCAATAAATTGTGTGCTGAATGTTATTTCAACTGCAAAATGCACACTATTAGCCGATTATGACATAGGAACAAAATTAGGCCATTCGACCCATCGAGTCTACTCTGCTAATTGTTCGTGGCTGATATGTTTCTCAACCCCACTCTCCTGCCTTCCCTCACATCCTTTGACCCCCTAATAAAGATTCAATATATCTCTGTCTTAAATACACTCAATGACTTGTTCTGCACAGACTTCTGTGGCAATGAGTTCCACAGCTATACTATCCTCCGGTTGAAGAAATTCCTCATCTCAGTCCTACGTGGTTGTACCTTTATTCTGAGGCTTCATCCTCAAGTCCTAGCCTCCTCTGCTAGTAAAAACATCTTCTCCACATCCACTCCATCCAGGCCTCTCAATTTTCGGTAAGTTTCAATGAGATTCCCCCCCATTCTCCTAAACTATGTCAAGTATAGGCTGAGAGTCTTCAACAGCTCCTCATATGACAAACCCTTTCACCCCAGATCATTTCTGTGACCCTCCAAGGCCGCAACATCATTCCTTAGAAACAGGGACCAAATCTGTTAGCAATATTTTAACTGCGATCTGACCAGAGCTTTGGGCAATCTCAGCAATACATCTCTATTCTTGCATTCTAGTCCTCTCAAAATGAATGCTTATATTGCATTTGCCTTCCTAACTACCAAATGAACTTCCATGTTAACCTTAGGAAAATCCTGAACTAGAACTTCTAAGTCCCTTGATGCTTCAAACTTCTGAAGACTTCCTAATTTAGACAATAGTCTATGCCTCTATTCTTCCTACCAAGAGTGCATAACCTCACACTTTCCCCATAGTATTCCATTTGCCACATATTTGCTCAGCCTCTTAGCTTGTCCAAGTGCTTCTGCAGCATCCCTTCATCTTCAACACTATCTCTCCCTCCACCTATCTTTGTGTCAACTGCAAACTTAGAAACATCAGTTCCTTCATCCAGATGACGAATGGATAATGTAAATAGTTGTGGTTCCAACAATGACCTCTGCGAAACTCTACTAGTCACCAGTTGCCATCCTGAAAATGACCCTTAATCTACACTCTATCTCCTGCCAGTTAGCTAATCTTTCATCTTTGCCAGTACTTTGCCCCAACACCATGTGCGCTTGTCTTATTTAGCAGTCTTCTATATGGCACCTTGTCAAAAGCCTTTTGGAAATCCAAATAGATCATGTCCATTGCTGCTTCTTTGCTTAACTCGCTCATTATCTCCTCAAAGAATTCTAACAGATTTGTTCAGAGATGATCTCCCCTCAAGAAAGCTGTGCTGACTCAGCCCTATTTTATCATACATATCCAAGTATTCTTCATTCTTGTTCTTAATAATGAAAATCTTACCAACAACCAATGTCAGGCTAATTCGTCTATAATTTCCTGTCTTCTGCCTTCCTCCCTTCTTAGGTAGGCGCATTACATTAATCATTTTCCAGTGCTCTGTGACCCTCCCTAACTGCAGTGATTCCTAAAAGATCATCCTAAAAGTTGGCATGGTGGTTAGCACTGTTACCTCACAGCGCCAGAGACCCGGGTTCAATTCCCACCTCAGGCGACTGACTGTGTGGAGTTTGCACGTTCTTCCCGTGTCTGTGTGGGTTTCTTCTGGGTGCTCTGGTTTCCTCCTACAGTCCAAAGATGTGCAGCTAAGGTGAATTGGCCATGCTAAATTGCCCGTAGTGTTAGGTTAGGGGTATGGGTGGGTTGCTGGTCAATGTGGACTTGTTGGGCCGAAGGGCCTGTTTCCACACTGTAATGTAATCTAATCTATATAAAAAAAAGTAATGTAATCTAATCACTACCACTGCTTGCAGAATCTCCTCATTTCTTTCAGAATTCTAGGGTGTAGTCCAACACTAGGGTCTGGGTGATTTATCCACCTTCAGATTTTTCGGCTTTCCCAGCACCTTCTCCTTACTGATGGCCACTACACTCAACTCTGCCTCCTGACTCTATTGAAGTTCTGGAATGTTGCTGGTGTCTTCTACTGTGAAGACTGATGCAATGCACATATTCAGTTCCTTCGCCACTTTTTTTCCCCACGACTCAGTGTCATTTTCTAGCAATCCAACATCCACTCCTGCCTCTCTTTTTACCTTTTATTGCAATCTTCTTTTATATTATGGGCTGCATGGTGGCTCAGTGGTTAGCACTGCTGCCTCACAGCACCAGGGTCCCAGGTTTGATTCCAGCCTCGGGCGACTATCAGTGTGGAGTTTGCACGTTCTCCCTGTATATGTGTGCATTTCCTCTGGGTACTCTAGTTTCCTCCCACAATCCAAAAATATGCAGGTCAGGTGAATTGGCCCATAATTGCCCATAACGTGAGGTGCATTAGTCAGAAGGAAATGGGTCTGGGTGGGCTACTCTTTGGAGGGTTGGTGTGGACTGGTTGGGTCGAAGGGCCTGCTTCCACACTGTAGGGAATCTAATCATTACTAGCTATCTTACCCTCATAGCTTTCTCCCTGTTTATTGCTTTTTTAGTTGTATTCTGCTAGTTTTTAAAGTCTTCCCACTAATCTTCACCACATCGTATGCTTTTTCTTTTAAGTTGTCCCTAATTTTCCTTGTCAGCCATGGTTGCCTTCCCCCCCCCCCTTACTATGTTTCTTTTTCCTTGGGATGAATTTCTGCTTGCCACCAAATTATCCCCAGAAACTCCTGTCACTGGTGCTGCACTGTCTTCCCTCCTAACCTTCCAATCAAGTCTGGCCATCTCCCTCATATCGTTGCAGTTACCTTTATCCATTGCAAAACCATTACATTTGATTCTACCTTCCCCTCTCAAACTGCAGAATGAATGGTATCATATTATGGTCCCAACTTCACATTAAGCTCCCTAATAAGGTTGAAAAGGTTACTTGAAACAGCAAGTGACAAGTTCTTTGGGGGAATAAGACCAGAAGTGACAACAATTGGGTTGACAAAGGTGGGTCTAACATTTTCTATAAATTTGTGCACAACTGACTTATATATGTAGGAATTTTGAAAGCAAAAGTTTAACTCATGCATGTCCACACAGGGTCGTTCAACAACTACAGCAACACTTAGGTGCTTTGACAAAACAAGATTCCTCCCAACTCTGTACAGAGTGACAGTCCATTAATTGAATACCCTCCCCCAGTGCTCCCTTCCCAGCGCCTCCAGGTGGCGCTCTCTGGCGCATGCTCGAACAGTCGGCGAAAGCCGGGTGGGCCGGCAGGCGGGAGGGCGAGAGCGCGCAGGCTCGTCGCACAATGGCGGAGCTGGGTAAGAAGTACTGCGTCTACTGCCTGGCTGACGTGACGAGCCTGCGGCTCCGCTGCACCGAGTGCCAGGATATCGAAATGTGCCCCGAGTGCTTCTCGGCCGGCGCCGAGATCGGGCAGCACCGTCGCTGGCACGGCTACCAGCTGGTGGACGGCGGGCGGTTCACGCTGTGGGGAGCCGAGGCGGAGGGGGGCTGGACGAGCCGGGAGGAACAGCTGCTGCTCGATGCCATCGAGCAGTACGGCTTCGGCAACTGGGAGGACATGGCCGCGCATGTGGGCGGGCGCGCTCCGACGGAAGTGATGGAGCACTACGTCAGCATGTATATCCATGGCAACCTGGGCAGAGCGTGCATCCCGGATTCCATCCCGAACCGCGTGACTGACCACACGTGCCCGGGGGGCGGGCCCCTCTCGCCGAGTTTAACGGCTCCCCTGCCGCCGCTCGACATCACCGTGGTGGAGCAGCAGCAGCTCGGTTACATGCCGCTGAGGGACGACTACGAGATCGAGTACCTGCAGGACGCCGAGACCCTCATCAGCGGCCTGGCCGTCAACTACGACGACGAGGACGTGGACATCGAGCTGAAGCGGGCCCACGTCGACATGTACGTGCGCAAGCTGCGGGAGCGGCAGCGCCGCAAGAACATGGCCCGCGACTACAGCCTGGTGCCCGCCTTCCTGGGCAAGGAGCGCAAGGACCGGCCGCTCAAGCGCAAGGTGACCAAGGAGGAGAAGGAGCTGCGGGCCAAGCTGCGGCCCATCTGCCAGTTCCTGTCCGCCAAGGAGTTCGACGACTGCTTCGACAACCTGCACAAGGAGCGCGCGCTGCGGGCCAAGATCCGCGAGCTGCAGCGCTACCGCCGCAACGGCATCGCCAAGACCGAGGAGTCGGCCGAGTACGAGGCGGCCCGCCACAAGCGCGAGAAGCGCAAGGAACTGCGCAACAGCGCCGCCGCCAAGCGCGGCAAGGACGAGGCCGGCAAGGAGGCGGCGGCCGCCGCCGCCGCAGCGGCAGCTGCAGCAGCCGCCGGCGCCGCCGCCGCTGCCGCCGCCGCCGCGGCCGCCGAGCTCAGCTCCATCGAGCACCTGTCCGGCTTCGACCTGCTCTCCGAGCGGGAGAAACTGCTGTGCGGCTCCCTCAACCTGAGCCCCACACGGTACCTGACCGTCAAGACCATCATCATCAAGGACTACCTGCAGAAGAGGCAGGGCATCCCTTCCAAGAGCCGCCTGCCCAGCTACCTCGACAAAGTCTTAAAGAAGAGGATATTGAATTTCTTAACGGAGAGCGGTTGGATTGCTCGGGAAGCTTCTTGATACTTCGCTTGTTTCCCGTCTGGAGGAAAATACGTTTTTGTTTTCATGCCACTCTGTCCCAAGAAAGGCAAAGGTGTTCCTCTTTTTTTTTAAAAAAAAAGATAAAGAAAAATGTTCAAATGATTCGTGTGCAACGGTCAGTCAGCCGTAGATAGGAATACAAGGTTTTCATATCACGGAATTTGACACAATCAAAGCAAACTTGCTCAAGATGCATTGAAGCAAGCATGCATATTAACCAAGCCTTGTTTTAAGACAGTTGAGCCATTAAAGGAGAACACTGCTGAAGGTCAAGATCAGAGCTACCTGAAAAATGGTGGTTACATCTGGCTGCTACCTTTTGGGGTGACAACCTTATAGCTTCACTGGCCCTAAATCAATAAACTGTCCCGAGCTTATTCTACTGATGAGCAGAGCAAGGACCTGCTAATCTACAGATTGTTCTGGCCTCATGGCAAGCTCTAATTCTGGTAGATAGCTAGAAGATGTTTGGAGTAGGAGGAAGGAGTGTAATATTGGATAGTTGTATTTAATGGATTTGCTAAAGGACTTCAAATTTTATGGCCTGTTTGTGATCCTGGGGGTTGCATTGTGTAAAACCTGGTCCATGTAAGTTGGTGGCAGGCCCCACTAACTTCTGAAAACAGAAAAGAAAATGATTGTCAAGAGGACAACCCTAAACTTTAGTCAAGATCTGAAAAATGTGCAAAACTTAGGCAGTTGTATTTTGAGTTTCTGCACAATTGATTCATTGGAATTCCTGTTATTTTAGTGGGGATGGTAATAGTGCATCAGGTTCTAGTTTGTAAATTCACTTCACAGCAGTCCTCTGATTTTGTTCAAAATGTGGATTTTTGAATGATCTTGTATGCCTCAATGAAAATATTGAGAATCTAGGTCTATATTTCAACAGGGTGTAAAATTAGTGGTCCATGTCACAATGAATCAGTGACATGAGGTTGGCACATTGATATGTTCAAACATTACTTTTAAATGTTATTTAAATCTTTTTGTGCTAATCTTACAAATTGCCTTCCAAGAAATATTTGTATACAGTCATTTAAATTATTAAATCAAATACTAATGGCTTATTTTTGCCACTTACTGCTGCTTTAAATTTTGAGCTTAATTTCAAAGATTTTCAACTAGTGAAACCTTTTATTCTTTCTCAGTATCATTCTTTTCTTTATCTTCACACAAGCAGTGTTTTCCCCTTTTACTATAAAGTGCAAAAAAAGTCCCATTCATAGGTTTGTGCCAGTTTCATTCTTAAGCTGTACGCTGTATGACATTGATCCTTTTAAGGTTTTTTGCATGAAGTAGCTCCTCATTGCTCTGCTTCTACCAACATCAACCAACTAAGGTCCAGGACCTCCCATGTTGGCAAATGCAATTTTGCTTTACACAATGTTGAGTTACGAGGGAGGGAGCTGATGTATCCAGGAGAAAAAACAGTAGTTATTTAAAAAATAAGCGCTGATATGTTGATGTTGGCCGGTCAATCTCAAATTATCCTTGGACCATATAACTGAGCAAAGAAACTACACTTCTCTCCAATGCAAAGATATTTTTGCAAAATGTATTACTCTGCAACAAAGACTCTGGGAGTTAGTGAGAACAGATGTGTATGTGTAGCCTTACTGTTGGCAAGTGGTGTGCCATGAGATTGCATTTTTAAAATTGTGTGTGCAGTCAAAATTTTAAGTGGGGGGGGAGAACAAATCAAGAGGCAATGCAGAATTTGTGGTTGACTTTTTATGCTAGAAAGCTAAAGTGATCACTGAAAAGATTTAATCACTGGTGGGTTATCAGTTTTTATCACTGTCAAGGATTTTTGAAATTAAGTTCAGTTAATTCTGACGTGTGCTGCATGGTGCTGAAGTCTTTTATGGTATCTGGATACAGATGGAAAGTACTTGTTGATCACCAAGCTTTTTCTTTCAGTTACTTTTAGTCTGGCCATTCTTAAATTCCTTTCAAGACGTAAAACCAGAAATCTTTTCTTATGGAAGAGGGATAATGCATTGAGCTGCAAAGTTGACATTTTTTTTAAATGGGGGGTGGGGGGCATGAATCTCAATTACATCCTCCTTTTATTTTCTTGCTTTGGGTATAATTCATTAAGGTATAATGGAACCTCAAAGGAACTGTTTATGTCAACCAAGTAGGCTGAAAGAGTTGTACCATTTTTAACTAAACTAGTTGGATCAAAACTACATGAATTAAATCTGCCACCTTTTGTACTGTACAGGTTAATTTGGGCAACTTTTAACAAGTAACTTTATGTAGTTACAGAATTGGCTTGGAATGTTGCAGAGCTGCACCAAAAGTTAAATGTGAATAAACATGCATTAAAATGTTACAAGACTACTTGCTAACTGTGCCAGTTTGTTGCAATAGATTTTTGGGAAATAATGGTGCTCCAAGAAACGTTTGAAGGTGCTAATGCTAAGAGAGAAAGGAGTAAGCTAGAAATTACTGTCTTTCCCCCTCCATGAAGAAACTCATTCCTTTCTCATTATTTAGTTTGTGTAACATAATAAATTTCCAGTCATGCTGGACAATTATCTTTTTTTTTAACAGCACAGAATATACTGACAAATTCCTGACTTTTCATGTATTGCTGGCCTACTGTAAGTTCACAACCAGAAAGTGTATATTTATTTGCAGGTCATCCCTGACTAAATATTATAGATCATGGTGCATAAATCTACTTTTCTAAAAGTTTGAAGAATCCTCCCAAACGCACGGGTCGAATAAAATGTGAACTATTGCTGTTGGTGAATGATGATTTGTAATGTGAATAAAACATAGCATCACTAATTTAAATTGTCATATTTAATAATCATATAAAGATGGTCGAATCCAATCATGCTGGTTTAAAACCGTCAAATGCATCATATTTGGAATCCATGAACAGAGTTCATCTTGAGTCACTTTAGCTACAGCATCAATGTGAGGATCCTACTGATTCTGAAACCAAAAGCTTAAATTCATGTTATTTTCCTTTCTGATCATTTAACTGGATATTCCTTTTTTTGTAATGTGATGGTTTGCTCACTGATATTTCCCACAATTTAAAGACAAAATTACTGTTAAAATTGAGTAATATGAATATTTCCAGACTTTTTGAAGGCTTTTTCCCATGAGCAGTCTGCATGCTGAACTGATTCATTTGACTTAATAAATACATATGCATTGCATTTCTGCTAATGTAATCCTTCTGATTTTTGAAGGTTCATTCCAATACGTGCATGTCAAAACCAGACTAGTAGCTGGTCTTTTCTCTGTCTGAACATTTAGGCTTGGACATATTGAGGGTAGACTTTTTCCTATCTCGTACCAATTTATTAAACAGTGAATTCCCACATTATTTGACAATTCAGCAATTGTTACAAATGAAAACTGCTTCATATAATCTTTTAGCCAAATAACCTGTTTTTGTTCATTGACCATTCCGGTCAGTCTGTCTAAGCGCTGTTGCATCTTGACAATACAATTGGAACCACCTTCATCCCATGTATTGAATTATAAGATGAACATTTACTGCAGACATTAATTTCACCTGAAAATTGAGACATCCATAATGCATGTACTGGCCTAGATGCAGATTTTAGTGTTGAAAGAATGGAGTCCTCTCTGTGCTGCAATCTGCAACATTCATTAAAAGTGCCTGTTTTATCTACAGTAATCATTAAACTACATCTGGCACTAAAACTGAGTTAGTAATTTACAAAGAAAAATGAGAATCTGGTGAGAAGAAGAAAAGGCTAAGATGAAGCAGAAATATATTCTGATGCCTGTAAGTGTATTTCTTAGCCTTGGAAAAATAAGCAAAGGCTGCAATTATGTTACAAGGCTAGAGCCAACTTGGGAATTAAAGCACTGTTTAGCTGACTATTCATTGAAACCAAGTTGTATGCTATTTTATTACTTATTTTTGATTGGTTTTGAAACAATTGAATATTCAAAGTAGTTTTTGAACAAAGCTGCTGCCGTAATCTGTCAAGTGAAGTTCATTCAGTGTAGAGCTAAGTCGGTCCAGCCAAAATGTTGCTGTTGAATTCTTGCTCCCTGAATTTCCTGATCTCATTGAGTGGTAGATGTGTTGTACTACATTTGACTTTAGTGTTCAGAGGGGAAAATTGACTATGCATCCTTTTTTTTTCCTTCGTATGTGAACTCCTGGTGGGAAGAGTGTGTTATCAGCCACAATCGTGACTGTATTGAACCAGTAATTTCTTCTATCAAGCAACCGGCTGATGCCATGTAGACACTGAAAGTATGGCCTTTTCAGTGCGTTGTCATGACCAATGATAGACCTTCATAGCAATGGGTCAAGACCATCCGAGGCAAGAGAAGCACTTGAGTAGAAGTATGTCACTTAGTGGACCAGTGGATACACGATGACTCATTGTTTAGATTAGAGGTAGAAGGCCTGTTTTGTAAAATAAAAAGTCACAAGTCCTGTCTTTCATGGGTTGTAATCAGCTTTTGGGGATTAAAAAAGATTTTGCTGTTTGAATTTTAGCATATTTATCCAATTCCTGCTTTTGAGAGCACTGCAATATGATGTAGACTTGGCAATAATTTGTTAAACTGAGATTGAAAGACTGGTGAAAATACAATAGAAATGTGAGCTTGCAATTAAGGAACTTTGATAAGAGATTTGTACTATATTGTACCGGATCGGAGTGTTTTATAGGTAGTTGGTGGAAACTGTTTTAATTACTATACTAAAATTTCTAACCTTGATGGCTATTTATAAAGTTTGCCAGCAATCCTTGGTTTAAGAATTTGAGGTGGGGGATACAAGTTGATGCATCTGTTAGTAGTCAGCATTTAGCTCCTTTTTGGTACAGTAAACTTTGAATGGAAAATCTGTGTGCTTTATGCAATTCTGAAGTAAGCTAAAGCTTCAATATTCATAGTTTTTCTGAAATTTTGAATATTTGCACTGTTTTTGGCACATCTTGGGTGCCATTGCTAATGTGAAGTAATTTATTAACTGGTAATATGTTTGAAATTTTTAGTTTGTGGAAGACAGTCTTTTTTTTTAAACTGTATCTCAAACAAAGTGTTAATTTAGTATGAATTGTGAAATAATTACCTTTTTTTATGGGTAAGGAGTTCTTCCCTAATAAGAGAACCTACATATGATGCCAGGTTTATTTAAAATTGTAGTATACTTCCAGAAAAGGAGGATTAAATAAAGCTGTGGTATTCATACACGGGGATAATTTAAAATATATATTTAACTAATTAGAATATTGGTTCTAATTTTTTTTTTTCAGTGAAGCTCAAGCCACTGAATTTGGCCTTTTGTGTTGTAACTTGTATTCTATGCTGCTTGCTTTTACTTTATTTCTGCCTGGAATGGGTGATGAGTAATAAAACATAGCTATGTAGAAGCACAGCTTTAAATGTGATATGCATGTGCATAGGATTTCATAGAAGAGCAGTGACTCATCTTTTGAATAGCTTGTCTGTAAATACGTGTATTAATTATAGGAGTGGTTATGTGCTTGTCTGCTGCATCTGCTCTTAGCAACTTCACTGGTTTGTTGCCGACAAATGTTCGTTGTATTTGTGGCAAGCAATACCTTGCCAGTTTGTATTCAGGATTTTTGGTTTGTAGAATTGATTGTGATGTTATAAGCTAACCCACCATAAATGATGCAATCAGGCTGGGAGAAGGAATGCTTTCATAATCTTTTTTTATGCCATTGTTTTGCAGAAGGGCCAAGCTGGATCACTTAGTCAAGCTATAGTCATTGGACACCACCTGCAACTTTCTGACCATTTTTCTATTTTGTCTAACCTTCTGGTACCTAAGCTGCTTATTTTATTGTTTTGAGAATTCATGAGAATCAAAGTTAATTGCTTTCTTAGAATAATCAGTATCCTGTGTGCAGCTGAAAGATAATATCGTTTCTTCACCACTCTAGGTGTTATGAATTTTTGTTAACTTTTTTCATGTATTCATCTCTTTTAAAGAGGAAACTAAATTTCATATTTCCGCCTTTAGTATTCAACCCTAACCAATTTTTGCAGCAGTAAAGTAGCAATTAATAAGACTTTAAGGTGCACAGTTCTTCATTATTCCCAATCTTTGTTTGGATTAATTCTCATAAATGTTAATTTAAATGGGTTATTGTGACCCTTTGCAGAATAGTGATCATAAATCTTAACTTTATCTTCACAAAGAACAGAAAAATATTAGCTGTCTCATTAAGAAAATTTGGAGGAAGTGAAGGTGTATTTTTTATTCTTTAAGTCCTTTTTTATTTCTGTGGAAAGCACCTTTCAAAATACATTACCATGTTTGTCATGTGCTTAGAAAATGTAGATTATTTTTGTAAATTTTTATTTCTAGACCTGCAAGAGATAATGTAAAGACGCACAAAGAATTGCAGAACTTTTGCGTGTTTTACTTTTTTGGTGCATTGAGTTTTTAATATTGTGCAGAAGTGCAACTTGGAATAGTTGGTATGAAATTAATACCTGTTTTTTACAGCCTTGCTCTGAATGTGTACGTATGTCTTTTGAACTGAATGTAGTGCATTCAAGAGCATATTGAAAACAGGAACTGTGCCAAGCAAGACACTAAAAGTTTATTAGGTGTTCTACATTTATCAGTGCATTTTCTTTTTTGACTGTTGCTTCTTGTGAGAATAATTGCTGTTTACTTTGTCCATGGCTGTATTAAAATTGCATGTTATAATGAATGTGTTCATAAGTTGCTTACATCTGTGTTTTTCCAAAAAAATGTTGTCCTAGTAGGACCTCAACAGTGACCCCTATCGTTCTGATTATCACAAATGCTCTTAGTATTCTGTTACCATTTGACTCTATAGGACATTCCTAGCTACCTGGTTTCACCATTCTTAATATATGGTGATCCTACAAGGCTCATGTCTATTGTCCGTCTCTAGTTTGCTTTTGGGTAGTTTGTGGCAGCCACTGCTATGAACCATAGGCATACGTACAGTGATGGTACACTCAATGTTGGATAGGTTGTGTTTAATGTTTTAGTGTATTAAGGCTTTGTACCTTTTTTTAATGTAGAGGTTTTTGTTGAGAAGATCTAGGGGATGTGGTGGTGTAGTAGTAATGTTGCTAGACTAGTGATAACTAATCTTAACCTGAATGTTCTGTTGGTACGGGTTCAAATTAAAAGTTAGTCGAATAGCTGATTTTGTTTTAATGACCCAGATGGGTTTTTACTGTTCTGGAAATAGCCAGAGCCATTTGGTTTAAGGGCAATTACAGGTAAGCAACAAATGGTGGCCCATGTACCACAAATGATTCTTTTGAAATGGGTAGCTTCTCATTAGTGACCCACACTTTTTTTTTTCTAACAATAGCTATAAACACACATGCAGGTTCTCGACTGTCTTCATCAACTATATACAAAACTTGAAGCTAACACAATTTCTGTAGTTTATTTCTATTCATTCATGGCCAGCATTAATTGCCTATCCCTAATTGCCCAGAGGGCAGTTAAGAGTCAACTACATTGCTAAGGGCCTGGAGTCACATATAGGCCAAGAACAGTAGTTTCCTTCTAAAGGATATCTGTGAGCCAGATGGGTCTTTCTGACAATCGACAATGCATTCATGGTCATCACTAAATTCTTAATTCCATATATTTTTACTGAATTCAAATTCTACCATCTGCCGTGGCAGGATTCAAACCTTGAATCAAAGAGCAATACCAGGGTCTCTGGATTAACAGTTCCAGTGATAATACCACAAGGCTGTCACCTCCCCATAATAATCTAATGTGATTTGCATTTTCCTTTTGAATTGGTTTGATTTTCTAACCATCTGTCTAATTTTGTATAATTCCTATTTGTAGAAGAACTAGATTATTTCTGTGATAGTGGATGATGCTCTTAATTAAAAATCGTGAGTATCAAGTCCAACAAGAAATTATTTATTTAGTGGTCTAATTTGATACTATATGGTTTCAAATAACTTCTGAGTTGTTAAAACGTTATTTCGTCAGCCTTAAAACTTTAAACTACCCTTAATTTGTTTCTCAGTTTTTTTTTACACTTTTATTGTTGCAGTTTGTTACTCCCTTGAGCTGCAAGTTAGCACCAATCAATGAGATATGGCTGATGTGTGGCTTGACTCCATATACAGTAATTGCCATTGGCCCATAATTTCTCAGTGCCTTTTTGCTTAACAAAATTTATCTATCTTCTGATTTAAATCAAACAACTGATCTAGCATCAATTGCTATTTGTGGAAGAGTTCCAAATTTCTGCCATCATTTGTGTAAAGAAGTGCTTCCCAGCACCACTCCTGAACAATCTGGCCTGAATTAAAGTCATAGAGATGAACAGCATGAAACAAGCATTTCAATCCAAATTGTCCATGCTGACCAGATATCTTCAATGAAGGCCCAGCATTTGGCCCATATCCCCCTCAACCCTTCCTATTCATGTCCCCATCCAGATGCCTTTCAAATGTTGTAATTGCGCCAGCCTCCTCCACTTCCTCCGATAGCTCATTTCATCCACTTGCCACCCTCTACATGAAAAAAAAATTGCCCTTTAGATCCCTTTTATATTTTTCCCCCTCTTGCTTTAAATCTATGCCCTCTAGTTTTGGACTACCCTACCCTGGGGAAAAAGACATTAATTATTCATCCTACCCATGCCCCTCCTGATTTTATAAACTTGAGTAAGATCAGTGGTTAGCACTGCTGCCTCACAGCGCCAGAGACCCGGGTTCATTTCCCACCTCAGGCAACTGACTGTGTGGAGTTTGCACGTTCTCCCCGTGTCTGCGTGGGTTTCCTCCGGGTGCTCCGGTTTCCTCCCACAGTCCAAAGATGTGCAGGCCAGGTGAATTGGCAATGCTAAATTGCCTGTAGTGTTAGGTAAGGGGTAAACGTAGGGGTATGGGTGGGTTACGCTTCGGCGGGTCGGTGTGGACTTGTTGGGCCGAAGGGCCTGTTTCCACACTGTAATGTAATCTAATCACCCCTCAGCCTCTGAAGCTCCAGGGAAGCTAGCCCCAGTCTATTCAGCCTCTCCCTATAGCTCGAACTGTCCAACCCTAGCAACATTCTTAAGTCTTTTCTGAACCCTTTCAAGTTTCACCACCTCTCCTACAGCAGGGAGACCAGAATTGAATGCAATGTTCTATACAGCCATAAAATGAGCTCCAAACTCCTATATTCAGTGCACTAACCAACACAGGTAAGCATACCAAATACCACCAGTTCTACCCTGTCTACCTGTAACTCCCCTTTTTAAGGAATTATGAACCTGCACTCTGTGGCAACACTCCTTACTTGGACTTTACCATTAAGTCCTGCCCTGATTTGCCCTACCAAAATGCAGCATCTCACATTTATCTAAATTAACTCCATCTGCCAATACTTGGCCCATCTGATCAAGGTGCTGTAGTACACTGAAGTAATCCCTTTGGCTGTCCACTATACCATCAATTTTAGTGTAATCTGCAAACTTTATAATTATATCTCCTAATTTCACATTAGAATCACTTATATAAATGACAAAAAGCAGTGGACTATCACTGATCCTTGCAGAGCACATTGGTCACAAGCCTCCAGTCTGAAAAGCAACACTCCATCACCCCCTCTCCTTCCTTCAAGCCAATTCTGTTTCCAAATGGCTAGTTCTCCTTGGATTGCATGTGATTTAACCTTGCTAACCAGGCTACCATCTGGAACCTTGTCAAACATCTTGCTGAAGTTCGTATAGACCATGTCTACTGCTCTGCCTTCATCAATCATTTTCATTACTACTTCAAAGAGCTCAGTAAAGTTAGTGAGACTTTATTTCCCATGCACAAAACCATGTTGACTATCTCTGATCAGTCCTTGCCTTTCTCAGGAATTGATTTACATGGATTTGGAATCTCGTTCAATAACTTCAATAACTCGTTCAGATTCACCATGTTTCTTAAATAATGGCATCACATTTGCCAACCTCCAGTCTTCCAGCACATCACCTGTGGCTATCGATGATACAAATACCTTGGCATGGTGCCCAGTAATCAGCTGGCTAGCTTTCCACAGTTCAAGGATACACCTGATCAGGTCCTGGAGTTTGATCCATCTTCATGCATTTTAAGATGTTAGCACCACCACCTCTGTGATATGGACACTTTTCAACATATCATTATTTCCCCAAGTTCTCTAGCTTCCATATCCCCCTCCAGAGGGATGGAAAATCAGTATTTTACTTATTTGTGAGATTGTACATATAGGCAGCCTTGCTGGTGTTTGAGGGACCCTATTCTCTCTAGTTATCCTTTTGTCATTAATGTATCTGTAAAATCCCTTTGGATTCTCCTTAACCCTATTTACCAAAGCTATCTCATGTTTCCTTTTTGCCCTCCTGATTTCCACCTTCCATGTACTCTTCCTTTCTATACTCTTCTAGGGATTCACTCTGCTGTCTATACCTGATACATGCTGCTTTTTTTTTCTTTGACCAGAAGCTCAATTTCTCTAGTCATTTCCTTCACCCTAACATGAACATATGGTTTCTCAACTTTCCCCTCAGTTTTGAAGTGTGGCATGTTGAATACGAAGCCAAGAGTCATGGAATTCAGAGCAATTTGGCAGAATCAATTCAAAGTTTGCATTAGAGAGCAGAATGAGATGATCAAAGGATGTTTGTGGGACTGGAAGCCTGTGTACATTGGCAGGATTCCATACAGGGTCCCTTCCTGTTTGTAATGTGCACTAGTGATCTTGACATGAATGCAGGACATGTTAGCAAGTTCACTATTTACCACACCAATTTTCATGTCTGCAAAGAGGAAAGACTACTAGATAATGCAAACGGACCAGTGGGCTGGACTGATTTAGCAAACAGACTTGCTAGGGTTCTCTACTTTGTTAGTCCCACTCTTCAGCTTTTGGAAACATGTTGGCCTTGTACTATTATTATTTTTAAATGTTAGCTCTCTGGACTTTCCTACAAGTGGCAGTTCCCAACCTCTTTGGCTATATCCTGTCTTAGATTAAAAATCAATCCCACCCAATGACAAATCGGGTACGATCTGTTGTATCTGGACAGGTCCCATCTTTCCCAGAAATTGAGCCAGTAATCCAGGAATCTAATCCTCTTGCCTGTTCTCACACTCAACAATATTTTATTTTTTCATATCATGAAATTGCAATGGCCCTAGATGTTCCTCCCAGCAAAAACAAATACCTTTTTCTATTTGGTATCGCATTTTTATTCATTCATGGGATGTGAATATCTCTGGTAGGCCAAGATTTGTTGCCTGTTCCTAGTTGCCATTGAAAAGGTGGTGATGAGCTGCAGTTCACATGCTGTGGGTTGACCAACTAATGCCATTAGAGGGAATTCAAGGATTTTGACCTAGCAACAGTGAAGGAACAGCAATATATTTCCAAATCTGGATGGTAAGTGGCTTGGAGGGAAATTTGAACATGGATGTGTTCCCATATAGCTGTTGCGCTTGTCCTTCTGGATGGAAATGGTCATTGGTTTGGAAGGTACTGTCTGAGGATTTTTGAACGTCTGCAGTGCATCTTGAAGACAGCAAGATAGTAGTTGCAGGAGTGGACGTTGTGCCAGTCATGTGGGTTGCTTTATCCTGGATGGTGTCAAGCTGCTTGTTGTGACCGCATTCCATCACACTCCTGACTTGTGCCTTGTAAATGGTGGATAGGCTTTGGGGAATCTGGTGAGTTACTTGCCACAGTATACGTAGCCATTGTTTGTTTGTGACAAGTCCAGTTGCGTTTCTGGTTCATGGTAACTCCAAGATGTTGATAGTAGGGTATTCAGTGATGGTAATGCTATTGAATATCAGGGGGCAGTGGTTAGTGTTCCTTATTGATGATAATCAAAGCCTGGCATTTGTATAGTGTGACTTTTTTTTGCTTGTCAGCCCAAGCTTGAATGTTGTTCAGATCTTGTATTTGAACATTTGACTGCTACAGTATCTGAGGACACAGGAATGGTGCTGAACACTTGTGCAATCATTGTCAAACACTTCTGAAGAGATGTCCTGGAACTGAGATGACTGACCTCCAACAACCACAACCATCTTCCTATGTGCCAGATATGATTCCAACCAGTGTCTGATTTACCCCAAAACCTATTTTTGCTAGGGTCCTTGATGTCACACTCACATCGCCTCTTGAATTCAGCTCTTTTGTCCATCCAAGGCTGTAATGAGGTTATGAGCTGAGTGGCACTGGTGGAAACTAAACTGTTGTCACTAAGCAGGTTGTTGCTGAGCAGCTGCTGGGGTAGTAACACATTCTATCACTTTGCTCATGACAGACAGTAGACTACTGGGGTAGTAATTGACTGGGTTGAATTTGTCCTGTTTTATTTGTGCAGGATATACCTGTGTAATTTCCCACATTGTCAGGTAGATGCCAGTGTTGTAACTGTATACCACTGCACTGCCACGTCTACTGGGTCTGTCCTGACAGTTGGATGGGACATATCTAAGGATGACGACGACGACGGTATTGCCTGTACGTATGGCTGTCAGGTTGTTGTTTGATTAGTCGGAAATAGCTCTCCTGATTTTTGGCACTACTCCCAGATGTTAGTAAGGAGAACACTGATCAACATTGACTGAATTGTCAAGATATTTAAGAATGTCAGAAGGCAATTCAGCCTGCCCTGCTATTCTACACAGGCTGGTCATTTCAATGCTACTTTCCTACACCACCTGTATAGGACAATGACGACAGTTTTGTTTTTCCCCAGACTATCCATTTGTCTCAATGGTTTGAGTTTCCATAACCCTCCAGATACCCATGCAACTTTAAATTTTTGGTTTCGATGAGCATCCTCTATTCAGGTCACTCCGCTAAAATGGCTGTGCCAAGTGCTTCCAAAGCTATAAGCTTTGTAATTCTCTCCCCTAACCTTTTCTGCTTTTTCTTCTACAAAACTCCATAAAATCTATTGTTTCGATCATCACTCTTAAAGTCATCTTGCATGATTCAATATCAAATGTGATTTCATCAATTCCCTTTAAGTATCTTAGGCATTTTAAGATGTTTAAGATACAAACATACAAAATAGGAACAGAAATAGATCATTTGGAGCCTCCAGTCTGTTCCACCATTCAATATTTTCATGGCAAATGTTTTCAATTCCATGTTCTAAATCAATCTTGATAATCTGAGATTCCCTTGAGTAACAGTTTCTACCTGTCTTAAAGTAGTCAATTTCACTTTTTTTGAGGCAGTATTTTCTCTTTTTTAAAAAAAAAATCTCCTTACCTCATGTCTAATTTTCAGTCTGTGTCCCTAGTTCTGAACTCTCGAGGAAACCTTTTTTCCACATCCACAGTCAAGACCTTTTTTAGGATCTTGCACTTTAATCAAGTCACCCTTACTTATGAACTCAAATGATCAACATTTCCTCAACAGAAACTATTCATTCCAGGTATAAATCTTGTTAGCCATCTCTGAACTGCCTCCAATGCACTTAATAATTTCTTAACTAAAGAGCCCAAAATGATGCACAGCATTTAAGATGTGGTTGCATATGTACTGTGTAACTGAAGCATGATGTCCTTTTTTCTTTTAGTTAATTTTTCAAAGAATAGCATCCTATTAACCATGTTTAATACATTGTACCTGCACATGAATATTATGACTCATACTAGAACACTCCCTCTGCACCTCAATTTTGCAATTATTTGCTGTTTAATGAATGTTTTTATTTTCCACTTTTCTTCATTCTGTCTGTATCCATTTGTCAACTCCTTTCTTTACTAGTACTTTTCAACCTGTCTTCTGTAGATTTAGCTACCATGTCTTCATCCCTCCCATCCAAACATTCTTTTTGTCATAGGCAAAATCCCATTTTATGCTAATGTTATGTTGCCAGCAATTTTCCATCCATACTAAATGTTATCACCTTTTACCGTGTCTTATTTTCCACAATAACCTCTTTTATGGTACATTATCAAATACATTTACAAATTCAAATAAAGCATGCCCCCCACAGCACATTATTCCTTCAGCTATTTTTTAATCAACCTATTCATTGATGTTATTACATGCGTTTGGAGCAGTTGGAACTTGAACTTAGGTCTCCTGACCTAGAGTACAGATACTACCTCTGCACTATAAGAGACCTTCCACATTACTCCTTCAAACAAGTCTAATAAATTAAAATTATTTACCTTTCATAGAACTATGCTGACTCTTCCCAAACAACTGAGTTTGCCTGTGTGTTCAGCCAAGACCTCTTTCAAATGTCAAGATGGCTTTCCTATACTTGCCTGTTTTAGTCTCATTTCATTTTTTGAAAAATTTTTTTTTTGCTAATTTGGGGCCTTTCGTAAATCCATAAAATCTTGAACTGTTTAACTCATTTAATCCTTGTTTTAAGACTAGGATGAAGCCCATCAGGATCTGTCAAAACTTTGTCATACCACAGCTCCATTGATTTTGCTTATTACTGCTTAACCATTAATTTGTAATTAAATTACAAGTTACCCTCTCCCTTTAAAACCTGTGATTTAGTAATGACGTAATGATTTTGTGAAGACAGAAGCAAAACATTCTTTGTAGAGGACTAAAACTCACTTTACTTACTAGTTTCCTTTCTGTAGAAACTTTTTCCTATTTAATGTGTTACATTTCCAGCTGACTTCCTCTAATTCTGTCTTGCTGATTTAATGTCTAGTTAACCTCTTTCCCCCCCCCCCCCCCCCCCTTCTCTCTTCTTACCAGTCGTCATGTTTGCCACTCCTGTAGTTACTTTTAATCTGAATGTCAATGTGGATTTGTTGGGTTGAATGGCCCATTTCCACACTGTAGAGATTCTATTGTTCTATAACCTGCTTCCCAGTCAGTTTCTTAGTTGCAGAACTTGTTGCTCTACCTTTTTAAATTATTCTATGAACTCCTCATCTAGGCTGCTACTAAAAGTCTTAAATTTTCCAGTTTGCTTTTAAAAAAACAATCCACTCCCCCTGATCACAAGCATTCTTTGTTATTTGATACTTTAAAAATCAACCTGTTCAGAAGCTTTCTGACATTCTGGGGCAGATGGGACTTGAACCCAGGCCTTCTGGCCCAGAAGTAGACACTACTACTGTGCCACAAAAGTGCAAATGTTTCTTTTTTTTTTAAACCTTACATTATTGTTACTGTTAGGGGGTCTGTAAACTACTCCAGTTTGAGATTTATTTATTTCCCACACTGTCCACCCAAAATTATCATGCATCTGATTGCAACTTAATTGCATAAATGTTATCCTTTTAAAATAACCATGCCACACCTTCACTTTCACCTAGTTTCCTATTCCTTATGAATATCACCCATCTCAATATTCAGGACTTAATCCTGTCATCCTGTAGCCTTGTCACCATAATGGCAATGTGCATTAAGTGCTAACAATACATACAACCGCCTGTTGAGTGAGTATAAGGGGAACGTGAGCAATATAAAAGGAGCAACTGTTACTCAATGGTTAGCACTGCTGCCTCTCAGAACCAGGGACCCAGGTTTGATTCCAGCCTTGGGTAACGGTAGAGTTTGCACATTCTCCCCATGTCTTCATGGGTTTCCTCAGGATGCTCCGGTTTCCTCCCATAGTCCAAAGATGTGCAGGTCAAGTGAATTAGCCATTTCTAAATTGCCTGTAGTGTTAGGTGTATTAGTTAGAGGGAAATGGGTCTGGGTGGGTTACTCCTTTAGAGGGTCAGTGTAGACTTGATGGGCCAAATAGCCTGTTTCCACACTGTAGGTAATCTGATTTAATCTAAAATGGCTTGCTTTTCATTCCCCCATTTATGAGTAGGAGGAAGATTTGGATCAGTTACTAGCCCAGTCAAACCAAAGCTGTGTGGGCAATTATCCAGCTGAGGATCTCTAAATTAATTTCATAAGTAGGAGCAGACATAATCCTTCCAGCTTGGCCAAAGTGAGATCCTGTATATATCTCAATGTCCAGGCCAACTGCTGAACACCTGCAGTACTAATAGTGGATGTGACTCCTGACATGCTAGAGTACAGAACTAGAGACAAATGAAAGCCTCTTACTAGTTAAAGACTCATCATCCAATATATTAAAGTTAATGTCAGATGGGCTATCTGTGCCATTGGTTGATCAATCTTCTTACACCTTGCCAAACAGCTAGAGTTTATCTTGCTTTGTGAAGGAGTCGGTTGTACAGCATGGAAACATCTTTCTGCCCAACTCCTCTCTGCTGACCAGATATCCTAAATTAATCTGGTCCCATTTGCCAGCACCTGGTCCATATCCCTTAACCCTTCCTATTCATATAGCCATCTAGATGCCTTTTAAATGTTGCAATTGTACTAGCCTCCAACACCACCTGACAGCTCATTCCATACATACAACATCCTCTGCGTGAAAATGTTGCCTCTTAGGTCCTTTTTATGTTTTCTCCCTCACCCTAAACCTATGCCCTCTAGTTCTCAATTTGCTCACCCCAGTGAAAAGACTGTCTATTTATCCTATCCATACCCCTCATGTTTTATAAAACTCCAACGGTCACCCCTCAGCTTCTGACGCTCCAGAGAAAACAGCTCCAGCCTATTCAGCCTCGCCTGCTAGCTCAAATCCTCTAACCCTGGCAACATCCTTGTAAATCCTTTTATGAACCCTTTCAAGTTTCACAGCATCCTTCTGAAAGGAAGAAGGAGACCAGAACTGCACACAATATACCAAAATATGGCTGAACCAACATATTGTACAGCCACAACATGACCTCCCAACTCCTCTACTCAATACTGACCAATAATAGAAATCATACTAAATGCCGCCTTCACTATCCTATCTATCTGCAACTCTACTTTCAAGGAGGTATGAACCTGCACTCAAAGGTCTTTGTTCAGCAACACTCCCTAGGACCTTACCATTAAGTGTCCTAGCTAACTTCCAGTCTTCCAGAATCTCACCTGTGACTATCAATGATACAAATATCTCAACAATCGCTTCCCACAGAGTTCTAGGGTGCACCTAATCAGGATCTATCTTTATGCGTATCAAGACGACCACCACTTCTTCCTCAGTGATATGGTCATTTTTCAAAATGTCACCATCTATTTCCACACATTCTATATTTTCCATGTCCTTCTCCACAATAAACAAGATATTCATTTATTATCTCCCCAACTTCCAGCGAATCCACACAAAGATCACCTTGCTGATCTTAGAGGGCCCCTATTCCCTCCCTGGATACCCTTTTGTCCTTAAATGTATTTAGAAATTCTTTGGATTCTCCTTAACCCCATTTGCCAAAGTTCTCACGTTACCTTTTTGCCCTCCTGATTTCCCTCCCTACTGCCTTTATACTCTAAGGATTCACTTTATATATCCTGTCTGTACCTGACACATCCTTCCCTCATTTTCTTAACCAAACCCTCAATTTCTTTAGTTACCCAGGATTCCCTACCTGTACCAACCTTTGCTTTCATCCGGACAGGGAATATACTGTCTCTAGAGTCTCATTATCTCATTTCTGAAGGCTTTCCATTTTCCAACCGTCCTTTTACCTGTGAACATCTACTCCCAAGCAACTTTTGAAAGTTATATAGTCAGATGTACAGCACAGAAACCGACCGTGCTCCGCCACTGACAACTCAGTCACCTGCCCTGCCTTATTTCCCAAGAGTAGGTCAAGTTTTGCACCTTCTGTAGTAGGTGCATCCACATGCTGAATCAGAAAATTTTCATTTACACACATTCCTCTCCATCTAAACCCTTGGTGGTTAGCACTGCTGCCTCACAGCACCAGGGACCTGGGTTCAATTCCAGGCTCAGGTGATTGTGCAAACTGCACATTCTCCAAGTGTCTGGGTGGGTTACTCTGGAGGGTCAGTGTGGACACGTTGGGCCAAAGGGCCTGTTTTCATACTGTTGTGGTTTTTGGGGCAGCACAATGCTTCAGTGGTTAGCACTGCTGCCTCACCGTACCAGGGTCCCAGGTTCAATTCCAGCCTCTGGTGACTATCTCTCTGTGTGGAGTTTGCACATTCTCCCAGTGTCTGCGTGGGTTTCCTCCCACAGTCCAAAGATGTGCAGGTCAGGTGAATTGGCCATAGTAAATTGCATAGTGTTAGGTGCATTAGTCAAAGGGTCGGTGTGGACTGGTTCCACCGAAGGGCCTGTTTCCACCCGATAAGACTCCTAGTCTGTTTGAAAAGTTAAAATCCCCTACCATTACCACCCTATTATTCTTAGATAACTGAGATCTCCTTACAAATGTTTCCTAATTTCCCTCTGATGATTAGGGGGTCTATAATACAATCCGATAAAGGTTATCATCCCTTTCTTATTTCTCCGTTTCATCTAAAAACTTCCCTGGATATATTTCCAGGAATATCCTCCCTCAGTACAGCTGTAATGCCACTCCCCATCTCTCTTGCCTCCCTTTCTGTAGCATTTGTATTCTGGAACATTTAAGCTGCCAGTCCTGTCCATCCCTGAGCCAAATTTATGTAATTGCTATGATATTTCTGTCCCATGTTCCTGGCCATGCCCTGAGTTCATCTGCCTTTCCTGTTAAGCCCCTTGCATTGAAATAAATTTAAAATGCATTTATTAGTCCTACCTTGTCCCTGCCTGCCCTGACTGTTTAACTTGCCTTTGTTCTTAACTGTACTCGTCTCAGATTGATCTCTTTCCTCACTATCTCCCTGGGTCCCACTCCCACACCTTATTATTTTAAATCCTCCCGAGCAGCTCCACCAAATCTCCCTGCCAGTATATTAGTCCCCTTCCAATTTGGGTACAATCCATCCTTTTTGTACAGGTCTCTTCTTTTCCCCCAAAACAGCTTCCAACAATCCAAAAATGTGAATCCTCCTATTCCCACCCTCACTAGCTTGTAGCACCGGGGGTAATCTAGTTATTACTACTCGAGGACCTCCTTTTTAAATTCCTGCCTAACTTTCTAATCTCCCTTCAGAATCTCAAACTTTTCCCTTCCTATGTCGTTGGTTCCAAAGTGTACAATGACCTCCTGCTGGCCCCCTCCCCCTTGAACATTCTGTATCCTCTGACATCCTTGATCCTGCACTAAAGGAAGCAACACACCATTCTGATTCTTCACTGCTGGCCACAGAAACATTTGTCTGTACCTTGGACTAGAGTCCCCCAAAACAATCTATTGCTTGGAACCCGATATACCTCATTATATCAGAGCCAGTCTCAATACCAGAAACTTGGCTGTTTGTACGATGTTCGAGAATCCATCACCCCCTACATTTTCCAAAACAACTTGCTTGTTTGAAATGGGGATAGCCACACAAGACCCCTACACTACCTGCCTACTTCTCACCTTTCCTGGAGTTAACCCATCCATCTGACTGTATCTGAGACCTCCCTCCTCACTCCTATAACTACTATCCATCACATCCCCTTGCTCTTGTAAATTCCTCATTGCTTCTCCAACAGATCCATTTGATCTACGAGGATTCACAACCAACAGCATGCATTGTAGATATACTCAGTAACCTGTAAACTCTTCCGTAAACTCACATCTGACAAGGAGAGCATATCACTCGACTAAGGGCCATTTTTGCTTCGTTCAATCTACAGACTCAAAATAGCATTGTCTTATTCCTCTACAAAACACTGCATCTGGTTAAATGAAACTTAAAACATAAGCCATGAGTATTAAACAAGAGACATTGTTTTACTGAGCTATCAAGAAAGAACCCACTTTACTCACTACTGCAGACTTATTTTAATGCCATGCTTAAAAATCTACTTATCTGCTTCTGTGCTGTCTCTCTCCCAGATCATTTGTGAATTTCACTTTAATTTTTCCAGAAGCACTCCAATGTCTAGCGATACATGAATTCAAACAGCAGAGGCAGCAACTGCTAACTTAGTCAGTTAGCAATGTGGGTTCTTTTCTCTCTCTCTCTCCTGTACTGACCTCACCATGTGCTTCCTTTGTCTGTTCTTCTCCCTTTTAAAGAAGTGCTGTTGTTTTGATATTTCTTTCCTCCAAAGTTCAAAACAATGCAACAGTAATTGCTACTCTTGGAACTCGAGGAAATCACCTCCAACACCTAAAATGCCTCAACAAAAAAGGAGCAGCTGTTACAAATATTTTTCCCGTCCTCCATCTTATAGTTTAGAATAGTTGCAAACAATTAGTTTAATTTGGTCAGATTTATTTAAATTGCGGTATCTTTAACAATTGTAGTAGTTAGCTTCTCTGTGCTTCCCACAAGTAAGGGAAATAAATTGTTCAATTATGCAATCGTTCCTTGAAATCTACAGAATATACAGGGACTAATTCCGTATATCAATTCCTGATGTTGCATTATAAGTGACACTGACACAGAAAAGGTTGGCACCTATAATTTACACATACAGGAATATTAAACTTAATATTTCATAATTTGATCAGTTTTCTAACAGTAATGCTTAAACAAATTGAATTCAATTTTGTACAATTCACAATTAAGGACTAAATGTAAAATACTAAACTGTCCACAAAGAGGACAGTTACTTACGTATTAGACCAGACAAATCGATACTTTGAACAACAGATGTTTTCCTTTATGAAAACTAGTTTAGCTTTTATAATATGAAGTGTAGAGGAAAAAAGATGTGGCAAAAGACAACTGGATAGTAATTACATTAGACTTTAAGGCCAAATGTTACATCTGAGGAAAAAATGTCTGTTGCAAACTGTGTGGGAGACAGTTAATAGATCTGAATATTTATTGATGACCAATAACTAAAACAGGAGAAAAAAAAACTAATTTCACTTGATTGTGAAACATCTTTCAAATCTGCAGACCCTCAGATTTTCTATGAGAAATTATCCTCAATTCTTCATAAACAGAAAAACAATATCCATTAGTCAAAGAGATGAACTGTATTCTACTGTTCAGTCCTAAGTATAGTTATTCTGTTCCTTTGACAACACCAACTAGTGCTGGTCGAAGGGTGCGTCCATGAAGCTTGTATCCTATCTTGGTCACCAGTGCCACTGAACCAGGCTCTTTTCCTTCCACTGGAGTGTGGAAAAGAGCTTCATGCTCATATGGATCAAATCTTGCTCCAAGAGGGTTCAACTTGATGAGACCATGCTTGCAAAACACTTTCTGAAGTTGTCCTTCAGTCATGATTAGACCTTCATAAAGACTCTTCAAGTGCGGGTTCTGTCCTGAGATCTCTTCTTTCGGCACACTTTCTGTTGCTTTTTCAAGAATATCTGCCACCTCCAACAGGTCTTTGCAGAATCCTTGAATACCTTAGAAAAGGGAAAATTACAGTCAAAACTGATGGGGTTCGAAGCAAACTGTACAAAAGCAAGCGAGAGAGAACATTTTAAATATACTAGGAAAAGAACTGTGAAAGTCATTCTAAGACAACTTTCCATTGTTAATAGCAATAGTACCACTTTACATTTCCTCAGTGCGGGTATCAATGCAGCCAAAGTTTCACGAAGTGTTTTCCTCTTTGACTTTTTGCCATTTTACCTGACAATTGTATGGACATTTCTCAAAAATCTTGACTCTTTGCCATATCATATTTGATCAGGCTAACTCAAATCAGCACATGTTAATGAATGTAACCAATGTGCAACATCATGACACCATCACCATGGTAAATTTAAGTGTGAAACTACATTTCAGAATTGGAAATAGCCTTTCTTCTACTTTTAAAGCAGTAGCTAATTTAAGCATTATGTTAAAACATCAGCTAACCTTTGCAGAATTGTTCCCATCAATAAAAGGTTTTCAGTCTAGTAGGCCTAATGGAAGCCATGTGAAATAATTCCTCAAGGATAAACAGTAATATTTCTCAGCAACTTATTACCTTATTTCCTCCTCTAAATTTAGAACTCATGACTATAGCCATTCTTACCTGAACAAGCAACTGGTCGACTTTAATTCAAAATTACAGCTAGGAAATAAATTAGATTACCTACAGTGTGGAAACAGGCCCTTTGGCCCAACAAGTCCACACCTCTCCTCTATATTTATCCCTGACGAATCCACCTAACACTACAGGCAATTTAGCATGGCCAATTCACCTAACCTGCACATCTTTGGACTGTGGGAAGAAACCGGAGCACCTGGGAGGAAACCCACGCAGACACAGGGAGAATGTGCAAACTCCACACTGTTGTCCAAGGTGGGAACTGAACCCAGGTCCCAAGTGCTGTGAGGCAGCAGTGCTAACCACTGAGCCATTGTGCTGTCCCAAAAACCACGACAGTATGGAAACAGGGCGCTTATTCTAAAGGCAAAAAACTATATATTGCAGGAGTGCTCAGCAAAACACTAAGCCTCTTCAACTTTACAAGGTCGCAAAGTTGACTCCTCCGAGCAGCAGAGTGACTCAATGGTTAGCACTGCTACCTCACAGCGCCAGGGTTTGATTCCAGCCACTGGTGCCTGTGTCTGTGTGGAGTTTGCACATTCCCCCCCCGTGTCTGCATGGGCTTCCTCCCACAGTCCCAAACCGTGCAGGTTAGGTGAATTGCCCGTGGAAAATTGTGGATTCTGGGTAATCCAAGATGGAGGACGGGAAAAATTTCTGGCTGTAAGAGCTGCTCTTTTTGAGGTGATTTCCTCTAATTCCAGGAGCAACGATTACTGTTTTAAATGCTGTTGCATTGTTTTGGAACTTTGGAAAAAACAGTCAAAACAACGACAGTTTAAAAGGGAGAAGAGCAGACAAAGGAAGCACATGGTGATGGGAGGAAGGGAGGAAGGAGGGAGAGGGGGGAGAGAGAGAGAGAGATAAGTTAATTGTTTTAAGTCTGTCCAAGAGAAAGGCTGCAGTAGTGAGTATAGTGGATTCTTGATTTGTGTGTTTTTGGAGATAAGTCTCTTGATTAAACTTAAAATATAAGCCATAGATATTAATTTAACCTGGGGCAGTAGAGGAATAAGACGGTGTTATTTTCTGGGTCTGTAGATTGCAAAGGCAATTTTTGCTCCTTCACAATGATATGTACTTCTGGTCAGATGTGGGAGTTTAAGGGTTACTGTGGATTATAACTGCCATAAATGCTGTTGGATGCGAATCTTATCAGATCGAGTGGATCGGTTGGAGATACAGATAGAAGCGATGAGGAATTTGCAACAGCAACGTATGTGATGGATGGCAGTTATGGGGGTGGGGGGGAGAGGATGTCTCAGATACAGTCACATAGATGGGTTAACTCCAGGAAGGGTAAGAGAGGTAGGCAGCTAGGGCAGGAGTCTTTTGTGGATATACCTATTTCAAACAGGTATGCTATTTTGGAAAATGTAGGGGGTGATGGATTCTCAGGGGAACGTTGCACGAACAGCCACGTTTCTGGTATTGAGACTAGCTCTAATGCAACGAGGGTTACATCGGCTTCCAAGAGATCAATTGTGTTAGGGGATTCTGTAGTCAGAGGTACAGACGGATGTTTCCGTGGCCAGCAGTGAAAAAGCAGAATGGTGTGTTGTTTCCCTGGTGCTAGGATCAAGGATGTCTCAGAGGGTGCAGAATCCTCTCACGGGGGAGAGGAGACAGCAGGAGGTCACTGTCCACATTGGAAGGGAAAAGGTTGAGACTTTGAAGGGAGATTACAGAGAGTTAGGCAGAAATTTAAAAAAGAAGGTCCTCAAGGGTAGTAATATCTGGATTATTCCCAGTGCTACAAGCTAGTGAGGGCAGGAATAGGAGGATAGAGCAGATGAATGCATGACTGAGGAGCTGGTGTATGGGAAAAGGATTCACATTTTTGGATCATTGGAATCTCTTTTGGGGTAGAAGTGACCTGTACAAGGAGGACTGATTGCATCTAAATTGGAAGGGGACTAATATACTGGCAGAGAAGTTTGCTAGAACTGCTTGGGAGGATTTAAACTAGTAAGGTGGGGGGTGGACCCAGGGAGATAGTGAGGAAAGAGATCGATCTGAGACAGGTACAGCTGAGAGCAGAAGTGAGTCACGCAGTCAGGGACAAGGCAGTAATAAATGCAGTTTAATTTATTTCAATGCAAGGAGCCTAACAGGGAAGGCAGATGAACTCAGGGCATGGTTAGGAACATAGGACTGGGCTATCATAGCAATTACGGATACACGGGCTCAGAGATGGGTAGGGCTGGCAGCTTCATGTTCCAGGATACAAATGCTACAGGAAGGATACAAAGGGAGGCAAGAGAGGAGTGGGGAGAGGCATTTTTGATAAGGGATAGCAGGGTAGTTATGGTAGGGGATTTTAACTTTCCAAACATCAACTAGGACTGCCATTGTGTTAAAGGTTTAGATGGAGAGGAATTTGTTAAGTGTGTACAAGACAATTTTCTGATTCACTATGTGGATAGACCTATGAGAGAGGGTGCAAAACTTTACCTACTCATGGGAAATAAAGCAGGGCAGGTGTCAGTGGGGGAGCACTTTGGGTCCAGCGACCATAATTCTAAAATAGTGATGGAAAAGGATAGACCAGATCTAAAAGTCGAAGTTCAAATTGGAGAAAGGCCAATTTTGATGGTATTAGACCAACGATCCCTGGAATGGTTGGTCTAACATATGAGAAATGGCTGAGGATCCTGGGATTGTATTCATTGGAGTTTAGAAGATTAAGGGGAGACTTAATAGAGACGTACAAGATAATATATGGCTTGGAAAGGATGGACGCTAGGAAATTGTTTCCGTTAGGTGGGGAGACCCGTGGACACAGCCTTAAAATTAGAGGGGGTCAATTCAGAACAGAAATGCGGAGACATTTCTTCAGCCAGAGAGTGGTGGGTCTGTGGAATTCATTGCCGCAGAGTGCAGTGGAGGCTGGGACGCTAAATGTCTTCAAGGCAGAGATTGATAATTCCTCGAGACAACAAGAATCTAAGGGCTACGGGGAGAATGTGGGTAAGTGGAGTTGAAATGCCCATCAGCCATGATTGAATGGCGGAGTGGACTCGATGGGCTGAATGGACTTACTTCCACTCCTATGTCTTATGGGTCTTAGGTTCTAAGAACTTTCGAAAGCTGATTGGAGGCAGATGATCGCAGGTAAAGGGACGGCTGGAAAATGGGAAGTCTTCAGAAATGAGATACTTCCAGAGAAAGTATATTCCTGTCAGGGTGAAAGGGAAGGCTGGTAGGTATAGAGAATGCTGGATGACTAAAGAAATTGAGGGTTTGGTTAAGAAAAAGAAGGAAGCACATGTCAGGTATAGACAGGATAGAGTGAAATCCTTACAGTATAAAGAAAGTAGGAGTATAATTAAGAGGGAAATCAGGAGGGCAAAATGGATACATGAGATAGAATGGGTAAATAGAATTAAGGAGAATCCAAAGGGTTTTTACAAATATATTAAAGGACAAAAGGGTAACTAGGGAGAGAATAGGGCCCCTCAAAGATCAGCAAGGTGGCCTTTGCGTGGAGCCACAGAAAATGGGGTAGATACTTAATGAATATTTTGCATCGGTATTTAGTGTGGAAAAGGATATGGAAGATATATAGACTGTAGGGAAATAGATGGTGACATCTTGCAAAATGTCCTGATTCGAGAGGAGGAAGTACTGGATGTCTTGAAACGGTTAAAGGTGGATAAATCCCCAGGACCTGATCAGGTGTACCCGAGAACTCTGTGGGAAGCTAGAGAAGTGATTGCTGGGCCTCTTGCTGAGACATTTGTATCAATGATAGTCACAGATAAGGTGCCGGAAGACTGGAGGTTGGCTAACGTGGTGCCACTGTTTAAGAAGGGCAGTAAAGACAAGCCAGGGAACTATAGACCAGTGAGCCTGACCTTGGTGGTGGGCAAGTTGTTGGAGAGAATCCAGAGGGCCAGGATGTAAAGTATTTGGAAAGGCAAGGACTGATTCAGGATAGTCAACTTTGTACATGGGAAATCATGTCTCACAAACTTGATTGAGGTTTTTGAAGAAGCAACAAAGAAGATTGAGGGCAGAGCAGTAGATGTGATCTATATGGACTTCAGTAAGGCATTCAACAAGGTTCCCCATGGGAGACTGATTAGCAAGGTTAGATCTCAGAATACAGGGAGAACTAGCCATTTGGATACAGAACTGGCTCCAAGGTAGAAGACAGAGGATGGTGGTGGAGGGTTGTTTTTCAGACTGGAGGCCTGTGACCAATGGAATGTCACAAGGATTAGTACTGGGCCCTCTACTTTTTGTCACTTACATAAATGATTTGGATGCAAACATAAGAGGTACAGTTAGTAAGTTTGCAGATGACACCAAAATTGGAGGTGTAGTGGACAGCAAAGAGGGTTACCTCAGATTCCAACAGGATCTAGATCAGATGGGCCAATGGGCTGAGAAGTGGCAGATGGAGTTTAATTCAGATAAATGCGAGGTGCTGCATTTTGGGAAAGCAAATCTTAGCAGGACTTATACATTTAATGGTAAGTCCTAGGGAGTGTTGCTGAACAAAGAGACCTTGGAGTGCAGGTTCATAGCTCCTTGAAAGTGGAGTTGCAGGTAGATAGGATAGTGAAGGCGGCATTTGGTACGCTTTCCTTTATTGGACAGAGTTTTGAGTACAGGAGTTGGGAGGTCATGGTGCGGCTGTACAGGACATTGGTGAGGCCACTGTTGGAATATTGCGTGCAATTCTGGTCTCCTTCCTATCGGAAAGATGTTGTGAAACTTGAAAGGGTTCAGAAAAGATTTACAAGGATATTGCCAGGGTTGGAGGATCTGAGCTATAGGGAGAGGCTGAACAGGCTGGGGCTGTTTTCCCTGGAGCGGAGGCTGACGGGTGACCTTATAGAAGTTTACAAAATTATGAGGGGCATGGATAGGATAAATAGACAGTCTTTTCCCTGGGGTCGGGGAGTCCAGAACTAGAAGGCATAAATTTAGGGTGAGAGGGGAAAGATATAAGAGACGTAAGGGGCAACTTTTTCCACGCAGAGTAGTATGTGTATGGAATGAGCTGCCAGAGGATGTCGAGGCTGATAAATGTTGCAACATTTAAGAGGCATTTGGATGGGTATACAAATAGGAAGGATTTGGAGGGATATGGGCCAGGTGCTGGCAGGTGGGACTTGATTTGGGTTGGGATATCTGGTGGGCATGGATGGGTTGGACCGAAGGGTCTGTTTCCAAGCTGTACATCTCTATGACTCTTAATTGCCCACAGGGTCCAGGGATTTATAGGCTATTTGAATTAGCCATGAGAAATGCAGGGTTACAGGGATAGAATGGGGGTGAGTCTGGTGGGATGCTCTCTGGTGGTTTGGTGTGGACTCATTGAGCCGAATGGCCTGTTTCCACACTAAGGATTCTATGATTCATAAATTATGAATGAAAGGTGTTGAGACTTCTGCTGTATGTTTAATTGCTATATATCAAATTGTACAGTTGCAGAAACAAATGCATTAAAGTAATTTTAAGGAATTATGGATCAATAAGGGCAACAGGGCCAGACTAAGTGGCAGTATTTGCAAGACAAAAATCACAATTTCCAACAAATTGAAATTTAACATTCACATCCTACTGTAATTCTGTTCCCACTAATTCTTAATCTTTAGTAAAGGCCTGACTATTGCCTGATAGGAGTAAAAAGTGACTAAATAATTGTATCTGAAATGACTTTCTTCATGAACTAAAAAGAAATATCAGCTGGATATTTCCTTGAAGGAAGTTTGATCTTGCTTTTGTCAGATTCTCTTACGTCCACAGTATCCTTTAGTGATCAGAACAGAATAGTTATGATGGTATAATAGTAATGCAACTGGATTGGCATTCCAGAGGCATGTCCTTAACCACACCACATATCTTATTCTTCAAATGCTACATAAGAAAACTAAGATAATGACTTAAAAAGCATATGGTGATTGGGAAGGTGGAGTGGAAGTGGGGGTGGGGGGAATGTCGGGGGAAGGGAGGAGTTATTTTTAAATCAGAAAAAAAAAATTGCACCCAGAGAAGTAATGGCTGGAAACCAGACGTGACTATCAGGTGGAGTTTTGGTTTCCTTTCAGCTCAATACACTAGTCTCAAAAATCACTACTCCAGAATGAAGAAATAATCTCAATACTGCCTTATTGGCATCTCTCAGCCCCATGAATCATTTCAATCATTGCTTGAAAACAAATCATTCTACTCTAACACAGCTTAAATTTAAGGTAAGGACATTCAACCCCAATAGGAAATACCTACAAACAATTTGAGCAAGAAACACATGGTATTTCCACCTTTTACTGCAGTAACTGTACTAAGAAAGCTCACGTCATGTTTTCTCAACCACAGCATACATGATAGGAGTACATCATCCCAAATATCTGACATCGACAGTTTGTAAGTGAAGGACAAGTGTATAATAAGTTAGTATAGATACCACAGTTCTAACACTGTGTCCAATCTCAAGACGTTCTTACCATATAATTTAGCTTCTTCAACCAGTTTTTGGCTCCTTTGACGTATATTTTCAGCATCTGCTAGTGCTCGTTTATACTTGTCCTGCAGAATATAGCAAGTGTTCTTATTTTTCCATATCAACTTGGCACTTTTATTTCAAAAGTTAAGCTAAATAACGACAAATTCTTATTGTATTTAAAATTTATAAAATTCACCTTCACATTCAATTGGTTAAAGCAATGACCTAAACCATACAAAATTAGGAAGGTAACATGTACAATCATTGGATTAGAGAATTGGTGCCATAAGAAAGGAACTCAATTGATATTAGCACACTGGGCTCATGAAGGGAAAATGCTTGTAAGTTTCCTTTTCATGAACACCATGTACAAATGTCCACTGGAAATGTGATACTACCGAGGGATCAAAGACTGATGGAATTCAGTTTCTAGTGTCACACAACAGGAGTTGGTCTTTCACTATTCCCTGCTCCAATATGCAATTAGATCATGGCTGATCAGCTCTCTCAATGTGCCTTCTCCATAAATCTGTCAATTTCTGTTTTGACCATACTCAATGATCTAATTGCCACAGTTCTGTGGTACAGAACTCAAAACATTCACCGGAGTAAAGAGATTACTCATCTCAATCTTAAGCAACCTAGATATATGATGTGAGCAAGTAATTAGCAAGTGTCATTTGAACTACCCTCCAGCAAAGAGCTGCCTTTTACAAGAACTTTGTGTAGCACTTCAGGTCAGCCACATTTCAGACATTACACAAAATCAGAATCAAAATTTTTTGTTACTGAGGAAAAGTACAAGAAAAAGGTCTTAAACAGGTTTACAAAATTATGAGGGGCATGGATAGGGTAAATAGACAAAGTCTTTTCCCTGGGGTTGGGGAGTCCAGAACTAGAGGGCATAGTTTAAGGGTGAGAGGGGAAACATACAAGAGAGACCTAAGAGGCAACTTTTTCATGCAGAGGGTGGTACGTGTATGGAATGAGCTGCCAGAGGAAGTGGTGGAGGCTGGTACAATTGCAACATTTAAGAGGCATTTGGATGGGTATATGAATAGGAAGGGTTTGGAGGGATATGGGCCGGGTACTGGCAGGTAGGACTAGATTGGGTTGGGCTATCTAGTCGGCGTGGACGGGTTGGACCGAAGGGTATGTTTCCATGCTGTACCCTATGACCCTATCTCAGAAACTTGAGGTTAATATATAACTACCTTTAAGTCAATCAATACAACCATAATAGAGGCTAAATTTTACATCGATTACACTTCGAATCCTTGAAGAACCAGAGACCTCTCATTTATCTCAGAGTACTCTACAGTAATTTTTCTGGGTAGTGGCAGTATCACTTGTTTCATCACTATGTCTCAGGTGGGGCCAAGTTCTACGATTTAAAATAATTCCATATTATCGATAGTGTTGTAAGTAACATACATGCCAACGATCTCCACTTAGGCCAGTAACAGCATGGCCTGGTTCCAGCACTAGTACACAAAAATCATTCAAAAAAGTGTTAATTGTGCTCTTCAAAATTGCAGTACCGAACTCCACTTGTTCAAAGCACCGAGCCCACCCCCGCAACATCCCTCACAAACTGAAAACAAGTTTGTTCAAACATTGTGAAAACAGATATAGCAATTTTCATAATATTTCCAACATTCACATGTGCTCATAGACAAGTGGAAAATACAAGGAGTAAGTAAGATCCAGCATAATCTGTCTTGCATGGTCGAAATATTAGTGTCCTAGAACAACGTATCCCAACTAATCACCTTCTAACCTAGAATTAATGCAAAGTTTAGTTAGTTTATGCTTACTGTAAGGTCCTTCAGTTGCTCCTCCAACTTATTCTTTTCCTCCACAAGTATCTTCTCTGCTGGGCTGGGTTCTGCTTTGTCTGCATTCCGAGTCTGGCTTTGGTCATCATCATAGCTTTGTCCAGTGTTTTTCTGTCGAGTTGCTGTACAGAAAAATCTAAGGAACATTTAAAGTTCTCTTTTAAAGAAGCATTTCAAAAAGAGGAGAGAGCTTTAAAAAAGACAGGAGGTAATATTTTTTTTTACACAGGTGGTTTCAGTGTCGAATGAACTTACTGAGGAAGTAGGGGATGAAGGTATAATTACAACATTTAAAATCCATTTGGATGGATACGTGAATAGGAAAGGTTTATAGGGAAACAGGCCAGTAGCAGGTAGGTGGGACTAGTTTAGTTTGGGATTATATTCGGTATGAACTGGTTGGACTCTCTGATGTCTGACTCTCTGATGAAGAATATTTAAGAATTAAGCTGAGGTCTAACTAAAATTATTGCAATCAACACATTCACAGTAATGGAGAGAATTATAACTACACTAACTGATTATTTTTTCTGGAACTAGACAACCACTATCAATTGGTAGTAATGGAGTTAGAAATTAATTAATTTTCAGTTCAGAGCTTGCTTAGGTTTGTATTGTAAATGTTGCATTTTAAAACATGACATTGCATTAAGGTTGGTCATTCTCGTTTTCTCAAATGTGCCTTCATTCATCTGAAGGCCTTCAGGGATAATTGGACAGTAGTTCATCCTAATGGCAGTTTTTCATGCTCCAGCTTAGACAATATATCCAATCTAAACCAACATTCAAATTTACAACTTCTAGCAAGGGTCAGTCATAAGCATTCAGAAGCTCTGAACAGAAAAATAGGTAGAGATCATCTGTGAGTCCTGCTGTCTGCGCAAGATTGACCTAAGCAAGTCATGGAGTAAGGAGGAACTGTGTCAGACTACAGAATCCATAGTTTTGGTAGCTGTGATGGGATGAGACTGCCCCGAAGGTTAGTCTGGAATGCTAACCTTCAGAGCAAGGCAGAATATTACTTTCACTTTGAAGGTAAGAAACATGGGTCTGAAACAATTACCCTTAAAAATATTCAATGATACTAATTTGTTCAAGGTTTGCGTAAAGATTTGAAGCTCGGATGCTGGTTGCAGTTGCAGTGGGTATGCTCGCCAAGCTTGGAAGTTGGTTTGCAGACATTTCGTCCCCTTTCTACATGACATCATCAGTTCTGTGGAGCCTCCTATGAAGCTCTCCTGGACTGCATTGGTTGGAATTTATTTGGTTTTGTTGCAAGCATGCAAAACTTAAATTCCAAACAACACAGTACAGCAGAACTACACAGGAGGCTCCACAGCACTGAGGATTTCACCTAGAAAGGGGATGAAACATCTACAAACCAATTTCGCAGCTCAGCAGATATACCTACAATGCCAATTTGTGCTTTTCATAATTACAGCAATAAAAAGCAAAATGTTGCAAAGAATGACTAAAAATGGATAAAGGAAATTAAGGAGTAAAGAGCCAGCAAGAGCTTCTACAAGTGATTGATCCCTTAGAGGAAATGACTGGGACATTAATGAGAAACAATGGCAGAGATTTTGAGAAAATGGATCTTACTTCACAGTAGAAAATATTAAAAAACTATGCAATACTCAAGGAAAATGAGGTGGCATAAAGAAATAAACTTAAAGGAATCTTGATCAAAATAAAAGGACTAGGTAAACAAATCATTCTAGTAACCACCACCAACCCTGGACATAGCTGCACCCTCGGGTGAACTGAATTCAAAATTCTTTGAATCTGAAAGGGTTGAGAAGATTGGACAACCCTCTATTTAAGAAAGAAAGACGACCAAATGAAAGAAAGTACTGGCAAGTTAGCCTATAATCAGGCATTAGGAAAATATTGAAATGGATTAAGGTCAGAACCAGAATAGAAAAGAATAAAATCCCTACAGTGTGGAAACTGGCCCTTCTGCCCAACAAGTCCACACCCAGACCCATACCGTATTATCCTATATTTACCCCTGACTAATGTACCTAACATATACATCCCTGAATACTATGAGCAATTTAGCACGGCCAATTCACCCAACTTGCACATCTTTGGACAGAGAGGAAACCCACACAAACACGGGGAGAATGTGCAAGCTCCACACAGACAGTCACCAGAGGTTGGAATTGAACCTCGGTCCCTGGCACTGAGGCAGGAGTGCTAACCACTGAACTGACATGCCACCCTGAGCAGCAAATCATAGTATATGTAACCAGAGTAAACGTGGATTTATGAAACGGAAATCATGTCTGTCAATTTATTTGAGGATGGGCTGCAACGTGGCAGATGGAGTTCAATCTGGATAAATGTGAGATATTGCATTCTGGTACAACAAACAAGGGTAGGGCTTATACAACTAATGGTAGGGCCTTTGGTAGTGTTGTATAACAGAAGAACCTAGGATTCACGTACCTAATTCTTTGATACTTGAGTCACACATAGACAAGGTGGTCAAAAAGGCATTTGGCACACTTGCCTTCATTGCTCAGTTGTTTTAGTATAGGAGTTGGGAAGTCATGTTGAGGTTGTACGAGTCAGGAGCAAGCAGGTGGGATTCGTTTAGTTTGGAATTATATCTGGAATGGACAGGTTGGACAGAAACGTCTGCTTCCATGCTATATGACTGTGTAATGAGCAAGGTGAATAAGGACATTTGATAATGCGCTATATAAAATGTTAATGCACAAGATTTGAATTCATGCTAGGGGAAATATTAGTATGAATAGGGGACTGGGCAAATAACAGGAAACAGTTGAGATAAATGGGTCATTTCCAAATTTGGAATTCCAGTTAATAGTATTAATTGGATGCATGGACAAAGTGATGTAGCCCAATTTGCTGACAATACAAAGATAAATAAGAAAGCGAGTTACAAGGATGCAAAGGATCTACAAAAGTCAGTCAGCAAAAATGGCAGATGACATATTGGTAAAATTTAGGTTATCCATTTTGATAGGAAGTAAAGTTATCCAAACACCTAGATTGTGTCAAACATTCCAGTCGAGGAACCTATGTCCCATTGTACGCAAAATATGAAAAGCTAGTATATATGTGCAGTAAGTAATAAAGGCAAACAGAATATTGACCTTTACTGCAATGGCCTAGAACACAAAGTAGGAAGCCTTGCTACAGCCGTACAAGGCATTATTTAAACCTAGAATATGCACAGTATGTAGCTGTGGATTCATTTTAAGGATTTACAACAAATTTTATTTTATCTGACATTTTACAAACTGGAACTCTTGATAAGCTGGCAAAAGTTATAAACCTGAAATCTGGAAGTTTACTGTAATATCGCAATCTCAGTGATGTCCGAGCAGTCAGTTGAAGGCGAGTGAGAAGGCTCTCTGCCATTAAGTTTTATTTAAGGCAAAGTTTTGTTGTTATTTAAGTGATTTATGCTGTAAGTAAAGTATAACAGTGATGTATATATCCCCTGCATTTTTACATTGATGTGGTCTTCTTGATCAACCAAAATATTTGATCAACAAGTACTCTCCTGGTCCCATAGGTGTCAGTTAATAAAACTTTTGCTGGACTTGCATTGGAGGCACATCAGAGAATGTTTATGGTTGAGAGCTGGGGTGAAGGGTATGCTATGAGTGAAGAATGAATGAGAACAATGCAACAGAGTTACACATTAGCAGCAGTGACTTTCTTTCCCCTATCCTGAACAACAAAATGACTGGAATACTAATTAATTTTCATTGAACAGCTTATGGAGGGCTAGTGGATGCAAAGATTGGGATAGGCTGTGCTATATTTTAAAATCGGACTCATCATAAAAACATTTGAGCATTTTGAAAAGAATGGACAACTAATGAACACAGTAGTACTGACAGATAAGAGATACAAGAACAGGACAGAGCCATCAGGGGAGTGAGGGAGTGCAGCGTAGGTTCACGAGGTCAATTCCTGGAATGGCAGGATTGCCTTACACGGAAAGACTGAAGCGACTGGGCTTGTATACCCTTGAGTTTAGAAGACTGAGGGGGGATCTGATTGAAACATATAGGCTTATGAAAGGACTGGACACTCTGGCAGGAGGGAACATATTTCCGTTGATGGGGGAGTGCCGAACCAGAGGACACAACTTAAAAATACGGGGTAGACCATTTAGGACAGAGATGAGAAGAAACTACTTCACCCAGAGAGTGGTGGCTGTGTGGAATGCTCTGCCCCAGAGGGCAGTGGAGGCCCAGTCTCTGGATTCTTTTAAGAAAGAATTGGATAGAGCTCTTAAAGATAGTGGAGTCAAGGGGTATGGAGATAAGGCTGGAACAGGATACTGATTAGGAATGATCAGCCATGATCATATTGAATGGCGGTGCAGGCTCGAAGGGCAGAATGGCCTACTCCTGCATCTATTGTCTATTGTCTAAGGCATTCAAATGTAGCAGGGTCAAAGCACTCTGCAGATGGACTAGCATTTCCCGGTCAATTTTGTACATCTTTTAAATACAACTTTAAAAAGAAAATTCTTACCTAGAATCAAAGTATCTTAAAACACTACAGTAAAACTGCAGGCCCAAGGACAACAAGGAAAACTGCAGGCCCACCATGCGTGGGTGGCACAGTGGTTAGCACTGCTGCCTCACAGCGCCAGAGACCCGGGTTCAATTCCCGCCTCAGGTGACTGACTGTGTGGCGTTTGCACATTCTCCCAGTGTCTGTGTGGGTTTCCTCCGGGTGCTCCGGTTTCCTCCCACAATCCCAAAAATGTGCAGGTTAGGTGAATTGACCATGCTAAATTGTCCATAGTGTTAGGTAAAAGGGTAAATGTAGGAGTATGGGTCTGGGTGGTATATGCTTCGGCAGGTCGGTGTGGACTTGTTGGGCCGAAGGGCCTGTTTCCACACTGTAAGTAATCTAATCTAACAAATATTGAGAAGGGAGCATTGAGATGATGCAACATTGAGCATATGCTCAAAGCTATTAAAACCAAAGAACCATGCTCTTTGCTGTACAGAATCATATAACGCCTGCAGTTCAGGTATAGGTCATTCATTCCAACGAGTTTGACCGAATCTCAAGAGCATCATCCCTGTGATCCACATGGATTTTTTTTAAAAACTGCACATCCGCGGACACTACGAGGCAATTTTTAGCAACAGCACAGCTAATCCACCGAACCTGCACCTGGAGGAAACCCACACGGACGCAGGGAGAACGTGCGAACTCCACACAGAAACTTCACCCAAAGCTGAATCCCTGGCGCAGCGAGGCAGCACTGCTGATCATTGATTTGCATTTTATAAGTTACATATCTACTGGACTCCAGACAGTTTAACGGCAGCTCAATGTTTCAGAAGGAAATGGACGTGAATAGACGGGGGAGGGGGGAGAGGGGGAGAGGGGGAGAGGGGAGAGGGGAAAGAGGAGGCGGGAGGGACGCATAGGATGGAGGGATGAATCAGAAAGGAGTTCAGAAGGGGATGAGGCTGTACGAATTGCAGAGAGACACAGAAGAGCCAGCGGGAGAATGTGAAGGCCGAGACCCGGAACGTACAGGAATCAGTCAGTCAATGAAAACGGGTCGGAGTGACTGGGGAAGAGAGAGATCATCAGGGCTGGGAACACGGAGGCTTGCAAATTTTTTTTTGAAACGGAGTCCCAGCGCCTCGGGGGAAGAAAAAAAAGAGACGGGGGCGGACTGGCCTGCGATCACTAACCTGTGGACGGCGAAGCCGCTGCCGTTCCAGCCCGAGCAGGCTCTGACCGCCGCGGAGAGCGCGAGGTCCCTACCCCGGCCCGGGCAGGGTGTAACGGCCGCGGAGAGCGCGAGGCCCCTTCCCCGCCCCGGGCAGGGTCTTAAAGTCAGCGCGAGACGGCCTCCGGCCCGTAGAACTCGCGCTCCCCTCTCCGCCATGGCCATCACCGACGTCGCTGTGGATTACGTCACGGCATTGACCAATCAAGTGCCTCTTCCTTGTTCGTGTTCCATCACACAGTCAGCGCGCGGTCTCGACTTCGACAGTTGATAGCAGGCGGGAGAAATCGAGCTCGAGCAACCGATTAATCATCTAAACGAGCGATCGCTTCACGTTGAAACGTTCAAAGACGGACCACCAGATCTAGGTTTCTCTCCAAACGGCTCACCATCCTGACTTAGAAATACATAACTTCATTTCAGTGTTGATAGGTCAAAATCCTGGAAGTCTCTCCCTAACAATTTCATGTTCAGTTTCAGGGGGAGAAACTTCTGGAGTTAAAGAAACCTAATTATATAGGCATGAAGATAGATTTTATCCTAGTGGACTGGGCAGGAAGACTAAAAGGTAGGATGATAGTTGGTGAGCAGTGGCAGTGTTTAAAGAGATATTGAGTTCCACACACCTAAGATATACTCCAGTGAGTAAAAAGGATTATAAGATGAGGAAATACATCCAAACAAATTAAAGACTGCTAAATAGGAACCATTTAAAAGATACAAAAGAAAGAGCAAAGGTAAATTATGCAAGAAAACTAGTAGAAAATGCAAGCTAAAAACAGATAGCTGAAGCTTTTGTAGCATATAAAAGGGAAGAAAATAGCTAAAGCGAATGTTGGTCCCTTGGAGTATGAGGCACGGGAGTTAACAGTGGGCCACCAGAAATGGCAAAGATGCTAAATCAATACTTTACCTCAGTTTTCAGGGTGGAGGACACACGTACCATTCCAATACTAATAAGTAATGCATAGGTTATAGAAAAAAAGGAACTTAAAATAATCATTATAATTAGGACAAGAAAGTACTGAGCAAACTGTTATAATTGAAGGCCTAGGATCTGGTAGCTTATATTGTAGGATTTTAAAGGAAATGGTAGCAGATATATTGGATCCAATATGCTAAAACAATGCCATTATTCAAAAAGACACGGAGGAAGAAAGTAAGAAACCATAGACCAGTTATGATTTGGAGATGCTGGTGTTGGACTGGGGTGTACAAAGTTAAAAAATCACACAACACAAGGTTATAGAACAACAGGTTTAATTGGAAGCACACTAGTTTTTGGAGCGTCGCTCCTTCATCAGGTGGCAGTGGAGGGTTCAATCCTAACACAGAATTTATAGCAAAAATTTGTAGTGTGATGTAACTGAAATTATACATTGAAAAATTGATTGTCTGTTAAGCCTTTCATCTGTTAGAATACCGTGATAATTTCACTTCTTTCATGTGTAAATCACAAAACCTTTTTTTAAAAAGTTGCATTCTCGGGTTAGCTGTTAACAATGGTGATAGCTAGACAGTATGTTGAAGGTGTTAGCCCACTGTGTTCTCTGTCTATGCCATGATGTTTAGATTGATTCTAATCTAAAAAGTGAGATAACGGAGTTTTACATGAATTCATGCAGTTTTTCAGCTCAAAGTTCTACATGAATGCATGCAGTTTTAGAGCAAAGTACAATGTAATCCTGAAAGTACAAATTCACCCCACAAAATGTATGTGTGCATGTGGGTCTTTGTCTGTCTGTGTGCGTGTGTCTGTCTGGGTTGGGGGTTGTGAGTGTGAGAAAATGTATGTGTGTGTGTAGTGAGTGCGGGTCGGTGTGGACTTGTTGGGCCGAAGGGCCTGTTTCCACACTGTAAGTAATCTAATCTAATCTAACAAATATTGAGAAGGGAGCATTGGATTCCAAGAATTTCTGAACAACAGATGTTAAACTATGGTTAAAAATCTATGGTTAAAAATCACACAACACCAGGTTATAGTCCAACAGGTTTAATTGGAAGCACACTGGCTTTCAGAGCGTCGCTCCTTCATCAGGTGGTAGTGGAAGGCTCAATCCTAACACAGAATTTATAGCAAAAATTTACAGTGTGATGTAACTGAAATTATACATTGAAAAATTGATTGTCTGTTAAGCCTTTCATCTGTTAGAATACCGTGATAATTTCACTCCTTTCATGGGTAAATCACAAAATGGCATGGTGGTACAGTGGTTAGCACTGCTGCCTCACAGCACCAGAGACCTGGGTTCAATTCCTGCCTCAGGCGACTCTCTGTGTGGAGTTTGCACATTCTCCCCGTGTCTGTGCGGGTTTCCTCCCACAATCCAAAAATGTGCAGGTTAGGTGAATTGGCCATGCTAAATTGCCTATAGTGTTAAGTGAAGGGGCAAATGTAGGGGAATGGGTCTGGGTGGGTTGTGCTTTGGTGGGTCAGTGTGGACTTGTTGGGCCGAAGGTTGGAATGCCATGCTTCTAGGAATTCTCGCGTGTGTCTCTGTTTGGCTTGACCTAGGATGGATGTGTGGTCTCTGTCAAAGTGGTGTCCTTCCTCATCTGTATGTGAAGATAAGATTGAGAGTGGGTAATGTCTTTTTGTGGCTAGTTGATGTTCCTGTATCCTGGTGGCTAGTTTTCTGCCTGTTTGTCCAATGTAGTGTTTGTTACAGTTCTTGCAAGGTATTTTGGAACAGACCTTTGTTTTGCTCGTTAAAAAAAAGAATGGGTTCCCAATGAACACAGTCTGCCAATTTCTCAGCAACAAACCCAAACAAGCAGACAAAATATGTGCAGAAACCCTAGCCACTCTTCCCTACGTCAAAGACATCTCGGAAATGACTGCCAGACTACTCAGACCTCTTGGCATCATGGTAACCCACAAGCCCACCAACATACTAAAACAACAGCTAATGAACTTATACAGGCAACAAGCAATTCTGGAAAGAATTAGGAGAGGAGGTGACCAACTGTGAGGTCCGTTGTAGAAACTAAATGCAGTCCTCCTGACATGCTCCTGACTGCCAGTGCAAGATCCTGGGTTTTTTTGTATTCATACATGGAATGTGAACATAGCTGGCTGGGCAAGTCTCAATGGCTCATCCCTTGAGAAGGTGGTGAGCCACCTTGAACCACAGCAGTCCATTTGGTGTCAATACACCCACAAAACCACTGGGTAGAGAGTACCATGATTTTGAGCTAGTGGCACTGAAGGAATGAAAATATATTTCCAAGTCAGTATGGTAAATGACTTGGAGGGGAATCTGCACCAGTGATGTTTAATTATATCTGCTGCCCTAGTCCATTTAGATGGTAGTAGTTGTAGATTTGGAAGGTACTCGTGTCAGAAACCTGAGTAAATTTCAGAAGTGCCTCTTACAAATATACACAGTGCTGCTACTGAGCATCAGTGGAGGAGAGACTAAATATTTGTAGATGTGGTGCCAATATTGCATTTCAGCAAAGGGTCTCTCATAGGGTCATGACTAATTTATACCTGTGAGAGGGTGACTATGCCAAGTGGATTGGCTTTCACGATACATGGGAGTTGAAGCCAAAATGTTTAAAGTTTGCATAATTTTTCTACTTCGATGCAGCACGTGAATGAGAGGCTAGCATGTGTAATAGGAATGCATCCAGGCAAGGAGCGAAGTTTCACTTAATATGTTGCTAACTCCACATGTTGTTATGCAGGTCAAACAGATGTAATTCCAGAGAGAAAGCCAAGATGGAGTGCAGTGTCTATTTCTGGAATCATCCACTGACCTGAGGAGCCTTTTCATTCTGCGGGAAAGGAGGGAGGTAAGGCAATAGCAGATGATGATGCGGTAATGACCCGCTAAAGGATGTAGGGACAACTATGCTGGTTTTAGGATATGAGCACAAGGGAGGCAGGTGAGAAAACATGATGTGCTCACCTTGTGGTGATGCACTTCTGTTTGTTCTCTAGTTTAAGGGCATGTCCATCCAAAGACCAAACTATAGTCAATGAAAGAACCAGAGGACTTCTCCTCTGGTCAAATAGACCAATTCCCCGGAAGATGTACTGTCACCTGCTTCATCAGCAATTTCCGTGAGCATAGTTACAAGAACATGGTCTGCAGATATGTCACATGTACAATCAGAGTCACTATTTGGTGAACATATATCTTAGAAGCTGAGGGAAGGTGTGACAGACAATTGTCCTTACAGTCTGGGGAGTGCTGAAGGTCAGGCCCCTTCATAAGCCCCAAACCGATGAAGGGCCTGTGTCTACTAGATTTACAGAAAAGCTGAGTAGCAAATATTTTAGTGATCCCAGAGGTCACGCACAACATTGCACACTCGATTGCAGAGTTCAGCCAAGTCATGATTCTGCCATGTTTATGGGAAGCGAGCGCATGACTTGCTTGATGGAAAGCTTGGCAAACACCATGGAGACCAAGTCCACGCTTGTAGTTCATGACATGCTTTTCATCCATCTAGTCATGGACTCAGTGCAGCAGTGACTAAGCGAAAAGGGGACAAGGCAGCTTGAGCTTCTTCCAGTTGCCCCTTCACTTCAGGAAGGTGCCATTGACTTGATGGATACTCGAGAGTTTATTCTGAGGACATCCCCAACATTAGTGAGGCTCTTCAACATTCACCACATTAGCTCAAATAATTGTGGTCAAGGTAGATGATGAATATATATCAATGCAGAAGTCTAATGCTTCCAAGGCTTCCTACCTCGAGAGGACAGATGCTATGATCATCAAAGCTAATTGGGAACAAGGCCAAGCAGTTTACCTTTATCTCGGCTGCTTATATTGGTTTAACATCAAGACACTTGGTCGGAAAAGGAAACTTGAAACATCATGAGTACAAAGGTGACATGGGTGTTTTATTTTTATATAACACTTGTAAATAATGCACAATACATTCACGGTCATTATTTTTGGAGAGTAGCTTAGAGAGCTAAATGTAATGGCATGCCTTGAGGTTAAGAGGATTGCAGAATGTTTTTATTGTAGAATATATTTTTTGCACTTGTGGATATTCAATGATGAGTGCACGTGTGAGTTTCCTGTTTTGCACTTGCCAGTCCGTAAGTCATGACTTATCATGCAAGCTCAGCTTGTCCTCTCTTCCATGCACCATAAAGGAAATTGTGCAAAATATCTCTCAAGTGGGATAATTTAATGTGCAGGTACACTCAAATCAATGTAAAGATAGGGAGTGATCATATTTATTGGTCATGGTTTGCTATAGATGTGTGTTCAAGTGCTGCATAGGTGCCTTCTGTATCACTATCAACTGAAGTCACAGAGATGTACGGCACGGAAACAGACCCTTCGATCTAACTGTTTATGCTGATCAGATATCCTAACCTAATCCAGTCCCATTTCCCAGCACTTGGCTCATATCCCTCTAAACCCTTTCTATTCATATACCTATCCAGATGCCTCTTTAATGTTGTAACTGTACCAATCTCGACCACTTCCTCTGGCAGCACATTCCAGACACTCTCCACACTCTGCGTGAAAAAGTTGCCCCTTAGGTCTCTTTTATATCTTTCCCCTCTCACCCTAAACCTATGCCCTCTAGTTCTGGACTCGCCCACTTTTATCACCCAAGATCTAGCTGTCAACTGGGATGGTTCTCAAATCTTATTGAGCAACTCTCATTTATTGCAAACCTGTTGAATATTTTGAAGTATAAAATCCTTTGAGATTGATAAATGCAGCTGCCTTATCCTGATAAGCTCAAATGATCATATGGGTGCAGTTGATGAGTGCTTGAAGGCTAGTGATTTTGCAGCCTGCCTGACATCAACTGTGGAAAAAAATGTACTAACTCATTGGCTTGCTGGAAGAGGGTATCTGTCACTTTGATGCATCTGTCTTGTAGAATTTGATATATATATATTATATATATGTCACTGCTGCCCCTGGAATCCTTTGCTTGCGAAAACATTCAGTACTGCAATAGTCTTGAAGTCCACTGGCATAGGGCTTCCATCCAAACCAGCTGGCTTCAGGTTTTGATGAAAAGTGCCATGTATCTGACCATGTTTTGGGACATCCTGGGTCATCTTTGACATTGCCTTTCTGATATCTGAAGGTAGTTTGTTCTGGTTTGGAAGACATGTTGAATTCCCTGTCTCCTATACTTTTCCTAGATGGCTTCATCCAGTACTACCTGCTTCTTTTTTTGTGTGGCAAGAACTCTCCTTTGTCACATCCATTCTTCTTCTCATTGTTACAGGAATATTTAATGTATGGGATCCATAATTATTTCAACATTTGAACTACGTTCTTTTATGTAGAAAGTAAGTAAGTGAGATCTGTAGTGTGTCCATGGCTACCTTCCATAGCTCAGATGAACAGTGAGATTTTCAAATGATTGCATTGTTCACGACCAATATCCAAGCAATGTGCATTTTGTTCTTCCCACTTTGATCTTCAATTCTGGCAGCCAGACAGAAGCTCGCAGACATTTTGAGAAAATGACCAGATTTGAAATTGAAGCTGTTAGCCCCCTCCTGTTACCTTCAAACTTGTTCCAATAAACCTTTTTTTTCTTTATAATCCTTCAACTGCACATATTATTTTGAATTTATAACCACCTAATTCCATGTGGCATTTCTCTGGTCTCAGCCTAGACCCATTTCCATTGGCATTCTCCCTTTGATCATAGATGTTCATCCTACATCCCATGACCGTACATGTTCCCTCTGCCAGGCAACACCCTGAAATGAATCCATATGTGGACCATACAGACCGGCCCTTTCAGCCCCTCATTTTCTTACCATGACCAACCTGTAGTTACCAGATTTATCTTTCCCTCCTTTTTAAAGGTTGTAATATTTGTAATCCTTCAGTCTTCTGACACTAGTGCCATATCTAAGGATATTTCAACAGTACAGTGACCTTGCCTATGAATGCTGAAAACCTCTATCTAATTTTATCCAGTAACATCTATCCAAATTTTATCTTAAGTCTCATTTCTCTTTTTCATTCATGCATTACTTCAATCACCTGTGGAGTTCTAGCTTTCATAAAGCCCTTTTCTCTGTATGAAAATGTGTTTAGCTTGACCTAAGTGATTTCACTGAAGGTCTCCCACTATAATAAATGAAAAGTAACATTCAAAAAGTCAACATGACAGCTGACACGGGAAGCCCTGTATGAAAATAAGGCGATGTGATTCAGTATGATGGACATCATCCATAATTTTCCCTATTTTGCTATGAACATCTGTAAAACATGCAATTCCAGATAGCCTTTAACATGGCTGGATTGAATCTGTGTCAAGAGAAACATCTGTCTTGAAGACAATATGATGGTGATTTTTAGAAGCAGAAGCTAATGTTAACAAGTAAATGATGATTATTAGTCAGCTGTTCATATCTCTCAAACAGATGTGTTCAACAATAAATATTTAACATATCTTTTTTAAAAAAGCATTGCACTGAACTTGGCCAAGATTGGCCGAAAATACAATGGACCTGACTTGGCACAGAGTAAATACTTCCAACAAGTGCATGATCCTTTCATACTCACTGGCTGCATTCCAGTAATCTTTGTTTCTACAATGAAATTAGGCTGTGCTCGTGGAATTTACAACACAGAAACAAGCCTTTCAACCCATCATCTCTGCTTTTGACTTGTGTCTCAGATTAATTGGAATTTTGAAGTTTTTTTAAAAAATGTTGTTTTGCAGAATAGAGACATACTTATGTTGTGAATGTTTTCTGAAAGTCAGTTTTATTAAACTGTCCTGTTTTGTCAGCTGCATGGGATCACGTGATGAGATTTTCTGACAGTACCACTCATTTTAGACCTTGTCTATAGTTCCGTCTGCAGATTCCACTTACAAAGTTCCTTTGTACATCACTGAGCAGTGTCAGTTTGTCATGAAACCCATGTCATGCAGTCTGCTGCAAGCGAGACATAATCAACATATTTGTTTTTCCCTAGCTTTCTGGAAAGGCCTTTTGCTTCACTGATGTGCATACACCATTTGAGAAACCAGTATTACAAGTCAGTCAGCACAATCACTTGAAATAGAAGGTTCGAATAAAAAAGACCTCACAACCTTTAAAAAGTACGGATGAGCACTTGAAATGTCATAGCATTCAAGGCTATGGGTCAAGTTCTGGAAAGTGGGAGTAATTTAGATTTAGAGTAGTGTTTTGTCAGTGCAGATCTGATGAGCCAAAGGGGCTCTTATGTACTATATAATTCTATTATTCAGATCACACAACGATTATCCTACCTTTTTGGAAACTATCAATGCAGCTGTTACTCCAATGAACACAGCAAGTACCAAGGCATTGCATGGCTGGTCAGTAGAAGAGCACTCTCTATCAGATTCTTCCTGCATGTCCAAAGTCTCACTGCCATCCTACATCCCTTGGCAGGAGGGTGGGGGTGTGGAGGCGGCTGTGGTAAGAAGGGACTATTTACACATCATTCTCAAATATGCCGTTGCAAGGGAGGACTGACAGGCAGAAGTTAGCCAAACATCAACTGCTGCTGGAAGTCGATTAAGCTGATGGAAGATACTCTTTTGTTTGCCTGTATAAAGTGCTAACCACAACTGAATGTTGCAGACTGGATCACCCCAAGGTCTGGAATAAGATACTGAGGGAAGCACTTAAGCTTAGGACAGCTGCTGACAAGGCTCAATGGTGAAAGCCTCATTCCTGAAACGTCAATTTTCCTGCTCCTCAGATGCTGCCTGACCTGCTGTGTTTTTCCAGCACCAACCTCTCGACTCAATATCCCTCACACCAGAGTATACCATAATGCTGTATAAAGCACCTCAGGTTGGATGCAAAGAGAATGTTTGACATGAAATGTGTATGTACGTTGTAAAAATAACCTATAATGGTAAGTATGGCAAGGCACTGCAGAGTGCAGTGTATGAAATGAGAGAAACACTGTATTACACATTATATAATTTAAATTTGATCAGTTATACAAGATGCTGCTACAAATTTTAAGAATAATGTATGTGTTTGATTAAAAAAAAGGAACCATGGTTGGTGTTTGGTAACTGTGACTCAGTTAATAGCACTCGTCTCCCGAGTCATAAGATTCCATGTTCATCTCTAACTTAAGGGTTTAAGCACAGAAATCAAGGCTGACACTTCAGTAGGTGATAATTGCCAAAGATGCTGCCTATCAGATAAGACATTAAACTAAAAGACCATCAGTCTATTGTCTAGATTAAAATACCCCAGAGCACTATTTTGAAGAATTGCATGAGAGTTACTCCCAGTGGCCTGGCTGCTATCTCCCCCTCAATCAACATTACAAAAACAGACATCACATTTTGTCATTATCACGTTTTCTATATTACAACAGCAACGCTTCAACAATATTTCATGTATTCCATTACTGTAACAAAACAAAACCATCTTGTGCTGTCATACTTAAAACCATTTCAAAACACGTTAGATCTCATGGAATACTGGGAGAACTCACCATTTGGATACAGAACTGGCTCAAAGATAGAAGACCTCAAAGGTGGTGGTGGAGGGTTGTTTTTCAGACTGGAGGCCTGTGACTAGTGGAGTGCCACAAGGATTGGTGCTGGGTCCACAATTTTTCATCATTTATAGTTAGTAAGTTTGCAGATGACACCAAAATTGGAGGTGTTGTGGGCAGTGAAGAAGGTTACCTCCGATTATAACGGGATGTTGATCAGATTGGCCAATGGGCTGAGAAGTGGCAGATGGAGTTTAATTTAGATAAATATGAGGTGCTGCATTTTGGGAAAGCAAATCTTAGCGGGACTTATACACTTAATGGTAAGGTCCTCGGGAGTGTTGCTGAACAAAAAGACGTTGGAGTGCAGGTTGATAGCTCCTAAAAAGTGGAGTCGCAGGTAGATAGGATAGTAAAGAAGACGTTTGGTATGCTTTCCTTTCTTAGTCAGAATATTGTGTTCAGGAGTTGGGAGGTCATGTTGCAGCTGTACAGGACATTGATCAGGCCACTGTTGGAATATTGCATGCAATTCTAGTCTCCTTCCTAATGGAAATATGTTGTGAAACTTTAAAGGATTCTGAAAAGATTCACAAGGATGTTGCCAGGGTTGGAGGATTTGAGCTGTGGGGGGAGAGGTTGAATAGGCTGGGACTGTTTTCCCTGGAGTGTTGGAGGCTGAGGGGTGACCTTATAGAGGTTCATAAAATCATGAGGGGCATGGATAGGATAATTAGACAAAGTCTTTTCCCTGGGGTGGGGGAGTCCAGAACTAGAGGGCATAGGTTTCGGGTGAGAGGGGAAAGATATAAAAGAGACCTAAGAGGAAACTTTTTCACTCAGAGGGTGGAACATGTATGGAATGAGCTGCCAGAGGATGTGGTGGAGGCTAGTACAATTGCAACATTTAAAAGGCATTTGAAAGGTTTGGAGGGATGTGGGCCGGGTGCTGGTAGGTGGGACTAGATTGGGTTGGGATATCTGGTCAGCATGGACGAGTTGGATTGAAGGGTCTCTTTCCGTGCTGTACATCTCTATGACACTAACATGAGTATTGTAAGTAGTTAGAGCTAAAAATGTGTTGCTGAAAAAGCGCAACAGGTCAGGCAGCATCCAAGGAGCAGGAGAATCGATGTTTCGGCCATGAGCCCTTCTTCAGGAATGAGGAAAGTGTGCCAAGCAGGCTAAGATAAAAGGTAGGGAGGAGGGACTTGGGGGAGAGGTGTTGGAAATGCGATAGGTGGAAGGAGGTTAAGGTGAGGGTGATAGGCCGGAATGGGGGTGGGGATGGAGAGGTCAGGAAGAAGATTGCAGGTTTAGGAAGGTGGTGCTGAGTTCGAGGGTTGGGACTGAGACGGGGGGGGGGGGGGAAATGAGGAAACTGGAGAAATCGGAGTTCATCCCTTGTGGTTGGAGGGTTCGTAGGCGGAAGATGAGGCGCTCTTCCTCCAACCGTCGTGTTGCTATGGTCTGGCAATGGAGGAGTCCAAGGACCTGCATGTCCTTGGTGGAGTGGGAAGGGGAGTTGAAGTGTTGAGCCATGGGGTGGTTGGGTTGGTTGGTTCAGGTGTCCCAGAGGTGTTCTCTGAAACGTTCCGCAAGTAGGCGGACTGTCTCCCCAATATAGAGGAGGCCACATCGGGTGCAGCGGATGCAGTAAATGATGTGTGTGGAGGTGCAGGTGAATTTGTGGCGGATATGGAAGGATCCCTTGGGGCCTTGGAGGGAAGTAAGGGAGGGAGGTGTGGGCAGAAATTTTGCATTTCTTGCGGTTGCAGGGGAAGGTGCTGGGAGTGGAGGTTGGGTTGGTGGGGGGTGTGGACCTGACGAGGGAGTCACGGAGGGAGTGGTCTTTTCGGAACGCTGATAGGGGAGGGGAGGGAAATATATCCCTGGTGGTGGGGTCCGTTTGGAGGTGGCGGAAATGACCACGGATGATACAATGTATATGGAGATTGGTGGGGTGGTAGGTGAGGACCAGTGGGGTTCTGTCCTGGTGGCGATTGGAGGGGCGGGGCTCAAGGGCGGAGGAGCGGGAAGTGGAGGAGATGCGGTGGAGAGCATCGTCGACCACGTCTGGGGGGGATATTGCGGTCTTTGAAGAAGGAGGCCATCTGGGTTGTTTGGTGTTTGAACTGGTCCTCCTGGGAGCAGATGCGGTGGAGACGAAGGAATTGGGAATATGGGATGGCGTTTTTACAGGGGACAGGGTGGGAGGAGGTGTAGTCTAGGTAGCTGTGGGAGTCGGTCGGTTTATAGTAAATGTCCGTGTTGATTCGGTCGCCCGAGATAGAAATGGGGAGGTCTAGGAAGGGAGGGAGGAGTCTGAGGTGGTCCAGGTAAGTTTGAGGTCAGGGTGGAAGGTGTTAGTAAAGTGGATGAACTGTTCAACCTCCTCTTGGGAGCACGAGGCAGCGCCGATACAGTCATCGATGTAGCGGAGGAAAAGGTGGGGAGTGGTGCCAGTGTAACTGCGGAAGATGGACTGTTCCACATATCCTACGAAGAGGCAGGCATAGCTGGGGCCCATGCAGGTGCCCATGGCTACTCCTTTGGTTTGGAAGTAGGTGCTATCCAGCAACTGATGACTTAATAGATGAAATGCCTCTTATAACATAAAGGAAATAAGTAATTAATAATCAGCAGTTAACAAAGATTATATTTTTATTCATTTCTTTAAATTATATTTACAAAATATGATTTGACTAGACTGTGGAAAAGGAAAATAGCAAGACACCAGGTTCTTACTGTTACCACTGAGTCCTCAAGTCTCAAGCCATAGGGATACTAATGAATAAAGGCTTGTTAATTTTAAAGATAATGTGAACGCTCTAAAACACTCCACTGTCTCATATTTAAGGCAATGTGCACATGTGGACAGATGCAACCAAATTGAACATTACCAGATTATTAACAAATTAGATTTTAATGTCAACTTTTAATTAAAGGCAATAAATCCTAAATTGGATACAAAATGAAGATTGCAAAAGCTATTATTTGAGTGCTTCATATATGCAGAAGGCAATCCCAGTGTATTCTGTTTCAGCCTGGGAGTTATATCAATCTAAGCTAATCTAGTTTCAGGGACAATTCCTGAGGCAGACACCTCTGCCTGTATCTTAGATTTCTATCAATGTAAAAACTGGAGGAGTTTTATCTCGAACCAAGAAATATGTCCTGTCCTTGATTTGTGTTCCAGATTGACCAACCAGTTAAAATCCGTTCTGTATTTCTGAAAATTATAACTATTTTGTGTTTCTTGTTGGTTAAATAATCTTTAGTTAATAGATACATGTATTGTTTTATTTGATTATACTTAATAAAATATTATATCTTACTTTAACTCTGTGTCCTAGTCTTGCTCATGGGAGTATCTCTATTGAATCTAAACCACATGAACTAAACAGTTTTAAGGGGGTTAATTGGGCTTGCACAACAAAAGTGAATTAACATAAATGATCGAAATAACCTTTTTAAATTTAAAATAACTCTTATCTCTCAGTAATTTATGGATAACTTTCTGGGCAGGTTGGAATAAAGGTGGCATTGCGGAATGTTACATAATGAAAGAGTGACCTGCCAAGACAATAGACATGCACCTTCATGATGTGCTGCCTGCAATTGCAAACCAGCTGAACATTGTACTTCTCATGCACTCACATTATGTGGCCAAAGTCCACCTGAACTCCATTTACAAGATTGCTCATAACACCTTGTTGTACGTCTGATCCTCAAACAACGATGAGACAGAGTACAGGAAAGAGATTGAATGCTTAGTAGAATGGGGTAAAGTCAGCAATCTCCCTATCAATGTCAGTAAAATGAAGGAGCTGGTCATTGACTTCACGAAGCGGAGTGGAGGGCACACTCTTGTGTGTTTTAATGGCGCTGAGGCGAAGATAGTAAAGAGCGTCAAGTTTCTTGGAGTGATGATAACCAATAATCTATCCTGGTCCACCCATGTCAATGCCATAATCAAGAAAGCACAACAATGCCTCTACTTCCTCAGGAGGTTAAGGCAATTAGATTACTTACAGTGTGGAAACAGGCCCTTCAGCCCAACAAGTCCACACCGCCCCGCCGAAGCGTAACCCACCCATACCCCTATATCTACATTTACCCCTTACCTAACACTATGGGCAATTTAGCATGGCCAATTCACCTGGCCTGCACATCTTTGGACTGTGGGAGGAAACTAGAGCACCCGGAGGAAACCCACGCAGACACGGGGAGAATGTGCAAACTCCACACAGTCAGTCGCCTGAGGCGGGAATTGAACCCGCCTCAGGCGCTGTGAGGCAGCAGTGCTAACCACTGTGCCACCGTGCCGCCCAAATTCAGTATGTCCACAAAGACTCTTACCAATTTTTATAAATACAACACAGTGTTGTATGCCAACTGTTCTTCCCAAGACCACAGGAAACTATAGAGAGTCATGAACACTGTCCAGTCCATCACACAAACCAGCCTTCCATCCATTGACTCCATATATACTTCCTGCTGCCTCCAAGAAGCAACTATTCCAACCAAAGACTGTCCCATCCCTACTCTCTTCCTACAGTTTCCATTAGGCAGAAGATATAAGTTTGAATACATGTACGAACATATTCAAGAACAGCTTCTTCCCCACTGTTATTAGACTTTTAAATGGACGTCTAAAATGTTAATTGTCATCTCTCTCTCTCTGGACCTTCTCTGCTGCTGTAATACTGAATTCTGTACTCTGTTCTGTTACCCTGACACACTTTGTATATTATGATCTGCCTGTATTGCACACAAAACAACACTTTTTGCTGTATCTCAGCATGTGACAACAATAAATCAAACAAACAAATAGATGGTGGTAACACTGGACAGGTCAGATCCCAGACTGGTACCTGACTTAATAGACACTAAGTTTTTTTTGTTTACCAAGGATATTATGAGAAAAAAATTGCATAACACAAAAAAGAAACTATATTACACTAGTCAAAAACTATTAGAATGGTTTCATTCCAAAGAATAGCAATACTCAGCAAGGCCTGTACAGACAAACTGTTGAAGAATCGTCCAATTACAAATAGAGGCCAAACACAGATCTGGTGAAATTGACGAATACTGGTTTATTTCTCATGATATCTTGGGAAAGAGAAATTGACAGGAAGAGAAAATGCTGGAAAATCTCAGCAGGTCTGGCAGCATCTGTAAGGAGAGAAAAGAGCTGACGTTTCGAGTCTAACTGACCCTTTATCAAAGTTTCAGATTCCAGCATCCACAGTAATTTGCTTTTATCCAGAAATTGACAGGACTGGACACTCTGCACAGTTAAGTCAAGGATTCTCTTCCCTGAGCTGTAGATAAGACAGTTTTTATAGTGTTTCATAGTGTAACAGTAGTGTAGTGTTAATTACAAGACAATATGAATTAAATTACATTCAATGGAAAACAATCGGTTGTCTGTAGCAATCAGGTAATAATTGTAACAGGAAGTTCTGTTCCTCTACTAGAGCAAGTGCTAATGTCCAGTATACTGATTTCAGTGGGTCTGCAGGGTGGGTATGCATTCTTGTTGGGTATCTGGGTGCCACTCAGTCTAGGAAGGCTTTGTGGGGCTTCAGTACCTGAGGTGATTGGGGATGCCCTTGGGGCTGCAGGAATGGTGATGCTGTTGTGAGGTAGGAAGTCTATTATCAGATCATCTAAGGAGTGTATTCCTTCAGTTGGAAGCTGTTTAGGTAATGTCTCATTTGCCATTTAGTTCCTGAGCTGTTTGTGGTCAAGTTGAAGTACTATGGGTATGCTCTGTTTAGCTAAGAACAGACATGGTTTCTGTGAAAAGTAGTGGGCAGGCAGAGTGTTTTATTTATCCTCTCCCACAAGTCCCACCACTTTTTTTTGTTTTTGTCTGGGAAGTGAGGGGTTAGGGGTTGAGGCGAAGTGGGGAATGTAGCCAGAGCCAGGGGGGTTATCTGGCGGGAGAGGATCGGAATCGGTGGGGTCCGAGTCTGAGTCCGAAGCTGCATATTCAATGTCGGGGCAAAGTTATTATCCCAGTGGGCCTTCGTTAATTGGATGGTAAGGTGGGTGGAGGGTAGCAGCATTGAGCACAAATGCAGACAGCACATTTTAATACCATGACAAGGAGTGTGATAAAGACAATGATAGTCATGAGGACTTTGAGTCCCTGTAGCAAGGCTGTGCCCCAGGAACCCAACCAGGAGCTTGCCCAGCTCCATAGGTCCCATTTTGATTTTTGGTCGTGTAGTACAGCAGCAGCCTGTTGGATTTGTCGGGCTAGGCTAGTGACGTTCTCACTGGGGTTGGGTACGTAAGTGCAGCAATTGGAGCCGAGGAAGGCACATGTGCCCCTTTTCTCAGCCAGCAGATAATCCAGGGCCATCCAGTTTTGTTGGCCACCGTGCTTCCTCATTCAGCTTCCTCATTCAGCTGGGTGAGTGCTTTGGATGTGGTGTTGGCTACTTCCTCCATGGTGGTGACCAGCTGCTGGGTTTCTATTTCCAATCGAATGGCTACATAGGTGGATGAATAGATCGAGAGAATCTGGTCAAGGGTAGTGAGGGTTCACTTCCTGTGAAATGGTGGCTTTGTGAAGAGGGAGGACCGGGAATGATATACAAATGGGACCATGTACCCAACATACTATCTAGAGGTCTGAGTAGACTGGCAGTCATTTCCGAGATGTCTTTGATGTAGGGGAGAGTGGCTGTGGTTTCTGGACGTATTTTGTCTGCTTGTTTGGGTTTGTTGCTGAGAAAGTGATGGACTGTGTTCATTGGGTACCCATTCTTTTTGAATACATGGTATAGGTGATTTTCCTCTGCTCTGTGTAGTTTCTCTGTGCTGCAGTGTGTGTTGGCTCTTTGAAACAATGTTCTGAAGCAGCTTCGTTTGTGGATGTTGGGATGATTGCTTCTGTATGTGTTGTTTTCCTGTGACGCTAATTTGAAGTTCCCCATTGACTGTTCGCTCTACTGTGACATCTAGGAATGGCAGTTTGTTGTTATTTTCCTCCTCTTTGGTGAATTTTATACCAGTAAGGGTATTATTGATGGTCTTGAAGGTTTTCTCTAATTTGTTTCATTTAGTGATGAGAAAGGTATCATCCACGTAGCGAACCCAAAGTTTGGGTGGGATGGTTGGCAGAGCTGTTGGCATCATGGTAGCCCACAAACCCACCAACACACTAAAACAGCAGCTAATGAACTTGAAAGACCCTATACAGACAACAAGCAAAACTAATGTCATTTACAAAATACTGTGCAAGAACTGTAACAAACACTACATTGGACAAACAGACAGAAAACTAGCCACCAGGATACATGAACATCAACTAGTCACATGATCCTCTCTCACTAGTATCTATACATACAGATAAGGAAAGACACCACTTCGACTGGGACAATACATCCATCCTAGGACAAGCCAAACAGAGACACGCACAAGAATTTCTAGGAGCATGGCATTCCAACTGGAACTCTATCAACAAACACATCGAGTTAGACCCCATCTACCACGCCCTAAGAAAAAGAACAGGAAATTACATCACCACAGGGAATGACATCACCAATCCAAAGAAACCTGAACATATAAATAGAAAGCAGGAATTATCAGCACTGCTTCGCCTGGACACCCACTGAAGATGTTACCTAGTATGGTGACAAAACATCTGGAAGTGGACCTTCCAGCTCAGCAAGCAACTCTACATCCAGTTTTGGTGGCCTGGTCTGCCCCTAAGGACTTTGAAGGGGGTGAGCCCCATGGTCTGGTTTATCTGGCCATGTATTACGTTCAGGGCTACTGGGAAAGTGTCTGGCCAGGGCAGACCTGTTTCTTGGGTAATTTTAGTTTGGGTAGTTTTGTGAACGAGTAGTGGGCAGGCAGGATGGTTTGTTTTTTCTCCCACACACTCAGATTTCCATAGAGAGTCATGCCCGCTATATGCTGCAGTTTCTTGATTAGACAGGCAGGAGGCTGGAAAAACATAGCAAGCCAGGCAGCGTTAGGAGGTGCTGAAGTTGACGCTTTGGGTGTAACCCTTTTCAGGACTGTGGGTGAGTGTGGGGGGGGCTGCAAATAAAGGGGGTGGCAGGGGCAGGGTGGTGAAGTGGGGCTAGGCAAACCCTCTACCAATGTTCACCTATCCCCATTTCACCATCCTGCCCCTGCCATCCCCTTTATTGCAGTTCCTCCACACCCGTCCCCAGTCCTGAAGAAGGGTCACACCCGAGGCATTGACTTCTGCACGTCCTGATGCTGCCTGGTGTGCTGTGTGCTTCCAGCATCTGCTTTTTTTTAATCTAACGAAGTTTCTTGATTACCAGGCACAGTTGTCATTGGTTTCATTTTGGCAAATTGTTGCATATTCACTAGATATTATTTTCTTTAATTAACATATCACTTCAGACCTTTAAAACAGGCTGGTAATTCAACTTATTTAAACTTATTCCTTAACACATATGCCCTAAATGTATGTCTTCAACAACCTTTGCTGATATCTGCACAGCATTGATTCTGGAACATTCTTCTCATTGATTTCTAATATTCTTAAGATTTTTTTCCCAGTACTGACTGCTTGGAGACTGCTATTAACCTCTGCTGTTATTCATCACTCCTGAATGAACCTGTTTTGGCCCCTTCTGTCTATTTCTAGGCTATGACTTGCTGGCCATTTCACTGAATTCAGAAGACTTCTTGTAAGTGCTATTGTTAACTCGATGTTCAAAGTAACTTTTTGACCTTGAAGAAAAGGTCAGATTTTCTCAGAACTGAACAACTAAAGTCCAATTTTCCTCCTCGTTAGAACCCAAATTTTCAAATATTAATAGCCATGTACCTTTATGACAGTGGGCAAATGTAAGGCAGGCAAAGATAGGATTGCAGTGCTTGTGGTAATTGCATGTAATACAGACAACTAGGTTGGAGAGCTACAAGCACAGGTCGTCATGTAGATGAAAATATAGTGGCAATAATGATAATAGAGACATGGCTCAAAGAAGGAAGGGTAGGGAAATTGATATTCCTGGCTGACAAGTACTCAGGAAGGGGAAAGAAAAAAAAGGAGGTTGGAACATTTTATCAAAGAAGTCAATATCATAGAGTTGGTGTAGTTGGGAGTTCAAAGATAGAATTGACTTGATTAGAATTAGGGAACAACAGATAAATAATTTTGCCATTTGGTATATATGATAAGTCACAAAATAGATTGAAGGAGAGGAAAGATCAAAATTGCAGGACGGTTAAAGAAAGATGCAAGAACTAAAGAGCACTAATAATGGTGACTTCATTTATCCTAATATAGACAGATATAGTAACAAATATAATATGATCACTTTCTTAACCAATGTTCTGATAGTCCAAAAAAGTCATGTTGTGGTTGTACAGGACATTGGTTAGGCCACTGTTGGAGTATTGCATTCAATTCTGGTCTCCTTCCTATCGGAAAGATGTTGTGAAACTTGAAAGGGTTCAGAAAAGATTTACAAGGATGTTGCCAGGGTTGGAGGATCTAAGCCAGAGGGAGAGGCTGAACAGGCTAGGGCTGTTTTTCCTGGAGCGTTGGAGGCTGAGGGGTGACCTTATAGAGGTTTACAAAATAATGAGAGGCATGGATAGGATAAATAGACAAAGTCTTTTCCCTGGGGTCGGGGAGTCCAGAACTAGAGGGCATAGGTTTAGGATGAGAGGGGAAAGATATAAAAGAGACCTAAGGGGCAACATTTTCACGCAGAGGGTGGTTCGTGTGTGGAATGAGCTGCCAGAGGATGTGGTGGAGGCTGGTACAATTGTAACATTTAATACGCATTTGGATGGGTTTTGGAGGGATATGGGCCGGGTGCTGGCAGGTGGGAATAGATTGGGTTGGGATATTTGGTCGGCTTGGACGGGTTGGACCGAAGGGTATGTTTCCATGCTGTTCATCTCTATGACTCTATGGCTCTAAGGGGCAGTAGATTTATATATATTATATGCTAAATTGCCCATAGTGTTAGGTGAATGTATAAATGTAGGGGAATGGGTCTGGGTGGGTTGCGGGTTGGTGTGGACTTGTTGGGCTGAAGGGCCTGTTTCCATACTGTAAGTAATCAAATCAAATCAAATCAAATCAAAAAGTATGAACCGGTGTTTGATCTAAATTCTGAAATGGGATGATTGGAGACATGTTTCAGTGTGGGATCATTCATGGAAACAGTGATTATTATATCATTAGATTTAGAATAATTATGGAAAAGGCGTCAAGTTAAAATTGTTTTCCTTGAAAATGGCTAATTTCAATGAGTTAATAAAATAATGTGGTGCAGGTGGATTAAAATTGAAAAAGCTAGTTGGCAAGTTAAGCAGAAATTATGAGTTTTCAGGGAATTGTGATCTAGAATGTATTGACTGGAAGGGTGTCGGGAACAGATTCAAAGTAACTTTAAAAAGGATATTGTATTTATGTGAGAAAAAAAGGCAATAGTGAAAAAAACAGAAGAATACCATTATTTGAGTAACTCTTTCCAAGTGTGTATGCAAATACAATGGAATTATTAGTTCCTTCTATGTTGTTTGATTAAAAACATAGGAGCAGGACTCCTACATTTGGCCAGCTCTGCCATTCAATAAAAATTGACTGAGCCATTATATCAATTCCATGTTCCTGCCTATTCCTGCACCCCTCGATTCCCATAATACTCAGAGAAGGTTACTGATCTTAGTTTTGAATACACTCAAGACTTGAGAATTCCCAGTTCATGAGGTAGAGAATTCCAAAGAATCACAACTCCTGAGTGAAGGCATTTTTTCTAATCTCATTATTAAATAGCCAATCCTTTGCTTAAGCCTGTTTATTCTAGACTCCGAGCCGGGGAAATGATGGTTTTGACTTTTTTTCTGCCAGTTTGAATGTGGGGGAAAATGTAAAATCCAGTGGATGCCAGGCCGTCCACCTAGTTGTTTACCCCTGCCCCCACAGCAGGCAAATAGGGATAGAGGAGCATTGGATTGTCTGCCAGGAAGTGGACCTATTCAAGTCCTTAAGTGGTACACTATTGACTGCGTAAGGGACTTATCCCACTGTCATAACCACTGTTGGGGAAGGCCCACAAAAGTCAGAGAGACTGGCAGCTTTAGCTTCATATCCTGGTATCTGGGGAACCGTCTTTCCATTTCCCTGGACACTGGAGATACACCCCCCCACCCCCAACATCATCTCCCCACCCTTTAAAGCACCCCCTCATTTTCTTCCAGGCCTGCCAACTTAATTTCTGGACTTACCTGGCACCTTTTACTACTGGGACTGTCTGTGGTCCTAGCCATGGCTGCCATTCAGAATGGTGTTTCTACTGCTGTCCATTCGATTAGCTAGATTTTTAATGTAGGGTTTCCTCCCGGAAGGGGATGAAAATCCTGCTACCAGCCATCAAAAGTTGCTTCCATCATAAATGGCTACAGGGCTGCTGTTGGAATTATGATAGGGCTTCTCTTGTCTTAGGTGAGGGACAAAGCCCTTCATTAATTCCAGTCCTGCATTTCAGTATCTAGCCTGTCAAACCTTCCAAATTATATACACCTCAATGAGATCATCTTCTGTTTATCTAAACTCCAGAGAATGTAGGCCTTTTGAACTCAATCTTCTAACAGCCTTCTTCACCATGGAATAAATCAGAGAACCTTCCATCTTGCAATTTTCTCCCAAAACCCCCAAAACAAGTATATCTTCCCTTAACCAATGGAGCTGACTGTCTTCTAGCAATTAAATAAAAATAGAATGATGAGTTATCTTTATAATTCCTTGCTGCTCCTACATGTTAAATGTTTGTGATTCAAATGTAAAGACATCCATATTTCTCAACAGTTACAAATCTCTCAGCTTTAAAATAATATTCTATTTTTAAAAAATTCTTCTTACCAAAATGAATAGCTTTGCATATCTTCATTATATTCCAAATGCCACCTTCAAACCCAATTAACAAGTTCACATACCTATACAGCCTTTTTAATTGAGTGCTTCTCAGTTAATTTTCCCATCTGGCAAACTTGGATGGGTTACCTTGTGGTCCGCAAATCTGATTTGATATAGATTGTGATCATTGAGGCCTGAGAGCTGATCCTACACTACTTCATTAGTTGTAGTCTCTCAAAATTACCTACTTATTCCTACAGTTTCTGTATTTGATGTCTCTCTCCTATAATCTTGGTAACCTCGTTAATATATTAAGATTAACCGTAAAGGGATTTGACCCTCTGTGCTCTCCATTCCCTAGGATCAACCCAATGGTTACAGTCAATGGTATAGCCCGGTGACAGCAGCTTTGATGACAGAAGATGCCTGAGACAATGCTCATTAAAGTTGAGGTAAGATAAATGCTCCCTGAATATCTGCATTGAAAGTTGGTTCCTTTCATGTCCCTTTCTCCCATTGAATATAACTCAGGGGTGTTGTGGTGAAGTTTTTTGCACAGATTGGATTTTAAGAATGTGTTTCCATGATGTTAAGAGTTTTCTAGGCATAGAATATATTACAGGAGTATTTGAAATCTTTTACTAATGCTAAACTGAGAGAGTTAACAGATCATTAGACCATAAAGAAGAAAAGATTATCAAGGATGTAAATTATGTAGTGAATACTTCAAACAGCAGGAAAAATCAACGAGCGTGTCATGTTAACATGCTAAAGAAATGTTATGACTAGGACAATAGTCAGAAAAAATATTATTTATAGTAATTAAAGAAATAGGTAATAAAACAAAGTTAAAAATCACACGGCACCAGGTTATAGTCGAACAGGTTTATTTGGTAGTACTAGGTTTTGGAGCGCTGCTCCTCCATCGTGCACACAACCACCTGATAAAAGAGCAGCTCTCCGAAAGCTAGTGCTTCCAAACAAACCTGTTGGACTATAACCTGGTGTTGTGTGATTTTTAACTTTGTACATCCCAGTACACTTCCAAACCGTAATACAACAAAACTATCAGATCATACCTAGAATATTGTGACAGATTTGATCCTCCTATAGTGGCATTGGAGGCAGTTCAGAGAAAGTTCACTAGGTTGATTCTGGATAAGGAGGGATTTTCTTTTGAAGAAAGGTTGATGTTGTACTCAGGCATTTGAGAGGACCTTATTGAAACATATAAAATTGTTAGGGAGATTGACAGGGTTGTTTTTCATTATAGGAGAATCTAGAACGAAAAGGCATAACCTCAGAGTGAGGAATTGCCCATTTAAGACAGTGAGGAGGAGGATTTTTCTCTCTGAAAAGGTCGTCAACCTGTGAAATTCTTTACAGCATGGCCTAATTAGGGACAGTCAGCATGGCTTTGTGCAGGGCAGATCATGTCTTACTAACTTATTGAATTGTTTGAGGACATGACAAAGGTGATTGATGAGGATAGAGCTGTGGGTGTTATCTATATTAATTTTAGTAAGGCTTTTGATAAGGTCCTTCATTTTAGGCTCATCAAGAAAGTTGAGATGCATGGGATCCACAGTGACTTGGTTGCGTGAATTCAGAATTGGCTTGCTCATAGAAGGAAGAGGGTAGTGATGGAAGGATGTTTTTCTGGCTGGAGGTCCGTGACTAGTGGCATTCCATTGGGATATGTATTGGGACTTCTGCTGTTTGTAATATACATAAATGACTTGGATGAAAATGGTGGGTTCGTAAGTTTGCAGACGATACAAAGATCACTGGAGTTGTGGATAGTGTAGAAGGTTGTCAAGAGATGCAGCAGGATTTAGATCATTTGTAGATATGGGCAGAAAAATGGCAGATGGAGTTTAATTTGGGTAAGTGTGAGTTGCAGGACTTTGGGAGATAAATGTTAAGGAAAAATATACAGTTAATGGCATTACCCTGATGTACAGAGGGATCTTGGGTTCAAGTCCATAGCTCCCTGAAAGTGGCCACACAAGTAGATAAGGCGGGAAAGAAGGCATATGGCAATCTTGCCTTTATTGATTGGGGAATTGAGTACAAGAGTCAAGATGTCATGTTGCAGCTTTATAAGAGTTTAGGCCACACTTATAGTATTGCATTCAACTCTTGTTGTCACACTACAGGAAGGATGTGGAGGCTTTGGAGAAGATGCAGAAGGAGATTACCAGATATTGCCTGGATTTGAGGTTGTGAGATATAAGGAGAGGCTAGAAAAAGGCAGAGGCTTAGGGGATACTTGATAGAAGTCTATAAAATTATGAGATGCAGAGATAGGATTGACAATCAGCATCTTTTTCCCATAAATGAAATGTCTAAAATTGGAGTGTATGCACATAAGGTGAGAGGGGAATATTTAAAGGAGACGTGAGGGGCAGGTTTTTTTACCCAGAGCAGTAGGACACGAGAACACGCTGTCGGGGTGGTGGTGGAAGCAGATATGATCAAGGCGTTTAAGAGACTTTTAGATAAGCACATGAATATGCCAGGAATGGAAGCATGTGGACCACAGGCAGACAGAAGGGATTAGTTTAGTTTGGTGTCATGTTTGGCACAACATTGTGGGCCGAAGAACCCATTCCTGTGCTGTATAGTTCTATGTAAAAGAAACTATTATTTTTCCACCCTGTTGTAAAGAGTACTAATTTGAAACACTGTAAAATGATAGTATTAGGGAATGGATGAAACTTTGTTTCGTTGTGTGTTTTAAAATTATGATTGAGACGATCAAATTATGTTCTATTTTGAGAATTTACTTTGTTTATTTTTCTTTTGTGTATTAAACTTCAGTTTTATTATGAAAGAACATCTGTAGAATTGTGTGCCCACATTATAGTGAATGATAAATAATATAATATGACCTATCAAGCCAGGTTTCGTTCTGAGGTCTGATTTGTCCAGTAGTAATTTCACCCAGAACCATAAAGTTGTAAATATTGTAACATTGAGGGAATTTGTCTGCATAAATATCATGAGTGGGGTCTGGCATCTCTTGATAGATGAGGACTGGCACCAACTTAGTACAAAGTGAGGAACATTTACTGATTGTTTAGACTATGTTACAGAGGCATGCTTGAGCAGGACTTCAGTAGTCTTTACTCTAGTCCCAATTCCATACGATCTGACATCATCTGATATTAGTTATTAGCATATTGTCATTAACTCCATACACTACAAATACTCATTATTAAATGTGACATCTTTGATTTGCTATTTTTTTAAAATTCAAAATGTGCCACAACAATATGGCTGCTGCTTTTCTTGGCTACACATTTGGGAGTTAAAGTAAACAGATGCACTATCCATATTATTTAAATTCATTGATCAGAGGCAGTTATAAAAAGGATCTGGAGTTTTCAGCAAATTCTCCTCAATCTAGCCATGACACAACCATTGGCAACATTTATATAATCTTGAGTGGAATTTTCCTCTCCTGGAATGGAGGATGTGGGCATTTATGAGAAAGTTAAGAAATTATGGAGGGAATGAAAATTGGAATCTAACACTGAGAAAAGAAATTCCTGTAGTTTTACCCCTTCGGCTTTAAATAACAATTACAGAATCTCATTTTGGGTAGTGACTACCATTAAACTTACTTCATTTATTTATTACTTCAGAGCTCTGTGGTATAGTGGTGGTGTCCCCACCTCTGGGCCAAGAGGCTTAGGTTCAAGACCCAGCCGCTCCAGAGGTGTATAATATCATCTCTGAACTGATTGATAAGACAATATCTATGTAACTTCCAATTTTTCAGTCCTTTCCCAATCAACTAAATACTGTAAATTTCTGTTATGTAAGTTAGAGGTATCCAGTGACTGCAGCTTAGACCATAAGACATAGGAGTGGAAGTAAGGCCATTCAACCCATCGAATCCACTCCACCATTCAATTATGCCTGATGGGCATGTCTATACCACTTACCTGCACTCTCCCCGTAGCCCTTAACACCTTGCGAGATCAAGAATTTATCAATTTCTGCATTGAAAATAATTAACGTCCCAGCCTCCACTGCTCTCTGTGGCAATGAATTCCACAGGCCCACCACTCTCTGGCTGATGAAATGTCTCCTCATTTCCATTCTAAATTAACCCCCTCTAATTCTAAGGCTGTGCTACGGATCCTAGTATCCTCGCCTAACGGAAACAAATTCCCAGCATTCACCCCGTGTCAGCCAAGTATTATCTTCTACGTTTCTATTAGATCTCCCCTCAACCTTCTAAATTCTAATGAATACAATCTCAGAATCCTCAACCGTTCATCGTATGTTAGGCCCACCATTCTAGAGATCATCTGTTGAATCTCCGCTGGACATGCTCCACCAGTATATCCTTCCTGAGGTGTGTGGCCCAAAATTGGACACAGTATTCTAAATGGGGCCTGACTAGAACTTTATAAAGTCTCAGAAGTACATCGCTGCTTTTACATTCCAATCCTCTTGAGATAAATGACAACATTGTATTGGCTTTCTTAATCACGGACACAACCTGCAAGTCAACCGTTAGAGAATCCTGGACTAGCACTCCCAGATCCCTTTGTATTTTGGCTTTCTGAAATTTCTCACCATTTAGAAAATAGTCCATGCCTGTATTCTTTTTTTCAAAGTGCAAGACCTCGCATTTGCTCACATTGAACTTCATCAGCCATTTCTTGGACCACTCTCCTAAACTGTTTAAATCTTTCTGCAGCCTCCCTACCTCCCCAGAACGACCTGCCTTTCTGCCTAACTTCGAATCATCGGTGAACTTCACCCGAAAGCTCCCAGTCCCTTAATGCAGATCATTAATATATAACGTGAACAGCTGCAGCCCCAACATTGATCCCTGCGGGACACCACTTGTTACTAGTTGCCTTTCCAAAAAAGAACCTTTTATCCCAACTCTTTGCCTTCTGTCAGAGAGCAAATCCTCAATCCATGCCAGCAGCTTACTTCGAACACCATGGAGCCTCACCTAACTCAGCAGTCTCCCTTGAGGCAACTTATCAAAAGCCTTTTGGAAGTCTAGGTAAATAACATCCACTGGGTTTCCCTGGTCTAACCTATCTGTTACCTCTTCAAAGAATTTTAACAGGTTTGTCAGGTACAACGTCCCTTACTAAATCCATGCTGACTTGTTCCAATTTGACCCTGTATTTCCACGAATTTAGAAATCTCATCCTTAACAATGGATTCTAGAATTTTACGTATAACCGAGGTTAGGCTAATTAGCCTATAATTTTTCATCTTTTGTCTTGAACAAGGGGGTTACAACAGCGATTTTCCAATCATCTGGGACTTTCCCTGACTCCAATGAGTTTTGAAAGATTACAACCAATGCTTCTGCTATTTCTTCAGCCACTTCCCTCAGAACTCTAGGATGTAGCCCATCCGGGCCAGGAGATTTATCAATTTTTAGACCTTTTAGCTTTTGTAGCACTTTCTCTTTTGTAATGGCTACCATACTCAACTCTGCCTCCGACTCTCCTTAATTGTTGGGATATTACTCATGTTTTCCACTGTGAAGACTGACACAAAGTATTTATTCACTTCTTCAGTTACTTCCATATTTCCCATCACTAGCCTTCCTGCATCAATTTGGAGCAGCCCAATTTCTACTTTTGCCTCTCGTTTGTTCCTTAAGTATTGAAAGAAACTTTTACTATCATTTCTAATATTACTGGATAGCTTACCTTCATGTTTGATCCTCTTCTTCCTTATTTCTCTCTTTGTTATCCTCTGTTTGTTTTTGTAGTCTTCCCAATCCTCTGATTTCCAAGTGCTCTTGGGCACTTTATAGGCTCTCTTTTTTTCTATGAAATATTTCCTGACTTCCTTTGTCAGCCATGGCTGTCTAATCCCCACCAGATAATCTTTCTTTTCTTTCGGATGAACCTCTGTACTGTGTCCTCAATTACACCCAGAAACTCATGCCATTCTTGATCTACTGTCTTCCCCACTGGGCTCTGCTTCCAGTCGATTTTCATCAGTTCCTTTCTTATGCCCCTGTAATTACCTTTATTTAGCTGTAACACCATGATATCCGATTGTTCCTTCTCTCTTTAAAACTACAGACTGAACTCTACTGTATTATGATCACTGCCTCCTAAGTGTTCCCTTACGTTATAAAGTCTGGGTCATTACATAGCACTAAGTCCAGAATAGCCTGCTACCTTGAGCGCTCCATCACAAGGTGTTCCAAAAACCTATCCTGTAAGCCAAAGACCCTCTTCTATATTAATCTATAATTTTAAGCACTCACTGACTATTGCCAATCCATTAGACTAAAATCAAATGAGCCCCTTGAGTGACTGTAGCAGCACTCCCCTAATGCTATCACATTGTTGTGAGGTGACCAGAACTGCATGCAGTACTCTAGTTGTTGCCTAACCAATGTTCTGTACAACTCCAACCTTACCTCCTTGCTCTTATACTTTATGCCATGACTAATGAAAGCAAGTATCGCATATGCCTTCTTAACTATCTTCTTCATGTGCTCTGCCAACATCAACATTCTGTGAATAATTACCCCAAGATCCCTCTATTCCACTAAACTACCCAGTGTTCTGCCATTCACTGTCCCTCACCTTATTTCTTCTCACCTCACATTTATTGGAGTTAAATAACATCTGCCATTACTCTGCCCAAAGATGGATCAGCCTTGTTGGGGATTGTAAAATTTCCAGCCAAATTATAGTGATCTTGGTCTAGAAGGGTCTGTGGTCATGAAGGCGTATCAGGAACAGTCAACCTGGCTCATGGATCTAGAGTGCTCAGCAAAAGGTCTAACGATAAGGAGGATTGTAAATTATCAGCTAATTCCTAGAGGTGTTGGGTCTGAGAGGCTAAGGAAACATAAAGATAGCAACCAAAGCCAGAGAGTTTTGGATCTGAATTAATTAAGGTTTGGTCAGAAACATAAAGTTTTGTCTATGGTTTTCAGCAAAAGTCTTGTTTTCTCAAATAAGTCGTGGTGAATTTGTGTGTTTTGGGTGGGAACTGAAATTAAATCATGGAGAAATTTGTGTTGGACAAACTTAGAGGCTCTATATCAGGACATTAGGAGGCTTACTTTAATGAAGAAGCCTGTGGTTGGCCAACCACTATGTCTGTATAACTCTTCTTTATAAAATTCTCAAGTATAAGAGCAGTTGTAAGGGGAACAGGAACTGCGCACATTTGTTTGTTCACAGGTACAAACACGTATCTCATGGATCTAGAACAGAATGTATCTTATGGCTCTTAGCTTAATTTCTTAGAGCTCACTTTCTTGCATGGTTGGGATAGCTTTTTAGTGTAGGCAGCTAAGGAGTAATGAACAGACAAGGAGACGGAAATGTTGCTGTGCGACACTGTGCCAATATCTCACCAATATTATGTGCCAGCAATTTATGTGTCAAGCACACTGTCAAATAAATGTCCATGTCTATAGATCAAAGTGGAACAATCCTTAGTGAGGTCAAGAGGGACTGTGGACAGTCAGGGAGTGCTGCTACAGTCACTCAAGGGGCTCATTTGATTTTAGTGTAATGGATTGGCAATAGTCAGTGAGTGCTTAAAATTATAGATTAATATAGAAGAGGGTCTTTGGCCCATCAGGTCTGTGCCAACATAAACTATTGTAAATATTCCCTTGATGAAGGGCTTATGCCCAAAACGTTGATTCTCCTGCTCCTTGAATGCTGCCTGACCTGCAGTACTTTTCCAGCACTACACTCACTACTCTGATCTCCAGCATTTGCAGTCTTCACTTTCTCCTCAGTATACCCCTGTCGCACTTTCCACCACTTAGCCCATAGTCTGAAATATAATTAATCACACAACACCAGTTTATAGTACAACAGATTTATTTGGAAGCACTAGCTTTCAGAGCACTGCTCCTTTATCAGGTAGCTGTAAAGCAGGATCATAAGACACAGAATTTACAGCAAAAGATTACGGTGTCATGCAACTGAAATGATGTATTGAACAAATCTAGATTGCTGTTAAGTCTTTCATTTTTTAGAATGGGTTTCAGGTTTTGGTTCATTAATATGTAAATATATTTGCAGATGCATTCTATTTTGCTCAAAAAATGCTCAATCTGCAGGCAGTCTATGCAGGCAGTCAATCCATTTAATATTTTATAAATTCCTACTTTGGAAATAGAACTAGTCTGACTCAAGATTGGGATACAGACAGAGTTTAACCTCATACCTTTAATGCATTGTCTGAGCTGAGATGTCACTTTGTTTGAGAATGTGACTTGAAAGAAGTTCTGGGGTTTACATGTTGCAACAACGACTGTCATGTTGAGAGGTTACTTTGTGATATTTAACTGCACTGGTTTAGTTTCAGGTTCTAAATTTCAACTAATGGCTGTCAATTGTTACTTCTTTCCTAATAAAACATATCTGCATAATCAAGATTACAAGCTCATTTAGCCTACTTACCAAAATTGATCTTCTCTCAGTTGCTTTTAATCGCAGACACAAATTTGGTCCTTTTCATAGCTTCATCAATAAACTTTGGACACTTATGCCTGTTATTTGGCTTTAGAAATGTTTACAAATTATTTTACAGCTATGTCATAGTTGGCTGCTAACTGTTCATTACCTCTAACTAAATCACATTCACAGAAATCACAAATTCTTAAAACATATGCAATTCTGTAGTTTTGTTATTGGGCTGTTTACGAACATGAAAACTAAAGACTATGTCCTGCATTTGTACAAAGACAGAAAGGTAGCTTGCCATTATATGCATGAAGGCAGGACAAACAAAAATGCCACGCAACACTTTATTTGCACATCACACAATAAATTTAGTCGAGAAATGTCAGGATATTATTATGGATTTGTTGGCTTTATAGTTCCATGCATGTCTATTCAAAGTTATCATTTTCATATAAAAATAATAATGCAGCTGCACATTCTTGTGATAATATTAAATTGCACAGTGAAAATTACAACTCTGTCATTTCTCTATATGTCTAAAAGGTGACATTCTTCACACTTGAGTGTTGGTATTACAAAACAACTCTAATATTCAAAAAGAATCATTAATAATGTAGCTTTACTTCATTATAACCCAGAGAACAGCAGAGAAAAATTTTTCAGCATTGAACACAGGTGGCAAAATCTTGACATATAAAGACTAATTCCAATTGGAGTCCATCGCATAACCAGAATTTAAATTTCAAATTTGCTGCACTCTGGCTGACAGCACGAGGTGAACTACCACATCAGTATTGCACACTATTTATTCCCTGCAGTACACTAACCACCACTTTCTGCCTAGGAAGATCATAGTGGTTAATTCAACCAGTACATCTGAAACAGTAAATCACAGCTGAAGCCATGGTGGTGGCAATGCAAACTGTGTAAAGTATTTTAATTCATTCAAATACAAATTACTGCTGCCATAATGATTACATATTAAAACAGTAAATTCACAAAAATCTTGAGTAATGGATACGTACTATAATTCAAAATGGTCATTAAATGAGATTGGGAATCTCCCACACTGCATAGCGTTGAGTAGTTGGTCAAGGAGTGCATTGAAAATGAAAGCATAGAGTTATAGAGTCTAATAGCATGGAAACAGACCCTTCGGTCCAATCAGACCATGCCAACCATGTTCCCAAACTATACCAGTCTCACCTGTCTGCAATTGGCACATATCCCTCAGAGCCTTCCTATTCATGAACTAATCCAATGTCCTTTTTAAATCTTTCTCCTCTCACCTTAAAAATATACCCCGTTGCTTTGACCTCCCCCAACCTAGGGAAAAGAGTACAAAAGGTGAATGTGGGTGGGGATGGAGGTGATAGGTCCGAGAGGAGGGTGGGGGAAGGTAGCAAATCTTCCTAGTAAACTCTTTGCTACCTTCTCCCCAGCCCCACGCCCCCATTTATCTTTCCACTCTGGAGGCTTTCTGCCTCTATTCCTGATGAACAGCTTTTGCTTGATACGTCGATTTTCCTGCTCTTCAGATGCTGCCTGACCTGCTGTGCTTTTCCAGCACCGCTCTGATCTAAACTCTGGTTTCCAGCATCTGCAGTCCTCACTTTTGCCTACCTGAATATAATCCCAGTCTACTCAGTCTCTCCTCATAAGCCAACCCCGTCAACTATGGAATCAACCTCGGGAATCTCTTCTGCACCCAGTATATCCTTTTTCAAGTAAGGAGACCAAAACTGCACACAGTACTCCAGGTGTGGCCTAACCAGCACCCTGTACAGCTGCAACATATCCTCTCCTTGCTTTTCAACTCAATTCTTTTAGCAATGAAGGACAAAATTCCACTTGCCTTCTTAATTACCTGCAGACCAACCTTTGGTGATTCATGCACGAGGACACCCAGGTCCCTGTGCACAGTAGCGTGCTGCAATTTTGACCATTCAAATAACAGTTCTTGTTACTGTTATTCCTACCAAAATGGATGACTTCACGTTTAGTAACATTGTGTTTCATCTGCCATATCTTTGCTGACTCACTCAAATGATCTATGTCCCTCTGCAAAGTTTCACAGTTCTCTGCACACTTTGCCCTACCTTTCATCTTACTGTCATCCACAAACTTTAACACACTACATGTGGTCCCCAACTCCAGATTATCTCTGTAAATTGTGAATAATTTTGGTCCCAACACTGATCCCTGAGGCACACTACTAGTCATTGATCACCAACCAGAAAAGCTCTCATTTATTCCCACTCTTTGATTCCTGTTAGTTAACCAATCCTCTATCCATGTCAATACATTACCCATAACACCATGTATCTTTATCTTATGCAGCAGCCATTTGTATGGCACCTTGTGGAATGTCTTTTGGAAATCCAGATATACCATATCTAGCACCTGTTGTCCACCGTGCTTGTAATGTCTTCATAGAATTCCAGTAGATTAATTAAGCATGACCTGCCTTTCATGCACCCATGCTGCGTCTGCCCAATGGGACAATTTCTATCCAGATGTCTTGCTATTTCTTTCTTGATAATAGATTCAAGCATTTTCTCCACTATAGAAATTACGTTAACTGGTCTTTAATTCCCCATCTTTTGTCTACTTGCTTTTTTAAACAATGGTGTAACATTTGCTAGTTTCCAGTCTGCTAGAACTGCCCTAGAGTCCAGCGAATTTTGGAAAATTACCACAAGTGCATTTGCTATTCCTACTGCCATTTCTTTTAGTGCCCTGGGATGTCTTCCATTAGGACCAGGACACTTGCCTACCCTTAGCTCCATTAGTTTGCCCAACACTATTTCTTTCGTGATAATGGTTGTTTTCAGGTCCTCACCTACCTTTGTCTCCTTATCAATTGCTGGCAGGTTATTGGTATCCTCCACTGTGAAGATTGACACAAAATACCTGTTCAATGCTTCGCCCTTTCTTCATATCCCATTACTAAATTGCCTTTCTCATTCTGTAAAGGACCAATGTTTGTTTTAGCCACTTTTTTTCATATTTATGGAGACCTTTGCTTTCTGACTTTATACTCTGAGTTAGTTTACTCTCATAGTTTATCTTACTTTTCTTCATGGATTTTTTTTTTGGGGCTTTCTGTTGATCTTTAACATTTTCCCAATCTTCAAGTTTCCCACTGGTCTTTGCCACTTTGTATGCCTTCTCTTTTAATTTGATAGTCTCCCTTATTTCCTTAGACATCCATGGCAGATTACCCCTTTTCTTACAGTCCTCCCTTTTCACTGGTATATACTTTTGCTGAGCACTTTGAAGAATTGCTTTGAAAGTCCTCCACTGTTCATTAACTGTGCCATCATAACGTCTTTGCTTCCGGTCTACCTTAGCTAACTCCTCCCTCATCTTATTGTAGTCTCCCTTGTTTAAGCAAAAGACCCTGGTATTGGATTTTATCTTTGCACTTTCCATCTGTATTCTAAATTCAAACATACTGTATCCATACTAATTGCAAGTAAATCTGTTCTTTATGAGCCAGCAATTCGTCTGAAAAACTGAGTGTGCTGTGAAATTGTTTGTCCCTTTGAAGTGTGCCTTAATATTGAAAAGGTTTGGAACCAATTGGCTACAGTTCAAAGTTTCCAGTGGCCTTTTAGTGCCTTCCCTAAATGGTCAAGAATTGCAGGAATACTGAAGCAATATAATTTTATAGCAGCTGGCCTGTCAACATTAATTAATTAGAAGAAAGTGAGTCAAAGTCACTTTCAAAGTCAAGATCAGAGTCAAAAAGTGTAGTGCTGGAAAAGCACAGCTAATCAGGCAGAATCTGAGGAGCAGGAGAATCGACATTTCAAGCATAAGCTCTTCACCAGGAATATGAAGAGCTTATGCTCAAAATGTCGACTCTCCTGCTCCTCGGATGCTGTGACCGGCTGTACTTTTCCAGCACCACACTTTTTATCATTAAATAATTAGAGTTAATTAGGCTAAATAATTAACGTACTAATTAATTAAGTGAGTCAACATACCCAGAGGTCAAACCTAGAATTTTGTATGTTTTAGTATTTTGCCAGGCACTAAGTCATCAGAGGAGCCCCATGTTCTATCTTCTTGATATACTGTGCAATGTACCTGATATATTAAACCAAACTATGGGGTAAAGTTTCACCTCAAGCCAAGGTGCCACGTTCCTGATATACATCTCCAGTTTATAATTCCCTGGTTTGGGAGTGCTGCAATAAAAGTTTTATAAAATTTTGTGTTTGTGTTGGTAAAAATAATTATTTTGAAACATTAGGAAGTCAGGATAAAGTTTTACTTTCTGACATATAGATTTTCTTTGCCACTCTGAAACATTACAAAAAAGTACAAAATGTCTGTCAAATAAAATTATACAATCGATTGATTGATACTCATGTTGTGTAAATTAAAACATCTCATTATTAGAGATTTAGGATGGAATCTTGTTGCAGTGTCAGGGTATTGCCTGCGAGTTAGAGAGATAACAGTGAATCTTTCTTCTGATGATCCACTGGTCCACAAACTGATCAGGCAATGGCAAGGGCAGCAGTAGGCTTTCCCTGAAATCAAAATCTTGGGCATGACAAGGGACTAAAAACTCTAGTGCTCAGCAGTGCTGATGAGTAGCTGATGCAGTTTCAGTAGCTGATGCTGAAATAACAGGCAAATAATTCTGAGGAGGTGGAGAAGAGATCGCAGGTTGGGGTTGGAGAGAGAGGAGTACAGAGTGCTCACCACAAAGGCAGAAGCATCACTCTGAGCAGACATTCACATCTTCCTGATGTTGAATCCCTTGATTGAATGTAAGCTGACCTAGCTTTTGACTTGGTGTGTAACTGCAACTGAGTGAATGCCAGGGGCAGTAATTGAAGCCCTGGCCATTTTACGGCCCATGGGCCATATCTGGCCCTTTGGTCGTTCCTGGCCGGCCCGCATGAGGTCAGTCTTAAATTAGAACATAAATGAAAAAGTATTTACGCCATGCACGCAATACAACTGTGTTGCTTTTGTTTCGAAAAGGGTGCTTTTTTTATTTATGTATGGAGACACATGCGTGTGTATGTGCGTGCGCGCGTGAACAGCTAAAAGTGATGCTTGCTGGCTAGCCCTCAAAATGTCAGCTCACGCCAAGACAATTTATGTCATATCCCACAAAATCGCCAGAAACAGTAAACAGAGAGTTTATTAAGGAGTGCTTGTTGGACTCTGCAGAACTAATATGCCCGGAGAAAAAGAATGCATTTGAGAATGTGCACCTCTCCCAACGCACTGTAACGAGAAGGATTGGGACATCTCGAGAAATCTGGAGCTTCAGCTACAGAACAGAGCCGTCAACTTTGATTTTTTTTCCTTGGCTTTGGATGAGAGCTGCGACGTACGTGACACAGCCCAGCTACTCATCTTTGTACGTGGGATAACTACAGACTTTAAAATCACGGAAGAGCTGACAGCCATGCAGTCAATGAAAGGAATAACAACTGGTAATGATTTGTTCACGGAGGTAAATGCATGTTTGGACACGTTGGGATTAAAATGGGACAAGCTGGCGGTGTGACAACGGATGGTTGTCCAAATCTAATGGGAAAAAATGTTGGACTCTAAAAGAGAATGCAGGATAAAGTGACAGAAATTGACCCTGAACAGAAATTGGTATTTTTGCATCATACTATACATCAGGAAGTGTAGTGTAAGTCAGTGTTAAAAATTAACCATGTGGTTGATGTTGTAACTAAAATAGTTAATTTCATCAGGGCAAGAGCTTTGAATCACAGGCAGTTTGTTGCACTTTTGGAGGAAAATGAGACTGAACATTGTGACATAGGCTACCACACAGCTGTCAGGTGGCTCAGCCTGGGCAAAATGCTGAAAAATGTATGGGACCTGAAAGAAGAGATTCAAGATTTGTGTGTGAAGAAAGGGAATAGCATTCCACAGCTTTCAGATGCAGACTGGATTGCAGACCTTGGTTTTGCTGTTGATGTGACTGCACTTATGAATGAACTAAATGTGAAACTGCAGTGCAAGAGTCTTTTTGTGCATGAAATGTACAACTTGGTGAAGGCTTTTATGAGAAAGTTGCAGCTTCTCTCAAGCCAAATGGAGGACAACATTCTCACCCACTTGCCAACACTGAAGGAAGCCGCACCTTCAGCTGATCACCTCCACAGGTACTTATCTATGTTAGAAGCACTGCATGGTGAATTTCAAGGCGGTATCAAGATTTTAAAATGGTTGAGAATGAAATGCACATGATTTTTTTCCCCATTTACATGCAATGTGGAGAATGCACCTCGTGATGTTCAGCTTGAACTCATTGACTTGCAGTCTGACACACTTCTGGCAGAGTACTTTAGGTCAGTCTCACTGCTTGATTTTTACTCTTCCCTCAAAGAGGAGAACTTTCCACACATGAGGAGGCATGCTCAGAAGATCCTAGTCCTCTTTGGATCTACCTATATATGTGAACAGACATTCTCAGTGATGAAGTTCAACAAATCCAAATACAGATCCCCTATCACTGATGATCATCTCTCAGCTGTCCTTCGCATATCCACCTCAGACATTCAACCAGATTTTGGTGCGCTTGTTCGAGCCCAAAACAGACTGGATTTTTCTCACTAAACAAGTAAAATGAACTGAAAAACATCAATAGCACTTACTACTTTTTGTATGGAGTTGTTTGTTGTTTCGTAATACTGAACAATAATGAAACAACTTTTCATTATTGGTTTGTGAGATTAACATGTTAAAAATAAAACGAAATACTGAAATTATTGTTTTTACTGTTTATTTCTTCTATATTTGACCTACTCCACAATTCCATATATTTATTGTAACAGAGTATCCTTATTGTTTTGATTATAAGTTTCAGTGCAAAACTATATAATTTAGTACTTTTTACAATGGGAGAAAATTAATATTGAGCAGAATTATGTTCAACTTATTGTTGGTTCGGCCCTCCAACACTCAGGTTTCTCATGTGCCCCCTTGGAAGAATTAATTGCCCACCCCTGCCTTAGATGGTATTTAATTAGCCACAAAAGGGTCTCAGGTTTTGGTGGCGTAGGGATATCAACCATGGGCCTTTCTGCTCTCAACATAATTCTAATAGAGGAGGGGTGACAGTTGGACTTTGGTGTAACACTACCCTGCTTTCCCACCTCCAAGTTCAACACTGCAGAGGCAGAAAATTCCATCATGATTCACCTGATAAAAGCTTTACCCCCTTGTGGGAAAGTAAAAGATGTAAAGTTCTGAACTGACATAGATGATCTCAAAAATGATAACTTCTGCTCTGTCCTTCTTTGCCATCTGTACATTCTTTACAGCTCGACTGGAGCAGCCGCAACAATGAATCATTTGCAACTTCCGAAGTAAATTCTCATATTCCTCTCATAGATACAAAGCTATCCAAGCTTTTTAATGTCGCTACAAGTGTATAATAAAGAACAAAACAAGGCTCTTCTGCAGGTCTAAATGTCTTACTTCACATCACTCATCTTTGAACTTAGTGAAAAGACATAAGCTATTTTGTTCCACCGAGCTAGTTGATGAAGGATGAACTGAAACCAACCTTTATAACCTACTAATTTTAATTACAGTGTAATGCATTACAAACATATGCCCTCCAACCTTATGACCATAAGTTTACTGTATCTCTGTTCAAAGAGGCTCAAATCAGAAAATTATTTTCTAAGTCCTAATGGCACACAGCCATCCAACAGCTCTTGACCTCTCATAGAATCTTCAAATATGCAGACCCATTTAGTGCAGTAAGCTTTTCAACAGTACACCACAGTTTTCCCTTTCTGCATGGGGCTTGTCTTTGCTTGTCTTATTTTCTAATTAATAATCACTCCAGATATGCTCGTTAGTGAGCCCAGAACTGTTTGAGCAGCCTTAGAATATAGGCAGCCCTCAATTGATCCTGTTTCAAATAACATATTTTTGCCATAACACAAATTTAAGTTGGCTGCACATTATTCCAATAAGATATGCCTGATTCATGGTAACATGATTACTATTGATTATTGATATGTTGACAGATGTATAAGCAGTGATCGAGGTGACCTTTAAAGGATGATTACATTTGTTCCTACCTCACAGAACACACTGTTTGTTTTCTAAACCACTTTACTCACTGTTCCAACGATCAAGCTGTACTTAGGACTCTTCCCATCTTCATTATCTTCTCCACATGTAATGTGACATGATGCAAGTGTTCAAAAAAGGATGGCAACAAAGACTGTCCACCAATGGCAACCAGTACTTTCATTTCCGTGGGTTTCTTTGAAAATTTTTGTTTCCAATAATGTGGTTTCATTTGATGTGGCAATTTTCAGGAATGTAACTACTATGTTATTTGAAGACTATCTCTAAGTCCCACCCTGGTTCCTAACAGATTGAATGTAACTAATGTTTTGGAACTGTCAAACATAAACAATTTTTGGAAATTTCTCTTATGTTACAATTATAGAATCCCTACTATGTGAAAGCAGACCATTTGGCCCAAGGAGTCCACATTGACTCTCCAAAGAGCATCCAATCCAGATCCACCTCCCTACCCTAACCCTGCATTGCCCATGGTTAATCCACCTAGTCTGCACATCCCTGGGCACTATGGGCAATTTAGCATGGCCAATCCACCTAACCTTCCCATCTTTAGGACTGTGGAGGAAACCAGAGCAAACCCACTGGGGGAAACTGCAGGAAACCTACATTGACAGGGGAGAACATGCAAACCTCACACACACAGTCACCCTGGGATGGAATCAAACCTTGGGCCTTAGCAATGTGAGGCAGCAGTGCTAACTCACTGAGTCACCACGCCCACCAACTGCTAGCTCTGACAGCACAAAAATGCATACAAAAGATTCCTTACACTCGCAATGAATACATTCAAAATATTTTAGAAACTAGACAGATCTTTTGTTAGAAGAACTTAAATAGGTTAAATTTAATATTGGCAAAATATGCTTATTAATCAAAATTATTGTATTGAAAAGTTCAAGGTACAAAAACCTCCTATGGGTTTTACTACATTAGGTTTGTACACATTTGTTTTTAGATTAGATTCCCTACATTGTGGAAACAGGCCTTTCAGGCCAACCTGACCCTCCAAAGAGCAACCCATTTCCCTCTGACTAATGTACCTAACAATATAGGCAATTTAGCACAGCCAACTCACCTAGCCTGCACATTTTTGGACTGTGGAATTGAACCTGGGACCCTGGTGCTGTAAGGCAGCAGTGCTAACCACTAAGCCATTGTGCTGCCCTATTTGATGGTGCTTTCTGAGGATTTGCAATGCTAATCTGAGCACTGAAATGTAAAAGGGGAAAATATCAAAAACTGATTTAAATCAACCACATGATGAAGGAGCAGCGCTCTGAAAGCTAGTGCTTCCAAATAAATCTGTTGGACAATTAACCTGGTGTTGTGTGATTTGGAACTTTGTACACCCCAGTCCAACACTGGCACTCCAAATCATGATTTAAACCTGCATTGAATTGCAGGCTTTGGTCAGCAGGTGGCACCATAGTATGTTTTCCTCACAAGACATTCCAAACATTTCTAAGAAACTTTTAGTGCTCATTTTGGCCTCTAAATTTGGGATTTTTAAAGTCCAAAATAAAGATTTCTCAGAAATGTAATAAATACTTTTAGTATATTATTTGAATTGGCTCTTAATGCTTGAATTGAATTCTTTTTCTTGGAGGCCTCAGCTTTTGACAAAAGTCTGGGCTTGAAGCTGATACTTTCACTTGGAGCTGTAATCCTGCACTGCATTTGGATTTTATCATATGTACTGATCATTGTTTCAAACAGTTTGTGTTTAAAAGAGTTTCAAGATTATTGGAAAAAAGCAAGGGGACACATTTCAAGAGCTTTTCTGAAGTAATATTTACATTGAAAATTTAAAAGGTAAGTTAAATCAGCACATTGTATCTGATGTGTGTGAGAGAAAAAAATGATATTGTGGGTTGCATACTAGTTGAAACTAGCAAGTACTCTGAGGGCAACAGATGCAAAAGTAGATTCGGAGTGGGTGGAGAAACAGTTCAGATAAAGAGGCCTTTAGCTTCTTTAACTTGTCGTTGAAGTATCTGAATGGAGGTAGGAGAGATAGGTGAAAGATTAACAATTAGCTGAATGATAGCTGAGCAAAAGAAAAAAAGGATAAAGAGCTTGCATGAATAGTTCAAAGGGAAAGAAGTATTAGTGGTGATAGGAGTGAGGGGTATGAAAAACAATTATATATTAGGAATATGGGGTTGGTGAATAGTAAGAATGATTGGGGAAGGGGATGTGAAACAAGTTTAGGATTGCATTTTCCTGACAGCTGTCAGTCCAGTGCCAGTAGTTCCTTTTCTCAGCATGCTAAGCCACATAACTTGCTGTCGCTTACCAGCACAGAAAGAAGGATTATGACACAAAAAAATTGAGGTAAGAGGAACAGCAATGACAAAAAGAGAAATAAAATCAGAGAATAAGAGAGAATTAATGACATGAAGATGGTACGTAGGTAACAGGGAGACCAACAATTCCAATTTCATTGTATACAGTTTCCCAGAGCAGTTCTAGTGGGGACAGTGGTTAGTGTCCCTGCCTCTAAGCCAGAAACTCTGTGTTCTTCTCCAAGTCTTGATGGCCTTGGAAGATGTTTTCATAATGTGGTCAATGAGGATGGTTATCAACTTGGAAGTTGTTTCAATAAGTGTATAGCAGACAGTAAGTATGAGAAAGTCTCCTGGTCAACCATGCTCGACGTGGAACAGCCTATCAAATTATAGCCTCTGGTAACAGGCTAATGACCTGTTTCAGAAAAACTTAGATATGCGAAGAGATGCTTATTATTTGTCTGCAATTAGGCATGAAAAAAATCTCTCAGGAGACTGACTCAAAATATGTTAAAATACTGCCTCAGTACTTGAGTAGAGTTCTCACTAGTGTCCTAACCAATATTTAACCCCAGTCATATCATGAATGAGTAGATTATCTCTTCATGATTCTACAGCCGCTTGGTGCTTTGCAGAGCCAAATTGGCTGCTGTGCTTTCTAAATTACAACAGTAAGTACTATTCAAAAGTACTTAATTCAATGTAAAGAGCGATTGGAATATCCTGACAAAAGTCCCATGTTTGATTTCTATGTGCTGAATTAATGAACTTTGGCCAAAACAGTAGTCTATTCAAATTGACCTCTGAATTAAGAAGAGATTAATTAACAATGTCCTTATTCTGAAATGCTATTTAGTGACCAGTAATGTAAGATAAAATATGTTGGAATTGGTTAAGCATCATATTAGTTCAGCTGTGGTGTCCAAGAATACTGACAGTCAAATGTGACTTGTGAAGGCTGCTTTCAGTAAGGTACCGGACAGTAAATTCCACTTGTACAACTGGAGGCAAGCAAGGAATTAACATATCCTTCCGATGAAGGGGATAGAATTAATGAGAGAAAAAAATCTTTGCGTGTTTCCCTGAATTGGGTGAGTAGGTAGCAGGATTAGAGTGGTGCTGGAAAAGCACAGCAGTTCGGACAGCATCCAAGGAGCAGGAAAATCGACGTTTCAGGCAAAAGCTCTTCATCAGGAATACAGGCAGAGTGCCTGAAGGGTGGAGAGGGCTTTTGCCCGAAACGTCGATTTTCCTGCTCCTTGATGCTGTCTGAACTGCTGTGCTTTTCCAGCACCACTCTAATCCAGACTCTGGTTTCCAGCATCTGCAGTCATTGTTTTTACCCTTTACTGAGTAGGTAGCAGCTTTGCTTTTGGCACCTGCCACTAGAGGATGCACAAGAGGCCAAGAGTGTCTAGGCTGACAACGGCTTCAAGCTGTAAATATATAGAACATGTACACTATTATTCAGAAGAACCAAAAAGTTAGACGTGGACATTGACGGTACTGGTCCGAACACGTCTTGTACACCTATATGGAACTCCATTTCGAACCAATACCACTCCAGGTTTTACTGGTTATTATTGTTTTTGTTCTTCTACAATACTAACTGGCATTGCCAAAAAGCAGAGCAAATAATGACCAAAATTAGAAGTGGACTCTGAGGATATCACTAATCTGCATATTTCTACCTCACAATGCATTGTAGCACAAATGTGTTGCCGACAAATCTTACTACTTCCTTTAAACTTTTTGATATCACAACTTAGCAGCAAGATATTTAACTCCGAATAGATATGAGAGTACTGCCAAGTCTATAGCGGAAGTTTCATCATACGACCTCCCGTTTCTGAGCACTTTACACCCCTCCATCTCCAACACTTTTTCACGAACAAACCAAAGTGTTAAAAATGCATCATTTTTGATTCTTTTGATTTAAGAATTTATAACAGCAGTGTGGAGAAAATTTATCTTTAACTCCTGAAGATTCCAAGATAGTCTCGCAAGGGTGACCACCTCCAGAACAGCGCACCAAGTCTCCATGTTGTATATAGAGGTTAAATGTGTACTGTAGTTTTCTCAGACTGTGAATTGGGTACCTTGTCCCTATCTCCGACAGATGGTGCTCTTTGGCTGCCTGAGTGTAACCGATTGAATGAGCAAAGAGGGGAAAAAAAAGCTGAGAGCGTTAACTGAGCTGCTGTTCCACCCTCTTTTTGTGTGTGTGCGCGCGTGAGACTGTGAATCTGTGTCAGGGTTTGGAAGGATCACACAGATTAAATCCACTCTGGTTAGCAGCCGCTCTGCAAGGACCATCGGCAACGTGATCATGGCAGTCTCGATGCACAACGGCAGTGCCCTTCCTCCGGCTCCTCGGACACGGAGCTCTCCTTCCAGATACCTGTGGCTTTGCATTTCCTTCGGGCTTTTCCTGCTGCCGTCCGCTTTGGCCGGGATCTCCCTACACAGGGAGCGAACCGTGGGCACCAACGTGGGGAGGCAGCAGCGCGAGGCTCGGGGTGAGCGGGCCGGATTGGCCGAGGGAGCTCGGGTGAAGAGGTCCTCTAGCCCGCAGCAGGAGCCGGCTCTCGTTAGCACTTCTTTCATCCTCAGAGGAGACGCTTCCCACAATCAGGCGATGGTGCACTGGACGGGGGAGAACAGCAGCGTAAGTCACCGCTTGGGGCTAAAGCTCGGCACTTTCCAAAACATGTGGAAACATTGTCCTGATGTTAAAAAAAATGTATCGTTTGGGCACAAGCTTCCGTCAGGGCTTGATACCAATAGAACGTGAACCCTTTTGTCCTGGGTTAGGGTTGAGTACATTTATAACAGCTGAAGATACATTTTAACAATTGTAACATTTAGTTGGATCCCTGTGCACGCGGTGACTCAGACATATGACTCACATCCCGGTATTAGCAGAAACTTCAAGAAATGCACACACACACGTTATAGATGTATTTACAGGGGAAAGGGCTACAACTGTGGAGAAAGAAGTGTCTGGAACTTTTTTTTGTTTGTGTTAAGAATTGTTTGGCCGAAGGAGATTAGAGCGCGCGCGCCAGGGATAAATTTGCGGCCTTTCGCCCTTCCCCGCTTTCCCACTGCTGACTGTAATCCTCCTCACTGTATCTGTACCTCAGCCAGCGGGACATCTGCTCTGCTCTGCCTGCCAGCGCTCCTTCTACCTTCCAACCAGCAGCTGCCAGTGTCACTTTTCACTCCGGAAAGCCGCTCCAGCCGCCTGGTGTGCAGAGCTATCAGGCTGTGCTACACGTGGTCACGGCTTGTTGACAGATATTTACATCTGGCAGAGAGCAGCACCTTTATTTTGTGTATGCAGCACCCGTCAGAGATGTTCGCTATCTTTTGCGTACATTTGTAGGGCTTTGGTTAATTTCTGCAAGATTGAACATTATTGTTTGGTTAGACACTGAAAAGGAATAACTGGAAACAATGAATGCAGTCCAGGGCTGTGATGTGCAGCACCATTCTTTGCTCTTACTTTTTCCTCTCCTGCCTAGAAGATGGTGACTCTTCTGAGTTTTAAGGACCGTAATGTATTGGAGTTTCTCAGTTTCTTTACCTGTGAGACTGCAGGCCATTTGCTCTTGTAGGTACAGAGTGGTGCTGGTGAGTTTTTCACAGTTGGTCATCTTCTGTATTATCCTCTCATCCACATGTTCGCACTTTTCAGCAGATGTCACTTGAAAAATAAGAATGATGAATGGAAACCCTGACTTATTTTCCTCTTTTCTAACACAGCAATAATGAGCCTATTATTAGTAATCTCCACTTCTATCCTGACAAAACAAGAATCTAACCTAGGGCCGAGATACACTCTGTCGGCTTGTGCCTTTAGTTTGTTGGCAATTGAGAAGTACAATTCCATTGACTATTTCTAAAGCTCCTCTAACTGTCCTGCACACCTATGACAGGGATATGAATCCAGAGACTTTGGTTTAGACTATCTGTAGTTGATCTTGCATTGTTCCATACTACAATCTAGCTACAGGGAGAAAGTGAGGACTGCAGATGCTGGAGATTAGAGTCAAGAGTGTAGTGCTGGAAAAGCACAGCTGGTCAGGCAGCATCCAAGGGAGCAGAAGAATTAACCTTTCAGGCATAAGCCCTTCATCAGGATTGGCTTATACCCAAGTGGCATCAGCCCATTCCTGATGAAGGCCTTATGCCCCGAACCTTGACTCTCCTGCTCCTCGGATGCTGTCTGACCTGCTGTGCTTTTCCAACACAACATTCCCGACTACAATCTAGCTACATAAAAGTCTTAGGATGTAGCTGAAATTGAATAAAAATTGTTAATTTGCCATTCATCTACCAAGGACCCTATGACCATTCTCTCAGTGTTTGTCAACCTGAAACTGTCAGCACTTTGTGAAGTAAGAGATTACTTCATTGACATCAACATTCCATGACTAATCGTGTTCTACGCAAGCATTATGGTAACAGGATTCAGCATTTGACTTCACATCACTAAATACCAGGTGATATTAGATTAGATTAGATTACTTACAGTGTGGAAACAGGCCCTTCGGCCCAACAAGTCCACACCGCCCCGCCGAAGCGTAACCCACCCATACCCCTACATCTACATCTACATCTACATCTACCCCTTACCTAACACTACGGGCAATTTAGCATGGCCAATTCACCTGACCTGCACATCTTTGGACTGTGGGAGGAAACCGGAGCACCCGGAGGAAACCCACGCAGACACGGGGAGAACATGCAAACTCCACACAGTCAGTCGCCTGAGGCGGGAATTGAACCCGGGTCTCTGGCGCTGTGAGGCAGCAGTGCTAACCACTGTGCCACCGTGCCGCCCACGAGGAAATCACAGAGCCTCAAAATCGGAAGCAGCTTTGTTGTAATGGTATCATATTTCAGTATTGGTAGCTATGTACCTATAGAAAGGATTTGGAATTACAACATTGCTTTTAATGATTTTCTTGAAACAAAATGCATCATAATAAGGCTAAACTGCCTCCAGGATTAAAGAAGGTCAGTGTGTTAGCTTTTTAAAATCCTGTGGCTAAACAAACAACCTACTAGATTGTGCAGGTAGTTGTAAAACATCTTTTCTATTGGAGAGTCATTTGCGGCCTGTCTTAATGTCAGAAGGTAGAGCTTGGAACACAGGTTGGCTCAGAGGTTGTGAAAGCTATCAGGTTTGTTAAGGAGAGAGCTGTTCATGAGGCAAAGTGTTTAGAAGAACGTTTAGTAGGAATTATTTTGTTTACACCAAAGTAATTCCTGAAGAAGGGCTCATGCCCGAAACGTCGATTCTTCTGCTCCTTGGATGCTGCCTGACCTGCTGCGCTTTTCCAGCAACACATTTTCAGCTCTGATCTCCAGCATATGCAGTCCTCACTTTCTCCCACCAAAGTAATCAACCCATGAATGATAACTTGTTTGATGAGTACATTGTATTATAACATGAAGGTGGTTTGAATGAATTGAATGAAGTGAGTTTGGCTACAATAATACATGTTTGAAATGATACCATTAATGAATTAGATAATTGGTTTTGCATTTGGCCTCATCACACAAAAACCTTTGCTTGAACGACCTTTTTAAAGATTCAAGAATTGAAGGATGTGACTATATGGTTTAGACATAGAACAGACCTGGGAAATTATTCACAGTAGAATTAAACTTGCAGCTGTTGGTCATTTGAAATGAGCTTTGTTGAAAAGTGAATTTCTTTGAATGTGAGCTGAGCTAAAAGTTAGGATAGTGGAAAAGGCATTTGGTATTCTTGCCTTTATTGGTCAATTCATTGAGTAGAAGCATTGGGAGGTCTTGTTGCAGCTGTACAAGACATTGGTTAGGCCACTATTGGAATACTGCATGCAATTCTGGTCTCCCTGCTATAGGAGAAAGTGAGGACTGCAGATGCTGGAGATCAGAGTCAAAAAGTGTGGTGCTGGAAAAATACAGCAGGTCAGGTAACATCCACGGAGCAGGAAAATCAATGTTTCAGGCATAAGCCCTTCATTGGGGAATTCTCCTTGCTATAGGAAGGATGTTGTGAAACTTGGAAGGGTTCAGAAAAAATTTACAAGGATGTTGCCAGGGCTGGAGGGTTTGAGCTATCAGGAGAGGCTGAATAGACTGAGGCTGTTTTCCCAGGAGCACTGGAGGCTGAAAGGTGACCTTTTAGAGGTTTATAAAATCGTGAGGGGCATGGATAGGGTAAAAGGACAAAAGGACAACATCTTTTCCCTGGGGTGGGAGAATCCAAAACTAGATGAGATGGGAAAGATTTAAAAGGGACCTAAGGGGCAACCTTTTCATGCAGAAGGTGGTGCTTGTATGGAATGAGCTGCCAGAAGAAGAGGTGGAGGCTGGTACAATTACAACATTTAAAAAGCATCTGGATGGGTATTTGAACAGGAGGAATTTAGAGGGATATGGGCAAAATGCTGGCAAATGGGACTAGATTAATTTAGGATATAGATAATTGAGTAGAGAAGTTGTGAAGTTATTTTGCAAGTTTACAGGACACTGGTGATGCTGCATTGAGTGTATTGTGTCCAATTTTAGTCACTTTGCTATAGGAAGGATGTTATTAAACTAGAAAGAATGCAGAAGAAATTTAGAAGGATGTTGCCAGAGCTCAAGGGTCTGAATTATAGGGAGAGATTGGACAAACTAGGATTTTGTACATTAGAGTGTAGGAGACTGAGGGGGGGGGATCTTAGAGAAGTGCATGAGATCATGAGAGGCATGCACTCTTTTTTTTCCCAGGGTTGGGGAATCAAGGACTAGAGTTTAAGGTTAGAGGGGAAAGAATAAAATGGAGCCTGAAGGGCAACAATTATTTACACATAGGCTGATGGGCAAGTGGAATGAGCTGCCAGCAGGAGTGCTTGAGGCGGGTACATTAACCGCATTTAAAAGGCATTTGGACAAATGTGTGGATAGGAAAAGTTTAGAAGGATATGGGCCAAGTGCAGGAAAATGGGTCAGCATTTGATGGACATTTGGGTCAGCATGGACCAGTTTGGGCCAAAGGACCTGTCTCTGTGCTGTAGGATTCTATGATATCTGGTCAGCATGGATGAGTTGTACCAAAGGATCTGTTTCCGTGTTGTATATCTCTATTACTCTAAATGAGCCAGCATCCTCATTCAGTACCCTTGTGGACTGAAGGTCTGTAATTTTCTAATTAAGGGTGTATGTTAACTGTTCCATTAATTTATTTCCACTTTCTTTTTTGATACACAGTTTCTGACTAAGACAGGTCGCTCCAGTTCCTTGTCTAACTCTTTGTCCTTCACATAGGAGCCAAAATATGAATGTCATAGACTAGATATTTTCCAATCAACCTCTTCTGAGATGTTCTTACACACGTGAAGGAGGTGTGACTTGAACTCAGTCCTCCTGTCTCAGAAGTAGGGACTATTCCACTGCACTGCAAGAGCCCTTCAAGCACTTGTAAAGATTCATCTGAATCAGGATCACATCAGCTGCTGAATTTAAGATATTGTTAAATAATCTGCATAGATGAGTTACAATACACATCTGAGGTAGGTGGGACTTGAATCCAGGCTTCCTGGCATAGAGGCAAGGATAATATTATTGCATCACAAGAGCCCTCCTGTCACAAGCTTTTGTTTTAACCCGGGATTTCCTAACCAACCTGTTCAGAGATGCATCTCTGGAGCAGGTGGGACTTTGAATGTGGCCCTTCTGATCCAGAGGTAGAAACACTACCACTTGTCACAGGTGCTGTCTTGTTACAGGCTGTATTTCTTTCTCCCAATCCACCTGCAGAGATGTTATTATGTACTTATGCAGCAGTTGGGACTTGAACCCAGGCCTTCTAGCTCAGGGATAAGGAGACTACCTCTATGCTACAAGAGTTGTAGGCAAGGGGGATCAACTGAGACCTATTCACTCTTTACCAGCATCAATGTGCAAATACTTTGTATAAGTTACTTGCTGAAAGAAATCTGGAGTGAGACTCCTGTTGATTTTTGCTTCTCCTTAGTCTGGGCTGCTAAGAAATTGTATGTTTATTACTAACCTGTTTAACATTGATCTGGATTTGTCAGTGTTGGACTGGGGTGGATAAGCTTAAAAATCATACAACACCAGATTATAGTACAACAGGTATATTTGGAAGTACAGGTTTTCGGAGCGCTGCTCCTTCGTCAAGTAGCTAGTAGGGCACGATCATAGGATACAGAATTTATAATAAAAGATCAAAGTGTCATACAACTGATGCGATCTTTTACTACAAATTCTGTTCTATGAGCCTATAATGTCTGATTGTGTGATTTTAAAATCCGTTTAACATTAGCTAACTTAATGAAAACTGGATATCCAAACTTAAGACATTCTTGCTATTCATGGCTGAGTTGCAATAACAAAAACAGATTGCAATGATATGGTACCTTTTAATGTGATAGAAAGCCTGAGTTGCTTAAGAGGAGAGTTACTAGTTTCATACTGTAGCACATAAGAAAATATTTGGGCAACTGATTAGATCTTTGGTCTTATGAAGGTGTAAGGGGTACTGTACCTTTAAGACAGTTGAAAGCTAGCAAGGACTTAGGCATAGAGAGTCTGGAACAAGATAACCATGTAATGCTTGGTCAGAACCGTTGGCACTGGCTGGGTTACTATGAGACAAAAATTAATTCAAATTGGGCCAATCAGTTTAAATTATGCCCCAAGATACCAAACTCCAATCAAATTTGAATTTGCTACTTTGACAATATTAAAACCAATGAAACAACCTGATGTTTTGGAGTATAAAACCAAAATAAATTGAGCAGTTGAGAAAGAACTGCTAAAAGGCCAACAGATGTAGGCTGCTAGTAAGAACTCGAGAGGTACCTGTCTGCAGAAGGGGTTTGCACAGAAAAAGCATCGACACTGACCTGGAGAGCAAATCTACAGAGGAAGATACAAAGAGAAGATTCAACTGTTGGCTAGGTTTGAAATTTAAAATTTTTTGTTCATTTTAGTCGGGGTTTTATTGGACCAGTATTGATAGATTAGAGAAAAGTGTTGTAAATAGTAGTTAGTTAATTATTCTCTGTTGGACTTTAAAAAGATAAAGTTGTTAAATTTTACTTGAAGTAGTGACTTTTGAGATAGTTCTTTGCCTCTTGAATTTTCGGAGATTACGGCATGGGGTAAATCTTTTCTGTGTTGCTGGTTTAAATTAGCAGGGGGGTTAACCCCCGTGTTGTAACAGTTTGATGGCTGTCATCTGAGATTTGAACAGGGTTAGACAGAATTGAAAATATCTGGGGTACAAAAAAGCCCAGTAGATTTAAACACTTGCAGATCAGTGTCCTGGATCTTTAAATAAAATGTAGGTGAGACAATTTGTTTAATTTTGTTGATTTGTGGCTGATTAAATTAAAAGTGAAAGAAATGGCTCTTAAAATTGCGAGAGGTCCCGGGTTAAAATCCCCATGCTGTAATCTGTGAAAATTCAAGAAGCAAAGAACTATCCCAAAAGTCACTATTTAAAGTAAAAATAAACAATTTTATTTTTTAAAAGTCTAATAGAGAATACCAGCCAGCTGTCAAATCTTCTCTTTGTATCTTCCTCTGTAGATTTATCTCCAGTTCGGTGTCAATGCTTTTTCTGTACAAACTCCTTCTCCAGATAGGTACCTTTCAGAGAGTTCTTACTAGCAGCCTACATATGTTGGCCTTTTGGCAATTCTTCCTCAAATGTTCAGTTTTTTTTGGTTTTATATCCCAAAACATTTGATCATTTCATTGTATTTAATATTGTCAAAATATCAAATTCAAACTTGATTGGAGTTTGGTATCTTGGGGCATAATTTAAACTGATTGGTCCAATTTGAATTTGTTTTTGTCTCCTAGCACCCCAGCCAGTGCGAACTGTTCTGACCAAGCGTTGCATTGTTACCTTGTTCCGGACTCTCTGTGCCTCTCTAAGTCCTTGCTAGCTTTCAACTCATTTAAAGGTACAGTACCCCTTACACCTTCGTAACATTGGTCAGTGAAAGAGATTTTGTGGAGCATCATAAAGGAGGTAAAAAAGGAAGAGTAGTAGAAAGGTGGTTGGAGGAAATCCCAGAGCCTGTAGCCTTCACAGTTAAAGATAGTGACCCAGTAGTTGAATAATTAAAATCTACTATTTACAAGTGACCAGATTTGGAGTACAGATATCTTGACGAAGGGATATGGTTGAATGAATTGAGGTGAATATAGAAATAAGGATGGGTGAGACCCTGTTTCACAAAAAAAATTCCAAAATCAAGGTGGATATTATTAATGTTTTTTCTTAAGAACTGGCTCAGTCACCATCAAAAATTGCCATAATTACCCCAGCAATTACCTTTTGCCTCAAAAAGTCAATCTTCAACCCCTCAGTCCTTGAAACTATTAGTTCAACTCCAAGCTCCAGTTACTCTCAAAGTCCTCAAATGTGTTTTATGTGTTGGACCATATGAATTTCAGATTTAAGATTTTTTAAAAAATTGTCAAGGCAGATTTTGCTGTCTTGCCAACAAGATAACAGATAAGGTGTAATCTTCTGACATCATGCTATTGGCAGTGAGACTTGCCTGACAAGTGAAGATATCAAATTCAGGAGGGTAATGTGGAGAATTTCCTTCTATTTGATCCATCATTTTAAAAAAAAATAAAGTCCTTCTCCGCCTGTCATTTCACAATATGTTTCTCTTTGTCTCTGCTCCTGTTTAAAATTATAATAATGAATATAACTATAATCAAAAAGAAAAGGCAGATATATGATATTCCATAAACCATCCTGACACTTTGGGTTCTGAAGAAGGGTCACTGGACCTGAAACATAAACTCTGATTTCTCTCAAGAGGTGCTGCCAGGCCAGCTGATTTTTTTCCAGCAACTTCTGGTTTTGTTTCTGACTCTTTAGGTGTTGCTCCAAGTTCTAGGTTCGTCATATGAACATGTGTGTACCTATCTTTCATATGAGAGTCCCTCCACCTCCTTTCTCGCTCCTTTTATCCTGTTCCTAACAGATACCACAACAGCGTTCTCTTTCTACACATCAAATGTACACCATCTGCCTTAGACAGAATGACAACTGACACAGACATAAACGTTAAGTTGATTACTATTGCTGTTTTGGCATATCTCACTGTTGTTCCTATTTCTATTATAGCACTGTTTTAATATTACTCTTTATTTTTGGAGTAATTGAAAGCAGCAAAACAGTAACCTGTTTTTCCTCCCTTATGTTTGATTATTTTTCCAAATTGAAAATATTCATTGTTGTTACAGACACAAGGTGATTTCGAACGATTAGAGATTGATTAATTGGAAATCATTCCATGTTTTTCAGAAAATGTACACTTATGAGATATGTTAAATGTTGATGTCAAGCAGGTAAATGCACTTTGTATGACCTGTGCTTGTGACAGCAGTGAGGCATAATCATTTTTCTAATGTAGCTGGTATTCTTTACAAGAGGGAAATATCATCTAGTCTCATTCTTTGGGAAGTGCTTTTCAGACAATCATACTAAATGCAGTTATTTGGTCACGTATTTAATACGTTAAAGTATAACATGTCAATTTAGTCATGGATATTAATAAATTATATTTCTTTACTAAACTCTTGCAGCATAATTTCATATACTCTCCCATGGATGAAAAAGTTCAAAAACTGTTTAATATAGATGCAATGTAAATTTGCCAGTTCCCGTTGTGAAGATTCTATGGCTTTAAGAAGTAAAGAGTCATAGAGATGTACAGTACAGAAACAGACCCTTCGGTCCAACTCGTCCATGCCGACCAGATATCTCAACCCAAACTAGTCCCACCTGCCAGCACCTGACTCGTATCCCTCTAAACCCTTCCTAATCATATACCCTTTGTCCTTTTTTTATGAAAAAAGGTTGAGACAGAGGTAGCAAGCAGTCTGGTCAAAGTCAATAGGGTAAACACCTTATGAGGCCTTGGGGCGTTTCTCCTTTTTTTCCCTCTCATGGCTTTCCCTTTTACCTGAGGTAAACTATCGTTACTATCTTCAATGAGATGTTCTTTTCCCTTACCACTTGTGGATTTTTCTTTCTCCCTAACTTCTATCCGTCACAGATTGAAATTGATGTCATAGAATCCCTAGAGTGTAGAAGCAGGGCATTTGACTCATTGAGTTCCCACCAACCTTGCAAAGAGCATACCACCCAGATCCACATTCCCCCTACTCTCTGCTTGTCACACTGCATTTCCCAAGGCTAACCCACGCAGCCTATACATCTCTAGATAATATGGGCAATTTAGCATGGCCAATCCACCTAACTTGCACATCTTTGAAAACCCATACAAACTTCACACAGAACCTGGACACAGCAGTGCTTATCACTGAGTCACCATATCATTGGAAGCCAAACTTCGATTTATGAACCAGCTCATAATCATCTGCCATTTCCATTGTTAATCTTACAGTCCTAACTCTCTCTTTCTCCCTTTCTTCTGCTAGGGCCATTCTTTCCTATTCTTTTTCTTTTGCTTTTCATCCTATTTCAAACTGTTTCATTTCCCTTTCTATTTCTTTTTGTTCTGCCAGGGCTATTCTTTCTTTTTTGTTTTCCCTTGCATTGCCTCTAATACAAGCTGCTTAATTTGCAATTGAAGCTTAGCAATCTCTAATGATTCTGATTCCTGGCAATGGCAAATGTACAGCTATTGCTGCAATTTTTTACCCTTTCCTCATAGATACAGACAATGCCAATTTAAACTTGTTTATCAATTTCAAAAGCTTTGCCTTGCTCACTTTCTGAAAAACACCCAAAGTACCTTCTTCCACCTCCAGGAAACTCTTAGTTACAGGAAGAGCCATTATTACACAAGGCACACGCTGTTCAAACAATGAAATGCAACAATCAAAAAAAAATCAACACTCACTGTCTTTGAGTCCAATAATCATAAACCCGACCTGGAATTAGAGATTTTGATCCTAACAAGAGCCCCCAGTTTGTTATGGACCAGACCAAGCCCCCTCAACTGTATTAAGAAGATAGTCTAGATCCTAAATTCTTGTTTTAAGACCATAAGACATAGGAGTGGAAGTAAGGCCATTCGGCCCATCGAGTCCACTCTGCCATTCAAGCAGGGCTGATGGGCATTTCAACTCCACAAAAAGGTAAGTGCGAGGTATTGCATTTCACATGCAATTTGATTAGTCAAAACACACTTTATTTTTACACTGCGATTAAAATACAGCCAAAAGAAAAGAATTGGCATAACTGTAACTCTTTTGAAATGCTTAACAAAGTAATGCTAAATAATTACTAATTAACTGTTCCAATACGGTAAGATTTCATAAACATATCCGAAGTAAAGGCAAATTCAGTAAAATAGACTTGTCTGGCATACAATTCTAGCAGCAGGAAGAAAACCCCAGTTTTTAGCTATAACAAAGAGCTTCCACATCTGGTTTCAAGACCCCAGCAACTGGAAAAAGTTTTGGTTCTGTGGGAGCCTGACCTGTCCCATTCAGGTTGCTTCTATTGTTCCAATTTTGAACAAAAAAGTCCCAGGCCTCACAAGCTATTTACTTTATTGGCTTTGAACAGATTGCTCTTCACCTCAGTCTCAACCTTTCTATATTTAAAAAAAAAGGACAAATACATCTCTTAAAGCCATGGCATCGTCACACATTTGTGATTATTTTTCAGAGATAGGATTGATATCTTGTACCTTAGCCAGTTGTCCACAGTGATAAGATTATAATTCTGTTTCTTTTTCATCCCTGTGGTTCATGTCTTTTGCGAGTGTAAAATTTCTAAAGTACTGCACATCTTATCAATTCCTTTTTGATATATGTGAAACTGTGAAGCTGAAATATTAAAAGAAGAGTACTCATTAACCTAATGTTAAGACCTGTAATCTGATGAGTTTCTCGAAGATCACAATCAAAATCTTACTACAAAGCAGCTCTGTGTCTGCTTTCTTTTGAAGGCATTTACATTTAACCAAAAAATATTATTTGCTTTGACAGTCTCATTCTTCTCAACAAGAGAAAACCATAGGAAAAAGGGAGTGAAAGAGACGAGCTGGATGTCAGAATTGAGAGTGTGGTGCTGGAAAAGCACAGCAGGTCAGGCAGCATCCGAGGAGCAGGAGAATCGACATTTCGGGCAAGAACCCTTCATCCCTGATGAAAGGCTCTTGCCTGAAATGTCGATTCTCCTGCTCCTCAGATGCTGCCTGACCTGCTGTGCTTTTCCAGCACCACACTCTCAACTTATTCTTCTCAATTCCAGGTCTAATAAGATATGAGAGCTGGAGGGCTGCTAAATGAAGCGTATGAATCAAATTGACCAACAAGTCCCTTTAGGACCACAAATGAGGCAAAAGATGGGTCAGAAATATCTACAGAGCTTTGATGTGAGTATCAATGAACTGGCAGAAACATATGAAACTTGCAGTAACATATGGAGTTATTTTGAAGACACATCATTTCATGGATAATTATTCAGAGATATAACACAACTCATTTTGGCATGGATGAAGACAACAAACTTAAATAGCATTTTTTAACATTGAGAGATGTAAAGGTAAGCTCATCATAGTCCAGAGAGAGACAACTGATGGTGATTTAATCTGAGGGCCACCACACCTCACATGAGGGCAAGAGGTTGAGAAGGTGGGACCTTCTTGGTAACTTTGGCCGGTCCAGGGATCGAATTCATGTTATTGGCATCATGCTGCATTGCAAACCAGCCATTGAACCAACTGAGCCAACCAACTTCCATAATGGAAGTACAATCAGACACAAATAGACATCACCAAAGGATGAAATGTTGGCGGTTGTGGAAAATGGAGTAAAAATGGTGGGTTTTAGAGAGAAATGAAAGTGAGAAATTTAAGGAAGGGCATTCCAGAGTATAGAGCTGAGATAACAACATAAAAACTAGGAACAGGATTAGGCCATTGAGAGCCCCTCTTGCTCCATCATTTAATACGATCATGACTGATCTCATCTTGGCCTCAACTTCAGTTTCCTGCTTGATCTCCACAACCCTTCAACCTTATTAGTAATTAAAAATTTGGCCATCTCCTCCTCAAATTTACTCAATTTCCCAGCATTCACAACACTCGGGTTGTGAGTTCCAGTCATCTCTGTTTCAAATTTTCTACACTTTACCTTAAGACTATGACCTCTTCTTTTAGCTTTCTCTGCATATGGAAACATATTTCCTTTGCCTACTTTGTCATCCATATCCCTTTTACCTTCTTATATACCCAAACTAAACCTCTTCTCTTTCTTCTAAACTCGAGAAAGTATCAGACTAAACTGCTGAATCTCTCTTCATAAGACAAACCCCTCATCTCTGAAATCAATCTAGTAAACCTTTGCTGTGCTGTCTCCAATATAACTACATTTCTCCTTAAGGGGACCAAAGTTGGGCACAATACTCCAGGTCTCACTAGTGCTTTGAATATGGTGCAAAGTGCCATTAAAAGAAACATGAGCTTTGAACCACGATGCCATTTTTTTCCACATGATGTGAATTACTAGATGATCCTTACGAGATCTCTCAGAGCATCTGTGCAATTAAGGTATCATTGATGTTGATGTATCTGTATTGTACTGATTGCACCATTTGATTCATGATGCAAAATAATTTAATTTTAAATTCTTTTTGCATTTATTTTCACCTTCACACAAGGTCCTTGCCCCTGGCATAACGCATTAATATTCAGATGTGAAATGGGCAGATGTTTTCTTTCAGGATGGATTAATAATATAGGTTTGGAATTGGTGCGGTGAATGCCAAATGATTCTCCCATCCTGCAATTATTTTCTTACCATTCCACTGCACACAAGCACCGTCCCCTCCATTCCCACTCACCTCCACACTCTCAGTCCATCACATCTCCTTTGCTTGTTAAATTTTAGAATATAAATGAAGGTAATTTTACAAGTAGGAACCTTGCCCAGCCTCAGTGTGTATCAAAATATCATGGGCACATTGTCTGCAATTTCTCATCCAATGACTTTGAAGTTTTCCAGTTTGTTTATCAAAAATTATGCTAATGCTTGGAGCTTAAATGCTGAGTACAATCACTCTGGAGGCACTGTGAATGCCCATGCACTGACTGTCCTTCCTGTCATAACCTATCTACTTTCATTGCTTTAAATCTGACAAATAACTGGAACAAAAAGAGCTTTTTGGAAATGCTGTAAGTTTCCTTTCAGCGTTAATCTATGTGCAGTACCAAATATAGTTAGATTAAATATTAGCATACAGTTACAGATTATTTTTATCAACACCTGAATTATTTTAACAATTGAATTAAATGCCAGAAAAATGTTGGTGTATTATTTAAGATTAGGAAACTTGTGTATGAAGAAAGGTCATTTAGAAGGGCATGAGATAGGACAAAGTGACTTGTATAATAGGAGGCAAATTATTCAATTTGCACTAAGAGGCGGAGGAAAGGGCAACCTGATGGTTGGAGGGTGTCATAGGCAAGAAATATTATTCCTTTTCATCAGCTTAAACTATCTCAATCAATTCTAATTGCTGCAAATGAATAGGCTGTTTCTCAGGGTGCTGTGTGGGAGTTGCCTTGCGGCCACAGCACATATGGATGGTAGATTTCCTTCCAATGAGAATCACATTGGTTTTTAAGAAGGCCAGCTTTATTTTCCAGATTTATTCTGGCTGTAACAGTGGGATTTAAACCCATGTTTCCCAGACCATTAGTCTGGGCTTTTGGAATACTAGATCCAACGACATTGCCAGTAGATTCAAAAAGGTTGGCATTGGAAAAACACAGCAACTCAGGCAATGTTCAAGGAGCAGGAGAGTTGACATTTACGACATAAACCCTTCATCCTGATGAAGGCTTATGCCCGAAATGTCAACCCTCCTGCTCCTCGGATGCTGCCTGAGGTGCTGAGCTTTTCCAGTGCCACCCTTTTCAACTCTGACTTCTCCAGCATCTGCAGTCCTCACTTTCTCTAACATTACCACTGCACCACCATCTCCTCGAGCCACTAATGCTTATTTGTTTCCTATTGTAAGAAAAAGATTCTTATTTGTAAAATCATCTCCACTTATATTCTAAGATGCAATGAGAACAGATATTTTGGAAAGAGAAGTTGGACTTTTAAGCAAATAACTGAGAGAAGAAAATCATCTAATTCCAAACCAGTGTCATTGCTGTGACATCATGTGACTCAAGGCAATCAATTGAAACGTTACTTTATAATGGATGATACTAATATTGAAATTTTACAAAACACATTTGAGAAAGTGAAGGTTCACTCATCTTAAAGAATTTTAGTGAATTGATCAAACAAGATAAATCATAGGGAAATTTGCTTAACCAAACAACCCAAAATGTTCAATGTATAAGTGAGGTATAAAATATTGTGGTTTCTTGGAAGCTTGAAGCTTTTCTAAAGCCTTGCCGTAAACTGTGTGCTATTGACATCAGCTCAAAATCCTTCCCCAACCACCACCAGACTGAAAGTAAATTCCACCCCCCCCCCACACCAATAATTTAAATTTTTCCTGAGTTTTCAGCCTCTAAGCCTCAAATACTTTCTCTTTTGCGAAGCCTACCTCTCTACGCTTCTGTAATTTTGGCAGCTTCTACACCTACCTTATTTGCCACTGAAATCCTCAGCCATTCCATTGTTACTTTTCACCCTGCATCATCAATAAACTTTAGCTCATTCTAAATTCTTTTTCCTGTATTAAGATGTACTCAGACATTCTTATTCCTCTATGGCCTGACCCTAATGCCTCAACTAAAAAAGAACATGTTAAAATCCCTCAATGTCCTTCTTTTTCTTGTAACCTCATCCATACCTTATCTCCTTCCCCACCTCACCTTAAATTCTTCATTCCTCTAATCTTGGTATTATGATCTATTTCCTCCATGCCACTGTGAAGTGCTTTGATTTTTTTTTGTATTGAAAGAATCTTAAATGTTGGTGTTGTTGGTTAAACCTTGTACAGGTTGAGTATATTAGCTGATGTTTGGGCTAAGACTAATTCTTTATTAATAAACCTGTACACAGGTGCCAGACAAATAATGTCATTTACTTTTCTCTCTTAACTGCTTACAGCCTAGTTATTAAAAATCCTTGAATATGTGGGAATATCATAAGCCACCTGCAATTATACAATAAGCCCTCTGGTTTTCTATTTGTCGTTTAGAGTGAATGCCACTGTGTTGTGATTTTATAAATAAGGAATACATAAAACAATGTTTGACAGTGTAGTAACAGTCCATATCTGTATATATTGGCAGATTGTGATAGTGTCCATCAATAACCTTGGTGAGGAGGTCTTCTGCAGCAATGGTACAGTTCCTGTTTTTAAGCTGGAAAGTTTAAGTTCCAGTACCACCTCAGGATGTGATGTCCACTGAGATGTGCCCTAACGGGTCCGAAGAGTTTGATTTAAAGAAAAACTGCTTAGTCCGTAGTCCTTCTTGCAACAAATAAAGTTATTTATATTGAACTATTTCTTCAGCGTAAATACATTGAAATTAGAAAATGAACAGTACTAAACCATAATTTAGTTACATTTATCAGTTGTTCTGAATGTACAGTTTGTTGTCACTGCATCTTTGAAAGCCCACAAATTTCGTGTTAGTGTGAAGAGCGTTTCCTCCACGTCTATTCTAAAGTTGTGTGAGTAAATAGTGGATTCCAACTCCCCCCCCCCCCCCCCCCCCACACCTCACCCCAATCCCATCCTCTGCATAAATAAACCTTGCCTAATCTGGTCATGCAGCAGTCTACTTTTGCTGGGCTATTTGGAGACTGAAGGCTGGGAGACTTGCTTGTTTGAGATAAGTAGATGAGCACCGTCAGTTGAGCAGACAAAACAGCCAATAGTAGCTAGGCTCGGGCTGTATAACGTGACGGTTTAAATTGCACAATTTGTTGAAAAGAACAAAAACTTCCAGAAATATTCAAACATCTGTATGTGTCTGTGAATGCATTTGCTAGAACTTGATTGTTGTAGTGTTCATTAAGTGAAGAAAACTGATGTGTAAATTGTGTGGAATTCAGTGGCAGTACTGGCCCAGGCTTCTTATTGACCTTCCACAAAGAGGAATGTACACCACAGACTGGTGCCCAATTACCTCTGAACTTGCTCACCACCCTGCTGCTGCCTGCGTCACTTTCCTCGCTGCTTCATCTTCAGTAGCCCTACCCCAGGAGACAGTGAATAATTTGGAGAAATTCTTCACTTGCATCCACACTTGGAGCTGTTTCACTCTGTAACAAGCAGAATGTTTTCTTCTCAGACTGGGTCCCTATTTTGTCATGTTATTACTTAATACACATTAAAAATGTTCGCCAAAGAGATCTTAGTGCATTGTCTTTGTTGTGCTGTCTTGGTGTGGCACAGTGCAGAGATTTGGAATGGCCTGTTATTATTCAGATTAATAACTGAAATAGCCTGTAAAATACCGCCCTCAAAATCCTTGTTCTCTGACAAATCAATAAAGGCTTGCAGCTACACAAAAACAAACTAAAGGGGGCACACACTTTTTTTTTAAAAAAGGATTGCACACAGCAATTAGTTTTAAAGTGAACGTTGATTATGGCCCAGTCTGACTCCAGAGAGTCTCAGTCTACATAATTCCTATGTCAGTTTGTTACTTGACTCTAGATTTGGGCAACATGTATATTCTAATCATAGTGCCGTCACTTTGCAGTGATGCTGGCAATGTAGTGTACATGGTCTTTCGGATTGAAAATGCTAATATGTAAGTTAATTCAGGTGTGAAGAGAGATGAGCAGAAAAGTGGGGTTGAGGGGGGAGTTGAGTGAGGTGCACATAGGTCTGAAGCGTTTAGATAGGGAGAAGCTCTTTCTCTGAGCAGTAACCAGATGACTAAGTTTTGAGGAAAGGACAGGAGATTTAGAAGGGATTCGAGGAAAACCATTTTCATCCAGGAAATGATGGATATCTGGAATTCAGTGCTGACAAGGGCTGATAGAGACAGGACCTCTTGAGACATTTAATATGGCTATGTGCGTGGAAAATTATGCTCCACTAACTTGTTGAGTTTTTCAAGTGACAAAGAAAATTGATGAAGATTGAGTGGTAGATGTCAGTATGCACTTCAAGGTGCTTGACAAGGTTCTGCATGGTAGACTGGTTAGATCACATGGAATCCAAGGGGAACTAGCCAATTGGATACAAAATTGGCTTGAAGATAGGAGACAGAGCGTGATGGTGAAGGGTTGTTGTTCAGACTGGAGGCCTGTGGCCAGTGGTGTGCTGCAAGGATCAGTGCTGAGTCCACTGCTTTTCATCATTTAAGTAAATGATTTGGATGTGAACATAGGATGAATAGTTAGTAAGTTTGCATATGACATCAAAATTGGTGATGTAGTGGGCAGTGGCGATGGTTATCTCAGAGTACAACAGGATCTTGATTAGAAGGGCCAATGGGCCGAGGAGTGGCAGATGGAGCTTAATTTAGAGCTGTTGCATTTTGGTAAGGCAAATTAGGGTAGGACTTATACAGTTAATTGGAGAGCCCTGGGGACTGTTGCTGAACAAAGGGACCTAGGAGTGTAGGTGCATAGTTCCTTGAAAATGATGTTACAGTTAGACAGCGTGGTGAAGAAAGCATTTGGCATGCTTGCCTTCCTTGGTCATAACATTGAGTATAGGAGCTGGGATGTCATGTTGTGGCTTTGCAGGACTTTGGGTTAGGACACTTTTAGAATACTATGTTCAATTCTGGTTTCCTGCTATAAGAAAGATGTTAAAGTTGAAAGGGTTCACAAAAGATTTATCAGGATGTTGGAAGGTTTGAGCTATAGGGAGAGGCTGAAAAGGCTGGGACTATTTTCCCTGGAGCATCGGAGACTGAGGGGTGACCTTAGATGTTTATAAAATCATGAGGGGCGTGGAATCGGGTCAATAATCAAGTCTTGTTCCCCGGATAAGGGAGTCCAAAACAAGAGGATATATGTTTAAGGTGAGAGGGGAAATATTTAAAAGGGACCTGAGAGGCAACTTCTTCACGCAGAGGAATGAATTGCCAGAGAAAGTGGTGGAGGCAAGTACAATTATGATATTTAAAAGGCATTTAGATGGGTACATGAATAGGAAGAGTTTAGGAGGATATAGGAAAGTGCTGGCAAATAGGACTAGATCAGTTTAGGAAATCTGGTTGGTGGGGATGAGTTGGACCGACAGATTTGTTTTCCTTCTGTATAATTCTGTGACTCTGTATTTGGATGAACACTTGAAATGCCAGAACACACAAGTCAAATGCTGGAATACTGGGATTAAAGTGGCAGCAGCGAGGTAGACAATGTTTGGACTTCTGGATCCATCCGCTGCAGCCCCACATTATCCTCCCTTCTTTCCTTACCCTTTTGTCTTTGTTTTCTTTATCTTCATCTTCTTCCTGTCAGCGATGGAGAAGGTGACATTACGGAGGAGAGCGGCTGGGGCGGGACTCTTGTTGAGGCAGTGGTCTGGCTTGGCAGGAAAGTCAGGGATTCCTGGTTGTGTTAGGGTTGGAGCGGGTACCTCCAGGTGTTGGTGAGGTGGTGGTTGCTTCGGAGCCTGGGGCACCTGGTTGCGAGGCAAGTGTGGGTTCAGCACAAGACCTGGCATTGGCAGCCCGTTGGCGAGGTGTGGCCAGCAGCAAACAGATGGCACCTGAAGCACAGTGACTCTGAAGTTGGTGTGTCTGGCACAGGTGGCAGAGGGGTGACTGAGAGGGTGTCATTGGTCAGCCAGTTCAGGGCTCTGGACTCCTGGTGGAGACAGCGGAAAGAAGATAGAATCTCTCTTAGCTATGTCTTTATTCTTAAGCTATTCAAAATGGCACCAGATTGTTCCAACAGTTGAAGCATTTCACTGTATTTTACGGTGTTGTTTTTTGCAGATTACAAATGACAAATCATCATTCATCATTCATATTAATTCATTCACATCCTGAAAACAGTTGGATGCTTGATGATGGGCATGGACGCAAAAATTGGCTGTTCAGCTCAGTGCTTTAAAATCTATGAATGTACATAAGCTGCAAACTAGGTAAAATAATGTTTCAAAGAATGGAGACATAATTTTCTATGAACTAGTTTCTGCACAGATAGTATCCGCTTATGAGTAATGAACAGATAAAAGAATAAAATTATAGAAAATAGTCATATCTCTAGCAAAAAGATAACATCAGGAGCAAATATTTGTTTTTAACATGCAGTTTTGATGTTTGTATGGAAGCCTGGAGAGATTATTCTAGGATCTGATCTATTTTGGTGTCTGGTCTTAATTTTAATCCAATTCATAAACTGACAGTTTAAATCAAACTCCTCATTAGAAAATGGAAAATAGGACAGATGGCTGAAGGCAAAGTATCTCTAGCAGAACCTAAGTAGGAGAGGTATGCATACTGCGAGTAAAAGCAAGCAGGTCTTCGGAGCTGCATTCAGTAATTGTGGAACCGATACATGGAGGTTGGCCCAAAAATCAGAATAGCCACCAAAGTAGTGCAATGTTGGCAGAAACGCTTGCCTGTGAACAGGATGGGATTGAGATAATAACTGCCTCATCAATTTTACTCTGCAGGCATCACTTTTTAGTGTCATTAAGAGCAAACCAAGTTGTTAATCAAGTGATTGGGACATAGATATTCGAACAATTTGTGTAAATATGGTAGGGCAGCATGTGTTATCTGTTTTTGTTTAACCTCTTTATTCTATTTGACTGCACAATATTCAGGGTGCTGATATGGAACACTGATAACACACAGATCCTGTAGTGACTAAAGCTGCAATTTTTAATAAAGGAGAAGTAAGCACTAACTTTGTATGTAATTATAGGGTATTCAAAGAGTAAATGGTCTTTTGTCGAGCACTATCGGATGCAATGCTTTAAAACTCGTCTATTGTTAACAGATTGTAAAAGAATTATAAAAAAGAACTTTTAAGCCAAACAACTCTTCAACAAAGGTTTTTGAAAATGCAACAGTTCTTTTCTTTTTCCCAGATGGACTATTTTGCCAGTGCAGATATTATTTCCTTGGCACTGCCATGCAACTTTGCTGGAAATATGATGGAAACTTCTTTTCTTAATGTAGAAAGATGGCAGAATGGTCCAAATTTCTTTGAGCAATTCCCAACGTGGTCCTGCAATTTTCTTTGGTTAGCAGGGTTTGTATTCGAGCTTCCTTATGATCCTTGTTGCCAGATAAATTAAATTATCTCATTATGTTTCTTATTGCAAACAATTTTTGCTCAAAGATCAACTTCATCTATAGAAAACCAGACTATTGATGGACTGGAATGACAGTCCTACACCTTCTATTTTTCAGCTTGTGATTGGTGTGTGAAAGAAGAATAGTTCTGAACAAAGCAATTTAAAATCAATCTGTCTAGTTCTCCATTGTGGTATATTCTATCTTTACTCTGATGCAGAAGTGGCTTTCTATTTAAAACTTTAATTATTATTGGGATGTGGGTATTTCTACAATGCTATATTTATTCCTCATCACTTGTTGCTTTATGAAGCATTGTAACTTTATGACTTGATATTCAACCATGGAGGGTTATATCAACTAATGAATGTGGATTTAGAATCACAAGGCAGGTGGGAGTGTCAGGTTTTCTTTCCTAATGGATATTTTAGAAACTTGGATTTTTATGACAATTCAACAGCTTTGCAGTCACAAGATATTATCAGGTTTTTAATTTTCATTTTTTAAACCAGATTTACATTCTTAAACTGTCTTGAAACAAAGGGATTTGAACTCTCATTCGATATATCACTGATTGAAACTTCTGGATTACTACATCAATGATATATGCATTTTGCTCCTGCATCCTCAACTGATCAGTGCATTATCTTTCTGCTTGATGTAAGGATTCTGAATGAAATGAGTTTGACATAGTTAGAGCTCATGAAGGTACAGATTCACAGCAGCAATTTGCTACCTGTTTTCATTGAATTATTCATCTCATTTAGAATTGACTGATGTGGGGATTGGGGAAATTCACGCTGATGGATTCATTGCATGTGTTTTGTAAAGGGTGAGGTTGAATCACATTGTTGTGGTAGATTAGAGGAAGATTTATTCCATATCTTCCACCAGATGGAACTGTATGAGTAGAGAATTTCAATATTGTGAGGCAGCTCAGGTAGTCACCTGATAAAAGATAACAAATTTTAGTAGGTGGAATTGTGTTACAAACAAATATATGATTCAACTTCTGTTCTGGAAATTGAATTGTCATTGACTTCTCAAATCTTTGTACTGTGTATGCATAGGGATTTATAATATGAGATCCTTTATTTAAAAACTAAAATGCCTTCTTTTTAAAATAAAGGATGAGTTTTCTATTCTGGAGGAATATTCATATTCCAAACTGCTGCTTAAACAGCTGTTCCAATCTCCCTTGTAGCCAGAGCTGCTGATGCTGAGAAATGGCAAATGAGAACATAGAACTTTACAGCACAATACAGGCCCTTTGGCCCTTGATGTTGCACCGAGCTGTGGAACCAATCTGAAGCCTATCTAACCTACACTATTCCATTTTATGCAATGTCAATGAGTTGTTGTCTGAGAGTGGCTGTTGGTTTGTGTGCTGTTATGCGTCCTAGTGGTCGCAGTAGTCTGGCTGTCTCAGACAACAACTCACCAGAACGAAGGACCCGATATCCAGCATGAGCAAAACAATGTAGTGTACAAAATCCAATCAAGGACTGCACAAAACACTACATAGGACAAACAGGAAGACAGCTAACGATCCGCATCCATGAACACCAACTAGCCATGAAACGACACGACCAGCTATCCTTAGTAGCCACACACGCAGATGACAAGCAACATGAATTTGACTGGGACAACACCACTATTATAGGTCAAGCCAAACAGAGAACAGCCAGGGAATTCCTAGAGGCATGGCACTCATTCACAGATTCAATCAATAAGCACATTGACCTGGACCCAATATACCGGCCACTGCAACGGACAGCTGGAACTGACAACCGGAAGCGGAAGATTCAAACCACTATAAATGCTGGAGGAAAGATCAGAGAAGCGCTTCACAGGAGGCTCCCAAGCACTGAGGATGTCACCTAGACAGGGGACGAAACGTCTGCAACACAAATTCCCAGCTCGGTGAACAGAACCACAACAACGAGCACCCGAGCTACAAATCTTCTCACACACTTTCAGGGATCTATGTACATGGACACTCAGTTCTCTCTGCTCATCTACACTACCAAGTATCTTACCATTAGCCCAGTATTCTTTATTCCTGTTGCTCCTTCCAAAGTGAGTCACCTCACACTTTTCCACATTCAGCTCCATTTGCCACCTCTCAGCCCAGCTCTGCAGCTTATCTATGTCCCTCTGTAACCTGCAACATCCTTTGACATAATCCACAACTCCACCGACCTTACTGCCATCTGTAAATTTACTAACCCATCCTTCTATGCCCTCATCCATGTCACTTATAAAAATGGCAAACAACAGTGGCCTTAAAATAGATCCTTGCAGTACACCACTAGTAATTGAGGTCCAGGGTGAACATTTTCCATCAGCCACCACCCTCTGTCTTCTTTCAGTTAGCCAATTTCTGCTTCAAACCACTAAATCACCTTCAACCCATGCCTTTGTATTTTGTGCGATAGCCTACCATGGGGAATCTTATCAAACACCTTACTGAAATCCATATACACCACATCAGTTGCTTTTCCCTCATCCACCTGTTTGGTCACCATCTCAAAGAACTGAATAAGGTTTGTGAGGCACAACATACCCTTCACAAAACTGTGTTGACTATTCTGAATCAACTTATTTCTCTCTGGATGATTATAAATCCTATCTCTTATAACCTTTTTCCAACACTTTATCCACATCCGAAGGAAGGCTCACTGGTCTATAATTGCCAGGGTTGTCTCTAATCCCCTTCTTGAACAAGGGGATAGCATTTGCTATCCTCCAGTCTTCTTTCACTATTCCTGTAGACAGTGACAGCATAAAGATCAAAGCCAAACACTCTGCAATCTCCTCCCTGGCTTCCCAGTGCATCCTAGGGTGAATCCCATCTCCCCCAGGGGAATTATTTATTTTTATACTTTCCAGAATTACTAACACCTCCTCCTTGTGAACCTAAATCTCATCTAGTCATGTAGCCTGTATCTAGTATTCTTCTCAACAACATTGTCTTTTTCCAGTGTGAATACTGATGAAAAGTATTCATTTAGCGCTACTCCTATCTCCTCAGACTTCATGCACAACTTCCCACTACTACCTTTGATCGGCCCTAATCTTTCTCTAGTCATTCTTTTATACTTATGGAAAGCTTTAGGGTTTTCCTTGATCCTATATGCCAATGACTTCTCATGTCCCCTCCTGGCTCTTCATAGTTCTCTCTTTAGCTGTTCTCTGGCTAACTTGTAACTCTCAAGCATGCTAACTGAGCTTTCAGACCTCATACTAACATAAGCCTGCTTCTTCGTCTTGACAAGAGATTCAACTTCCTTAGTAACCTCTCGCTCGACCACTTCCCCTCTGCCTGACAGGGACATACTTATCAAGGACATGCAGTGGCTGTTCCTTGAATAAGCTCCACATTTCAATTGTGCCCATCCCCCGCAGTTTCCTTCCCCATCCTTTGCATCCTAAATCTTGCCTAATTGCATAATAATTGATTTTCTTCCAGCTATAACTTTTGCCCTGGGTATCAACTAGGCGAGAGTGAGGACTGCAGATGCTGGAGACCAGAGTCTGTGATACTGGAAAAGCACAGCAGGTCAGGCAGCATCCGACGAACAGGAAAATCGACATTTCGGGCAAAAGCCTTTCATCACCCCGATGAAGGGCTTTTGCCCGAAACGTCGATTTTCTTGCCACTGGGGTATATACCTATCCCTTTCTATCACCTAAATAAACATAACTGAATTGTGGTCGCTATCATCAAAGAGCTCACCTAACTCCAAATCTAACACCTGGCTGGGTTCATTACCTAGTACCAAATCCAGTGTGGTCTTGCCCCTTGTTGGCCTGTCTACATATGTGTCAGGAAACCCTCCTGCACACATTGGATAAAAACTGACCCATCTATAGTACTCAAAAATTGTTGGACAAGACACCCCACAGAGAAGCTTAGGGAACTGTTAAAAATTTAGGCACTTGTCTTTTGACACCTTCTTTGGTGTGGCAGTACACCCATAAGTCACCTGAGTGCCTTATGCGAAGTGTTATGTTGTGCGTAATATTGTAACATTTGACAGCATGATTCAGTGCTGCATTAATAGTACTTCTTTCTGTATGTGTGTCTTCCCAAACACTCTAAAAGAAGCTATGAAAGCACTCAGTAAGACCTAATCAGATATGAATTGGCAAGCTCCTTTTTAGTTGTCAATTGCATACCAATTTGTATTTGCCTAACAATATCCTCATATCAATGGAATTTTGTAAAACTTTAAAATTGGGTAACTAGGGAAGTAACATTATGTGGATTATTGGCTCTTTATATAACATACTGAAATTGAATTTAATTGATTTTAGTATGGGTGATGACAGTGAAAATGATTCTAAACAACTTTTAATCTTCATGCTATGCTTCTGAATCTCTTGATGCAGTTATTGATACAGTTTTCTGTTGGAAGATTGAACTGACTTTCTGCATCTGTCTTTCTGTCATTTTACTCACAGCTGGAAAGAAAATCCACAACTTGAAATATCCAGCTGTCCTTTTAAACCCCTCCATTGACTTCTTTACTTGCATCTCCTCCAACAACAAGTGTAAGACGGTTATGGAATTCCTTGTCATTGAGACTAAGTCCACCTAATCAGCCTTCTCTGTCACTTCCCTCCCTTCATTTCTCTATTCGGCCTAACTTCCTCTAAGTCTCTCCCTGCCCTATACTTCAAATTGTTCCTTTCTCTCATTTCTGTTCAACTACCCCTCGTGCCCTCTCTGAGCCTATCCTGTCCTTGGTACACATCTCTTGATCTCTTGATGCTAATGCCACTAAACAGTTAACCACTCAATTTCCCCTTCTGGTTTCCATGTTAACTGACATTATCAATGGTTTCCTGTCTTTCAAATCTGCTGTCTCTAAGGGGAAAAAAAACCTAGTCTGTCCAATCTCTCTTTGTAACTGTAACTTTCCAGCCCAGGCAACCTCCTGATAAGTATCCACTGCACATTTGAGATTATCCAAAACTTTTCTTTCTATGTCCTAATTCACACCAAGTTCTTCACTCTGTGCTCTCTGACCTAGACTGTTTGCTGATTAAAAAATGTCTTAATTTTAAAGTTTGCATCCTTGTTTTCAAATCCATCCATCACACTTGTAAAGCTTTTTTTGAATCCTTTCAAGTTTCCTGGTCTGGAGGGTTTGATCTATAGGGAGAGGCTGATTGGCTGGGGCTATTTTCCCTCAAGCGTCAGAGTCTGCGGGATGACATTGTAGAGGTCTGTCAAATCACGAAGGGCATGGTTAGCATAAATAGACAAGGTCTTTTCCCTGGTTGGGGGAGTCCAAAACTAGAGGGTAAAGGTATAAGGTGAGAGGGGAAAGATTTAAAAGGGACCTAAGGGGCAACTTTTTCACACAAAGGATGGTGCATGTATGGAATGAGCTGTCAGAGGAAATGGCGGAAGCTGGTACAATTACAATATTTAAAAGGCATCTGGATGGGTATACAATTAGTTGCATAATGTGTGTTTATTAAACATGATTTGGTTGTAATGCGATTTGTGAATTGTGGACTTTTTTTATGAAGCAAACTCCCATTCGCTGTTATATGATTCCATTCCCGGCACAAGCTGAACAGCAAAACAGAGGCCTCAGGATCTTGTGTCTGTAAAATGCAAATTCAGTGTGTTCAGCTAAAACAGGAATGCAATCAGCTCTCCAAGCCTTGAAAGTTAGCCTGAAATTGGGAATTGTAGTCTGCATTCAAAAGGAACTTTATTTCAAACTAGAGAGTAATCCTGAGGAGGACTGGAATTCCGTGTGGGCATCACGTGGTCAGTCAGCTCGCATACTTTCTGGTGAAGAGCTTTGTGAAAGGTAATGTTGTAGTCAGTGATTTTAGTGTTAAAGTGATAGATTTACTGTATTATGTCATTAAAATATATGATTTAAAGATTTACCTGACTGTGCTGTCATTTGTGTAAGGCTAACTCCTATTTTTGTTTAGATTTTTTCTGATATTTTTGGTGGTTTGTCCCTAACTCTGTTTTTCCATATGCCCCATTATTTGCATTGCGCGATTTGCTGTAACACAGTGTCACATGGGAACGCAACTACCGTGTTAAAGGAAAATTGCTTGTATGAATAGAAAAGGTTTCGAGGGACATTGGCCCAATGCTGGAAAATGGGACTAGATTAATTTAGGATACCTGGTCGCCATAGACAAGTTGGATTGAAGGGTCTGTTTCCATGCTGTACAATTCTGACTCTATGACCTTGTTCCATCCGACCACTTTAATATCCTCCTACTCCATAACCCTCTGGGATAAATGCATTACTTTTCTCCAATGTTTTGTTAATGCCTGATTTCAGTTGTCTCACCATCGCTAAATGTGCCTTCAACTCCTAGGTCTTAATCTTAGGAATTGTCTTCTTAAACTTTTCTACTTCTCCATCTCATTCCCTCCTTTAATGTGCTCCTTAAAATTTATCTGTTTGGCTAAGCTTCCTGTCTGCTTACCTTTGTGGCTTGGTATCAAGTTGTGTCTTATGATGCCTCTATGAAGTGCCTAGGGATGTTTTATTGCATTAAAAGTGTTCTACAAATACTTGCTGCTACTGTTATGAAAATCTGATCTTCAGAAGTACAGAAACCATTTCCAAATCATTTCTCTGAAAAAAAATCGCCCAAGAAAATTTCAAAGTGTGATTGAAATGATTGCATGACCTGGGGAGTCGTAAAAGAGGGAACAGATAAAAATAGGGGAAGTAAGAAAACTTAACGTTAAAAGAACCTATGGTATCTGTTTTTAGTCACATTATCCTCTGTATTCTTTAACAAGAGAGACTCCTTAGAAAGCCAAATAACCAGATACCATGTGTAATGTGTGGTAACTATGCATTTACATTGTCTTTAGACAATTTACAGTTTTCGAATGGCACAGTGAATTCATTTAAATATACATTTATAATTTCTAATGTGGGATGTTCTGCTGTAGCTTTGGTGGTAGATAGGTGGAAATTCAAGAGAAATATTGTAATTGGCCCTTTATATGATTTCTTTGAGTCAAAATTATGATGGGCGTCATGTAATCATAAATTTCCACCCCGTAGTTTTGCAGATGCTTTAATGTATTTTGAAAGAAAAGTGACATTGGATACACTCAAGAATCACGCAGCATCTGTGGAACAAATGAAAAGGAGTTATATTTCAGGTTGCTGACCTTTATTTCAAAATGTTTTGCTGTTGAGTTGGAATATTTTGTATTTGGAAACCTTGGGGCTGAAATTCTGCAGGAATTCCATTAGTCTCCCATGGAAGATCCACAGTAAATTGATGAATTGTCCCTTGACCAAGCATGAGTCCCTTTTTGCAGGATCTGTCTAGAATGGAAATAGTTTAGAATAGACATCTGGGCAAAAGCTATTTAAAAACCTACTGTGCACATACTCTAGTGGTTTTTAAGAAAGAACTGGTGGTCTAATATTGATTAAAAATTCATTAAACTTGCTGTTACTTAAGGTAAATTCCAAGTTGATCTGATAATGGTCAAAGCCACATCCCATGAGTGAATTTAAAAAACCTTAGAGACTAATAGACTAGATAGTAAAGGCACAAAATAATAGAAGAAAATCAGTCTGGGCAGGCAAGATCTGCCCAGAAACTGGGGAAGTGTGAAAAATTAACATGCAAAGTAGATCAATATGACTCTAGGGAGCTATCTGGTCTCTTTCGAGGCAAAGTGAATTTCTAAAACAAGTTGCAGAGGTAGAAATCATGAAACATGTTCTAAAGCGAGACCAGCTGCTGGCTGAAACCTAACCCTTGTCTTTACTATTGAAACACTGGTAGACAGTAGAAGAAAAGTGAAAGATGCGTAATGTACTGTTCCATCCATTCACCTTATGGCTGTATATAATCTGCTACTGTGAATTGCTGCTGAAGCTCTATAATCTCTTGATCTCTGCTGTGTAATGATAGAAGAGAATTGTTGCAAGCGTCAGTTGCCAGGTCTGAATCCCTTGCACGTAATTAATCTTACAGAGCTTCCAAATAACTCTGATTTCTGTTGTGCACCATCAATGCTGGCATGTAATAGAGAACGGATGCATGGTGTAGAATGGATATCTCGATCTTATCTTAAAAAGTACTTTCAGAATTGACTCAGGTTTCAGTATATAATAACTTTCATTGGAAGCATTAAATTGCTAAATGTTGTTGTATGGCATTCAGGCTTGAGGCAGTAGACTGATGGGTCCCAATTTTAATGCTGAACATGGTATTGTACAACAAAACAGGCCCATGTTGTTATTTTCTACAGCTACTTGAGTTCAGCAAGTGTAAAGGTTTGTGAAGCTGACTCGTTATTGTATATGATTGTACTGCATGTTCCAGGGACCCTGCTTAAGTGCAGTCCTGGAGTTGTTGAGAAAACCAAATTATAACCAGTCAATTGTGCAGCCACATCTTGTAAACACAGTGCAGTCATGTTCCTGGGAAATTACTCTAACATTACACATTATCAAAGAGTGTCATCTTTTGTTTATATTTTTCTGACTTAAATAGGAAGTTCTGAAAAATTGAAATCATATCTGTTGCAGGAGGTCATTTTTAAAAATTCATTCATATGAAGTGAGCTTTGTTAGCTTGGCTAACATTTACCATTCATCCCTAATTGCCCTTGAGAAGGTGATTTTGAGCTTCCATTCTTGAACCATCGCAGTCCATATTGTAGTTAGGTATGTATGTACAGTTAGAGAGGGAGTTCCAGGGTTTTGACCTTGTGACATTGAAGGAAAGATGGTATAGCACCAATTCAGGATGATGTGTGGTTTATGAGGGCAACTTGCAGGTGATGGTGTTTCCACATACAGTATTTGCTGCCCTTGTCCTTTTAAGTGGTCGGAGTTTTGGAGATGCTGCGTCTAAAGAGCCATGCTGAGTTGTTGCATTACATCGCATAAATTGACCATAGTATGTACTATGTGTTTTGTTGGTGGAGGAAGTGAATGTTGAAAGTGATAGAGAATCAGACAAGCACACTGCTTTTCCTGTATGAAATTGAGCGCTGTCATACTTCCAGACATGTGGAAAGTATTTATCAAACTCCTGACTTATGCTTTGTCAATGGCAGCCAAGTATGAGGAGCAGGATTCCTAGATTCTGACCTGCTTGAATAGGCACAGATTTTTTTGTGACTTGTCCAGTTCAGTTTCTGATCAGTGGTAACTTCCAGGATGTTGATAGGTTAGGGGGTGGGGGGTGGGGTGGCATGGCATATGATGGTATTGCCAAGTGTCAAAGGGAGTTGGATTCTTTCTTGTTGGAGATGTTCATTGTTTGGCACTTGTGGAGCATGAATGTTACTTGCCATTTATTAGCTCAAGCTTGAATGTTACTTGTCATTTGGGTAGAGATTGCTTCAGTATCTGAGGATTCATGAATGTTGCTAAACATTTTGCAATCGTCAGCGAGTGATCCCACCCCTTATGAGGGAGGAAGGTCATTGAGGAAGCAGCTGAAGATGGTTGGGCTGAGGATGCTACACTGAGGAATTTGTACTGTGAAATCCTGAAGGTGAAATGATTGACCACCAGCATCCGTAACCATCTTATTGTGTGTTACTAGCAGATAATTTTTCCCTAATTCCCATTGATTTTAGTTTTGCTAGGGCTCTTTGATACTACACTTTGTCAAATGCTTCTTTTGATGTCAAGGACAATCGCTCTCACTTCCCCTCATGAGTTTAGCTCTTTTGTCTATGTTTCATGTATCCTGGTGGCTAACTTTCTTCCTGTTTGTCCTATGTAGTGTTTGTGGCAGTCCTTGCATGGAATTTTGTAGATGACGTTGGTTTTGTCCATGGGTTGTACTGGGTCTTTCAAGTTTGTTAGTTTTTGTTTGAGAGTGTTGGTGGGTTTGTGTGCTACAAGGATTCCGAGGGGTCTTAGTAGTCTGGCTGTCATTTCTGAAACTTCTTTGATGTATGGTAAGGTGGTTAGGGTTTCTGGCTGTGTTTGGTCTGCTTGTCGTGGTTTGTTCTTGAGGAATCTGCGCCCATAAGCAAACGCATAGATCTAGATGCCATCTATCAATCCCTCAGAAAACGAACAGGAAATGACATCACCACAAACCCCAGGAACCCCATCCAGGAGAAAGATATAAATAGAAAGCAGGAGACAACAGCTTTGCTTCACTTGGAGGTCGCCACTGATGATGTTACCTAGCCAGGTAATGAAACATTTGGATATCAAACCTACAGCTCAGCGAGCAAACCTACATCCTAAACCTCAACCTGAGCTACAAACCTTCACAAACATGTATGCATATTTTGTGAACAGAATTTATCATAAAATTTGTCAATTGTGTACATATCTAGTTTATATCAATTCCTTATGTGCAGCAGTTTTCAAAGAAAATGAATGAGTGAGCAAAGTTGAGCTTAAATAGCTTTTATGAACAAATGAGCAAGATTTGGGAATTATGGGTTGAATTGAGTTTGGGTCTTGAAAGATCTATTTCAGATCAACCTAAATGATATCTGAATGTCTTAAGTCAGACATGTCAAAGCCAGTTCTATGTATCACCTTAAAGGTAGATTCACAGTAAGCAGTTCTAACCTTGCAAATATGACTTTAGTTTTAATAGATTCCTTAAGTTTTATTGCGTAAGGTAGTTAGTACCTGAAAGGAGTAGCAGACAGGATATAGAACATCGAACAGTACAGCATAAGAACTGGCCCTTAGGCCCACCATGTTTCTGCCAATCATAATGCCATTCTAAACTAAACCCATCTGCCTGCATATGGTTCATATCCCTCCATTCTCTGTCCGCTTATGTGCCTGTCTCAATGCCTCTTAAACATTGCTATCATGTCTGCTTCTACCATCTCTCTTACCAGCATGTTCCCGGCACCTATAACCCTCTGCTGAAAGTAAAACTTTGCATCTTGATGAGGAGAGCTTATCTCATAAGTGAATGCTCCTGGAGGGATATAACGATTACTCTAACTGTTACCAAAGCTGTGTGAGTCTTTCAGTAACAGTATTTTCTGGTGAACTTACTTTTAAATTGAGTCTGATGTCTTACAAGACAGCATCATCTAGCTTAGATGTAATGTAACTAGCTATTATATAGTATGCAATAAACCTATTTCCAGTTCATCAAGTTTGAGCCTTTCTTCTGCCAAAGAGTCCATGTAGACATTCTTCCCCACATGCTAATTACGTGCTAATAATACTAGCAGAATGATTTGGACACCTTGAAATTATCCAAATATTCTCAGTCTCAGCATTATAATAAGTTTCACCAACTATTTTTCTTTGTCAGTCTAATACCTTTTTGCCTGAATTTCACATGCGTACACCTCTGTTCTATATAGTAATCAGGGGTGTGAACTCCAGTAATTTCCCTCCATTAACTCAAAGATATTGAGTTGATGCATCCAGGTTTTGTAGACTGCCCATTTAGTTAAAATTCAATGCCTTTCATGAGAGGAATATTGAAACTGATTGCCGGAAATTAATTTCTCTAAGTCAGCTAAAGCTTTCTGATAAAGTCTCACACAACAGCTTGTTTGTTAAGGTGGAATCCCACAGAATTGAGGACATATTGCTGACATGAATAGGAAATCAGTTGAGTGGCAGGAAACATGTTAATGTTGATCTTGCCTAGCGGACCTCCTGTGCGGTGTAACATGTATGCCTTACTCTGTCCAAGTATTTTTTCATTCTAGGATCTGTATCTCCTTGCTTACTATGATCTGCCTGTACTGCATGCAAACAAGGCTTTTCACTGTACTCAGGTACATGTGACAATAAATCAAATCAAATCAGAGATGGGTAAGTCCTCAAAATGACAGGACATAACTAGTGGTGTTCTGCATGGATCTGTGTTGGGCTTCAATTATTCACAATATTTATTAGCATTATGGATAATGGCATAACAAGTCAAATATGACAAGTTTGCTAATGACACCAATTGGGCAGCATTGTAGATAGTGTTAACGACAGCATAAAATTACAGAAGGATACTAATAGGTTAAGTGAATGGGTGATGCTCTGGTTGATGTACTTTAATATATGCAAGTGTGAGATAATCTAGTTTGGACCGAGTAATTTTAGAAATCACTATATTAAATACAGTGATTTCAGGCTTCAGGTACATAGCTGTTTAAACTAGCATGAACAGGTACAGAAAATAGTCAAGGTGGCTAATGGAATGCTGCCCTTCATATCTAAAGGGCTGGAGTATAATGCAAATGTTATAGTTAGACTTCGTTAGACCGCACTTCGAGAACTGAATGTAAATCTGGGCACCACACCTTAAGAAGAATGTTTTGGCCCTGGAAGTAGTTCAACACAGATTTACATGGGGTTAGGTTGAGGAGAGATTAGACAAATTAGGTCTCTAGTCTCTAGAATTTAGAATACTAAGTAGTGATCTAATTGAGGTCTTCAGGGTATCAACAGGGAACGACATGTAGATGGAGATAAACTATTTCCACTGGTTGAAGCTTCTCAAACCAGAGGCATAGTCTAAGTATTGGGGCCAGATATTTCAGGAGAGATTTTAAAAAGCAGTTCACTGTGCAAAGAGTAGTGGAGATTTAGAACTCCCTTCTCCATAATTGATTCAAATTCACTTGTTAAATTTGGATCTGAGATCGACAAAATTTTATTAAACAAGAATATCCAGAGATATGACCACAAGGCAGGCATATGGAGTTAGGCGATAGAGCAGCTGTGCTCTTATCGAATGGCACAACAGGCTCAAGGGGCTGAATGGCCTACTTCTGTTCCTATGTTCCTAAACACTTCAGTTTTAGAGTCATAGAGATGTACAACATGGAAACAGAACCTTTGGTCCAACCCGTCCATACCGACTAGATATTCCAACCCAACCTAGTCCCACCTGCCAGCCCCTGGCCCATATCCCTCCAAACCCTTCCTATTCGTATACCCATTCATCTTAAATGTTGCAATTATACCAGCCTCCACCACTTCCTCTGGCAGCTCATTCCATACATGTACCATCCTCTGTGTGAAAATATTGCCCCATCGGTCTCTTTTATATATTTCCCGTTGTGGCATTTGCTTTATAGTTATATTTATAATGTTGGAAATTTGAAAGCTTCTGAAAAAGTGACCTGGCAATAGGGAATCTTAGTGAAAAGCACATAAACCAGCACAAGCAGCATTTAGTATGTCATGTCGAGTAGGTGATGTGAAAGCCTTTGTTATAGTAGAGAGTGGATTAGCATTAGCTGTGGTCTGCACTTTAACCTTAACCTGAAGATAAAGGAGTAACAGCTGCTGCAAAAGCTCCTCTTGCCCTAACCCACCTGTGACTGTCCAACTTAAATAACTTGACAGAAACATGCAATGTTCGGGAAGGCTGTGTGCTGCTTTAGATTGCCGCTTCTGGATTATATCAGAATTCACGTTATTTTTCCCCCATAGCACAATTAACTTTTTTTTTCCCTCTGACTCTCTTTCCTTTGTGAGGTTACATTTTTGTATACTTTCCAGAATGTGTAAGCCGTGATTCATCAGTGGCCTGCTTTTCCTGAGGCTGAAACCTAGTGTTGTGGTGAAGGAATGTATAGTCACAGATGCCGCTCTGAGATGTTAAGCTGAGGTTGTTTGTTCTTTCTGTGGGCCATAAAATATCCCTTAGCTAGGCAGATTAATTGTTCAAATATGAGACATCTGGTAAAACTCACCTTAATACAGAACAACTGCGTGCTACCACTGGATTAAAAAATTCTAACATTTGGGCAACATAGAAGATTCATTATAATATAAGTATTGACACTTGCTGTTGCTGTTCACAAGTTTTAGAAGTAAGAAATCTTAGATTTTTCAGAAAACATAAATGCTGAAGCAAAGTCTGTCATAAAAGAATAGGCCCCTGCTGATGGTGTTGGGGGTGCAAGGTTGCTTGTGAAGAAATTCTAAATGAGATGAAAATGGACTTTAATTTACATAGCACTTATTACGAGCTCATGGTGTTTTGGAATCAACTGTGGACTTTGTGAATGCACTCACTGTGGATTACAAGCAGTGCAACAGCCAGTTGTGCATGGTCAGCTCTCACAAAACTGCATTGTGATATTGACGATCATCTGCTTTTGAGATGTTGATTGAGTATTAAATATTGGGCAGTACACTCCGATAGCACTGCAGTCTTTTTCAAAATAATGCTATGGAATCTTTTGCATTTATCTGAGAGAACAGATGCACTAATTGTAGAACATTAGATGAGCTTCCTGGTGTCTTGGCCCATTTTTATTCCTTAAACAGTGGTAAGGCAGATAATAAGATGATTTATTCAATTGCTTCTCGGACTTTGGATAACCTTGTGTTGTTTTCCTACAATACAACAGTGACTATGCTTCACAATTATTTTATTCTTTCTTTTAATTGCAGTATGCTGTGGACTTTGGAAATCCAAATATATTAAGAAAGAAGGTGTTTCAAATGTTTATGTTGGTGGAGAGAGAAACAAATTCAATGTTCCAGAATTGTGCTGAACATCTGACTGGTGTCTCTGAGCACCTGCAGGACATTCTGAAGGGAAAGGATGTATAGTCAACAGTCATGGTTCGTGTTGGTACCAATGACATTTGGGGATGGGGGGTAAAATGAGCTCCTGCAACGAGAATTTAAAGAGTTGGGTGGTGGATTAAAGAAGAAGGCTATTGAGGTTGCAATCTCCAAATTAATTCCATGTGCTACTGAATATAAGAAAAGGAAGATAAATCAGCTGAACGTATGACTAAAGGGATGGTGTGGGAGTGAGGGCTTTAGGTGTTTGGTTCATGGGGATGGTGGAACCTGTATAAACTGAATGGGTTGCACCTGAACTGGAATGTGTTCAATATTCATGCTAGGAGGTTTGCTTATGCTATTCGGGAGGTTTTTACCTAATATGGCACACGGATGCAATATAGGGATGTAAAGCCAGGAGCAAGGTTGAATCAGATATAGAAGGAATGCTAGGACAGTCCAGTAGGTGGAGAAGACATAGACAGAATAAAGTAGATGGAAAGTCGAGAAAGCTTTGTATCTATTTTAATGCAAGGAGCTGGACTGATAAGGCAGCTGAGTGTTGATCAATCACTGAGACATGGTTGAAGGAAGGAAAGCTCATCATTCCAAGGTATAGAAGTTTCAGTGCTATAGGGTAAGATGTAAGAAAGGTGGGGCTATTACATACTTGATAAAGGAAATCATCACTGCAGAAATGAGAGTGGATGTCCCAGAAGAGCCGTCAAATGAGGTCATCTGGGCAGAGCTCATAAGTAAAAAAGAGGTGGTTACTCTGCTGGGATTATACTTCAGGTGTCCCTATAATCAGAGGGAGATAGAAGAGCAGATATAGAAGCACATCACAGAAAGGTGAGAGAGAAACAGGGTTATAGTTGTAGGGATTTCACCTTGCTAACATTAACTAGGATTGCCTTAGTGTGAAAGGACTGTGTGGGATCTTGAAGCATTTTCAGAAGAGCTTCCCGTGCTAGTACATAGATAGTCCTTCTAGAGGTGGGGCAGTGCAAGAGTTAATCCTGGAGAATGAAGCTGGTCAAGTGTTTCAGTGGGAGAACATTTTGAGAATAATGACCATATCTCTCTAAATTTCAAAGTCATCATGGAAAGGGATAAGGAAAGTGCAGAAGTGTCAAAGCTCAGGGAAGGCCATTTTCAATATCATTAGACATGACTTGGCAAACATAGACTGAGAGGGGCTATTTGCAGGTAAGTCTAAATTTAGAAAGTGGGAGTCTTTTTACAAGTAGTGTAGTGAGAATTCAGGACCAGCGTGTTCGTCTAAGGGCGAAGAGAAACTGCAGCAAGTCCAGGGAACCCCGGATAACAAGGGATATCGAGAGCTTCATAACGAGAAAGAAAGCATATGTCAGTTACAGCACATTAAAAACAGGAGAGGTCCTTCAAAAGTAGAGTGTAGGGAGTTACTTAAAAAGGAAATTAGCAGGACAAACAGGTGCTAAGAAATATCTTTAGTAGAAAGGATCAAGGAAAACCCCAAGGCATTTTAAAATCCCCAGTTAGAGGATTACCAGGGAAAGAGTGGAACCTATTACAGACTGAAGGGGAAACCTGTACGTGGTGCCAGTGGATAATGCAGTTGATGTAGTTTGAATGAACTCCAGTAAGGTCTTTGATGAGGTCCCTCACGGAAGGCTAATTCGAAAGGTAAGAGCCCATGGGATCCAAGGCAAGTTGGAAAACTGGTTCCAGAATTGCATTGCAAATAGGAGACCAAGGATGATGATGGAGAGATGTTTTTTGATTGAAGCCTGTGACCAGTGGCATACCAGAGGGATTGGTGCTGAGAACCTCGCTATTTGTTATGTCCATTAGCAACTTGGATGTGAACGTAGAAGATGTAATTAGTAAGTTTGCAGGTGACGTGAAAATTGGTGTTGTTGTTGATAGTGAGGGGGATAGTATCAGGCTACACCCTGATATTGATCAGCTTACTAGAATTTAGTCCCAATAAGTGTGATGTCATGCATTTTAGGAGGTCTAATAAGAGAAGGACGTACACAATGAATGGTGGTCCCTAGAGAATACTGAGGAACAAAACTGACTTTGGTGTACAAGTTCATAGATCCCTGAGGGTGTCAGTGCAGGGTGCTGAAGAAGGCAAATGGATGTTTGCCTTCATTAGTCATGGCTTAGAGTACAGGAGCAAGGAAACCTTGTCACAATTTTATAAAACATTGGTTAGGCCACAGATGGAATATTGTGTGCTGCTCTGGTTGCCACACGACCTGAAGGATGTGTTTGCATTGGAGAAGATGCAGAGGAGATTCACCAGGATATTGCCTGGGATGAGAAGTCTCCGGTATGAGGAGAGACAGGATAAGTTGAGCTTGTTTTTCTTGAACTAGAGGTGGCTGAGGAGGGATCTGACCGAGATATATAAAATAATGAGAGGCATAAACAGAGTAAATTGTGAGAATCTTTTCCCATGGCAGCTGTGTCTAAGACCAGAGGGCTTAACTTTAAGGTGAGGAGATCTGAGAAAAACATTTTTAAAGCCAGAAGAGTGTAGATGTAAGGAACGCACTGCCTGAGAGGAATCAAGTACCCACAAAATATTTCAGGAGCATCTGAATGAGCACTTAAAATACCAGGATATAGTAGGCTATGGATTAAGTGCAGGAAATTAGGATTAATGTAGGGCAGCATGGTGGCTCAGTGGTTAGCACTGCTGCCTCACAGCGCCAGGGACCCGGGTTCAATTCTCACCTCGGGCGACTGTCTGTGTGCAGTTTGCACATTCTCCCCATGTCTGTGTGTGTCTTCTCTGGGTACTCTGATTTCCTCCCACAATCCAAAGATGTGCAGAATAGGTGAATTGGCCATGCTAAATTGCCCATTGTGTTAGGTACATTAGTCAGGGATAAATGTAGGGGAATAGATCTGTGTGGGTTGGTCTTCGGAGGGTTGGTGTGGACTTGTTGGGCCGAAGGGCCTGTTTCCATACTGTAGGAAATCTAATCTAATCTAATCTTTGATCTTCATTGGACAGTTTGAAAAAAGGGAGCTGAAGGGCCTGGTTCCCTACTGTATTACTCTGTGACTATTAATACCTCTTGATACAATAATTGTGCATCATTCTCGTAGTACCTAGATTAAAGCGGGATAATTTCGAGTGTAAGTATTTGTGATAGGTAAATGAAAATTTGTTGGATTCTGTATTAGTCAAGCAATCTCTTCAATCACTTTACCATCCATGGTTAAATTTGCAACTGATGAATTTGTATTTTGACTAGTTTGCAACCTGACTTGATCTTACAGCCAATTAGTCTCCAGGTTTCCATCTTGAATTGGTAAGAGAAGCCAACTTTCATCCTAACAGGTATCTGAGTTTGTTTGAATTCGATTCAAGATATAGTGAAAAGTGTTGGTTTGCGTCCTATACAGGCAAATCGTATCATACAAAGTACATCAGGGTAGCAGAACAGAGTGCAGAATACAGGGTTAAAGTTGCAGAGAAGGTGCAGAGAGAGAGAGAGAGATCAGAATTAACATTTGAGAGGTCCATTCAAAAATCTGATAATAGTGTGGAGAATGTGATATTTTTGTAATAGCTGTCATTTAACGCATACTGCAGATATCACCACAGTGAAACAACTTGAAGCAGCATTGTTGAAATAAGAGTGCTCAATAAGATTGGGACAACCTGAGAAAAGGATATAAAAGGCAGATGAGAGGCAATTTAGCACATAGCTGTAATGATGGTGGCTTTGAATACCACTCTGTTGCCAAATTGTACATGATGATGTACTGATTCTTTGTTGAGTACAAGTGTGTTGAGTGAGAGCTCACTTACACTATAGCTACTCGACTGAAAACTAATAACTACAGTTCTGGTTTTAGCTAGGAAGAACTAGTCTATTTTCTTAGCTCCTGCCTTTCTTGAATTTCAGCTGTCCTGTTTGGGAAGAGAGTCCTGTTTGTATCTGAATGCTCGATAGGAGCATGTTCTCTTCAAACTGTCCGAGAAGTTTAGAGAATGAGAATAAGACAACCCTCGCTTTCTACAAGTTTAAATCAGAGAAAGCAAAAATTTTAAGAATTGTTCAGAAGCTCTTAGAGAACATTGTACAGTAAATTTGACTTTTTTTTTGCAAACGCCTATCCCTGAAGTCAAGTTGTATTCTCATTTGCTGATTTTCAGGTGATTAATCTACCACTTAGTCTTTAAAAGGGATACCCCTAGGTAATATGCAGTATGGTTTACAATTCTTCCCAAGCGTATGGTTGCTTTGTATTGGGGTCCCAGTGGTGGGGGTTGGCTGCAGAGGTGGCATTGACTTTTCTGGAACTTAGTGGGCGGCACGGTGGCACAGTGATTAGCACTGCTGCCTCACAGCGCCGGAGACCCGGGTTCAATTCCCGCCTCAGGCGACTGACTGTGTGGAGTTTGCACGTTCTCCCCGTGTCTGCGTGGGTTTTCTCCGGGTGCTCCGGTTTCCTCCCACAGTCCAAAGATGTGCAGGTCAGGTGAATTGGCCATGCTAAATTGCCCATAGTGTTAGGTAAGGGGTAGATATAGGGGTATGGGTGGGTTACGCTTCGGCGGGGCGGTGTGGACTTGTTGGGCCGAAGGGCCTGTTTCCACACTGTAAGTAATCTAATCTAATCTAATCTAATCTAATCTAATCTATTTAGTAAAGTCCATGCTTGCTGTGGCACTTGAAAGTCTGGAATTCAACAAATGGAGTTTGGTGCCAGTAACTTGTTTCTGATTCTGTAACACTGTGCTGCTATCCTAGTGCTTCAAATACATACTTCCTACCTGCGGATACATGTCTGCAACACTGATAAATGCTTGAGTTCATTACTTTTTTTTATCCTTGAGTGTGCTACTCTGAGGAACACGAGAAAATGACTGAGCACTGAATCAGATCATGGGTGATCTAAAACTTAACTGCGTCTTTTCATTTTTATTTAATCATCCTTAATGGTTTTAGCTGACAAAAAATGTTCCAGTTGACCTAGCTGCAACACTTATTTGGGGAGGGACTTGCAGATTTTCACCACCCATAAAAGTGGTCTTCAGAGGAGGTGATGGGGTCTTGCCTGCTGGCTGGGAGAGCTGGCAAGAATTCTGCATCAGCTCTCTTTGATGAATTAAGTGTCAATCATGAACTTAATTGGGCACTGACAGGCCTTCCCTAGAATTAAGATCCCAGGGCAGAAGTCCCATCTATGAAGAACTCATCATTGAGGAGGCAGTGACTCCTTCTGATATACTTAACTGAAGCTTAGAATCACTATATATTCAGGAACAGGTGAGTGATGGCAAAAGGCATGATGGGGGAGTGTTGTGGTCGAGCTGATGAGGGCGGTTTTGGCATCAGGTGTATGGGTGTAGATCAGTGACTCATCCCAAAACTTGGCTTCTTCATCATAGGATGAATGCCTTTGAACGAATGGCTCTCTGGAAGTCCATTTGCAAACACTTTGGGGTTAACGTTTTAGGCATCAGATATGTTGATTCTCCTGCCTGGCACTGGGAAAATGTTAGCACTTGTTGGCCATTAGTTAGCTCTTTTAGTGAAAAATTTTGGTGTTGAAAATTTGCAGGTGACCCACTGATCTAGTTGAAGACTGAAACCCCCATGCAAGAAATGAAGCCCCAGATACCAGTCATAACCATAATTCATCTAATTTGTCCTTTGAGGGGCACAGCATTCATCCAATGAAAGTGGGGTAAGGGACTGTACCAAGCGAAAGTGAGGACTGCAGATGCTGGAGATCAGAGTTGAGTGTGTGGTGCTGGAAAAGCACAGCAGGTCAGGCAGCTTCGAGGAGCAGGAGGGTTGATGTTTCGGACAAAAGCCCTTCATCAGCAATGAGCTTAGGGACTGTACCAGCTTATGGCTTGAGCTGTAATTAGCACCTGCTGTTTTATTGCAGCTTGTGCTGTTAAACCACATATGACTGGTATCTTCTAAGCCCCAGTATTCTTGCTGAGGGTGATGGAAAAGGCAGCTGGACAACTGCTCAGGAGAGTGAGGCTGTGCTTGATTTTTGTTATCAACTTGGAGCTTGTTGCAACCAGATGCTTGTGCCCATCTTCCCCAATTTTATTAAGGCGCTGTCTCACTGACACCCAAATTCCTTTGGGATGTTGAAGCTTGCAGCTATTGGAAACCATATTAAGCTAATGCATCTGTTGAGAAACTGACAGGAATTTTCTAATCAAACCTGTTCAGAGATGTTGTTACATACATCTGGAGCAGGTGAGACCTGAGACCAAGCCTCTTGGCTCAGCGGCAGGGACACTACCTCTATGTCACAGAAGTTCCCTAGAATTATGTATAACGCAGGACTTGCATCGATTACCTGCAACTTAAGTCAGAACTGAGGGTAATAAATTGGTAGGTGTAGAACCTTGTTTTACCTGGTCCAGTGGTTTTCCTATCCACTAGGTTAGGTCACAATTATCCCTATGTCTCAAACATTCACTTTTGCTGCAAACAACTTTCTAAATGGTTGCTAAGGACATTGCATGATAGCATTTTGGATACAAGGGAGAGCAGGTTGGATAGAAAAGTGCTTTGCAAAGCAGTTTCCTTTGCACTAGTGAGGAACAGTGCTACAAAAACACCATTCATAAAAAAGTCACATAAAAATGATGCTGTGTCAAATCTCTACTTTGTTTTAACTATACTTTTTAACAAATTCACTCACAGTGTACATATAGAAAGCCCAATATGTCCCAAGAATGAAATGCCTTTAGTATTTTACCTTTACTTTTTATTGATCATAGAGGCTTAAGGGAGGCCTTGTGTTGGGTGGATCCCAATGTTTTAGGTCCTCCTTGCAATGTGATGCACAGGAACCCATTTGAAGAGAAAGCCATCCACAAAAAGGAACCTTTTTGCCTTTATGATAGTCCTTGGCTTACAAACTGGATTTATTTTTAAAAACCCTTTCTATTGCTTCAATAGCCATCAATGAGTAAACAAAGAAAAGTCATTGTTCTGTTGGTCAAAAACTGCCGCACTCCATATGCAACCTGCATTGGCAGTTGTTGACTAAAATGATTGCTCCATTTGCCAGATTTTTAGAATTCTCAACTGCATGCCTCATGTTTCTGTATGTTACATTATCGGGGCATTCAACAGACGGGCGCAATTCTTCTGCATTGCTCAATTCTCATAACTTGTAGGATAATTTGCACATTACTATTTACTTTTGCTATTTACTTTTACTCGTAAAGAGTACAGCATAGTTTTGTAAATTCAAAGTCTGACTGCAATTTCCATGCAAAACCATTTGTTTGAACTCATTCATTTATACTGCTTCAGAGTGTAATAAAGGACCCAGTGTGTTTGAATCTTTGAGAATTAGTCACATTAATTTTATTTTAATATTATTTATGCAGAATGTCACTGGACAATACTGGACTCCCCATTGTAATTTACAATAAGGTCTTGGGAATGACCCACATTTTTAGTTAATATGCTGGAGAATTTCAAGAATATTCAAACAGAGTGCTCTCTGCATGTCAGCTGTTCTGCTCAAACTTCATCTTTGTTCTATTGTCAATTGTTGGAAGATATTTTGCTCAAACATAGTACAAACATCTTCTTTCTCTAGGTTTTTCATCTCATCTCTTATGGGATTTATAGAAAAAGGACTGTATGATGTTGTTGCTTTGTTTCTCTATTTGATTTTGTTATATAAAATAAATGCTCATTATCTTAATGAGTTTGAGGGGCTGACAAGTAACAGTGTAACAGTCTAGTGACCCTTTCCAGAAGGCTAGGTAGGCATGTGAATGTATATGACTACATCTGCAGAGAGATAACTTGCTTTCAAAATGTATAATCCTTTACTCAAAGTGATCAGCAGGCAGCTCTTTCTCTCAGCAACAATTAACTCTTTAGTTTATGATTTGGAGGTGCTGGTGTTGCACAAGTTTATTTGGAAGCACTCGTTTTTGAAGTGCTGCTCCTTCGTCAGGTGATTGTGGAGTCTTACGATCTTATACTCCACAAATGCCTGATGAAGGAGCATCGCTCCAAAAGCTAGTGCTTCCAAATAAACCTGTTGGACTATAACCTGGTGTTGTGTGATTTTTAACACCTTAGTTTAATGAGCTTACAGGCTACCTGCTACCCAAAGCAGGGAGAGACTGTTTCCAGTTCCATGTTTGTTATTTTGTTTGTGTTACATTCATGTGGCCAGTGTCACTTGTTGCTTGAAAATCTGTAGCCAAGACGGAACTCTGTCAGCTCCACAGATTGCTGTAAATGTCCAAAGCATATCACTCTCACTCCTCTGACAGTGAATTCGAGTGTACCAGCCCCATACCCTTCATTTCCTTGCACAATATCCTGAGCCAAGTCTATTTGTATTTAATATATTAGCTTTATACATAATGCTATTCTAGCACTATATGATGGGAAAATATAACCTACAGGACAGATACACAGGGGACATGTGGGATCTGTTAGTGTTGGACACAGATGTGGAGAAGGCTGAAGAGTTCCAGAATACGATGAGGAACAGAGAACAATACAGTGGCTGAGGTCATGGAAGGCACTGTGTAAGTGAGAGGGTCATTAGGTAGGCTCTTTATTTCTTTGGTAAAAACAATGACTGCAGATGCTGGAAACCAGAGTTTAGATTAGAGTGGTGCTGGAAAACCACAGCAGTTCAGGCAGCATCTGAGGAGCAGTAAAATCAACGTTTCGGGCAAAAGCCCTTCATCAGGAATACAGGCAGAGTGCATGAAGGGTGGAGAGATAAATGAGAGGAGGGTGAGGGTGGGGAGAAAGTAGCATAGAGTACAATAGATGAGTGGGGGAGGGGATGAAGGTGATAGGTCAGGGAGGAGGGTGGAGTGGATAGGTGGAAAGGAAGATAGGCTGGTAAGACAAGTCATGGTTGAAGAGCATCAGGGCAGAGGAAATGCCTTGGAGTTGCAGTGGGAAAGGGACTCCCTGAGATTCTTGTAGAGGGAAGAGGAAAACATCTTCAAGGCAGGCATCCTTGCAAGAGGATTCGCAGTAGGGTTAAAATCAACTAGGTAAAAACAATGACTGCAGATGCTGGAAACCAGAGTTTAGATTAGAGTGGCGCTGGAAAAGCACAGCAGTTCAGGCAGCATCCGAGGAGCAGTAAAATCGACGTTCCAGGCAAAAGCCCTTCATCTGGAATACAGGCAGAATGCCTGAAGGGTGGAGAGATTTATTTATTTGGCCTATCTGAATAACTGTGCTTCTGCAGGCTTAACTGGAGCTGGAGGATGCAATGTCTCATGCTTTGCCCATCAATGTGAAAACTTACGTCTCCCATCAGTCCTATTGCTTCTTGCTCCTTCTAATGTACTATCAGAGCCATTTCGAGGGTCTGTCAATTGCTTGTTTGTGGGGATGTTAAATTACATCAGAGATCCTTGCCACAACCATTGCTAAAATGAGTAGCCATATTTACATGCTGGCTTCCTTACTGGTACAAGGTGCCATCAGTTGCACTTACATGACAATCTGAGGACCCTCAGATGAATTGGGAGTTTTAAAATAATTGCTAGCAATTTATATGTGTCAATCCACAGCAGGTATGCAGCCATGGGGAAAGTTTGTGCAGGTAGGCTACATCTGCTGGGAGCTTATGACTTGCATAAGACTTTTGCATTGGCAGGTGGGAATTTAAATTTAGTTGAATAAATCTGGAATTTTGCCCCTGAAACCACACAATTCTTTGTTAAAAAGACCCAGTTGGTCCATACTGTCATAGAGTGATACAGCACGGAAACAGACCTTTCAGTCCAACTGGTCCATGCCAAACATAATCCCCAACTAAACTAGTCCCATCTGCCTGCTCCTGGCCCATATCCCTCCAACATTTCCTCAGCATGTACTTATCCAAGTGTCTTTTAAACATTGTAGCTCAGGAAGTTCATTCCACACGCAAACCACCCTGTGTGTAAAAACAAAATTGCCCCCATGTCTTTTTTCTTGAATCTCTCTCCTCTCACATACCCCCAGTCTTAAAATTCCCATCCTAGGGAAAAGACACCTACCATTAACACTGTCTATACCCCACATGATTTTATAAACCTCTATAAGTCAACCTCCTATGCTCCAGCGAAAAAACATAGAACATAGAACATAGAAAAATACAGCGCAGTACAGGCCCTTCGGCCCTCGATGTTGCGCCGACCGAAGCCTACCTAACCTACACTAGCCCAATAACCTCCATATGCTTGTCCAATGCCCACTTAAATGACCATAAAGAGGGAGAGTCCACCACTGCTACTGGCAGGGCATTCCATGAACTCACAACCCGCTGAGTAAAAAACTACCCCTAACATCTGTCCTATACCTACCACCCCTTAATTTAAAGCTGTGTCCCCTAGTAACAGCTGACTCCATACGCGGAAAAAGGTTCTCACTGTCAACCCTATCTAAACCCCTAATCATCTTGTACACCTCTATCAAATCTCCCCTAAACCTTCTTTTCTCCAATGAGAAAAGTCCCAAGTGCCTCAGCCTTTCCTGCTGCCAGCTTATCCAGCCTTTCTCCATAACTGAAACCTTCTGTACCCGGCAACATCTTGGCAAATCTCTTCTGAACCCCGTCTAGTTTAATGACCTTTCTATAACTGGGTGACCAGAACTGGTCAAAGCACTCCAGAAGAGGCCTCACCAATGCCTTGTACAAACTCAACATAACATCCTAATTCCTATACTCAAAGGTGTAAGCAATGAAGGCAAGTGTGCCAAAAGCCTTTTTAATCACCCAGTCTATATGTGAAGCAAGAAACGTCATCATCTTATCCAGTCTGGCCCACAGATAAATCCAGGCCAACACAAATGTATTTAATTTTTATTAATAGTTTTAATGTGGTTTTAGGTATTTCCTAATCAACCTGTTCAGTGATGTTATTACGTGTTTCTGGAGCAGGTAGGACTTGAACCTGGGCCTCCTGGCTGAGAGATAGGGACACAGACCACTGCACCACAAAAGTCTGTACTTGATTCTTAACTTCTCTGAAATGATCAACGAATCACTTATTGAGGTCACTTAGATTGGTTGCACTATGTACGGCACTGTTCGCGACTCCTCAGATGTTGAAACAGTCCATATCCAAATTAAGAAAACCTGGACAATATCCAGGCTCGGCCTGACAAGTGGCAAGTAACATCCAATCCACACAAGTGCCAGACAATAACCATTTCCATCGAGAGGATCTGACCATCACTCCTAAACATTCAATGGCATTTCCATTGTTGAATCCTTCACTATTAACTTTTAGGATTACCATTGACCAGAAACTTATCTGGTCTAACCATATAATACTGTGACTACGAGACCAGGTCAGAGGCTGTGAATCTTGCAGTAAGTAACTCAGTTTCTGACTTTGCAAAGTCTATCCACCATATCTAAGGCACAAATCAGGACTGTGATGGAATGCTGTCCATTTAGCTGGGTGAGAGCAGCTTCAACAACACTCAAGAAGCTTGACACTATTCAAGACACTAAATACTTGATTGGCACCTCATCACAAACATTCTCAGTAGCAGCAGTATATACCATGAACAAGATGCTTTTCAGAAATTTACCAAGGTTACTTAGACAGCACTTTTCAAACCCATGACCACTACTATAGTGATTGGAACCAGGTAGATCTTATTGATTGTGAGATCCATAGTTGGCCCAAGTCAAGAACCTCAATCAAGAATGTCATAGTCACTTGGTTCCAATCACTATAACTACCATCCAGCAGAATGAGGGCAGCAGATATATAGGAACACTGCCAGATTTCCCTCTAATTTTCTTACTAGCTCCAATGCCGAGAGAATATGTCGAACATAACCCACCTGCAAGTTTCTTTCCAAGCTATTCAGCATCCTGCCTTGAAACTATTTGACTGTTTCTTCACTGTCACTGGGTCAAAATCCTAGAACTGTCTATCTAACAGCATTGTGGGTGTAACTACAGTGGTTTGAGAAAGTAGCTCAGCACTACCTTCTTGTGGGCAACAAGGGATGCACAGTAAAATGCTGTCCCAGCCAGTGATACCCAGATCCCATGAATGAATAAATGTTGATCTTGCCAGTGAGACCCATCTCTGTGGATAAATATATTAAAAGAAATCAATACTCCAGACAAGTACATTTCCAGGCTGGCCTATGATGGCTCTATTTCTATTGATTATTCACAGAAGTGCGAATGTGGATGCAAGTGTAAGGTTTCCTAGCAAGTGATTGCAGGATTTTTCAGTATTTAGTTGAATATGTAAGCTGAGCAGGATAGTTGGATCCCTTTACCAACAGCTAAAATCAGCATTTTGTTTTGCTAAACATCTAGTATAAATCTCTGTTTCTTCTAGTATAAATAACCAACTGACATATTTTGAAGCATGTTCTTGCATGCGAAATAGTTGACTGGTCTTGTGCCTTAAATTTATGTACAGCACAGGCTGACTTCAAGAAAATTAGATCATTTGTTTCTATGACTTTGTTCTGTGAAAATACTGCTTACATTTTAAAATTTCACTTTCGTGAGTTGGCATCGCTGTTTACACCTTTAGTTATTGCTCACCACCGTTTTGCTTGAGAAGGTAGCAGTTGTCCCCTCTTTGAATGTAGCATAGAGTCAACCATATTACTTTGGGTCAGGTATCACATATCGGCCAGACTGGGTGAGGACAACAAAAATTTATTCCTGAAGGAATGACTGAACCATATGATTATTTTGAGTTAGTTAAAGAAGAATGATGAGCCTTTCCTTTTGGATAGCAGGACAAAGGGAAGCAATAGCCCTCACCATATATGTATAATATATATATAAAATTATTCTGTATGCTGTGTATGTATATAATATATACACACTCACACATAACATGCAGAATAATTGGGGCCCCAGATCTCACTGTAGTGAAAGCAGTATAATGGGAGGGAGCTGGAGAATTAAATGTTTCATGTTGACAATGTGGCCTGTTGAATTTAGATGAATGATGTGACTGGTGGAATATTGTAGTTTGATCACCAATGAATTACTTCCATCACCAGTCTTGCCCAGCCATATAAATATTGCGGCTAAATTTCTGGGCAGTGATAACCCTTGTGATGTTGGTGGTAGGGGCTTCAGCAATGATAGTGCCATTGAATGTCCAATAGAAATGTCTAGTTGGAGATGTTCATTCCCTGGTACTGGTAATATTCTCATCATACTTGCCACTTAAAAGACCAAGCCTGAATGTTATCCAGGCATTGGAATAAACCATTGGAAATATTTTTCCTGATTCCCATTGACTCTGATTTTACAGGGCACCTTGCTGCTGCATTTGTTCAACTGTTGTCTTAGTACTGAGGCCCGCCACTCTCATCTCACCTGTGGAATTCGGATCTGTTGGATCAAGGTTGAGCAAGGTCTGGAGCTGGGTGCTGCTGTTAGGTAGTGGATACTGTAGCATGTTAGTTGTGTAAACTCGGGAATAAAATGGGTACCTGAGAGCTCCTTGCCTTCCATCTTAATTAAAGGGTTAAACACAGTTTTGGAGCAAGACACCTTTCAAAGTGTGACTCTCCGAAAGTACCAACTCTTTTGAAAAATGGTGTGTGGAGAGTTTGTCTGCTGTTTTCAACTGCAAACGTGCTTTTCAGTTGGGAATGCCTATTGATGGTTGGCCTTTAAGACCAGGTTTTCACTTAAAATAGTTGTGATTTTGTTTTTATTTCAAGTTCTGTTTCTTTCATTCTATCTTGATATATTCATTGATAGATATTTCTTTGTTGTTTGAAGTAAATGCGTGAATGAAAAGTGGTTTGTTTTGCCATCAGGAAGTTTTGGCTGTCAGTGAGTTTCTCCAAATCTCCGCTGCTTATTTGCAAACAAAATAAATGGCTTTTTCTAAGGACTGTGATGTTAGAAAATTAATGTCACATGCTAAGTGGCTGATGTTCTGATTAACTATTAATATATTTGTACTCCTGTAATTAAAAAAAAATGATTACCAGTGATCCAAATTGTAATATTTGCTCAAAGGTAGGTAGGTAGAACCAAATATAGCCAGGAATATTTTTTTGAACTGTAAAAGTCAATTTGTTGGTTCTGTACAATCTGTTTACAGTTACTAAGTGTAGGATTGGCGAGTACCAGCACTGACATTTTTCAGTCTTAGTTATCAGTTTGAATAACCTGTGCTTACGTTTATACTTGGGTAAAGTTCACACATGAACATTTTGGTATAAAAATGCTGGGAATAAATTTGAGAGGCCCATATTTGCTTGCTTTCTTTCCCCCAACTCCCACCATATATGCAAATACACATACATTCTCACAGCATGCAGAGTAATTAGGCCTCAGAATTTACTGTAGTGAAGGCAGTAGAGAGGGAGCTGGAGAAGTAAATGTTTCATGTTAACACATGCTGCGACAGGCCAAGCCAGTGTTGCTGCAAGGACCTTGAGAAGATGTTAGACTCCTTATTAGTATTTGCACAGGCTGCAATGCCTGCTTCTAGCACAGACAGATGATGGGAAATGTAGGCTTTCTTTCTTTCCCTTTGGGGCTTGAGACCTGAAAAGCGGACTCTCCAATTGCCCATAATAACCCCCCACGCACTTGCGCAATGAATGTCTGTATTTCTACAACATGTTGAATTGCTACACAGAATGCTCAGTACCGGGTTTCCCTCGGACTCTGACAATGTTGTGAAAGTGCTCAATGTTGCAGAGCATTGTGTTTTTAGAAGTAGTCTATGGGTTATGCTACCACAATTTAATTGGAAATTTGTCACAGACTAATTTTGTCAGAGAAATGGTGTGGTTGTTCCTGCATGCAGTTGTAATTATATATCTGCTTTGCTACATAACAACTATTAAGTTTTTATTTTGTTTTACCCTGTCTTTGGGCTGCACTGCAAAAAATGTAAATCTTTATCAACATAGCTTATGTTGGAAAATCGTAAAAATTTCTTAGCATGAATTGTGTGTTCCTGGAAAAGATAGTAATTGACTATTTAATCTTGATAGTTTCTTTGTGGCATCATGTTTTAACTCTGTTATAAAACAGTACCAATCTAGAATGGGATTGTAAAATCACCCTCAATCCCAAGTGTTCATAATATTCAATTTTCACAGTTGACATTTCTGCACTATTATTCAGGTACTTTGGTGAGCCAATGGATGACACTAGTGATAGAAAATAGGAATTCCATACTGTATTGACATGATTATTAAAAACTCCCACATTAGAATTATGTCAGCATTCGTATCTCATGGTGATGCCAGAGGAGTTTTACTGGTGCTAGACATTTCACATTAGTATATAAAAGGTGACTTGGCAGGCAGATCAGTAACCTATATCACATGTCTGAATCAGCAGAGGGAGAAGAGACTGGATCTCTATCATTGACTGTATGGACTTAAATGACTACAACACAGCATACAGCTGAAATCTATACATATCCTGTGATGTCTGTGTATAGCCTGAAATCTGGTTGCACCTTTTGTAATCAGATGCGTTGTTGATCTACAGTATTAAGTAATAGCATTTCTTTTATAATATTGTTTGATTCCATACTGAGTTTGGATTCTTTACAGTGTGATCAAACAGAAATTTGAGGACTGACTTTAGGCTTCAATTTCAAAACACCACTATTTATTATACATTACCACACATAACATAACTTAATATTAATCACAGATGTACCAGTCTCTAACTTATAGTTACATTATGTAAGGGCTAATCTATCTACTTTGTGTGCTCATATAGATCGTGACTTGCCTAGGAAAAATGTGCAGGTAATTACACCCCACTCTTCCATGGCATCCTAAAACATACAACTATATTAAATTCTCAGTGGGACCAACAAAGCCTACTTTGCCTCACTGACTGAGACCCAAAACCATGTCAGGTTTCATCAGAAGCAATGAAAATAACAATTTATTATATGATGCTTAACTTTAACAAGAACAGTGAAAAAAAAATTAGAGCAAACCTTTTATTAACCAGTACCAATGGGACCAAGCATGTGCCAATTAATCAAATATTTTGGACATTCAAGAGTTATGCATAACCACCATAAACACTGACCAAGTGAAGCTTTGAGACATCAACATTCCTGAAAAATCTGTGTTAAAACATAAACACATCTCGTAAAATCAATATAAAAACACACAGTAAGTCATACAAATATACTGCAGGGGGCATACACATCACTGTTATACTTTATTTACAGCGTAAATACTTGGACATCACAGTAGGTCGTGGTATTTCAGGAATATCATTTTTGTCAGTTTATCAAGGGTGCCAGTTGATAAGGTACATCGGCACCTATGTGTCCCTTCCCCTTCATTCAAAGTTGTCACTACTTTATCTCTGTCCCTTCAATCTTAGAAAACATTATTAATGAATTGTAACATAATTTGAAATTCTTCAGAAGCATTCTAAATGGGAAACAGGGAAGCTGGGACTCCCTGAATGCATGTCCTAAAGTGAAGTTGTCCACCTCTATAAAGGTTGGGTTGTGTGCATAAACATAGGAGCACAAAACACCCATCAACTCTTCGACTGGTCCCTTATTCCTCGGATCATCAGAGCTCAAAGTTCTACAAGGTTTTATGTAAGGGAATCATAGTTGTGAAATCCATGAGAGATTTATGAGGATATTGAAATGGACCAGACCAAAACCTCTCAAGAAGCTGACTTAAACCCTAACTTTTTATTTTATTTAAAGGCTGCTATCTGTCATATTGAGGGGGGATCTGGGAAATTTTGTCTGTGAATCACAGAACGTTAACATGCAGCAACCGGTTGGGAAAGAAAATGTTAGCCTTTACTGCAAAGGGTTTGTTGCATCAGAATGCAGAAACCTTTGTGCAATTGTGTCGAACTGTGCAACTGGAGTATTGTATAGCTTTTGCCTTTTTACTTGGAGGAAGCGCAAAAAAGGTTCACTTGACTGCTTTTTGGCTTGTAAGCACTGTCCTATGAAAAGGGATTGAGCAAAATATGTCCACTGGTGGAGTTTAGAAGAATGGGAGATGATTGAAATGTATACAATTCTTAGTCAGGTGAGATATTGAGAGGCTGTTTACCCTGACTAATGAGTCAAAGCTCAAATATCCCGTCATTCAAATCCCATCCCTTCATTTCAGTGACAGAAAATATATGTCATATTCAGAACTTGCTGGAATTAAATTGGAAGAACCATACAGAAAAAAAATCAAGCTGTCCAGAAAGAAACAAAGTTATGTTTTTTTTTTGCTTTAAATCTACCCAGAAACAGAAATATCGACAATGCTTGACTTAATGAGTTGCCTTGTCAGCCACACGTCATATTCTGAGTGAGTCAAATTTTAAAAATGTGTTGCTAGAAAAGCGCAGCAGGTCAGGCAGCATCAAAGGAGGAGAATCGACGTTTCAGTCAAATTTCCTGAGCTCATCAGTGTAAGAATACACTACTGTAACTGCTTAATGAAAAATAAATCATAAATTCAATCTTTATACATCTAAAGCAATTTAAGTGGGAATCATCTCTGACTGTACCGACTGTTTCTTATGCAATAAGCTAGCCACTGCTTCATTGAAAGTGCACACAATAACAGTGTGCCACCTGAATGTAAAACAGGACAACAAACATTTTCTGAAAGCTCCTGGCTTTCCCCAGTGAGAGCTGATCAAAGCCAATAAGCTTTCTATTTTCTGTGGCGGTCTTGCTTGACGTTACATTTGGGAATCTCGTGATTTTACACCAGCTCTTAGAACTAACTGGTCAAAGGCCTTTGTTCTCTCAAAGGCAGTGCTGATTTGAAGTTCCCACACAATATCAGTTAAATGAACAAGGACATGGAAATTAAATGGCAAGAAGGTATTTGACTGTCATTTTGTTGTTTACTGCATTTGTTATGGTATTTTATTTTTATTGGTCACATATGGAGTTATGCAATAATATTCTTATTCTGTAAGGTGCTAAGAATGCACCATTTATTAGTTTTGAACTTAGGGCTACTGTTTCATGTTGATTCTAGCAATGAACACAGGACTTGCTGTGGCTGTTCAACAATTTTGTCCCCATACTGAAGGTATGGTATCAGTGGTGAAGGTTTACATGTACTTCTGCCACCAGAGAGCTATTCTAAATACTGTGTACTCCCTTGCCTAGAAGTTATAGCACTTGTCCAAGCAGTTGGATATACAGTGTGTGAGCTTCCTCCCACTCCTCTTCATCTAACTGTGTCAGTATAAGTTTGTATGTTTTGCTCCTTCAGAAATGTTGAACTTTTTCTCAGATTGATTATTCACCCTACCCATGCCCCTCATGATTTTATAAACTTTTATAAGGTCACGCCTTAGTCTCTGACCCTCCAGGAAAAATAGCCCAAGTGTATTCAGCCTCTCCTTATTGCTCAAACCCTCCAACCCTATTAGCATCCTTGTAAATCTTTTCTGAACCCTTTCAAGTTTCACAACATCCTATAGCAGGGAGACCAGAATTGCACTCAATATTCCAAAAGTGGCATAACCCATGTCCTGTACAACCACAACATGACCTCCCAACTCCTATACTCAATGCACTGGCCAATAAAAGAAAGCATACCAAATGCCGCCCTCACTATTCATTCTACCCGATCTCCACTTTCAAGGAACTATGAACCTGCACTCCTAGGTCTCTTTGTTCAGTAACACTCCCCAGGACTTTACCTTTACATTTATAAGTTCTACCCTAATTTTGAATATGAGAGGGAAGAGTGCAGGGAACTTGAAGTGATGAGGCACATCTGAACCACTGTGTTTTCTGTTGGTTTGAATTTGGCAAGCTGTATCATGCTGCTTGTTGGAGGTGTGCAATTTTTGCTTTAAGTTTATATGCAAAATCGCTTGGGTTCCACTCTTTTTCATTGGGCTGCTGAAGAAGAACAATACTACCCATATCATCAATTATGTCTTCAATCAGAGTAGTCTTTGGTAGATTCAGGTGCGAAAGTAATCTTTTTTAAATAATCAATGAAGACCACGTTCAATTTTTAATTGACAAAAAAATTGTTGACTAAAATTCAGTTCACTTTGTAAAATCTAATTTATTTAACTGCTTTGAAACAATGCATGTGCAAAATATTCACTGATGAGAAACTGGTTTCCATTCTTTGTTCCTTATATCTGTAATGTTAACTCTGAAACATGAGGAATAGGAGATGGAGTTGTGATGTGCTTGGATAAAATGAGGCTGTAACAGTGTGATAGGTTTCCTTAAAATTGTATTCACACTCCATTCTTATAGCACATGATTTTAGTGTTTGGCTTAGCTATCTGTTACTACAGGCTTTAATGGTCAGCAGGGGTAATTTCATATTTGTTTTAATATGAACTACTAGAATGAGCTATTGCTGACCCACAACATCTCTGTTATAGGCATATCCATTCAGTACTATGCAACAAACAGTTGGCTGGAGACCAAAACTTTTCTTCTTGGAGGGAGAAGGAAAGAAAAATTGAATGGGAGGTATAACTGTCTGATGTTGTACAAGTACTGATAACTGGACAAGTAAGATTGGTTATGGTCAAGAACATTGCAAAATCATAGACTTGACTGCCATTGGGAAAAATGTATGGGGTGCTTATTGGAGCATCCATATCTTTGTATGTATAAAACAACAGTTTGGGACTGAGAGTCCACTTGAGACTAATCCCAGAAAATTTGTGGTTTACTGATCATAATAAATATAGTGCTGAGGCTGTTGATTAGAAGAAAGACTTTTCTAGGTGACATGGGGCTATGCGAGATGGTATGAGACTGGACTAAACAGTGTATAACACTGTTGTTCATTCCAGGATGGAACAAGACACAGCAGTATAGGATAGGACAGGATGAATAGTGCAAACCAAGACAGGACATTTCGAACAGGCAGTATGTGAATGGACCAACTATGATAAGAGAAATAAACTAAGATAGGTCTGTCTGGGTTATTGGGTCCTTTAATCTCTCTTCTTATGGTTTCTCACAAAATGGTTCCTTTTTAATTAGGGCATGATGTATAAGAGCAAGTGGGTCATGATGAAGTTTTATAAAATACTAGTTCGGTCTCAACTGGAGAATTGTGTCCTGTATGGGCACTGGACTTTAGGAGTGATGTAAAGAATGCAGGAGAGCTTTACTAATGTCAACAGACAACTTGAAATAGCAAGAAATCTTCTATTTTTTAACACTTTAGGCATTTTGCGTTTTAAGACCAAGGCTTTTAATGCATTGAGTGCTTGACAGGTCATTTTGGCGGATATATTTGACATTTCTGACAGGACCATTTGATAAGTATCTACTACAGGTTTGACATTTGGGTTTCACAGCTTTACTGACTATTCCAATCAGCCTGACAGTCACAAATTTGTGCTTCTTACTCACATTTATATCTGTATCTAATAATTCTAAAGAGCAAGTGACCTCCACCAAAGAACCAGATCCAAAGGGATCCAGGACGATCCAAAGAAATGAAATGAAAAGACACTTTCATCCTCAAGTACGATGGCAGGAGCATGGATGATCCAGCCCACCTGTATAACACCAGCAGGAGTCTGGGAAAGTCTCAGATCAGACCTCCCTCCTGTGGAGGAACTGTCCAGAATGACAGAATCTTCATTGCCAGAGGATGGATACCTACTGCGGTTGTACCAGCTGGCCCTGAAAACGTTTGGAGCTATTCACCAGCTGCTTGGTGCTGAAATGGACTGCTCCGAAGGCCTTGAGACTGTGGGTCTTTGTACATTTTACAATTTTAAAAAAAGCCACCCACACCTTGCCCCTTACATCACCACCTCTTGTCCTTGAGTCAATCCATGCCTTTCATGGCAAGGTATGACCCTCCAGCAGGCTCCTTATGACCATTTTGCTGGTTGTGGCATGCCCGTGCTCAATGTGATAAAATCCATAGAGTGGAAACAATTAACCCAGTAGTGACCCAGGTTAGATAAAAACAAGACTTTAAAAAATGGTCATTTGGAGTCAAAAAGTCGTATAGACCCTTCGGTCCGACTTGTTCGCGCTGACCAGATATCCTAAACTGGTCCAGTCCCATTTGTCTGCGTTTGACCCATTTATTGAAAAACTTGTTTAAAAAAGCTCCTTTCTAATGCTGAACAACAAAAAGGTCAATGATTCAGAACCTTTAAAGTTTCAACAGCTAAAACTGCAGACGTTTGAAACAGAATCGTAGAGGTGTACAGCATGAAAACAGACCCTTCGGTCCAACCATCCATGCTGACCAGATATCCCAACCCAATCTAGTCCCACTTACCAGCACCTGGCCCATATCCCTCCAAATCCTTCCTATTCATATACCCATCCAAATGCCTCTTAAATGTTGCAATTGTACCAGCTTGCACCACATCCTCTGGCAGCTCATTCCTTACATGTACCACCCTCTGCGTGAAAAGGTTTCCCCTTAGGTCACTTTTATATCTTTCCCCTCTCGCCCTAAACCTATGCCCTCTAGTTCTGCACTCCCTCACCCCAGGGAAAAGACTTTGTCTATTTATCCTATCCATGCCCCTCATAATTTTATGAACCTCTATAAAGTCACCCCTTAGCCTCCGACGCTCCAAGGAAAACAGCCCCAGCCTGTTCAGCCTCTCCCTGCAGCTCAAATCCTCCAACCCTGGCAACATCCTTGTAAATCTTTTCTGAACCCTTTCAAATTTCACAACATCTTTCCAATAGGAAGGAGACCAGAATTGCACACAATATTCCAACAGTGGCCTAACCAATGTCTTGTACAGCTGCAACATGACCTCCCAACTCCTGTACTCAATACTCTGATCAATAAAAGACAGTATACCAAACATCATCTTCACTATCCTATCTACCTGTGACTCCACTTTCAAGGAGCTATGAACCTGCACTGCAAGGTGTCTTTGTTCAGCAACGCTGTGTAGGACCTTACCATTAAGTGTATAAGTCCTGCTAAGATTTGCTTTCCCAAAATGCATTACCTTGCACTTATCTGAATTAAACTCCATCTGCCACTTTTCAGCCAATTGACCCAATTGATCAAGATCCTGTTGTAATTTGAGGTAACCTTTTTCGCTGTCCACTACACCTCCAATTTTGGTGTCATCTGCAAACTTACTAACTGTACCTCTTATGCTCGTATCCAAATCATTTATGTAAATGACAAAAAGTAGAGGACCAGCACCAATCCTTGTGGCACTCCACTGGTCACAGGCCTCTGGTCTGAAAAGCAACCCTCCACCACCACCCTCTGTCTTCTACCTTTGAGCCAGTTCTGTATCCAAATGGCTAGTTATTCTTGTATTCCATGAGATCTAACCTTGCTAATCAGTCTCCCATGGGGAACCTTGTCGATCGCCTTACTGAAGTCCATATAGATCACATCAACCGCTCTGCTCTCATCAATCCTCTGTTACTTCTTCAAAAAACTCAATCAAGTTTGTGAGACATGATTTCCCACGCATAAAGCCATGTTGACTATCCCTAATCAGTCCTTGCCTTTCCAAATACATGTACATCCTTTCCCTCAGGATTCCCTCCAACAATTTGCCCATTACCGACGTCAGGCTCACTGGTCTATAGTTCCCTGGCTTGTTCTTACTAACCTTCTTAAAGAATGGCACCATGTTAGCTGAGCTCAGACAACCAGAACTGTCAATCAAGCAGGTGCCCTGGTCTTTCAATAGGATAATGAATATTTGGGGTTTTAGATAAGCCTCATTATGTATTCTTGGGGAAGGGGGTGTGGATGGAAGACCATACCTTAGCATTGAGTGCATGAATAGGACATTTTGAATTATGCACAAGGCAACCTTTTAAAAGCTGATTTTGGTTCACAATATATCTGATGAATGGTGAATCACACCTCTCCAGAAAGCTAGCTGGCCTGACTACATGAAAGTTGTAGAAAAGTGGACCATTTCTATCTGGGTAATGGATCCAGCTCAGTCAGGAGTGCTCTCTATAAACTTGTGATGCAAAACAGCTGCATTTAAAAGGTGTGATGAAGATCAGAAAACCTGGGAATGGAGATAGGTATCCTGGAATTGTGACCCACCCTCCATTTTTTTTAAAAGAACTCCTAGTCATCCCAATATGAAGAAGATCCAGGTCAGTTATTCCAAACAGCATGGCCAATGATAGGGATGCCAGCTGTCCTTGCAGTGTGGATGATGTGACCATCACCATAGTACTGTCAGCGGGAGGGAAGCACTTGTCAGTGAACCAGGGCAAGCATTAGCAGAGGCATCAGTGTCTGAGGTAATTGCAAGGCCATGTGTCCTGTCTGAGGATAGATCCCCTTTGTGAATTACCTCTGGCAAATAAAGTTTAGCCCTCAAATGGGTTGCAGTTAAGACCTCCTATTGCAAAGCCAACTCCCACTGATTTTCTGATTCTTGACTCAGTGAGGAACCCTTGTGCCTCAGAAGAAAACTTACAGCATGCATAATTGAAGATAAGTGGCTCATTACCAGCCTCATTTGGCATCTGACTGCAGATGGATTTATTGCAGTTGAACCTGCCATCCATCTGATGCTCCTGGAGGTGAGAAGGTGTCAGTGAGCCAGTCTGACATGGAGCTTTCTAAAAGTCTGTGCACCACCATCTCCAGAGTTGCCTTTATGGACCCTCGACAACTCAAAACAATAACTGGTCTTCTCTCCTCAAATGCTGCCAGACTTGCTGAGCATTTCCAGATTTCAGATTTCTAACAGGGAAGCTCCTCAGCCAGAGGTGAGCCAGGTACCCACTCAAACTTCCATACTCAGATTTCTTGGTGTCTAGTTTGTTTGAGACAGATGGTAAGATAGAAAGTTGCAAATTAATGAGGCGAGATCTGATGTTAATGAAGTCTTTAACAAGCATAATACTTCTTAACAGACAAGTTGCAGCTGCCTATAGAGAATCTTGTCTCCACACCCTGAACTTAGCTAAAAAATGCACTGAGCTATTCCCACATTCGAACTAGGCCTCACTGGACATCCTGTGTGATTTTGCCACATTTCTTACCATAGTCTACGTAGTTCAGACCCCTATAAGATTCTGCTCCATGTGTTTAGGTCTGTGATGTTATAGCCATGAAAATAGTGTTGTAAATAAACTCTTTGAGATATGTGTGTCAAAAAAAGCACCTTAAGATCTTTATAACATTGTTACATGTGATAATATAGGAAACCACAAAATGCATCAGTTTCTGTACGTTATATTTTTGAGAGACAACTGACCTTTCTTTGCCTGAACTCCCAAACCTCACAGCACTGGGAACTTACCTGTGTACAGAGTGACAGGGATGGACTCTCACCATTTGTCCATATGCTGAAATATCTGTCATAGAATTATGTTAATAATTTACTTTTGGGCTAACATGTGATGTATATGTTTTATGTTCATGTTTTGTGTTTGTACTGATGGACTGATCACCCACTCGTTTTAGAACCTGGCTGATATTCATCCATTCCTTTTAATGTTAAATTTCTCCAGGTTCCTGCAAATATTATGGGACGAGATCAATTTAATGGAAGTTATTTGTAGTAGCGTAAGTGTGCTTTTAAAAATAGTAAAGATAACATCTTGGATGTTACCTAGTTAGGCTGAAATGTCAACCATTTACTGTCAGATCACAACTGATCTGTTGCATATTTCCAGATTTTATTTTAGTGTTTTTTTTTCTTAACATGTCTCCACATGCATGCTGAAGGCACCCCTGCTGTTGATAGCCAAACAGTGTGTCAGTGGTGACAGTTCCATTGTTCATGTGTAGCAATGACTTTAGTTGATAGGGTAAGAATTGCCTGCTATTTCAAATCGAGTGTGTCAGACAGCTTAATTAGCTCATATTCTCATTACAGGAACTGTACTATGTTATTAAAATCTAGAGGAATCCTCCCCTTCATGCTATCTTCTTGTGGAATATCTGAAGCTAAATTATTGTGCCACATTAATAATGAGGTGGCCAAGGTTTCTGTTACAACGTGACATTTTTAATACAAACTTCTAATTATAGCATCAAAAATGTGATTGAAGTTGTTGTTGTTTACTCTGAGATGGAGATGCTGTGTTCAAACATAATAAGCTATGCAAAAACAACAATGAATGTTGTTTTTCTGTTATGGTGGTGGCTGTGAAGAACAGTGAGTTGAAAGCCTTTCCTGTCTGATATTGATTGCAGTTGCAAGTACGATGCAGTCTTTGACGCTTTTATCAATAGGTACTTGCTTTATATTCAAGATGTTGTTGTTCACTAATGTTGATGGATGATGGAAAATGTACCTTGCAGACTATGTAAACTATGTAAACAAACTGTGTGCAGTAACAGCATGCTCAGATAACACTGGATTCTTATGTCGAGGAAAACCATTGCAACCCTGTCTCGTCTTTTTAAAATTATCTCAATTAAGCTATATTAGGCTAACTTTGTTTTGTTTTAAAAAGTAGACATGATTGCTTTGAGCACAATTATAAGACTTCAAATAATATTTTGAAAGGGACAGTGGAGAAGCTCTTTATGAGCAAATATCAGTGTATCAGTTCAGGAGTAATGGGCCGTACATGAACAGACAAAACAGCATTGTTTTTGGTATATGTTAACAGTAAATGCTGAGTAGCTATGTTCAAGCATCATTTATTTATTATTTTCTAAAACAGGCTTAGAATTGCAATATTTTCCTACTTGTTTTTGACAAGGCACAACTTTTGTTCAAGATTTATCAGGAGCTGAAATGAAAACTTTTATGAATTTTCTAGGTCAATTCGTTGAGTTAAAAGGGATTTGGAATGATAGTAAAATTGGGATGTTGACCAAAGGTTTGCAAAAGCAGTACGGAATTTTTAACTGTGGGACTGTTGCATTAAATTGTTCATATTACTTAAATGGAAAATAAAGCAAGGAATTGTATTGGAGGTGCGTGTGGAATTAATGGAATTGGCGACAACTGTGGGAGTGGAGGTGTAAAGCTGCTGGGGGAAGGATGGGGGAAATAATGACTACAGTATGGGCAGAGATGGAGCGGGCTGTGGATGGGAAGGGAGTAAAAATCAGGCTGCAAGTTGGCAGAAAGGAGGATTGGTCAATTGTATTGTTGGTGGAGAAGGAAGCTGGGGGAAAGGGGAAGGAGGCTGAAAACGCAAAGGGGGGAGTGGAGTGAGAAGGAGGCTATGAGGAGGAGCAGAGTTGAAGGCTGCAAGTTATAGAGGAAGGAGGAGGCTACAAGGTGGGGGCAAAGGAGAGGCAACTGATTTAAAACTGTCAATAAAATCATACTCTTTGAAATAGAAGCCAGAAAATTGACACAAGACAACAGGCATAATTAGCAAAAGTTTTTCTTTCAAAATAGTTGACACACAGTTTTACACAAAAAAAGTCATCACCCTAAATAGTCTTTCCACAGTGGTGAGGTCTGTCAAAAACCTACCTTAGTCTTAAATAAATGTAAACATTCAGCTTCTCTACCTTTCTACCTCTGGGGAAGTGAATTTCAAACTCAAATGACTTCAAAAAAGATTCTTCTTATATCTGTCTTAAAGGGCGATCTTTTATTCTCAAGCATGTTGCCTCATAAGAGGAAACACCCTTTTGGGTATCTATCCTATTGATCTCCTCAAAATCCTGCATCTTTGTATAAGATCATCTGTCATTCTCCTAACTACCTATAAGTTTGACCTTTTCAACCTTGCATCGTAAGCTAAGCCTATATCCAGGATGGGTGGAGTAAATAATAAAAAAAAACTGAGTGCTGGAGATCCGAAGCAAAAACAGAAATCGCTGGAGAAACTCAGTAGGTCAAGCACCTGTGGGAAGAAAGCAGAGTTCAGGCTTAAAATCTGCTGACCCTTCGAAGAAGTGGTGCTTATGGAGAAGATGAAGTTGAGGGAGTCAGGGGGAGGGGAGAAGTGAGCAGATAGGTGAAGAGGGAGTTGAAAGTGGTATGTAAATAAGGAGATTATAGATACTGTATTAGAACAGGACAGAAGAAAAGCTGAATAAATGACAGTAAAAGTAGGAGAGAGTGGGTGAGTTGTACTGAAAATAACCCATGTCATAAACTGGACTGGGTATGGGTGTGTAGAAAACGTGGAAGGGGGAATAAGGCTTTGAAGTAATTGAGCTTGATGTTGAGTCCTAGAGGCTGCAGAGGTCCCAAGTGGAAAATTAGATGCCGTTCTTTGAGCTTGGGCTGAGGCTGGCTGGAGTACTGCAGCAGGCCTGAGACAAAAGTGTTGGCGTGGGAACACAATGGTGTGTGTTTAAGAGGCAGGCAATTGGAAGCTCATAGTTATTTTTATGGACAGTACGTTGGTGTTCTATGAAGCAGTCACCCAGTCTGCACTTCATCTTACCAATGTGGAGGAGACCATACTATGAACATTGATTACGTAGACAAGATTGAGTGAAGTGCAGGTAAATTGATGCTTCACCTGGAAGTGATGTCTGGGGCCTTGGGTGGTGAGGAGGGAAAGATAAGTGGGCAGGTATTACACCTGCTGCATGGAAAGGTGCCATGGGAGGAGATGTTGGGAGTGAAGGAGGAATGGACCAGAGTGTCCTGGAGGGAGCAGTCCCTGTGGAATGCTGACAAGAGACAAGAGGGGAATATGTCTGGTTGTAACATCCTATTGGAGGTGACAGAATTGGTAATTTCAGTCCTTTTGAATGCGGAGGCTGGTGAGGTGGTAAGGAGGGCCAGAGAGACCATATCTTTGTTGTGGAGGTGGTTGGGGTGTTTTGGGGGTGGGTGGAGGTGAAGGCAGAAGTGTGGGAGATGGGTTGAACACAACTAAGAGCCTTGTCAACCACAGTAACAGAGTCTTCAGTTGACAAAAAAGGTGGACAATTCTGAGGCCCCACCCCAACCCCCTTCCCAAATGGAAGATGTCATCATCAGAACAGATGTAATGGAAACTGAAAATATGGGAGAATGGGATGGAGTCCTTACAGGAGACAAGGTGTGAGGATGTATAGTTGAGGTAACTGGGGATTGGTGGGTTTGTAGTGGATATCCATGGCCAGCCTATCCTCAGAAATGGAAACAGAAATGTCAAGAAGGGAAGGGAGGAGTCAGAGACGAACCAGGTGAAGGTGACAGCAGGGTAGAAATTGGAAACGAAATTGAAAAATTTTTCTAGTTCAGGACAAGAGAGGGAATCAGCAGATGTTACTGATGTACCAGAGATGGGTTGTGGGGAAGGACCCAATTAGGATTGGAACAAGAAATGTTCCATGGACCCACAAATTTACAGGCATAGCTGAGGCCTATGGTTTGACTTGAAGGAAGTGAGAAGAGTTAAAGTTGAAATTGTACAAAGTGAGGATGAACTCAGCCAGACAGAGGAGGAGGATGGTGGATGGGGATGGTTAGGCCTCCTTTCAAGGAAGATGCGGAGAGCCTTGAGACAATCCTGATGGAGAATGGATGTGTAAAGGGATTGTTAAAGATTCTCTGAACTGCTTCTTATCAATTATATTTTGCTTTTCAAATAAGGGGACCAAAACTGTACCCAGTACTCAAAATGTTGTTTTCACCAATGTGCTGTACAGCTTCAATGAAAGTTCCATGCTTTTATATTCCATTCTACTTAGATTATGTTCTACTTCTGTGGGTAACATGGTGGCTCAGTGGTTAGTATGACTTCCTCAAAGCACCAGAGACCCGGGTTCAATTTCAGCCTTGGGTGACTGTGTGAAGTTTGCATGTTCTCCCTCGTGTCTGTGTGGGTTTCCTCCCACATCTAGAAATTTGCAAGCTATGCATGCTAAATTGTTTCATGGTGTCCAGGGATGTGCAACTAGTTGGGTTAGCCATGGTAAAGGTGGAATTATGGAGATAGGGTGGGATGTTGTTTTGAGGATAAGTGCAGACCAGATGGCCCTAATGGGGTCTGTAGGGATCCTTGGATTGATTTCTTAAATAAAATACCGACCTAATTGTTTTCTGGATCTGTATACTAACTTTGTCATTCATGCAACAGGATACCCAGAACCCTCTCTACTGTCTCTGCATTTAAATAGCATATTACTTTTCTATTATTCATGCAAAAGTGGACATGTTCTCATTTATATCATGTCATAATTCCATTTGCTGATTTTTTTTTGCCCAGTCCCTTGGCCTATCTGTATTTCTTTCAGGTTCTCTACCTCCTCTTGACAATTTACTTTTCTATCATCTTGGTGTCATCATAATTTAGCTACCATACAGTTGCCTCACCTAAATCATTGATCCAAAGTGACATTGTGCCAACTCTGAAAATACTAATTCATCCTTGCTCTCTGATCCTTGTTAGCTAGCCAGCAATTGTCATTGCTGATATTTTACGCTGACACCATGAGCTCTAATCTTGTTCAGTAATCTTTGATGTGGCACCTTTATTGAATGCCTTTTGGAAACCTAAATTGACCACATTTACCAGTTCCTTTCTATTTACCAAGAATGTGATTTCAAAGACTTGCAGAATCTCTTGATATGGCAATTGCTTTGCCAAAAACTGCAAGAAATTATGGAATGCAGCCCAGTCCATCATGAAAAACAGCCTTCCTTCCACTGACTCTGTCAACACTTCCCGCTGCCTCAGGAAAGCAGCCAACATAATCAAAGACCCCTCCTACCCTGGTTATACTCACTTCCACCCTGTTCCATCAGACAGAAGGTATAAAAGTTTGAAAACATGTGCCAACAGATTCAAGAACAGCTTTTTCCCCGCTGTTCGCAGACTCATGAATGGACCTCTCATATATTAGAGTTGGTCTTACTCTGCACCTTCTCTGTAGCTGTAACACTATATTCTGCATTCTGTTCTATGACTAAAGTACGATTTGTCTGGGTAGCACACAGGACAATACTTTTCATTGTACCTTGGTATATACGATAATGATAAATCAAAACAATAGTCTCTTGCTATCTTTTTTTTTAACACAACCTAGCTTCTCATGCTTTGCTTTCTGCCTCTTTATTATCTTTTTAGTTACTTTAAACTGAATCTTAAATATGATCAATCCTTTTACCCACCACCAATCTTTGAAGATTTGTACAATGTTTCTTTCAATTTAATTTATCCTTAACTTACTTGGGTGATGCATCTTTCACAAAGAACCCCTTTTACACTAGGGTGAATTTTTGCTGGAAGTTATTAAAAACACTCCACAGTTCTACATTTTATGTCATTGTCAAGTAGAATAGGGGCTGTTTGGTTCCAGTGTGGCACAGGGCATTGTGCAGAACTTGGAGCCTGTCCTTAATATCATGGCCTACTTCACTACCACATGAGCAGTGAAGCTGTGTCTTGAACAGGGGTAGCCAAACAATAGCCCTGAAGCCATCTCCAGCCTTTGACCTGTCGCTAAGCCAAGATCCCAACACAAATAGTTTGAAGGAAAATTGGAGTTGACTGATGATTGGTGGCCAAAGGTGAGTGTTTCTCAGGGATTATTTATTGTTTTTGAGTGAGCAAGCAAGCACTCATGGAAGAGCACTGACAGCAGCCCAAAGAAAATTTAATTTCAAGAATACTTACTAGGTTCTATGCATTGTGGTTTTCCAAATATGTGCGTTGGAATTTCAAATCTTTAATTGATTTGTTTTACTTAGATTTTGAAACCTCTTTTTGAAAAGTTAAATCAACGCTGTATAAAGTTTTGTTTCACCAGCTGAAGATTCTGATTCTTGCTGAGGTCTGGTATCGAGACTGGCTGGCAGTTCTTCAGTCAATTTTCTGAGCAGGCACTCTTCATCTGCACAGTGAATGCTGGCAGGCCTTTTGGCACTTACCAGCTTCTGTCCAATGCATGACTTTTCAAGTAGGTGTAAGCATAATTCCTTCTTCCCCTGTCACTCCAATTATGTTGAGCAAAGTACTACAGCACTAAGTGCTGTCTGACTTGGATCTGCTAACAGCACAGACCAAAATTTGAACCTGGGACCTTCAGGTCTGCCATGGCATGATAGTACACACTAAGTGATTTTTACTTATTGGAATGTGTTGTACATCAATACTCTGTATGTACCCCCTTCAATTATTTACATTAGAAATATCACTACTAAAAATTATAATGATACCAGGGATGAAGATTTTCAGTTAAGCGGGAAACCGATTTTATGCATCTTAGTGCAAAGAAGGTTAAGAGATTTAACAGAGTTGGTTCAAAACTATGAAGGGTATTGATGAGGAAAATAAAGAGAAATGGTTTCTGGTGGCAGAAAAGTCAAAAAGTAGAGAACACCAATTTTAAATTAATTGACAAAAAAGAGCTAAGAGAGGTTAGCAGATTTATAGACTCTGCAAACACTTCACTAGAATTCTGCTAGTGGGTAAGGGATTGAAATATTGAAGCATTAAAACTGCAATAACCAGAGCAAGTCTCAGGATCAGTATGACTGAAGGTCTCCACTTGCAATTTCAGTGATTTTTTTTAATAAGTCCTTCAAAACTAGATGGATGGTTCCTGACAGAGTGCATATTAAACACGGGCAGGCATTCTCAAGGCTGTGAAGACATAAATCCCATGCCAGCTGTTGCTCGGTTGGTGGCATTCTTGCTACTGAGTTGGATGATTTCATCTTCCCTCACTTCAGGACCTGAGCGCAAAATTCAAGGTTGCTTCTGCAGTGCAGTGCTGGGGGAATGCTGCAATGCTGGAGATGTCATCTTTTGGATGCGACGCAGGTTAAAATATTGATTAGATCAAAGCATTAAATATTGTCACGTAGAGACTAGACTGACTACACATCTCTTCATTTATTTCTGACACCATCTTTTGCTTCATTTAATCTTCTCTAGTTGCAATCCACTGTTACCTTAATGCCCTGTAATCATGATAAAGTAAAAGACAAGTTTCCCATTATCAATATAATGCTGCAAATATGCTGGAGGTCCAGATAACACTGGAATATAACAGAACAGCCTCGTATAATAAAACATTGTCTGTTACTAAGCTACCACCTTCAAGGAAAACTAATCCATAAAAACTGGATGAATTTCACTGAGTGATTTAGAGTTCGCAAATATCCCTTGATGGAAGAAATTCCTTGATATTTTTGGGCTCCTCCTATGTGAGGATAAACATTTCCCTGCTGAAATACAACAAATCTCACTTAAGCAGGGAATTAAGTGACCACTGTTGCATTCACTTATTCTGTATTTCCACAACCAGAATGACACCAGACTTTGATGCCTTGTAAGAACAGAGAAGGCACCACATTGTTCACATTAAGACGCGGGTGAGAAAGAGGGTAGATTCACTCTTATTACAATAATTGTAATGATACAAATACACATAAAAACCATTTTTAAATGATCAAAATCTACCTTTTTTTTGAATACTTGTAACCTTCCCTAATTTCCATCCCTTGATATCCAGACTTCAACCAAAAGGATTATCCACCCTGTCTTGTGGCCATTGTCTCAGCTTCCGTTGCAGCACCAGTGAAAGATACCAGCCACCTCATGCTGCAGCACAAGCCCAAACTAAAGTGATGCACTCTGTGCATGCTGCTGTACAGGCTCAGGCTTGTGCCTTCATGCCTTCTGCTGATCTCAGAGCTTTAAGAGGCTTGCAAGATCCCAATTAATCCTGTAATCTGTACTTCAACAGATTACACGGATTGGTGAGGGGATGCTCTTAGGAGTCTCAGTGGCACCATCAAGTACAAACTTACTGCTCTCTCTGAAGACGACAGCATACATGTTCCCACCACTACCACTTCAGTGAGTGCCCTTGGTGTTCATCTGAGTCAGCTCAGACCACTGCTGTCTGCCCTGTAAAGACTTCAAAATCTGGAGCAATCTTGCAATCATTACAGGGAGCTGCTATCACAGTGTATAAGCAAGGCGCTGTGGGCAGACTCAAAGATCCCACACTAGGATCTTACACACTCTAAAAGAAGACTGCAACACTACAGACTGCAGTGAGACTCTCAGGAATATCCACTGAAAGCCCATGGACATGAAGTCACAGAGATTACATCAGTCCTTAACTAATGTAACTTAAATCTGAGTCTGGTTAAAGTACAGCAATGTTTTGTATTAATGAATAGTAGTGTTACTTTGAAGTCTAAGATGGAAGACAGTTCTTGGCTTGGCCTTCCCTTCGATCAGCCTAGAAAGAACCCACACTCAGAGTGTAGCATCAAACCACACGGTAAAGACTGTCCATGCAGGATGGTATATCCCAAAGCTGGCTGTTTTAGATCCAGAGCTACTGCAAGTATCTGGCAAGACCATCATCAATCTCCCCCAGTGAAAATTAGCAGCATCATAGCAATCTGGCAGATAAATAGACACTGGATAGCAGCAGTAGAACAGGCAAAGATAACTACAAGACAGCATTAAGGGAACACACAAGGGTGAAGAATAAATCTTTAGTGATGTGGCTTTGGATAAAGTTGTTCAGGAAACATTATTGTTGATGGCTTTTATTGCAGGTTTTGGTTCAGGAAAGACACTGATGTTGCATTCTGTATTTCTGTATGATCTGGTACACTTGGGAAGTTCGACCACACTGAAGAGGTCTTAATGGCACCCTCTCTATCACTGCTCCTTCCTCCTTGTGAGTTATCTCTTGATGTCTGATAGTAGTGGTGTATACAGCAGACCATCATGATTTAGTGACCTGCACCAGCGTGTAACTGCGGCCTGTGCCCATAATTTCCATACCTCACTCCATGCTGGAGCAGTTCAGGCACTGAAACCAATGCTTTAATATGCCAATTGTCTGCTGCAGGAGGTTTCTTACATTCCCATAATTCTTGCGTGGATTGGTGGTGGTGGATCAGTGTGTCTCTTTTCTCCTAGCTGTCACCCTCCACTTCTTGGAGGCCTGAAGATGACAGGAATAGAAGACTGTCTTCAACCAGAAACACTGTAGTTTCTGCCAGGATTGTGAGCATTCACTGATTTCAGACATGTGCATGGCTGTGCTCATCAACTGCTTTTTGCTGAAGTGGTATACTTTGTAGTTCTTGTTTAAACCACCATCACACGCACATGCGCGCATACCCCTAGATCTCTACACCAGTAGGGGCTGCAGGGCGACATACATGCAGTTAGCAGTGTCCTGCACCATTGGGATTTGCTACTTCGGCAAAACCTGATCTGACATCTCCCTGAATAAGTGATAACATATAGCAATTGCTTCTGCTCACTTGTAGGTTCTACGATAGTTCCCAAGGGCAGCATACCAGGAATTCATCACTGCATCCATCTCATATCATGGAATGTATAGAAATTAATTTCAATGTGACCTTTATGGCCACTAGCAGCACAATCTTTACTGTCACTTGTATTATACTACAACAATAAAGTCCATTTCTGTAGTGCTTCAATGCAATAAAACATTCCAAGTTATTTCAAAGATGCACTACAAGATAAAAATGAAAGTCACATGGAGATATTAGGGAAGAATAATCAAAAGCTTACTCAGCTAGGTTTTAAGCAGTAAATTCCAGAGGTCAAGTCCGAGGCAGCTAGAAGTATGGCTACTAATTAAACTTGGAGAATGAATGGAGCACAGTATTCTTAGAATCGAGAGTTTGGGAAAGATTGTGAAGTTAGGGAGAGATGAGGCCACAGGGGATTTGAAAACAAAGATGAGAATTTTGAAATAGAAATGGTGCTTAACTGGAAGCCTTTATTGGTCAGGGAGATTTTCATCCACAGGTTGTGAATTCTTAATGCTTGTGGAGAGTTTGGACTCTGATGCTGGAGTTCTGGGTAGGGTGCAACTTGGGAGTTCAGTAAGGAGATCAACTTTTACTCATTGGAATTTAGAAGAATGAGAGGCAATCTTATTGAAGTATATGATATTCTAAGGAGACTTGACAGGGTAGATGCAGAGAGGTTTTTTTCACCCTGTGGGAGAATCTTGCACCAGATGGCATAATCTTAGGGTAAGACAGATTTGAAGAATAATTACATTTCTCAGAGAGTACTGAATCTATGGCATTCTTTACTGGAAAAGGCCATCAAGGCTGGGTTTTAAAATATATTCAAGGCTGAAAGACAAATATTTAAATGAATCAAGGATCACAGGAAAAATGCAAGAAAATGGAGTTGGGGGTTATCAAATCAGCCATTGAATGGTGAGCAGACTTGATGGGCTAATTGGCTGACTTCTGCTCCTACATCTTATGGTCTATGAGAGTCTGTAGGTCCCCTAGTAGGAAATCTGCAGTTCTATAACCATTGTCTCAGTTGAATCTGAGATGTCTCGCGCATTGTTCTTGAGTGAGCTTTGAGGTATTAGAGGTGCTCTCAGGAAATCTTCAGTAGAGATCCCTCTGCTTCCTTTCACTTACCATAGCATCTCCTCTCTGCAGCCTGTTCTCTGTTTATTGCTAATATTGAAGATACAGAAGACCATCAACTGCAGCTCCAGTATCTTGTAGACTTGAGGGACTGAAATCTCTGCTTTTTTTCTAACGTCTACACCAGATCAGAAATAAACCATTATATTAATGTACCAAATGCCTCTTCCACTTAGAATTATGGGCGGCATGCTGCCTCACAGTGGCAGAGACCTGGGTTCAATTCCCGCCTCAGGTGACTCTGTGTGGAGTTTGCACATTCTCCCCGTGTCTGCGTGGGTTTCCTCCAGGTGCTCCAGTTTCCTCCCACAATCCAAAAAATGTGCAGGTTAGGTGAATTGGCCATGCTAAATTGCCCGTAGTGTTAGGTGAAGGGATAAATGTAGGGGAATGGGTCTGGGTGGGTTACACTTCGGCGGGTCGGTGTGGACTTGTTGGGCCGAAGGGCCTGTTTCCACACTGTTAGTAATCTAACCTAATCTATTTACAAGAGATCTATCCTCAACTTGGAAATCTCTAGAATTACTAGAGATCTATCCTCAACTTCTGGTTGACTATAATTATCACAAACCACAACCTGGTAACTGACCCAAATGGTGAAGTTCCAGGTTTCAACCTCCCATGGAAAATTCAGACAGTGCTGAACTGAGTGAAGACAGGCCATGGATGATATGACCAAAAGTGGAACATGAGCAACAGCTCAAGTTTTAACTCTAGTCTTCCAAGTCAGCTATCATAAGGACTAGGAGAAAGATGAGGACTGCAGAATCTGGAGATCAGAACTTAAGAGTGTGGTGCTGGAAAAACACAGCCAGTCATGCAGCATCTGAGGAGCAGGAGAATCGACGTTTTGGGCAGAAGCCCTTCATCAGGTTTATAAGGACTTCATAAAGACTACCCTACTTTCAACAATACTACCTCCATTTCCATCTTCCCTTATGAAGCCATTACCGAGACTTGCAGGTCTTAGTCACCACATTCTATTGTATTGCACTAAAAACTGCCTGTTGCCCCTGGTATTACTGAGCTCTATCTGCTTCCTGTCCCCAACTTGAATTTACTATCCTACTTAGTTGGATATTTCACAGTTGTTTTTTGTTAGTTCAGTTCATTCTGAACTGAAACAATGATTAATCTGTGTCAGTGTCAAAGAATGAATTTTCTGCATTTAGTAATCAGGTGTATATTATGCACAAATCTGACAAAAGAACAGCGCTGCAAGACCTGGTACGTCCAAATAAACCCTTGGACTGTAACCTGGTGTGTGATATTTAACTTTATCCACCCCAGTCCAACACCGGCACCTCCACATTGTAATAGTCGATCGTTGATGAACTTGCAGACTTCCATTTGACATAAACAGATGCAGTTTTAGTGAAACTGACGCGTTTGTTTGCGTTTCCCCTTCATACTGACACCTGTTTGAGCTTACAAAGATGCTGGTATAAGAGTAGACTTTTCTAGTGTGGAACTTCATTTTGGATTCTCTCATAGTCAGCACACACTCCACAGTGGATATTCATGCAGAGCTGCTAATCTTCATGACTAAATTCCTTTGATTACATGAATATTCTGGTCCACCAAGTGCAAATTTAAATCCCTTTGGTCTAAGAAATACATTAACTGCATCAGGAATTTAAAAATTTCTCAGAATAAGAATTCATGGCATTCCCTCGCTAAGGCCATTATGGGTCAACCTACAGCACATAGACAGCAGCATTTCAAGAAAGCAGTTCACCACCACTTTCTCAAGAGCAACTAGGGATGGGCAATAAATACTGATCAGCCAGCAATGCCCATGTCCCACAAGTGAATATGGAAAAAAGGAAGGTTGGAGGAGTCTTGTAGAATGTGGTCCCCTTGCTGTGCTCTAAGTTCTTTGAGCCATTTGGTCTAATATTCTTTTAATTATACATGTGACTGCATGAGCCAGCTACTTGAACAATGCTCACTGACTTTATGTATTGATAGTAAACAAAAAGTCACTGTTTACTATCTACTCAATTTGTTATGGGACGATTATACACTGTCTAAAATGAGTGAAGATTAGCTGTTCTCATTAAAAGTTGAGAGTGTATGTTGCTGGAAAAGAACAGCAGGTCCTGATGAAGGGCTCCGGCCTGAAATGTCGATTTTCCTGCTCCTTGGATGCTGCCTGACCTGCTGTACTTTTCCAGCAGCGCACACTCAACTCCGTTCTCATTAAAAATAAAGTACATGACTTATATTCTGAAATATATTGTGAGATTGTTTTCATGGACAGACTCATTGAGAACAAGCATATTGGAAGCTGTCACTTTGTGAGTCTGTTAACACAACTTACCTCAAGTATTCTAAAATAGTTTACAACATTGCATCCTTTATATATTTTCATGTTGCTAACTTCTAATCTAGTTGCTCATTTGTTTTTTTTCCTACTGAATATGTCTATCTGGTGTTCGAAAACTGACCATCATTTACAAAATCTCTGGCTACCAACATGCTACTAGAAGACTGGACACTGCTGACATATAAAACAGGATAGAAGAATAGACCAAATAGTTACAAGCCAGCGAATGTAGCCTGTGTTGGAGTCATATTGTTGGAAAAAGTTCTGTGTACCGATCGTCGTTTTCAAATACACAGATTAATCAAGGAGAGTGGGCGTGGGTCATTTGTGTTTAATTAATTGGTTGTGTTTTTTTCAGAAAGGATTTAGTAGGATTGATGTGAATGGTATGTTTGATGTTGTTCATGTGGATTTTAACACTGTTTTTGTCCAGGTCCAATATGGCAAACTGGCCAGACTTTGACAAGTTGGATCCAAAATTGTCTCAGTGGCTGGAGGCAAAGTCATAATCAGCAGTTGTTTTTGTGTCTGGAAAATTGTTTTGAGTAGAGATATAAAGGCTACAGTACTCGGTTTGCAGCTTTTAGCGAAGCTTACAGAATTGAGGGCAAATTACTGACATGTATAGGAAATTAGTTGAATGTCAGGGAACGGAGACTTGGAATAATTGGCACGAGTGACTAGTGGTATCCCCCAGGAATTTATGTTGGGGCCTCAATTATTCACAATATTCATTAAGACTTGGATGATGGCATAAAAAGACAAATATCCAAATTTGCTGATGACACAAAATTGGATAGCATTGTAGACAGTGTTGACGACAGCATAAGATTACACCGGAATATTGATAGATTTAGTGAACGGGCAAAGCTGTGCTGATGTATGTTAAATTAAGCAAACGTGAGGTTATCCATTTCAGGATATTTTTAAAAGGCACTACATTAAATACTGTGAAAGCCTAATGAGTTTTGGGGGTTCAGTTGCATAGCTGTTTAAACTGCCACAATGGATACAGGTTGTTCTGCTATAACGTGCGTTTCATTAAAGCAAATTCACTGTAACACAATTGACGAATTGAGGACACTGTTTCTAAAGTGCAAACTTTTAAAATGTGTGTTAACTGTAACACAATTGCATTGCCAACACTTTAAACTCTGTTTCTAAAACACATTTTTTTTAATAATGCGGGATGCAGAAGAACGTAACCATCACGCTATAGAAGAACTACCTGTACAGCAAATAGTCAAAGCGGCTAATGGAATGCTGGCCTTCACATCTAAAGGGCTGGAGTATAAGGATGCAGATGTTATGTTACAGTTATCCAAAATCCTCGTTAGATCCCACTGTGAGCAGATCTGGACACCACAGTGAAGGATCTTTTGGCCCTGGAGATAGTTAGGGCTAGGCCATTGAGGAGAGAAGTTAGAAAGCAGTTCTGCATGCAAAGAGTAATGGAGGTTTGGAATTCTGTCTTCCTCAAATGGTGGTTTATTAAAATTCATTTGTTAACTTTAAATGTGGGATACACAAATTTTAGTTAAGCCAGGATATCAAGAGATATGGGCTCAAGGCAGGCATATGAGTTAGGCCACTGATCAACCATAATCTTATTGAATGGTGGAGCAGGCCTGAGGGTTGAATGACCTACTTCTGTTCCTATGTCGAATCATAGGATGGTGACCGTGTCAGAGCCAACTCTCTGCAGGTTAACTGACTGAGACCCCCTAGCTTTTTCCCATAACCCTGAAAATTCTCTCTTTTCGGATAATTATCTGATTGTCTTTTGAAGGCCTTGATTGAATCTGCCTCTATTAGATACTCAGAGGGTGAGTTCCAGCTCCTAACCACTCACTCAATTGAGAAAAAAGTTGTTCCTAATATTATTGTTGTTTCTTTTTACCAATCACCTTAAATCATGGTATATATCAGTGATATTGATTTAATTGTAAATGGCATAGTTAAGAAGTTTGCAGCTGGTATAAAAAATGATTTTGGAGAAGAAATCTGAAGACTGATATGAATGAACTGAGAAGGTGCACAGAAATTAGCATTTGAAATTTAATGTGTAAATATGTGAAGTGTTGGGGAAGGCAACAAAGACAAGGAATAAACAATAAATGGTAGGATATTGGAAAGAATATAAAGATTTTGAGTGTGCGTTTACATAATTCTAAAAGCAGTAGGTCTGGTAGACCCTGGTTAAGGCGGCATACAGGAGAGTTTCCTGTATTGTCTAAGACATAGTTTCCAAGGTGTTACAACAGAACAGTACAAAACATTAGTTGGTCCATGTCTCAAATGCAGCATGTACCATGTTACACGACGTTTCTGATTGCACTAAAGAGGGTGCTGAGGATATATATGAAGATATTTTCAAGGATGGAGAATATTAGCTCTGAGAAACGCTTTGATGGGCTGAATTTGTTTTTGGAACGGGGGCTGAATGAAGGTTTAGTTGAAGTGTATAAAATTGAGGGGCTCAGAGTGAGTGGATAGGAAGGATCTACTTTCCTCAGTAGAGAGGTTGATAACCAGAGTGTTACAGCCAAGAGATAATGGTAGAATGGCTCCCCTATCTTTCCATCTAGTGTTTGACTGCAGCAGACTGCTTTTTGTGGAAAAAAAAATCACTTGTCCATTTAGAGTGTTTAACTGCTGTGACAAAAAGACAAGTTTCCTTGAAAGTTTGAAAAGTAAAAGAAATAGTGTTTATTACCCTTAACCAATAACAAAAGTTGATAAAATTGCTCCAATACAATGGAACACATCCACGAAACCCGCATACACAGAAGTAGATTACAAGGAGGGAGAGTAGGTTAGATTGTCTAAGAGCATTTGAGACAATCACGTACAAATCCTGTCGGTTGCTATGTTGAATGATTTCAAGCCATATTTGATGATCTTTCTGGATCCTGTGTAGAGACCTTTTAAAGTCGTGACAGACGATTTCTGTCTCTTCTGAAGTTAGCAGCTGTTTGGATTGTATTGAAGATGTTACCTGAAGTGTTCTGCTGGTCAGATACAGACAGGTGCATATTTGCAGAACTGTTGGGAAGATGAAAGGCTATGAGTTTTTCACCCATAGTTTGTTGGACTCAAGAGTCTCAGAATCGCAGAAATGTTACAATGCAGAAGAGAGCCATTTGGCCTATTGTGCCTGCACTAGCTCTTCAAATGAGCATCATTAATAATCTTTCAATGCCCTTTTAAATGCCTCAATTAAATGCCTCCACCACAGTTCCAAGCAGTGCATTCAATACCCTAACTACTTGCGATGTGAAGTTGTTTTTCCTCAATTCAGACTTGCTTATTTTTTTCAGATCACTTTAAATCTATGCCCTCTTCTTCTTCCTCTTACAAGTGGGAACAATTTCTCCCTATCTGTACCATCCAGCCCACTCATGATTTTGAAAATCTCTGTTGGATCTCTTCTTAGCTTTCTTCTCTCCAAAAAAAGTCCCAACTTTTGTAAACTATCCTTATGACTGAAGTTCCTCATCCCGAATCATTCTAGTAGACTGCTTCTATACTCTCTCCAGTGTGTTCACATGCTTCCTATAATGTGGTGTCCAGAATTGTACACAATATTTCAGCTGAGGTTTAACAGTTGCCTTACACAAGTTCACCGTCACCTCCTTGCTCTTGTACTCTGTGCCCCTGTTAATAAAGCTGTGGATCCTGTATGCTTGACTTATTGCTCTCGCTACCTGTCACGCCACTTTCAACTACCTGTGCACATATACAATCCGGTCCCTCTGCTCTTTCATCCCCTTAGAATTGAACTTTCTATTTCATGTTGTCTTTCAATCTTCTTCTCACTAAAGTTCACTTCACTTCTCTGCATTGAAACTCATCTGTCACCTATGTGCCCATTTCACCAACTTAGAACATAGAACGTAGAAAAGTACAGCACAGAACAGGCCCTTAGGCCCACGATGTTGTGCCGAGACTTAATGTAAAATATAGTAACTTAACCTTCGCACCCCTCAACTCACTGCTATCCATGTGCATGTCCACAGTTGCTTAAATGTCCCCAATGGCTTCGCTTCCACCACCTCAGCTGGCAACACATTCCATGCATTCACAACTCTCTGCGTAAAGAACTTACCTCTGATGTCTCCTTTATACCTTCCTCCTCATATCTTTAAACTATGACTTCCTGTACCAGCTAATCCTGCCCATGGGAAAACTTGTCTTTATCCTTCTAGAGTTCTATACAGCCCTCCTCTGACAGTAGTAAGAAGTTATATTTTAAGTTTCATTCCTCTGTAAGGGAATCCATTAGGTGGACAGCTAATTTACAATGTAGAATGGTGCCAACAGCATTGGTTCAATTCATGCACATCCTGAGGTGATCATGCAGAACTCTCCTTCTCAACCTTACACCTCACTTGAAGCATGGTGACCATCAGGTTAAACTGTCAGTTATCATCTCTCTCCATTGAGAGAGCAGTCCAGTGGTGACTTTATCTTTAGGGTGTTGGCTGGACAGCTCGTTTGTGATGCAGTACTGCCAACGTTGTGACTTGAATTCCAGCACTGCCTTAGGTTACCTTGAAAAAACCACACCAGTCATCTCTCTCTCTCACTAATGAGAGATCAGCCCCATGGTCCTCTGGGACTATGGCAACTTCACTTCCATTCTTGTGTAAGTGACTGGTGGTTTCAAAATCAACCATTCTATGTCAACAGTTGTAACTATACAGGTGGAATAACAAGTGAAAGGGCTCTCTCCTTCTGTCCCCAAGATGCTAGTTCTTCAGGTAATGTTGTAAATGGTATAATCCAGCTTTTGCTCAATTTTCCAACTTTGAATGTGTGTTGAAACCATAAAATATTGCAGATTGTGAGCAAATCTTCCAGTTGGTTGCTCTGTATTCATTAGTTCTATTCTTCATATAGATAGACCTGATCACTGTAGGGTTTAGATAGTTTGCAATCACCCTGTTCAGAGATGTTAGATTGTCCCTGCTTAATAATAATTTGGTGGAGCTAAATTCCCACCGAAGAGAGAATTTGACTAATTCTCTGTCCATTTAGATAAATTGAAAGGTTAAAGGGCCGAATTGTACTGTGTGAGGACAACCTGCTGAAGCAATGAACTTACTAGTCCATAAGGCACACTGATTTTGAAAGGAGATGTTTGGGTGTATCATCAGATGTATGGCAATGTTAGATGACTCTTTTCCAAGTGTGAAAAAAAAGTTCATCTTAGGGCACTACACATATGATACCGTCATGTAAATGAGATCTTTTTCTTGATCAACATGACCCTGTGCAGTACCCTCTACTGCATAGACATTAGGAGTAAGAGATTGACAAACTTTCCCTCTGCCAATCCAATGGAATGGGAACCAATGAGCAAATGTGCTGGAGCCCTAGGCTTAAATCATTGCTCACATGCAAAACAACTGGTTGGGGAGATGCAGCTCTGAATTGTTGTCATAATTTGGGTAAAAATAACAGAACTGCAAGATTGTAGTTCAAATTTCACACTCAAAGATGGAACTATGGCTGAAATAAAAAAAAAACTTTTGCTCAGTGTGGTACAATAGACCAGGAACATTCTGTTTAATTCCCAATCTGTGTTTGCTTTGCTGATTTAAGCCTAGGGCTCCAGCACATTTGCTCATTGGTTCCCATTCCATTGGATTGGCAGAGGGAAAGTTTGTCAATCTCTTACTCCTAATGTCTATGCAGTAGAGGGTACTGCACAGGGTCATGTTGATCAAAAAAAAGATCTCAGTTAGATGAACAATTTACTGATGCATGTGACCGTTTTAACAAGGCCCTGGAAGGTTGCAATTGGAGTTAAAACCCTGAAATTCTTTTTCACCAAGATGGAAAACTGCCAATAGCGGGTCATGTGTATAATTTAATAAGTGGAGATAGGGTCATAATGTGCATCTTTTTGTTTTACAATACCACCTAAAGTGATGATTATTCTTAATGAAAGAGCTATTCAGAAATGTGACAATCTTTATATTTTGTATGAACATATACTTATTCATTTCTTAGTTTTATAGGTGAAATAATTTCTCTGTATTAACTATGCAACATTCATTGTGCAAACCTCAGAATTCAGCTTTTCAGGTTTAAATCAAACTTAATTTACAATGCAAAGTGATCATTAAATTAACAGCAGTAAATTTTGGACAGACAAAAACTGACATTTAACAGCTTTCCACAACAGTAATGAGGTAACTTGAATTCCTCTGGACTGCAGAGAAAATCTCATTAAATTCTGAATTTGGTTTACATTTTATCATCTGTTTGTTCTGCTATCGTGATTTGTTTATAAGATGTTTTAGTTGACTGATTGTAAATGCTAATTTACTGTGTGTAGTTAGGATGAACTACATCACTCTTATAGGTTATAGTCCAACACGTTTATTTGAAAACACTAGCTTTTGGAACGCTACTCCTTCATCAGGTGGTTATGGAGTAGGACCATAAGACACAGAAGTTATAGCAAAAGATTACAGTGTCACGCAAGTAAAATGACATATTTAACAAACCACAGTTGTTGTTAAGTCTTTCATCTTTTAGAATGGGTTAGAGGTTTCAGTTCATTAATACATAAATCCCAGAACTAAGTTTAAGTCACATTCTCGAGATAAGTTAAGGTTTTATAAAGAAAAGATGATATCTCAGCTCAGACAATGCCTTAAAGGTGTGAGTTTGTCTGTATCCCAATCTTTACTCAGACTGGTTGTATTTCCAAAGTGGAATTTACAAAATATTATATGGATTGACTGTCTGCATTGACTGCCTACCGGTTGTTTATTTTTTGAGCAAAATAGGATGTCTCTGTAAATATAATTCTGCAAAAACAAGTTCACCCCAAATCGAGGTTTGTTAAATATATCATTTTACTTGCATGACACTGGAATCATTTGCTATAAATTCTGTGTCTTATGGTAGTATTTCACACAACCACCTTAAGAAAGAGAAGCGCTCAGAAAGCTAGTGCTTGTTGAACTATAGAACATATATCATTACAGCGCAGTACAGGCCCTTCAGCCCTCGATGTTGTGCCGACCTGTGAAATTAATCTGATGCCCACCTAACCTACACCGTTTCCTTACTATCCATCTTTATGTCCAGTGCCAGTTTGAATGCCCCTAATGTCAGCGAGTCTACTATTGTTGCAGGCAGGCCGTTTCTCGCACCTACTACTTTCTGAGTAAAGAAACTTACCCCTGATATCCGTCCTAAATCTATCACCCCTCAATTTAAAACTATGTCCCCTCATGTTGGCCTTCATTATCCGAGGAAAAAGACTCTCACTGTCCACCCTATCTAACCCTCTGATTATCTTATACATCTTGATTAAATCACCTCTCAACCTTCTTGTCTCTAACAAAAACAGCCTCAGTTCCCTCAGCCTTTCCTTGTAAGACCTTCCTTCCATACCAGCCAACATCCTCGTAAATCTCCTCTGAAGCCTTTCCAAAGCTTCCACGTCCTTCCTATAATGCAGTGATCAGAACTTTACTCCAGATGTGGCCTTGGCTGTGTCTTGTACAGCTGAAGCATGACCTCATGGCTTCGTCAATCCCACTACCAAGAAGAGCCAACCCTAGAACCTGGTGTTGTGTGATTTTTAACTTTGTCCATCCCAGACCAACACTATTTCCTCCACATCATGCCTAATTCTTGTTTGTGCTGCAGTCACATGCCATACAATGGAGGTGAAATTGCATTCAAATGCAGAATGGGGACAATGATCCAGTTTAGGAGGCCAGCTCCCAAATCAGAACAGTATTGAAAATATTTCCAAACCTAAGATTTTAGTTAAATGTAGAAACTTGCGTGACAATAGCATATTAATTTGCTTTTCTCTTCCAGATGTTAATCATCCTGCTGTGTCTTTGCACTTTAAAATATTGTTTGTTGCAGATTTGATTTAGATATAGATATAGAATGCCAACTGTGTGGAAACAGCCCCTTCGGCCCAACAAGTCCACACCAACTCTCCGAAGCGTAACTCACCTGGACCCATTCCCCTACATCTACCCCAGGTTAATGAACCTAACCTACATATCCCTGAACATTATGGGCAATTTAGCATGGCCAATTCACCTAACCTGCACATCTTTGAATTTTGTAAGGCAAAACTTTGTTTGAATCCTTTTTAAGAATGCGTTAGATGTTTTGAACATGGAGTATGCATGATTTCAGATTTATATGGAATGTTTGTTTATAAGAGCTGTTACAATCTAATTGTAATTTATTGCTTTTCTCTTCACTTTGTGTAGCAGTGCAAGTTTGTGCTGTTTTTTAATCATGTATAATTCTCATCAGATAATAGTTTTTTTTAAATTGAAGGACTGCTTTGTTTCTTTTCTTTGTCCCAGATTATATATTTGTCAATGTCTAAATATACAAATAGTCCTGTGTACTGAGAATCTGCGTAGAGTCATAGAGATGTACAGCATGGAAACAGACCCTTCGGTCCAACCCGTCCATCTTGCAGGAAATTCTTCACAAGCTATTGTTCCCACTTTAATAAAAATAGAATATTCTGGAAACACTCAGAAGGTTCGCCAACATCAAATAAAGCAAAAGTAAATTAACACTTGAGATTGATGGCTGATGGAAAATGCTAGATTTAAAATTAAGCTCAAGGCCAGGGAAAAATGTAGAAAACGAAAGAATGAATAAAAAGATGATGGTACTGGGCAAAAGAAGGTGCCAATGGGAAAAGAAAGAAAATATGTCCCATTGCCCCATATCTTCAGATTTTTTAATCACTCCTGTCTGCCAACTGTCATAGACCACTCCCTCCTGTCCTCTCCCTCCAGGTTTCATTTGTGTACAAGTTGCCATGAAGTTACCAGTCTAATACAAAGCTATGGTTAATGTAGAAAACCTGAACTGCCCTACTGGGGTTTAGAGATTGGGCAGGGCCCAGAGTGTTGTCAATAAATCGTAAATTTGAAATAGAAACGTGGAGCCTGCCAACAGAAACATGGTCCACAACTACAAAAAGCTGACACAGGTAAATACAAACCAGCACTTACACTGAAGATTTTAAAAATTATAGCGAAGATTCCACCTTGACCATTCCTTTGGGCAGTAAGTTCCACCTATTGGAAGAAAGGTTTTCACCTTACAATTCTTCTAATGCTTTCACCAATTTATTTATTTATTTATGTCTCTCTGATTATTGAACTCACTACTAGTAAAACTAGTACCATCCTTTTTATAATGTCTAATCCCTATAATTTTATGCACCAGAAATGAATATTCTCCAGTGCTCCAGAGGAAACAACTCCAATGTATCCAGACATCCCTCTCAAGTTGTTCATTCCTGGGAACATCTTCTCAAGTCTTCTCTATATTCAGTCTAGTGCAATATAAATCTTAAGGTGACAAGATCCATATGCAATAATTTAGCTGCTCCTTTACACTTCTGAGTATCCGTCACTGGTGTTGTCCATTGCTTTTTCTTATCTTTCAAAACGCAGTACCTTGCAGTTGAAATTCATTTACTAATTTTCTGCCCAGCCCACCAGTTCAGTAATATCTTTCTGCAGTTCACAGTTTTTATATTAACTATCAATTTTCATACACTCCTTATTCATGCCCTTAATATTAACTCAAAATCTTGGATTATGAAGGGCAAATAATTCAGCATTGCCAGAAACCATTGGAAATAGCCTTTCAGTCAAATAAATGTATTGATTCTTACCCTTGGTTAATGTCAATTTGAGCCAATTTTGGATTGAGCTTGCCACTTTCCCTTGAATCCCACAGACTATTACTTTTATTACCAATCTGTCAAGGAAGACTTTGTCAGAATCTACATAGGTTGGGTAAAATGTACTACCCTCATTGACACCGTCTTAAAAAAAAGTGCAATCCATTATAAAGTTCATAGTTGTGGGAAAAATGCAGGAAAGCGGATGTGAAGAATGTCGAATCAGCCATGATTCTGTTGACTGGTGGAGCAGACTCCAGGGGCTGAATAACCTACTCCTGTTGCTATTTCTAATGGTCTTCTGATTGTCTTCCATGTTTATGCCATGGGATCTTTGACATTCATGTTTAAAGAGGTTTTGAGTGAGGTTTAGATACACTAGGGTTCAAAAGTTAAGAGATACTAAATACTTGCATTGCCCTCACCACCCGTAATGTCCTTTCTGAAGCTGGATGGTCATCCATATCATGATGCTGACCATGTTTTAATAAACCCGAAAATGATGATCATAAAGATGACACTTGAAAGTTTTGCAATATGTTATGGCATTTGGTATCCTGGGCTTCATTAATTGGGGCATAGAGTGAAAGAACAAGGAGGTGATGTTGATTTTGTCTTAGGAACAATGTAAAACGTTGCTTAATTTGTATTTTGTATTTCTTGTCTTAAGGGGAGACATGATTTTAGTTTCATTTGTACAGTTGTTTTTTTGTGTGCTTGCATCCAGGCAAAGTCTGGAAGCCTCTTTGTAGATGTCCATTGTTAATGAGGTTTTATAACCCTCGAAGTGAAGAGATGTGCACTAGAAGAAAAGTTGTTGGCTAGCAACAAAGATCCAGGGTGACACTGAGACAGGAAAAATTCAGATGTCAGTCAGTCAGTGTGTGGGTGTAGTAGAAAGTGGAGGCAGGGAAGTTAAACTTTTTGTTATAGGAAATCCTGTAATGCTTCTAAAAACTGAGTTTAGGGAGCTTACATGTTTGCTTTGAAATTAAGTTGTTAGTGAGTTTAGTTTATAGTTTGTTTCAGGTGTATCATGGAGAGATGCCAACTGAAGAAAAGCATCTAGAGACTCTGCAGGAATTTACGAGTAGGAAGCTGGTTGCAGCTATGCCAACCTGAGCAAGAAGCCTTAGTGTGGTGAGAATGGTGAATTGTGTCTGGGATTTGATATTTAGGTACAATTACAACGTTTAAAAGACATTTGAATAGAAACATGAATAGGAGAGGTTTGGAGGGAAATGGGCCAGGAGCAGATAGGTGGGACTTGTTTATTTTGGGATTGTGTTTAGCATGTACTGGAGTTGGACCGAAGAGTCTGTTTCCGTGCAGTATGATTCTATGACTCTGAGTGGAGTGACTTTGAATCCTTTTGCTAGAGTTTGTACTAAAATCTTTCCAACGTTTTTGTTTCATGTCATAGAGTTCTTTTTTTTTGCTTATTAAACAACTCATTATTTATGTTAAAATTATGCTCGCAACACCTGTGAGTGTGTTCAGTAAGAAACATACACAGTTTTAAAAAAATCAAAATGAGTGTTTAACAGGCCAGCTTTCATTTTTACTTGTCCACTATTAATAACAGCTGGGATCATTACTCTTATTTAAGAGATTAATTTGACCTCAGCTGAAATGTTGTGTTCAGTTCTTCCATCAATATGAAGACAGTGGAGACGGTGCAGAAGAGGTTTATGAGAAGATTCCAAGTGTGAGAGATCCGAAATTGTATTTTATGAACAATTTATCTTGTTCAACTTTCTAAAAGGAGGAAATCTTGCTGGATTTTAAAATGGCTATCATCATTGCTAGTTTGCATTGATTTTTTTTCTTTGGAGAAATTCTCACTGAGGCCCAGTGAGGTTTCTTGCCATACCTTACCAAATGTCTTTCATTAACTATTAACCCCACCACATGGTGTTGGTCATATCTGATTCTATCCCTGTCTTACCATGCATCTTTCCCAGAACAACTTACCACTCATAGAGTCATAGAGATGTACAGCATGGAAACAGACCCTTCAGTCCAACCTGTCCATGCTGACCAGATATCCCAACCCAATCTAGTCCCACCTGCCAGCACCCGACCCATATCCCTGCAAACCCTTCCTATTCATATACTCAACCATATGCCTCTTAAATGTTGCAATTGTACCAGCCTCCACCACATCCTCTGGCAGATTATTCGTATTAGTACCACCCTCTGCGTGAAAAAGTTGCCCCTTAGGTCTCTTTTACATCTTTCCCCTCTCACCCTAAACCTATGCCCTCTAGTTCTGGACTCCCCAACCCCAAGGAAAAGACTTTGCCTATTTATCCTATCCATGCCCCTCATAATTTTGTAAACCTCTATAAGGTCACCCCTCAGCCTCTGACGCTCCAAGGAAAACAGCCCCAGCCTGTTCAGCCTCTCCCCATAGCTCAAATCCTCCAACCCTGGCAACATCCTTGTAAATCTTTTCTGAACCCTTTCAAGTTTGACAACATCTATCCGATAGGAAGGAGACCAGAATTGCACGCAATATTCCAACAGTGGTCTAACCAATGTCCTGTACAGCCGCAACATGACCTCCCCACTCCTGTACTCAATACTTTGCCCAATAAAGGAAAGCATACCAAACGCCTTCTTCACTATCCTGTCTACCTGCGACTCCACTTTCAAGGAGCTATGAACCTGCACTCCAAGGTTCTTTGTTCAGCAACACTCCCTAGGACCTTACCATTAAGTGTATAAGTCCTGCTAAGATTTGCTTTCCCAAAATGCAGCACCTCGCATTTATCTGAATTAAAGTCCATCTGCCACTTCTCAGCATATTGGCTCATCTGGTCCAGATCTTGTTGTAATCTGAGGTAACCCTCTTCGCTGCCCCCTACACCTCCAATTTTGGTGTCATCTGCAAACTTACTAACTGTACCTCTTATGCTCGCATCCAAATCATTTATGTAAATAACAAAAAGTAGACGACCCAGCACCGATCCTTGACAGGCATCCCTGGTGCCTGTGCTATCTTTACCATTTGTGTTCCCAGACAAATGTTGGCAAGCTGGCATTGCCTCTCACTGACAAAGTAATGGTGCAACAGCCACAAGCAACGTTGTCTTCAGCTCATAGCTGAAACTCCCATGCACATATAACTCCATTCTTTCACCCCCTTGTGGCTATTTAACCACCAGGCTACACAGTTTACCCGTCCTTAGATACTACCTGTCTGAAGACCCCCCTCTCTGTGTCCTAATCCGACTTTAACCAACATATGAGAATTAAGCATATATATTTGGTGTGCAATACAAATGTGAAAATAAACATTTACAAATGCATTATAGTGAAAATTTGCAAACTAATGCTTCATGAATTTCCCTTCTCAATAGCCTACATGTTTTTGCCATCAAAGTGGCACTAACTTCATTCAACCCTGGTTGTTATCCCAGCCACTTTCCAGTTGTATTGTGCAATTTCAGAATGGCAAGCAATGGCATGTAACATAACTTTGGTGGACTCTGTCAGTGCTAGGCTCCACCTGGTTGCCAGATACCAATTGCGACCCCTGAGACAGTCCCCTTGAATGTCTTACACACACATCCTCTGCAATGTGGAGAGCTACCACTCCTAACCTCGCCCGTTCTGCCTGCTACCTGAATCTTGACAATACACCTTGATGATGTTCATTCTGTTCCTCCATGATCCCTCTGTGGAGGCCATGATGGTGGTCACATATCCCTCCTGTAGCCTACCATGGCCCCCAATACATATCACCCTGAGCTCCCCAACCCTGCATCCTCTCACTATCCTGAGATGCTGATCAACATGGAGGTTCTTTGCAGCCAGTAATGAGCTGAAGTTGACAGATACCTGCTCTAATTTCTTGACATATAGATTGCTTGTTTGTGCATTTAACATGAATGGAAGCTGAATATTTATCTTCATCATTGGCCAAAAGCATAAAAGACTGAGGGAGATGCTTCCAACTGCTAAGTAGACCTCACTGGATTTCTCATTCAGTTCGACCTGAAATCTTACCATAGTTCATATTACATAGACCCCCTTTACAATGCTGCTGAATGAGTTTTGACAAGGAAACATCAAATCCACCTCATTAGCTCATTAGCTGCCTGTCTCAACCTGACCCCCTTTCCCATTATTGAAATTACTGGCTTTTAAATAGCTCTAATTAGGCAGCTGTAACTTTTATTTGTCAGTCTGCTTGTAACACCAGAAGGGGACACATTAAACCAGCTCCAGGTTTATCTAATGCCTCTCTAATCTTAATTGGTTCAAAATTCTTTAATTTCTGGCAAGAATCCTGAATTTAATTTGTGACATAAACCAACTCCTAGTTTACAACCACTGCATCTTTGCCAGCTGTTTAACTGCATCTGAGCTCCTGTGAAAGACTTTGTCTGTAGTGACAACTGAAAGGATCTCCACTGGACAAACATTTATTGGGCTGTGTAATCCACATGAGTGAAAGCCAATATCTTTCATTTATCACAATTTGTAATTTGTAACCTCCTCTTCTTTCTTTTCTCTTTCTTTTCTTCTTTGGTGTATGTGTGAATGTGTGCCACAGACCAATTCCTCTGGGTTTTGACTATATTAATAAATTCTACTTTGTTTTTATTGGAAGGAGTTTGCTGTGTGTCACTTTCATTTTGATTTCAGAAACCGGTTTTGGGAAACGGTACCACCTACTTTTAAAAGGGAAGGGAAAATATGAAAAATAAAATAAAATCTCTTATAGACAGAGCAGGAGAACAATGAAAAACATTCAGTTTACTTCTCCATTTTTTTTCACAGGGATAATGTAAGTTTAGATTGATTTGAGAGGTTGTGGGTAAAGTGTTGGAAAAGGTTATAAGAGATAGGATTTATAATCATCTAGAAAGGAAAGTTGGTTAGGGATAGTCAATACGGTTTTGTGAAGGGTAGATCATGCCTCACAAACCTTATTGAGTTCTTTGAGAAGGTGACCAAATGGGTGGATGAGGGTAAAGTGGTTGATGTGGTGTATATAGATTTCACTAAAGCGTTTGATAAGGTTCCACATGGTAGGCTGTTGTACAAAATACGGAGGCATGGGATTGAAGATGATTTAGCGGTTTGGATCAGCAAGTGGCTAGCTGAAAGAAGATGGGGGTGGTGGTTGATGGGAAATGTTCATCATGGAGTTCAGTTTCTAGTGGTACGCAAGGATCTGTTTTGGGTCCAGTGCTGTTTGTCATTTTTATGCATGACCTGGATGAGGGCACAGAAGGATGGGTTAGTAAATTTGCACATGACGTTAAGGCGGGTGGAGTTATGGATTCTGCTGAAGTATGTTGTGGGTTATAGAGGGCCATAAATAAACTGCAGAGCTGGGCTAAGAGGTGGAAATTTCAATTTAATGTGGAAAAGTGTGAGGTGATTCACTTTGGAAGAAGCAACAGAAATAAAGAGTACTGGGCTATTGGTAAGTTTCTTGGCTAGGTAGATGAGCGGAGAGGTCTTAATGCCCATGTACGTAGATCCCTAAAAGTTGCCACCCAGGATGATAAGGTCATTCAGAAAGCATAAGGTGTGTTAGCTTTTATTGGTAGAGGGATTGAGTTTTGGAGCCATGAGGTCATGCTGCAGCTTTACAAAACTCTTGATGTGGCCGCATCAGGAGCATTGCATACAGTTCTGGTCACCGCATTATAGGAAGGATGTAGAAGCTTTGGAAAGGATTCAGAGGTGATTTACTAGGATGTTGCCTGTATGGAGGGAAGGTCTTATGAGGAAAGGCTGAGGGACTTGAGGCTGTTTTCTTTGGAGAGACGAAGGTTGACAGGTGACTTAATTGAGATGTATAAGATAATCAGAGGGTTAGATACCATGGACAATTGAGGGGTGATAGATCTAGGACAGACGTCAGAGGTAGTTTCTTTACTCAGAGTAGTAGTCCTGCCTGCAACAGTAGTTGACTTGCCAACTTTAAGGGCATTTATTGGATAAACATATAGATGAACATGGAATAGTATAGGATAGATAGGCTTCACATTGGTTCCACAGATTGGTGCAATATCGAGGGCCAAAGGGCTCTCCTGTGCTGTAATGTTCTGTGTTCTAAATTGACACTGCTCTCCTTGGAGAATAGAAGGCAGAGAGGACATCTGATAGAAGGATTCAAAATCATATGCAATCTGGACAGAGTAAATGGGGTGAAACTGTTTCCACTTGTAAAAGAATCTTAGAATCCCTACAGTGTGGAAACAGGCCATTTGCCCCAACATGTCCACATTGACTTTTCAAAGGGCATTCCACTCAGACTCACCCTCCCTACCTTATCCCTGTAACCCTGCATTCCCTGTGGTTAATCCACCAAACCTACACATCCCTAGATATTATGGGCAATTTAACATCGCCAGTCCTTCTAACCTGCACAGCTTTGTACTGTAAGAGGAAACCGGAGCACCTGGAGGAAACCCAGATAGACACGGGGAGAATGTGCAAACTCCACATAGACAGTCACCCAAAGCTGGAATTGAACCTGATGCTGTTAGACAGCAACATTAATCACTGAGCCACCGTGCCAGAACTCAAAAGGATCCAGAAAAGAAGATACAGGTTCAAAGTGTTGTGGGGAAAATCACCAGTGTCGGAGTCAGAGACAGGGTTCAACAACAGAGTATATTGTACAAGGAAATACTGGAGCTCTGGGAAGAGAAAGTTGGTCAGCTGCGAGTTTTCTCTCAATTCAGAGCACAAGATACTTTTACACATTTTGTAATAATAGGTCAGTGATGAGGTTATTGTCTCTGTAATATTTTTTTTTATGGTAAACATTGCAGAATTGATAATAGTTTTGGTGCAGTCATTGTCAGTTCCAGTGCAGCCTTTGTTAATTTCAGTGTGGTCATGGTCAGTTTCAGCGCACACATTGTCAGTTTCAGTGTCTGCACAGAAGTCCATTGCTGTAGTAATGGGAGCTAATCGCTCTTCCTGAGAAGGAAGATTACTGCAGCCCTGGCTATTAGCACTTTGTATTGAGTTCATATCAAACTGTTAGTATTTCTATCAAAGGTGTTGGCTGGGCCCAGATGCTTCGGCGGGCAGTGTACGCTACTTGTGTGTTCTCTTCCCCCACCCGCCTTAAACTAATCAGCTAGGTTGTGAGTGCATTGTGCTGGCATTCTGGTGGCCCCAGGCAGTGTCTGTGTTTGCTTTGCTGTCTCTCTCCATATTGTGACTCAGCGGCCATCTTGTGTGTCCATGTGCCTAGTGTCACCCTGCTCCGTGGCATCTTCCACTTCAAAAGTAATCTGTAAAAGAAGCAAAAATGATATGAGGAAAATACCTTTTCATGAGTGGTTGGGATCTAGTGTGCACAGCCAGACTGTGCTTTGGAGGTGGATCCATTCAAGGCATTTGAAAAGCAATTAGACAGTAATGTGGAAAGGAAAAATGTGCAAGGGTATGGGGTGCAGGCAGGGGAATGGCATTAGATGAGATGCTTATTTAAAGAGCAGGTGCAGACTCGATGGACCAAAAGGCGCTCTTCTGAGCTGCAGCAGTTCTGTGATATTGACTATGTTGTGCAGTTCAATATTAAAAAAGGGTTAGTTTTGTTTTAGATCTGAATCCAATCATAATTTCGCTTTGCGACATACGCATTACTGCAGAGACATAAATAGCTCCAAGATATTACAACCAAAGTTAACAATCTCATTAATTTATTAGTTTATCGAAGTTGCAGGAAGTCTGTACAGACTCTTGTCGTTGTTAACAATGCAAGCAATTGATGCAGACTAAAGGTTGCTTTAGTAATTGGTTTACATCAGGTTGCAGTGTCTGTAATCCTGTCAGCATCACTCAATCCTTGGTGCCTATAGGTCTACTGCTGAAATGGGGAGTTCTGAACAACTTGCTGAATCCCACCTCTCATGATATATTCATTTTGTTGGTTGCACTGACCTGTGGATATAGAAGGAGATAATGCATTTGCACCAGGACTGCTATTGAGAGCATTAGTGACTGATTTCCATATTATTACAATGAATCATTTTGCCATTTAAAAAATAATTGTGGGTCCACATACAATGCTTAGAAACTAGGTGTGTATCTCTCTTCAAGAACAGAAAGAAGCAGCCCTGTGGAACAGAGGTCAGCAAGGAGTGTGCAACCTACAGAGCAACTAACAAAGTTTTCAAATTAATTGAGGTGGAAAACCCACAAGCAACTGCCAAAAACATGTCTCCAAAATTCCATCCACCTATACTTGAGACTCCCCCTTTAATTATTGCTGGAAATGGCTTGTTTCTGACTTATATAATTGTGGTTAATGGTGGGTGAGGGATGGAGAGAGAGCATGAACCTACAGTAGTCAAGTGGGCAGAACCAAAAATAGAGGCAGGGAAGAAAATAGCACTTTTTTGAGAGCCATTTATTCTAGCCTGCTTCAGCCTAGCTTCTGTTTGCTAGGAATAAAGTCCAAGAATTGGAACAGATATCACATGAGCAGTAAATTGGCAGAACTAGAAGGCACTTCATTATAGTTCTGCCTTTTGGAGTGAATAGGGCCAGAGGAAAGCACGATTCACCAATCATCGATTCCACTCACTGTCAATTAGGGAAAGAAACCAGACAATAATCCTGTACAGTTGCAAGCTTGGCAACCCCCACCCTTACTTTTCTCTACAACCTTTGTAACATATCTAGTTCTATTTAAGGAAGAAGCAACTTACTGGAAATTCAGCAAAATGCACCTAATTTTCCCACACCATTGGCATATAAATCTCAGCATCATAAAAAGTTAGACAACTTGTTTATTTTTAATATTTCAGCTTCTACCAAGAACGGGGACAAAGTTCAGCACTGTTTCATATTTTGCCTAATTTAGATGTGTTTCAAACCCAATTCTTCCTTAGGAGGAATAGCTATTCAACACAGGAAGCATTCGCCTCATGGTATTATCACTAGACTGTAAATCCCAGACACTCAGGCAACACTGTGAGGAGTCTGGTTTGATGACCATGAATCCATTGCAGATTGTTGAGGGAAAAACCCATCTGGTTCACTAATGTCCTTTAGGGAAGGAAACTGCCATCCTTACCTGGTCTACATGTGATTCTAGTCCCATGGCAATGTGGTTGACTCTTAACTCCCTCCCTCTGGGCAATTAGGGATGAACAATAAATGTTGGCCTACACAACAATGCCCCCGTCCAACGAACTTAAAATAAACACTTTGAAAGAACTTCAGGATGTAGTCAGGAAGTCAAAAAATGCTGACTTATCAAAACACTGAAGCCAAGACTAAGATGGCATGTTGCGTGCATTTCCAATGTGCACCACAAATGCATTCAGATAGGTAGGACACATTGAAAAACTGGGTGTGCAACTTGTGAATGGGATGGGTGCTGCTAAAATCTTTTATACATACTTACTTGAGCCTTTCCAAGTATGTGGCTTCAGTTTCTGTTCAACCCTGGTCATTCAGAAAGGCCTCTGATTTGCTTCAACTAACTGATGGCAGAGCCCTACATTAAACTGAGGAGTAAATGTTCAACATCTGGTATTTGTAAAGAACATCAGGATGCTGTCATCCCATGGCCTTTTTCATTTATTCTTTATCTCATTAAATGTGGTGTCTGGCCATAAAAGAGAATCCAGTAACAAGGAAAAGCCACTTGGCTGAAGTTCATCATTGTATTTTACAGTGATAAAACATTTTGATTGAGTAGATACAGATAAACTATTTCCTCCTGTGGCACAATCCAGATCCAGCAGGCACAATAATTAAGTAATCCAGGAAGTACTATTTTATGTGGAGAATATGTAGAGGCTCAGCTCAGGTTGGAATTGAATAGCAAGTTTATATTTATCTGGTTCAGCCTGAGATTGTTGTCAGGAAGGGGAATAGATTTTGTGGCAAGAGTACAGAATTTGTGTTTGAAGATAAAGGCTTCAACCTTTCATGATATTTGGCTGGACTAAATTATGGTTCTTTAAGATTGAATGTTGGACAAGCAACTATTTCCATTATAAAATCCAGATGAATTTTAAATATTACTAGTGCTTTCGCCTGACCATCAGATGTTGAGAGCAGTTTAAAATTAAAAATGTTTTGAATTCATCTTCTCTGGTTCTACTTTCGTCTTGTTATGAACTTGCCTAACCTTAACCTTATTCCAGGGTGTGTGTATATATTAACAAAGGGATACAAATTGAGTGGAGCCAAAAGGGTTTTGAAAGGCATCATGTACAGGTGCTGTCTTGATGGGCCGATGGGTTTGTTCCTGTGCTGTACTGTTGGTTGTTCTCTGACAGCAACTGTTCACTATTGCACCTCTTTTGGACCCACATTTTGTTGTTTCATCTGTCCATTACCATTCCCTTTGGCTCAATCCATCAACCTTTATGTCACTTCATGTCTTCCATCTTCTACCTGATCACAAACTTTTTTGTTCTTTTGCCACACACCTGCATTTCACCAACATTCCTAAACTTTCCTGGTTTTGATGAGAGGTCATAATCTAAAATGTTTTTCTAGACAATGCTGGCAGACCAAGTAGTATTTTTAGCACTTTTAGTTATGTCTAGTATATAAATGTAGCAACACGAGCACATTAATCCCTATGCAACAGATGATTAAAACACATGCACTGCACAATGAGAATAAAAGAGGGATTCTTTATTTCATTAGGAATGAATATTCATAGATATTAATGGAAAATTGTGACAACCCGGAAGCATAAATCTGTAAGAACTAATGAAAAGAATGGATAAGAAGCAGTTGGATGGAAGGAGGAGATTGTGGATCTGACTAAGCGATGGATATAGATTAGATCACTTTTGGGGAAAGGAATTCAGTAGAATGGAGCACAGTTATGTGCAACATCATGAGGCACAACCAATCTATGCCTCTTACAGGTTAATGTCTACACAGTGGTTGAGTGGTTAGCACTGCTGCCTCACAGCGCCAGGGACCCGGGTTCAATTCCAGCCTTGAGCCACTGTGTGTGGAGTTTGCACATTCTCCCCGTGTCTGCATGGGTTTCCTCCCACAATCCAGAGATGTGCAGGTTAGGTGAATTGGCCGTGCTAAATTGCCCATAGTGTTCAGGGATGTGTAGGTTAGGTGCATTAGTCAGGGTTAATGTAGGGTAATTGGTTGGGGAATGGGTCGAGGTGGGTTACTCTTCGGAGGGTTGGTGTGGACTTGTTGAGCCAAATGACTTGTTGCCACACTGTAGGGATTCTAAAAAATAATGTTAGGCTGTCCTGGAAAATAATACTGGTAACTAGAAAAAAAAGTCATTGTGAGAAACGATTCCTAGATCTTCAGTCAACACACAACATTCTATTGCATTGTAGGTTATCAAACCATCTCTGCCTCCCTTTAATCTTGATTTAGTGACTATGTATCATGATATGGGCTGAAGTGATGCAGAGATGGGAAAAATGTTACACAGTAAAAGAGACAACTGCTAACCAACTTAACAAATGCTTAGCAACAGCTGCTATTCATTCTGACAAATTAAAATGCATGTAGTGTTTGCAAACTTCTGTCTAATAGTATTCTTCAGTTTTGAAAAGATGTGTAATACTCACACAGTCTTGCCAACTTTACAAAAGAGATTTTATATGTGACAGCGGTTTAAACCCAAGCTGCTAATCAAAATGGTTTTCCTTCTTTCTCGCTCTGTAATCGTGATTGTGACAGATTAAAAAAAAAGAAAATCCAAACCTGTTTCAGCTGTCAGGGCCATAAGGAGGTAGGCTGGGGATTATGGCCAACATCCTTTTTTTTCCTTCAGCATTTGTTAACCCTTTCAAATGCCTAAAAACTTCCAAAATCTGTGTGTCTTCTACTTCTACAATCATTATTTATTCCTTTGTATCTCTTCAGGTACTGAAATATAACCTGCAGGTGCTAACTGGAATTCAGTACTTTGCCCAAGCCATTTTTTTTATAAAAGCCAAGACAAAGGTCTGTTTGACCATGTGAGTATTAGAGCTGAACCCAATCGTGCTCTGTTTTCAAGAGTCACTTTACAATGATCAGGAGCCTTGGCTGATTATCTCCTCTTTTATTTAGGCCAACTGAAATCAATTACAGCCTCCACAGCTAAAATCACCTGAAAGGCTCTTGTGGTGCAGTGGTGGTGTCCCTACCTTTGGACGGAGACATCTGATTTCAAGTCCCACCTGCTCCAGAGGTGTGTAATAACATCCCTGAACAGGTTGTTTGGAAAAATAGACAAAAGTTAGCTGGGGACTCTTGTGGAACAGTGGTCGTGTTTCCATCTCTCAGCCTGGAGACCCGAGTCCAAGTCCCACTTGCTTCATATACGCATATCATAATCTCTGAACAGGTTGGTTTAAAAAAAACAACCTAAAATCAGCTGACAAAGCACAGAGAAGGGATGAAACCTGGTATCTTCCTGGTCTGCGTGACTCAGTTCCATAATGAAGTTAATGGAAAGTAAAATAGGACAGAATCTATTATGGATGGTTGATTCATTACTGCATCTTTTTTCTACACCCTGCCAAATTTGTAAATTCCTTTCAAGATTGATACTTTAATCAGTCATGTCCTGATTTTATTTCCTAGCATTTAGAGACTCACTTATCGTCTGCTGAGCCTGTTTGAAAAACTTTATCATAGTGATAACAGTTCTTCTCCCCACCACTTCTCTGGTTTGGCAATAATAATTCCACACATGCTATGCACTATTTGAGAAATAGTTTCTGATAAAAACTTTGTGATGTAAAAATGGCACTTAAGTGAATTTGATAGATGCTTTCCCCTGTGAAAAAGTAGAAGTAAACTAGTTTTGCTATTGTCTGGCACAACACAGGTTTCTTCTGCGTAGGACATGTATCCTGAAACTATTGGACAAGGTGATCCAGATTGTGACAACTTTGTTTTTAATCCACAGTATCCCTTGAATGGTGTAAACACATTACTAATTTTGCCTTTAGATGCAACTCTCATGCTGTTACAGTAACAATTTAACACTGACTCTCTTAATCCTCCCATTTAATATTACTAAAATAAATCGGCTTGAAAAGAATTTTGTCACCATGGTAAAATCTCTTTATCAACTTTATTTACAGGCAGGTGTGTGCTGGCATCATTGCCACTGTCATTGTGGTTTTGCAAACTGCATTTGCTGCTGTTACAAATGATTCTTGAACCAACTAAATCTCGATAAGGGCTCCCCGAATGATTCTGCACATTAATCCAATGAAGAGACTGAGCTTAACAGACAAGCGGAGTGGCTAGGTGGCTCAGTGGTCAGCACTACTGCCTCACAGCGCCATGAACCTGGCTTCGATTCCAGCTTTGGGCAACTGTACAGGAGTTTGCATGTTAGGGGGGCTCTCTTGTGGTGCAGTGTTAGTATTCCTACCCTTGACTGGGCAGTCCTGGGTTCATGTCCCATCTGCTTCAGAGGTGTGTAATAACATCTCTGAATGGGTTGATTAGAAAAGTGAGTTAAATTAACAGACCAAGAGTGTGGTACTGGAAAAGCACAGCAGGTCAGGCAGCATCCGAGGAGCAGGAGCACACTCTCAACTCTGATCTCCAGCATTTGCAGTCCTCAGTGTGTCCTAAATTAACAGACCATCAAGGTTCAAAAGCTGACCTCCAATTGGTGCTGGCCTCAGCTGGGTGATGGCAGGATTACTACAATTAGTTCAGTGCTGTGATTTACATGGAGAAAATAGCTCATGTTCCTTACACAAATTTGCTGTCCAGCTACCTTGTTTGAAATGCACATGCATGGATGTCAAGTTGTGGAATATTGGCCTCAGATGTATGCAAATTCCCTGTAGTCGATCAGCCTGCTCTCTGTAAAATTGAAATATGAAGAATAGTTACTCGGGATGATATGAAGATCAAATGATTCACTTTCACATAGCATCCCAGTGTGTTTCACATGCTTTGAAGCACTGTTATTGTAACATTTGTTACATGGACAAAAATAACAACTTTCTTATCAATTGATAGATTGAATAAACAGGAATGATATTGACCTGTTCACCTGTTTTCTTTACTACTGATTAGGGAGTAACATCAAAATTTCTAATGTTACGCTGCGGAATGTCTCATCCAAACACTAAGGAATTATCCACAGATTGCGATTGGTGTTTAGGGACAGTAGAGGGGGCAGATCTTGTGCTGACTTGGTGGGACAGTTTGTTTATGGCTTGTCTCTGAACCAGTACCAGTGTGAGATAGCACCATTGCTCTCTGGTTCAAAATACCAAATTTGGCGATGGAAAAACTTCAAATGAGAAAAGTGTATTTCTTGATTTATTTTAATGTATAATATCAATACCCACACTGTGGCTAAAGAAAGTTAGCAAATGATCACATCGAAACCATGATGTAACAGAAGACACTTCTCTGGTTGGTGTTCAGGAGATACCCATTGTGCTGTGAAAGCACATCAATGAAATTTAAATTAATGAGCCTCCTTTTTACCTCTGAACCTGGGATGCTAGTTACTCAGTGGGGTCTAAAGCAGAAGTTCTTGATATTGTTACATTCACTGAGATGAGCTAACCTCACATTCCAGCCCAGTTTGCTTCTGCTGTTTGCCTTAAGCGATGAGGCAGTAATCGAAGCTAATCAGAAAATGATTTAAAGAGGTTTGTAAAACTGATCTTACAGTGCACGGAAGGTTGCTCGACTCTGGAGGTTTCTGCTGCAAACCACTGTTGAGCATAACCAATAAATCTGGTTACAAGGGGATTAAAGAGTTGATTGAGAGTTAGAAATGTTGAAAAGTATGGAGACTGAGCAGATGAATGAAATTAAACCAGGTTTTCCATGTAGTGCAGATTTAGGCTGTTGTAGTGTAGTGTAGTGTAGTGTCCCTACCTCTGAGCCAGCAGGCATGGCTTCAAGTCTTGCCTGACCAAAGGTCTGCAACAGGTTGATTGAAAAATATCCATTTAGCGCAGATTTAGTGATTAACCTAGATTATACAATGTTGGGATTTTGGATTCAGCAGGTTAATGAAGCATGGGGAAGGCATTACAACCAAGTTCAACTTCGCCCTTGCTCAATGCCCACATAAAGGACAACCTTTGATCCTATGGCCATCTTTGCCTATCTAGTTGAATGTCAGTTTTTAACTGTGAAATGTTATAATCTTTACTCAAACTTGTTTGCTTTCTTAAATGTAATCAGATTAATTTTACGAATGTTGATGCAAATTAGATGATGCATTATTTTCATTTACTGTGCAATGCTGCTCACTTTGCATTTCCAATGTGCTTTGCAGGTGATCCTGATTCTTACTAAGCTCTTCCATTCAGATATGGGGAAGGTTCTGGAAAGTTCTTTGTGGCGGTGAGTCACTTTATATTTATGTAGAAATGCCAGCAAAAATAAACTTGCCAATTTGCAAGTGAGGAGATTTCAGTAATGACAATAAGAACAGATGGGTGGGAGCATGGCTCAGAATCTGTTATTTGCTTGCTTTAATATTAAAGATGTGCATTTCCATATTTTTATTGGAAAAGATCCTACTAGGGATTATAGGATTTGAATCCACTGATAGAATAATACTAATTTTGCTCATTATGTGTAGGACTTTCCAAAACAAAAATTGTATGAGATTACCCTTTCAACTTGTAAACCAGCTGATAGGTCACGTGAGAAGTCTTATTAATCTCTGTCAGTGATTGTTGACATTGCTCCATGGAAATCGACTCCCTGCTTCCATTCCTTCTTAGCTTGTGACTGGATTTCCATAAACTGTCAGACACGGGAATGAGCACTTCATCATTCAGCAGTGTCGATACATGACATCCTGACACTTCAATTATGTGCTGCCTTTATATAACCACATTTCTGCCAATGGCAAAATTCTGTTTGTAACAAAATCAAAACATCTGCATTTGTATAGTGTCCTTTATGACTAAAGGATATCCCACTATTCCCAACTGCTATTGAGGTATTTTTTAAAGCTTTGTCATTTTATAATTTAGTAATAGTGACAGCCAACTTGCATATACCCTTCAAATAGAAAAATGCTGTAATAGCTGAGTGTATTTCTTGATGTGATTAAGGATCAAGTATGGATTTGGAGGAGGAGTCTCCACTTTTCTTTAGATATTGCATGACATCTTTTATGTCAGCCTGAAAAATTAGACGGTCTTATCTGAAAAATGCCACCTCCTACACTGTTGGGAAGGGGACTTAAAGCCACAATGTTGTGACTCAAAAAAAGGGTACTATTACTGGATCAGTTAACACTAATCTGCATTGTGAACCACATGATGGAATTACTTCCAGTCAGATGGTCAACACTTGCAAGCTAGGTTTTCGCTGGCTGCTTCAGGTTGAAACTTCCAGGAATGGTGCATTTAACCACTGTGCTTGTTTCACATAACTCTGATCCAGTCATATTGGGGTTTGGCTGTAGGGGATTTTAGGAGAAAGTGAGGACTGCAGATGCTGGAGATCAGAGCTGAAAATGTGTTGCTGGAAAAGCGCAGCAGGTCAGGCAGCATCCAAGGAGCAGGAGAATCGACGTTTCGGGCATGAGCCCTTCTCCTGTGGAGTCACCATCACATCATTTGTAGCTGAACTGGCAAAGTCATCAAATGAACAATCTTGCGAAGTTCAAATGAAAAAAGAGCCCCTTTAACCGTCTCTGCATTGTTAGTTGTGATAGCAAGCTGTTAGAGGGTTGAGAATAAATGTTTCTGAGGGTGGGTCTTTGCTGACATTGTAGGAAGGTCCTTACAAGGAAGCAATTAAAAACCACTTTTTAGGCCTCAGTTTACAGGTAGAGTTCAGTCATAACCAGAACCAAATTATAAGACAGTGCTGTCAAAAGAAACTGCTCTTAAATCTCCTTGTTCATATTAAAGCCATTATAGTCAGGACAGTCCCTCTGCCCCTGGTAGTTGTATCTTTTCTACTGGTTGGGAGAATTCGAATTCACTTCATGGGTCTGTACTGGAAGAGTGCCTCTCGGCCTATCCCATGGCTGGAGACACAATTGTTGCCTCTTCAGATCAAGCATTATATCTCATCTCAGGGGTCCATATCAAACTTTCTCGAATGAGCAATAATACCTTCATTACTTGTTCGTACCACTATTAGATTGTGACTGCCAGTGTCAGACATGCGGCAGCAGAGTGACACATCCGTAAGGCTTATCATGTGAGTATTTTTGCACACTGCCATTGTAAATAGTTCTAAAATGCATTGCCAGGCTGGGAAAACTAATAAAGCTATTCTGCTCCTCCAGAAATATGGAAAGAGATGGTTATCACTGTGACCTCATAACATAAAAATGGTTAAGGATGGAATATTGAGTTGAAACAATCCATACACCAGTCCCAGTTTTCTATTACCTTGAAGAATGAAGTGGAAAAATAGGCATGGTGCCCAATGGGCAGCCAATCTGACTGCACCTCTGCCCGGCTGATGTTTATAGAATCATACAGCACATGAGCAGTCACCTATGTTGACTCTGTTGGTGCTCTGAAAGAAATATTTCTTCTCAGCTCTTCTCCATTGGAGTCAAAGAGATGTACAACAACAAAACAGACCCTTCAGTCCAACTCATCCATGTCGTCTATATATCTTAACTTAACCTGTGCCCTCTAGTTATGGGCTCCCTTGCCCCTGGAAAAAAAATTTGGTCTTGTTATCATACCCATGCCCTTCATGATTTTATAAACATCTATGAGGTCATCTCTCAGCCTCTGACACTCCAGGGAAAACAGCCCCAGCCTTTTCAACCTCTCCCTACAGCTCAAATCCTCCAACCCTGGCAACATCCTTATAAATCTTTTCTGAACCCTTTCAAGTTTTACAACATCCTTCCTTTAGGGAGGAGACCAGAATTGCATGCGATATTCCAAAAGTGGCCTAACCAACTTCCTGTACAGCTGCAACATGATCTCCCAACTCCTCTACTCCATGCTCTGACCAATAAAGGAATGCATACCAAAAGCTTTCTTCACTATCCTATCTACCTGCGACTCTACTTTCAAGGAGCTAAGAACCTGCACTCCAAGGTCTCTTTGTTCAGCAACACTCCCTAGGACCTTACCATTAAGTGTATAAGATCTGCTCTGATTTGCTTTTCGAAAATGGAGCACCTCACATTTATCTAAATTAAACTCTATCCGCCACTCCTCAGTCCACTGGCCCATCCGATCGAGATTCTGTTGTACTTGGAGGTAACCTTCTTCGCTGTCCACTACACCTCCAATTTTGGTGTATCTGCAAACTTACTAACTGTACCTCCTATGTTCACATCCAAATCATTTATATAAATGACAAAAAGCAGTAGACCCAGCACTGATCCTTGTGGCACACCACTGGTTACAGGCCTCCAGTCTGAAAAGCAACCCTGTACTACCATCCTCTGTCTTCTACCTTTGAGCCAGTTCTGTATCTAAATGGCTAGATCTCCCTGTATTCCATGAGATCTAACCTTGCTAACGAGTCCACCGTGAGGAACCTTGTTGAATGCCTTACTGAAGTCCATATGGATCACGGCTACTGGTCTGCTCTCATGAATCCTCTTTGTTACTTCTTCAAAAAACTCAATCAAGTTCGTGAGACATAGCTGTCCAAATATTTCCTTTACAAGTCTTTATCTAGTTTTCCTTTGAAAATCGTATTGAACCTGTTTCTGTTTGATTAGGCAGAGCATTTCAAATCACAACTTGCTAAGAGTTTTGCTCCATTTTTGTATCCTGAGCTATCTACATGTACTACAATCCATAATGAGATCATGTCAGTAGGGCTCAAGGATGTCCACTTGTGCAAGTTTTAATTTTTTATTTTAATATTTTGGTGAAAAGCTTTGGAGGAAGCATTATGCCATTGGAGAACATGCAAGAAGAGTTACTCTGTTTGTAAACACATTTATGTAATATGTGCATACAAAGGAGATTACATGCTCTTTATACATAACAGCGTTGTAATAACACACAATCCATAACCAAAAGATCATAAGAAGTAGGAGTAGAAGCAGGCCATTCAGCCCAACAAGTCCATTTGCTATACAATGAAATCATCCTCAATAGTAATCCCAATTCCATCTCTCAAGATTTATCTCCATAACACTTATTCCCCTTAATAATTAGAAATCTGTTTCATTCAGCCCATTATACTTGTGTAAAATCAGGAGGGATGTGTGAGTGACAGCTGTTCCTTTTAAAAATTTAATCCCTGTTCAAAATTACCCTTAATTCTTGCAAGCAAACATGGGGGCAAATTTTAATTTTCATTGCCTGGTGGTAAACTGACAGATAAATAGTTGAGCACCTAAAGTAGAATCTACCCCATTTTCGTTCGAAGCATTGAAGTGGAAAATGTATCTAACTGTCTGTACAGAGTAATAATTAGCTGTCAGCAAATTGAAGAGATGAACACACTTAGAGGCAATTTTGCAGAGCAGCTGTTGTGTGCTGTCTTGAATCCACTTCCAATTGTAATAGTTCTGAGAGTGTGAATGTACTGTTCAATCTCCCAGTAAAAATTGTTTAGAATGTGGCTTGGGAGGAATCCACTGGCCACAAAGCATGGCACAGATTGATCTGCCACTTGAAGGCTTTAATTTTAAGTAAACAAACGTCCAGATTATTGCATTTCGCATCACTGGTTCAGGATAGAACTGGTGTAGTGGATTAGGTTGAGGATGGGGAAAAGTTTAACCCTGCACAGTAAATCTGATCAGATTATCAACTCGGTGCTTGTCTTGATGCTGATTGAGGTCCTTCAAAATCTAAGCAAATGACTCTGTGCATCATAAAACAGGGGGAAAAATGTAGAAAAAGCAATTTTTGTTTTTTTTTTAAAATAGCACCATTTTGTTGGAGGATTTCTGATTCAGAAGTGTCTGTATGTCTTGCTAAATGCTGGAGTCAAAATTTGATAAATGGGAGACCCGTCTTCAGGACAAAACTTAGAACTCCTTTTTGATTTCCATTTGTAATGTCGTGACGTGTACCCTTTTATTTAAAATTTTATTTAAATCCACAAGGGTACCTGTGGATTTTTAGACTTTGTCAGGACAATATAAACTTTTCTTATTATAAAACTCTTCCCAATTAAAGTGCCTTTTCTTTCTTTGTCAGATAAACAACCTTTAGTTATTCCTGGAAATAAAGGGTGGTTGTGAGATGAGTAATGTTCTGGTAGGTTAAACTCACTGTCTGTTACAGAGGCTGCTGATGGATGTGCTGCAGATGAGATTATCCACTTGCCATTGGAGACAGTCGAGGTTTCCTGAAATTGTGCCTGCTGTCTCAGAACAATTTGCCAGGAATAACAATTGCAAACAGCTTGAGTTAGTGATACTTAATTTTGCCATTTTAAATCTAGCTGTGGGACAGCTGACTGACTTTTGGGAAGACACCCAGCTTTATTCACTAAGTTGCTTTCACACTATCTGGGCATGCACCAAGTTCAAACATGTGCAGTTGCATTAAAACCTAGTTTATGACTGATTTATTGGTAAATCTTGTGTTTGCATAGTTTTCCTGTTGTGAATCTCCCTCTCAGAAAATGGTACTAGATTAGCAGCTTGGATGTTTAGATCTCGGAATATTTACAGCTCGGAAACAAACCACTCTGCCCAGTTGTTCTGAAGAAGAGTCAGTCTGGGATTCAAAACATTTACTTGGCTTCCCTTTTCACAGACGCTCCAGACTTACTGAATTTCTCCAGCCTTCTTTGTGTTTGTTTGCCCTGTGATTATGTGTTATACTTATTCTCCAAATGAGTCTCCTTCCACTATATTTTGTTCAACTCTGTTAGCATAACCAATTTATTTCTCCCTCCTCCAGCTTTTACTAAAATGCATCCACGTGACAAATCTGGGAATTTGAATGCTGACACCAGGAAAATAATATTACCTTTTAAAGTTGCTAAACTATTAATAAGAAGTCCAATCATTTTGGTATTATTCATGAAGGAAAGGAGTCTGCCTCTATCCTTTTATTTCTACATGGGCTTAGTAAGCACTGGCAAGGACAACATTTGCAACTAATTGTTAATTGCCCTTGAGAATGTGGTTGATGGCTGTGTTTTTTAACCACTACAGTCCATCAGATGTTTATTGGTAATGTTAATAGGAAGAAAGTTTCAGGATTTTAACTTGGTCACAGTGAGGAAAAGTAAGATATTTCCAAGCCAGGTTGATCTGTGACATTGAGGGGAACTCATAGATAGTGGTCATCCCCTGCATTTGCCGCCCTTGTTGTTGTGGCTGTGGATTTGGAAGGAGCTGTTGAAGGAGCCTTTGTGAATTGATGCAATGCATCTTGTAGATGGTACACGCTGCTGCCATGTACTGCATGTGGTAAAGTGAGTGAAGGTTGAAGATAGGGATGTAAATAAAGCAGGCTGTGATGGTGTTGAGCATTGAGCGTTGTTGCAGCTACATTCGCCCAGCCAAGTGAAAAATATTCCATCACCCTCCTGACTTGTCAGTGAGCCAAGTACTAGAAAATGGGACTAGTGTAGATTTAGAGTAGTTTTCGTCAGTGCAGACTCAAGTCAGTCAGAGGGCCTCTTTTGTACTGTTTGATTGTATCTTGTACATGTGGAAGGATTTGGAATTCGGGGATGAGTTACTCAATACAAAATTCCTGGAGTCTGACCTATAATAGCCGCAGTATTTATGTGGCTGATCCAGTGAAGTCAGTTGCAACCACCAGGATGACAATAGTGGGGGATTCAGTAATGGAAATACCATTGACGAGCAAGAAAGATGAATAGTTAATAGGTTCTCTCGTGTTTGAGATGCTTATTGTCTGGCATGGGAATTCCTAGCCACTTATCACTCCCAGCCTGAATATTATTGAGGTCTTGTTGCGTTTGGAGTTGACTTCAGTTTCTGATGAGTTATGACCTGTGCTGGCCATGTCATGAACCTCACAAAAAGGTAAGCCATAAGATAGGAGCCCAAAATGTTGGAGGTGGTATATTCGCATGGATAGAGGTAGTATATTGGCTAATAGGCAGGAAACAGCAAGTGGGAATAAGATTCTTTTTCAGGTTGACGATCTGTGACCAGCGGAGTTCCATAGGGATCAGTGCTGGGACTGCAGTTGTTTGCCATATAGGTTAATGACTTGGAAGAAGGAAGTGAATGTACTGCAAGCAAAGTTGCAGACGGTGCAAAAAATAGGTGGAAAGGCAAGTTGCAAGAGGGATACAAAAAATTTACAGATAGATATTGCTAGATTAAATAAGTGGGCAAAATGTTGACAAAAAACTGTGGGAAAATGTGAAGTTGTTCATTTTGTAAGGGAGAACTAAAGAACTGTATTATTAAATGTTAACAAACTGCAGAAAGCTGCAACACAAAAGAAGTGGTGAGGGCAGGCAACCTTACAACATTTAAGAAGCATCTGGATGGGTACTTCAAATGCCAGGTCACAGTAGTCTGTGGACCAAAAGCAGGCAAATGAGATGGGTGCAGTTTGGTATTAGTTGGCCCGCAGAGACATGGTTGGCCGGAGGGCCTATTTCAATGCCCTATGATTCTTTGACAAAGGAACTTGGGGTTACTTGTACAAAAAATGTAGAAAGCTAGCATATGGGTGCAGCAGGTAATCAGGAAGGCTAATGAAATGTTATTTAAAGTGGATGAAGTATAAGAATATGGAAATCTTATCACAAGTGGATAAAGGTGCTAATGAGATCACATCTGGAGTACTGAATGCAGTTTTGGTCCCCTTATTTAAGGAAAGATGTCATTTCGTTTCAGGCAGTCCAGAGAAGGTTCACGAGGATGATTCCTGGTATGGAAGGTTTATTTAATGAGTAAAGATTAAATAGGTTGAGAATTGATTCATTCGAGTATAGAAGAATGAAAGCTGTCTCGTTGAAGCGTATAAGATTCTTAAGAGGCTTGACAGTAAATGCTGAGAGGATGTTTCCCCTCATGGGAGAGTCTAAGGCCAGAGGGCACAGTTTCAGAATAAAGGGGTGCCAATTGAAGACTAAGATGAGGAGTTTTTTTCCTGAGGCTTGAGAGTCTTTGGAACTTCTTTCCACAGATACACAAGGGTTCTGTCCCTACAGCTCTACATCAGGCTGAGATAGATAAATTCTTGATCAGTAAGGGAATCGAGGGTTAAGGGGAAAGGGCAGGAATGTGGATGTAAAGAGTATTGGATTAGCCATCATCCTATTGAATGGTAGAGTAGGCTGAAGAGACTGAAGAGCCTCCTGTTCCTATTTCTCACGGTGCTGAATATTGTGCGATCATCAACAAATGTCCCTACATCTGACCTTATTTGGAAAGGAAAATCACTGGGGAATTAGCTGAAGATGGTTGAAACTAGGACACTACCCAGAGGAGTGCCTGAAATAGTTAATATTCTGGGGTGAGATGATTGATCTCCAGCAACCACGAACATTTTCCTTTGTGCCAGGTATGGCTTGAACTAGCAGAGAGTTTCTTCCCTGGTTTCCATAGACTTCAGTTTTACTGAGACTCTTACATACCAGACTTAGTCTTTTGGTGTTTTGATGTCAAGAGCAGGTAATTTCATGTGACCATTGTAATTCAATTCTTTTACCCATTTTTGGATCAAGGCTTTAATAAGTTCTGAAGCTAAGTGGTCCTGAGGAAACCAGAGCAGGCCAACGTGCAGGTTATTGGTGAGTAAGTGCTGCTTGATATCATTGCCGTAGAAACCTTCCATTACTTTGTTGTTGATTGAGAGTAGACTGTTAATTGTTTGATTGGATTTATCTTGTTTGTAGACATGTTATTGACATGGAGGATTGAAGCGAATGTACTGTTGCCAAATTTGGCAGATAACACAAAAATAGGTGGAAAGGCAAGTTTTGTGAAGATTACAAACAATTTATAGAGAGATATTGATAGGTTATGTAAGTTGTAAAAATTTGGCAAATGGAGTGAAATTGGTCATTTTAAAAGAGAGAGCAAATGAACAGAATATTATTTAAATGGAGAGAAAGCGTAGACAGCTGCAACGCAGAGACTTGGGGTTTTTGTACATGAAGCAGAGAAAGCTAGTGTGCAGATGCAGTAAGTAATGAGGAAGTTTAATGGAATGTTGGCCCTTATTTCAAATGGTTTGAAGTGGTGAAGAAACAAACTTTGTAGTGAATGAAACCTTTGAAGAGCAGGTGTGCATGCTGGAATAGATAGAGACAGAGGAAGCTGATGTGCTGAAAACTTTATCAAACATTAAGATTGACAAGTTGCCAGGCCCAGACCAAATTTGTCCTCTGCTGCTTTGGGAAACGAGAAATGCAATTGCTTCACCACTTGCGAAGATCTTTGCATCCTCGCTCTCCACTGGAGTCGTACCTGAGGACTGGAGAGAGGCAAATGTAATTCCTCTCTTCAAGAAAGGAAATAGGGAAATCCCCGGCAATTACAGACCAGTAAGTCTCACGTCTGTCATCTGCAAGGTGTTAGAAAGGATTCTGAGGGATAGGATTTATGTCCATCTGGAAGAGAATGGCTTGATTAAATGCAGTCAACACGGCTTTGTGAGGGGCAGGTCATGCCTCACAAACCTTATCGAGTTCTTTGAGGATGTGACTAGAAAAGTTGATGAGGATCGAGCTGTGGATGTGGTGTATATGGACGTTAGCAAGGCATTTGATAAGGTTCCCCAAGGTAGGCTCATTCAGAAGGTCAGGAGGAATGGGATACAGGGGAACATAGCTGTCTGGATACAGAATTGGCTGGCCAACAGAAGACAGCGAGTGGTAGTAGAAGGAAAATATTCTGTCTGGAAGCCTGTGGTGGGTGGTGTTCCACAGGGCTCTGTCCTTGGGCCTCTACTGTTTGTAATTTTTATTAATGACTTAGATGAGGGGATTGAAGGATGGGTCAGCAAGTTTGCAGACGACACGAAGGTTAGAGGTGTCATTGACAGTATAGAGGGCTGTTGTAGGCTGCAGCGGGACATTGACAGGATGCAGAGATGGGCTGAGAGGTGGCAGATGGAGTTCAACCTGGATAAATGCGAGGTGATGCATTTTGGAGGGTCGAATTTGAAAGCTGAGTACAGGATTAAGGATAGGATTCTTGGCAGTGTGGAGGAACAGAGGGATCTTGGTGTGCAGGTACATAGATCCCTTAAAATGGCCATCCAAGTGGACAGGGTTGTTAAGAAAGCATATGGTGTTTTGGCTTTCATTAACAAGGGGATTGAGTTTAAGAGTCGTGAGATCTTGTTGCAGCTCTATAAAACTTTGGTTAGACTGCACTTGGAATACTATGTCCAGTTCTGCTCGCCTATTATAGGAAAGATGTGGATGCTTTGGAGAGGGTTCAGAGGAGGTTTACCAGGATGCTGCCTGGACTGGAGGGCTTATCTTATGAAGAGAGGTTGACTGAGCTCGGACTTTTTTTATTGGAGAAATGGAGGAGGAGAGGGGACCTAATTGAGGTATACAAGATAATGAGAGGCATAGATAGAGTCAATAGCCAGAGACTAGTTCCCAGGACAGAAATGACTAACACGAGGGGTCATAGTTTTAAGCTGGTTGAAGGAACGTATAGAGGGGGATGTCAGAGGCGGGTTCTTTACACAGAGAGTTGTGAGAGCATGGAATGCGTTACCAGCAGCAGTTGTGGAAACAAGGTCATTGGGGACATTTAAGAGACTACTGGACATGCTTATGGTCACAGAAATTTGAGGGTGCATACATGAGGATCAGTGGTCGGCACAACATCGTGGGCTGAAGGGCCTGTTCTGTGCTGTGCTGTTCTATGTTCTGTCTTCTACTGCAGTTGTACAAAGTGCTGGTGAGACCACATCTAGAGTATTGTGAGCAGTTTTGGTCCCTTATTTAAGGAAAGATATAATTTCATTGGAGGCAGCTCAGAGAAGGTTAACTAGGATGATAACTGGTGTGCAGGAAGTGTCCTGTGAGCAAAAGCTAAACAGGTTGGGACTATACTCACTGGAGTATAGAAGAATGAGAGGTGATCTCTTTGAAACATAGAGTTCTTAAGGGGCTTGACAGAGTAAATGCTGAGAGGATGTTTCCCCTCATGGGGGAGTCTAGGACCAAAGGGCACAGTCTCAGAATAAAGGGGTGCCAATGAAGACTGAGATGAAGAGGAATTTCTTCTCTGCTTTTAGCCTTTGGAACTCCTTTTCACAGAGAGCTGTAGGGCAGAGATCTTGTGCATATTTAAAGCTGAGATAGACTTTTGATCATAGGGGAATTATAAGTTGTGGGGAAAGGGCAGTAAAGTGGATTTGAGGAGTGTCAGATCAGCCATGATCCTATTGAATGGTGGAGCAGCCTCAAGGGATTGAACAACCTAACTTGTTCCTGTTGCTTATCATCTTAGGGCATGCCTAAGCAATATTCCATGTTATTGGGCAGATGTTATTGTTATTGTTGTAGTTGAACAGCTCGGTTAGAGGCATAGTTAGTCCTGGAGTACATGTTTTCAGCACTACGGTCATGATGTTGTTAGAATCCTAGCCTTTGCAGAGTCCAGTCCTCTCAGCTCTTTCTTCTAACTGTAACTATACTGTGGCTTTAAGAGATGTATTTTGTCCAGGATTTTTTTATGAAGAGAGTTGCGACAGAGGTTGTGAGCAGTCTGTTCCAAGTTAATAAAGTAAACAGCATGTGAGGCATTTTTAAAAAAATGTTGGAACAACAGGAGCAGCATGAAGGGGTGGGGTCATGCTCCCATGGAACCAAAATTTTAGAGCATAAGAATGAGGAGCAGGCATAGGCCACCTGGCCCTTCGAGCCTGCTCCAGCATTCAATAAGATCATGGCTCGTCTTTTCGTGGACTTAGCTCCATTTACCCCCCCTCTCACCATAACTCTTAATTCCTTTACTGTTAAAAAAAAATCTATCTTAGCTGTAAAAATGTTTACTGAAGTAGTGTCAATTACTCCACTCGGCAGGGAATTCCATAGATTTACAACCCTTTGGGTGAAGAAGTTCCTTCTCGATTCAGTCCTAAATCTGCTCCCCCTAATTTTGAGGTTCCTAGTTTCACCTGCCATTGGAAACATCCTCTCTATTTCTATCTTATTTATGCTCTTAATAATTTTATATGTTTCTATAAAATCCCCCCCCCCACCACAATCTTCTAAATTCCAATAAATATAAGCCCAGCCTACTCAGTCTCTCCTCATAAACCAACCCCCTCAACTCGGGAATCAACCCAGTGAACCTCTTCTGCACTCCCTGTAATGGCAGTATATCCATTCTCAAGTAAGGAGACCAAACCTGCACACAGTACTCCAGGTATGGCATTGCCACTACCCTGTACAGCTGTATCATAACCCCCATGCTTTTAAACTCCATTCCTTTAGCAATGAAGGACAAAATTCTATTTGTCTTTTCTAATTACTTGTTAGACCTGCAGACCAACATTCTGTGATTTATGCACAAGGACACCCAGGTCCCTCTGCATAGCAGTACTCTGCAATTTTTACCATTCAAGTAATTGTCCTTTTTACTGCAACTCCAACCGAAACGGATGACTTCACATTTATTAACATTGTATTCCTTTGCCCACTCACATAAAGCACCTATGTTCCTCTGCAAGGTTTCACAGCCCTCTGCACGCTTTGCTCTCCATCTTAGTGTCATCTACAAACTTTGACATACTACACATGGTCCCCAACTCCAAGTCATCTATATAAATTGTGAATAATTTTGGTCCCAACACTGATCCCTCAGACACACCAGTAGTTACTGATTGCCAACCAGAATACCACTCATTTATCCCCACTCTTTGCTTCCTGTTAGTCAACCAATCCTTTATCCATGCTAATACTTTACCTGTAATGTCATGCATTTTTATCTTATGAAGCAGCCTCTTGTGTGGCACCTTGTCAAAGGCCTTTTGGAAATCTAGGTACACCACATTCATTGGGTCCCTGTTGTCGACCCTGCTCCTAATGTCTTCATAGAATTCCAAAAGATTAGCTATGCGTGACCTGCCCTTCTTGAACCCAAGCTGCGTCTGCCTAACAGGACAATTTCTATCTAGAATGCCTTGCTATTTATTCCTTGATAATAGACTCAAGCATTTTCCCACTACAGAAGTTAAGCTAACTGGTCTATAATTCCCCATTTTTATCTACTGCCCTGTTTAAACAGTGACGTCACATTGGCTGTTTTCCAATCTGTTGGAACTGCCAGCAAATTTTGGAAAATTACCACAAGTGCACTTGCTATTTCTCCTGTCATCTCTTTGGGATGCATTCGATTAGGGCCAAGAGACCTTTCCATTAGCTTGCCCAACAGTACCTCTTGGTAATAATAATTGGTTCCTGGTCTTCACCTACCTTCGTCTCTTTGTCAATTACTGGCATGTTATTCGTGTCCTTCAATATGAAGACCAACACAATATACCTGTTCAATGTCTTGGCCATTTCATCATATCCCACAACTAAATGCCCCTTCTCATCCTGTAGAGGACCAATATTTACTTTAGCCACTCTTTTTTGTTTTATATATTTATAGAAACTTTTGCCATCTGTCTTTGTATTCTGTGCTGTTTTTTCTCATGTTCTAAATAACTTTTCTTTAAAACTCTTTTTGTGGCTAAAAGAGCTATGAAGTTTCTAATTTCCTGCTGATCTTGGCAACTTTGTATGTCTTCCCTTTTAATTTGATAGCCTCTCTTATTTCCTTAGACACCCATGGCAGTTTAACTTCCAGTAACTTGTAGTTTGGAAGCTGTTATACATCCCTTCCTGTTATAGCAAAATGCATGAGTTCTTTCTGTTTCTCAGAGTCTCTTGATGTCTTTCCTCCTGGATTGGAGAATTGCATGTGAGACAATATTGGAACAGTTGCTGTTTAGTAGTGAAATAATCTATTATTCTGTTACATTTTCCAATAGAATTAAGTTATTCCAATTCTTCTTTCTTTTGTTTGTAGTTTAACTGCAGTGTTAAGAATAAAGTGTGATTTGCTTCAAGCCTAGTAGTTTGACCAATTGAATTGTATCCAGTACACAACACCCTACAGTTGCCTTTAAAAATAAGAAAACGTTGGATTCTAGGCTATCTTTTTATTATATTTTGAGGGGATTTGGTTTGGTTCATAACACTACAACATGGCATCTATGATGCTGAGGATGCTGACTTTAATTATCCATTTGGCACTTCTGGCTATTCCAGTAGCTTCAGCTACTAGCACCATGAATAGACTCATTCACAACTTAACCACCAAACTCTGTGCCCTAACTGCTGACTTTATCTTCCATCTCCCATCTGGCAACTATTGACTCAATGTTTGCATCACGTTTGACTTAGAGATGAGTTTCTGGCCACTTATTCGCCATGATACCAAGATGGCATGTTTCTATCTCCATATTAATGCTTGAGCCTGCCCTTCGTTTAGCTCATCTGTTAGGAAACCATCAACTATCCTTTTGAAATCTCTAGACTTGACTACTCCAATATACTCTTGGCCAGCCTACCACATTGTACCTTGCATAAATTTGAGGACATCCAAAACTCTGATGCCCATGTCCTTATTTATATTAATTCCCTTCACCTTTACCTTGTGCCTGTTGACCTACACCATCTCATAGTTAAGCCATGTCTGAACTTCAAAGTTCTAATCTTTGTTTTTGATTTCATCCATGATCTTTCCCCTCCCTAGTTCATAATCTCCTTTTGGTCTTGCTACTCTGTGTGATGTCTGTGCACCTTTAATTCTGGCCTATTGGTGATCTTACTTTTAATTGCTTCACCAATGGTAACTGTGCTGTCAACTGTTTTTACCCTAAACTGGAATACCCCCTCTAAGCCACTCTACCATTCTTCCTTCAAGATGCTTAAAATCTCTTTGGTCAAGCTTTTGGTTATCTAGCCTAATATAGCTGTTAAATGGTCTTGTGCCAAACGTTTGCTGTATAATGCTCCAGTGAAGAGCATTGACACTATTATCTTGAGGACACAGTAAAACTTCCAAGGATAAAAATGTTGTTTGTTGTAGATGACATGCTGATTTATTCAGTGAAATGAATAGAAATGTTGCAGAATTAAGCGTAAAGCTGTGGGAAATTGTAGTGCGGATAAGGGTGCAAGAAAAGCATCCTACTTTAAAAGGTAAGGTACTTAGTTCAGTTTGCTTACCAAACATTGTGATTCTGAATTCCACTTTTATTTAAATTCATCAGATGAGCAGAAAGGTGTCAATCAGTAGCTCACAAAAATTATTCCACATTCACCTTTCAAAGTATCTTTTTTTCTCTTATCCTTGGAACTGGCCAAATGTGTGCAGAGCAGGCTCTGGACAGTGCATGCCTGAAGTGCCAATCAGAGCCCTACTTACACCAGAGAATCTAGATTTCAAAGACACTTAGTGTCAAGCATAAGTGTCTTCTGAGGATGCAAATGTTGGCAGAACTTGTTGAAGCTTGTGAGACTTTAATCTTTTGGATATTGATTTGTTGTCATATAGGTGTTCTCACCCAGTCATTCAACATTAGCACTAATTCCATGTAGTATTTCTGTTGAACTCAGTCTTTGTGTCTGCATCAGTTTTTGGTAGTTTAATATCTCTGGAGCAGGCAGTAGTTATGAGTGAACAGCTCCGGTTATCCATGTGCCCTTTCAGTTATCATATTCTTTTGGAGGAGACAAATTGGTATATACCCTGTTGTCTCTGCATTGTCCTGTATAACAGTCACTGGGTAATGACATAATGGTTCAGATTGTTGATATGCTTTTTCCACAAAAGGAAATATTGGACTAAATCTTCTGCATTTTGGCTAAGTGCAAGTTGCATTGAGTTTTTTGGGAGCTTCTTGTCATAATCTCACCAAACATGCCTCATTAACTATGTAACATATCACTGTAGCATCTCTCACACCTGATTATATCCCTGTCTTACCACGTTCCATTCCAGGAACAACTCGCTACTCATCAAATATCCACTGAAAGACCTGTATCTAAGGCATCCATGCTATTTTTGAAAAGCTGCTGGATCACAGCAATATCTTTCAGGACACAGCTAGCTTGGTCAGTAAGAGTCTGACGCATAGTGATTGACACATTCTGTGTATATTCTTGACCTTCCCACCCTCAGTGTTTCCTCCAAGTGATATTCAGCATGGAAGAGTACTGATCAGCTGAGTGGAGTGATATCTGTTGGTCAGCAGGAGACGTCCTTGCCTATGTTTGACCTGTTGTAATGACAGTTCGTAGATCTGGAATTAATGTTCTGGGCTTTCAGGGTAACTTGTTTTTGACTGTGTACCACATTGCTGTCACCTCTGCTGGGTCTGTCCTTTTGGTGGATATACCCAGCAATGGTGTCTGGGATATTGTGTGTAAGGTATGATTCTATACATAATCCTATTTGAATTATACCTCTGTTAAACGCTTGGTAGTAACAGTATACATTCATTCATTTCTGACCTGAATCTCTAGACTCTAGGTTCTTCATGAGTAGGGACATCTTTTATGAAATCGAATGAACCTTTCCTTACGTTATATCTCTATGTTGCCACAACTCAGAGTTATCCACTTCTGTGCTTTGGTTTGAAGTTTCCATGGAGTCAGCAAGTTTGGGCGGAGGGTGTAGAGGTTTTGTGGAGGTGGATCAGGCATACTGTGTTGTTGTTCTGGTGATCAAGAACAATCCAGTTAGTGTTCCCTAACATGAGTGAGCTGTTACTCTTCCGAGTTGTTTTCTTTCTCAGGCTCAGCTGGGATTTCTCCATTGTCTGACAGCCTGCCAATCAAGCCTCATGAGGTACTGACCGTTGCCTGTTGAACTACGATGACAATTCCACCATCCTGTGTTTTCATAGGGAGCTGCACTCATTTTTTTGAATACCGTGTTTTCACTTGGAGCTGATGTACTTGGTCACCACCTTTATTCACTTTGACATGGTGTGCTTGACCAGCTTTTCTGGCAGCAGTAAGTACATGGTTCTCCTGGGAGCTGATGGTATTCCTCTTGTTGTGATGAACCAGGTAGGAAGCCTGCTTCATAATATCTTTGATGAATGAGTTTCTGATGCTGATGGCCTTTGAGGAGATGCTTCATCACTTTGTAGATTAGATGGAGTAACTTTCTTTGCTGGACTTTGTCCTGGCTGACTTTGATAATGCAGCTCCAGAAAATTGAGGGCAGCAGCATGTAGCAATTTCAAGGAAATTCCTGCACATGCTTAGGAATGTCGCAGGATCATTTTTGACTCACTGGTCATACTTCACTGTCATAGGATTCTTAAAGCTCAGAAAGAAATTCTCATTGTCACAGTGGAATTTGAACTAATTTTTCTAGGACTTTTAGTCCAGACCTCTGGTTTACTAATCTAACAACATTTCAATTTGATTACTGACAGTCAGTAAAGGCTTTCATCCTCTCTAGTCTGAGCTGGGTGAGAAAGCAAACTTTAGAACTTTAATAATAACTGTTCAGGGATTGAAAGAATTAGCAGTAACTCTTACTGAAGATAGCCTGTGGTAATTTACAGAGAATGGCAAGCTTCTGAAGATGATAAGTCTCCATGTTAACTCATTACACCACCCAAACATTTTTCATATGTTTTCAAAATTTAGATGTTACAAATTTCATGAGAGCTAATGTTCATTAATTAGTCCATGGTTTTTTATAATTATAATTATCAATTAAACACATTCTTGAGCTGTCAGAGCAGTTCCTCTGGACCCATGCACAAAGAACACATTTATATTCTACATTCAGAATGGCAGTGATTGTACTTGAAAGAAAATGCTTCATTCACTGTAAAGCACTTTAGGATGTCCTGAGGTTGTAAAAGGCACAACATAAAAGCAACTTTTCCTTTTCTTCTAATGGTGTTCTATTTTTAATGTGCTAATGCAGTGAAGGGTTTAGTGTGGTCTGTCATTGTCCATCTCTTGAACTCCAGTAGAGCGATTTCACAACAAAGTAGGCTTTCTAATGCTTTAGAAGGAGAAACTATACAGTGAAGTGGGAACAGACTGGTGTTCAATGATTACAGAATCCATTGAATTCATGTCTCTATGCTGAGAAGTAGCATGATTGGTCGAGACAGGAATTGTGAATTTGTGAATCAGGTCTTGTGAATTTGAAGTCTATTTCCTGGTCAAGCTGAAGGTCTCTTCATTATCCAATCCTGTATAGATACACTGCAGTGAAAAGGTACTTTGAGTCATTCCATTAAGGTACTTCAGAACCTGATTCTTTCTCCTCTCTTGCAACTCTCCAGTGAAAGTTCTTCATGTGTGGACGTACACGGTGAATAATGACAGGTTGTTCAACTGTGAAGGACAACCAAATTCGTTCTGATCATATCTTCTCTCAAAGCCTATACAGTTATGTTTTTCAGTAGTAGCCATTAGCTGGTAATCAGAAGTGACTGTAGATTGTTTCCTTACTGGTTTAGGCTATAGAGAACAACTAGAGGAACCTAAGAATTGAAATCCAATATTGCATAGCTCAGAACATTGAAGTGTACACTTCCCCAATAAGCCATAAGGAGACATTTCTCCTTTAGATGTCACAAATAACATAAGAGGGGTTGGAGAATATTCAGCACAAGTTTGCACACCCTGGTCTTTCTATTGTTCTGTTAAGAATATTTTAAAGTAAGTATATTTTCTAATACTTATAGTTCAATGTCACAGTCAGTATCTGTCCCTTTCCACTGCATTATCTGCATAATTAATTTCCATTTCTATGCCACCCCCCCACCTGATAAGTTTCTTTGCACAAAACCAGCATTGAATGTACTTATTTATCATGTAAAATGTGTATGTAATATAATTACCTAAGTATATTACTTAAGTATATATAATTTATCATTTTATTTACTGCTAGTATTTACCCCAACATTGGAAGTTTGGTATCATTCATTCACAGGATACGACTGTCACAGGCCAGGTCAGCATTATCATTCAGTCCCAATTGCCCAAAAGGCAGTAAAGCCAATTGCAGTGGATCCAAAATCACATGTAGCCCAGACCAGTAAGGATGACATGTTCATTCCCTAAAATGCATTTGTGAACCAACAATTAGCAACAATTTTATGGTCATCTTTAGACCCTTAATTCCAAATTCTGAGATTTATTTGAATTGAATTCTAATTTCGCCATCTACTATGTTGGGATCCAAACCTATGTCCCGGAAACATCACTTGGATCTCTACATTAATGGTTTAGATAATACCAGTAGACCAGAATGTTTTTGTTAGCTGTTCCTGTGTAAATCTTAACCACTAGTGAAATCTGGTTGCGATTCTGTTTTCTGACACACAGCTGGGACCAGAAGAATCATAGCAGGAATGGCTTGATTATTTTAAACAAGACAGACTGAGGCAGCAGTATTGAACAGATGGCAGCAACACTACACTGATCTATAACCATGACATTAATGGCGATAGTTGGAAAGTTACTGTGTACTAAGCTTGTCCTATAAAATAATTTTTATATTTTATCCATGAATTCGTATATTTTATGCATCAAGATTGGCTGAAATTCAGTAAATATCTTGTGTATTCATTTCACTTATTGTGTTTCTGAGGACTTGGCTGACTTATGGTTAAGATAATGGCATTTTTCCAATAAGGATCGAGTTATTCACAGTATTTCTATCGATGTTGGACTTTGAATGTGAGCCTTGAGTGTATTCGTTACTGTAAGTAACAAAGTGAGTTACATTCAGATTAAAATAGGAATGAATGAGAATCACTTGAACTAATTAATCACAATCTGCCTGTCATGATAAGGCCTGAAGGGCTTTTTAGGTGCAAGAATAGTCTGCAAAATAGCCTGCAAAGTTTCATCCAAAAGATGACCCCTTGTGCTTCCTGTTGCCTGGCACTTCAACATACTACTATGTTCCCTGGCCAACATCTTTGCCTTGGGCTTGCTGCAGTGTTTTTGTGGGGCTCCCTGTAATCTGAGAGAACAGCATCTCATTTTCCAATTAGGGACCCTGCAACCTTCAGGACTCAACATCAAGTTTGAATGATTTTTAGGGCCTGAACACCTTTGCTTATCTTTTATCCACCCCACACCCCAGGCCTTGTCATCACATGGTCTGTTGTCATCATAGCCAACCCATTTTTTATCCACTAATGGTCCCCATTAGCAGTTTTCTCTCTCTCTCAACTCAACTGCTGTTTGCTCTCTCTGGGCTCCATCTCTGCCTAACACTTATTCCTTCCCCTGCCCCCCATCTTAAGCACCTTTAACCTTTTCCTAGCTATGTTTAGTTCTGAAGAAGGGTCACTAGACCCAGAATTTGACTTCACTTTCTTTCCACAGATGCTGCCAGACCTGCTGAGTTTCTTCAATTATTCTGTTTATGTTTAAGAGAGGTCTTGAGTTTTGCTGGCAAAGTTAGGGTCAGTTGCTGCTGGGTATGGAAAAGAAATTAAAAATGAAAGGCAGGATTGGATTATTTTACTGCTGTAATTGTAGGCAGTGTGGGAAGAAACCATTGCTTTTCGCATGTGCATGTTTGTGTTGGCTGCAAAACAGATTGGCTTGAAAAGGAGCCATTCATTTAACAAAGAAAGAATCATTTGTTTTTGAGAGCAATGGCCTGTCTCTCATTTATCAGCTGACTGATAGTATGGTTCCTGTAAAGTGATGATTCAGATGGAATTGAAGATATTTCCTGATAATTTTTCCCTCTGGAGTAGAGATCCTGTGCAGAAATGCTGATTACAATAATACGTTCTTTCCCCATTCTTTATCAAGTCCCTGAACTTGTTCATTTTCGGGCTTATAGTTTCCCTCCACCATTGCTACGTGTTTCTGTTTTGATTAAGTTGATTAATTTTCTTTTTAAAACACTTAAAAATTGAAATAACAAGCTTTTTAAGGATGAAATCCTTGCATTTTTTTAATGGATACCAGCAAAATTTTTTTTTACATGTTAACAACTGTAACATGTAACTGTTAACAACAGCAGTTCCATGTCAGTTATCCCTCGCATTTTTCTCTTCATCCTGTTGGTCCACACTGCAATTCAGCAAAGATTTAGGTTGAATCTCTTTCACTCCACTTGTTGATCATGGACTGACATTGCTGAGCCAGCCTAGAGACCTGCTAGTAGCATAGGATTTAGGAGTAGGAGCAATCCATTTAATCATTCGAACTTGCTTACCATTCAATGAAATCATGCCTGATCGAGTTCTTGTCTCAAGTGCTGTCTTGTGATTGTACCCCACAACTCTTGACTCTTTTGTCCATCAAAAATCTGTCTAACTCTGCATTGAATAAATTCCAAAATCTCACAACACCAGGTTATAGTCTAAAGGTTGGACTATAACCTGGCATTGTGTGATTTTTAACTTTGTCCACCCCAGTCCAACACTGGCACCTCCACATCTTGGATAAATTCAATAGCCTAGCTTCCACTGCTTTCTGAGCAAGAGAATTCCACATACTAACAACCTTCTGTGGGGTAAAACATTCTCCTCATCTCTGCATTATAAAAGGTGAGCTCTTACTGTTAAACTTACTTCTCAACTCACCCACAACAGGAGACAACCTTCCATTATTCACCCTGTTCAGTGCCCTCAAGATCTACAGCTTTCTCTTTCCCATTACTGATGCGAGTGCCCAAGGAATAAATACCCATCCATCTTTGTGGTCATGTAATCATGTCTAATATCTCATTTATCCTATGTCAATTTGTTCATAGTCCAGATAATTATCCACAGATTGATACCTTTGAGGTCTTGATTCTAAATTAATCCCGAGGTACACATAACCCTCAAATATAATCCTCAAATATATTATATATGTTATTGATACCTAGATGGCCCACAACAGCTGGATCCTCCGCCTCCCACTACTAATTGCTGTGCAGCACAAAGTTGATGTCTCAAACCCCACATTGGGTTGGCAACACAATCTCCAGAATCATACTGTCAGCTGCAGAGAACAATGTTTAACCGTCTTATTATACTGACACCACCATCCCTTTCCCCTCACTTGAATGTATTATGGTTCTGTAATTAATTTATTCAACCAGCTTGCAGATTCCACACTTATCAAGAAACGTGAACTTGGACAATTACAAAGGCGGAGACTTCTATTTTCACAGTCTCCATACCTTCCTCACACACAGTCACACCCTTTTATTCTTGGCCATGAACCAGGGAGGTGACTGCCTTCTAGAACAAAGTGTCCAGATCACGGAATCTCAGAAGTGTTACTGTGTAGAAAGAGACCACAGTTCACTGTGCCTGCACCGGATCTTCAAATGAACGTCAATACTCAGAGCCAATCTTCAGCTTTTTCTCACACCTTATGTATTATTTGTATCCAAGTAATCATCTAGTATCCTCTTACCTGCCTCAGTTGAACCTACTTTGACCACACTTCCAGGCATTACATCCATACCCTAATGACTCACTGCATTGAGAAAGACTTTCTCACCTTATGTTTGCTTCATTTGCAAATCACTTTAATTCCTTGCCATCTGCTTCTTGTTCCTTTTACAAGTGGGAACAGTTCTTCCTTAAATGCAAGCGAACAATTTGGTCCCTCTGCTTCCACTCCCTTTTGAATTGTACCCACAAATTTATACTGCCTTCCAATGTTCTTCCATCACCTCACACCTCGCTGCATTGAACCCTACTTGCCACTTATCTACCCACTCCAACAACTGATCCATGTGCCTTTGGAGTTCTACACTGGCTTCTTTATGGTTTACAGTTTTTTCAAATTTTGTGTCTCTTGCACCAATACCAACCCCAGGGGAACTCTACTACAAAACCTCCTCCAGCTTGAAAAAAGCCATTGATCACTACTCCATTGATCCACTGAAACTGCTGTTTCCTGTCACTCAGCCAATTTTGTATCTACCTTTCCTTTGTCCCTTTTATACAATGACTTATAACTTTCTTCACGAGTCTGCTGTGTGGCACTATATCAAATGCCTTCTGGAAGTCCATGTATAGCACATCAATGGAGTTTGCCCTCATTAAGTCTTTCTGTTACCTTCTCCAAAAACTCCAGCGAGTTAGTTAAACACAATTTTCTTTTGGAAATCCTTGCTGACTGTTCTGAATCAATCCACCTTTTTAGTGTGACTACTAATTCTATCCTGAGTAATTGTTTCAAGAAGCTTCTTCATCACTGAAGTTAAACTTACTGACCTGTAGTTGCTGGGTTGATCTTCGCAAATTTTCTTGAACATGGCTGCAGTGTTTGTAAATTTCCAGTTCGCTGCTACCTCCCCGAGTCTAGGAAAGATTGAAAGATTATGACCAGTGCCGCTGCAGTGTCCACTCTCAATCTTTAAAGAAATCCTTGAATACATCTCATCTGTCCCTTGTACCTTGTTAACTTTAAGTATCAACAGTCTATCCAGTATTTCTTCTTTATAAGTCTTGAACACTTATGGTGACAGAGTTTCCTCTCCAATGTTTACATTTCCATCCTATACTGTAGCACTCATAACTGAACACAATACTCCAGCTGAGGTCACCATGGCCTGGTTAGCATCTCCTTTGGTAGAGATAGAAGCAATGTATTCACTTAACAGCTATACCAGTGTACCTCCTAGATGCATCACATCGTGGTAGCACAATTTCCAGCTCATCAGCTCTGAGTCAAGGTTCCTCAAGCTGCAGGAATTTCATGAAGATGTGGTTGCTGTGGATCACAGTGGCATGCTGCAAAACATCATTGGCCAGACCATCTTTATTTTGTTTAACTAAATAACTAGTAATTAAGCTTGGAAATAGTATTCACTGATTGCCTGTAGTTATATTGAGTGGACTGTATTTTTTCGATGCCAGTTTAAAATACTGATCCTCCAAAAGGAAGAATAAAATCTGAAAACTCACTAACTACTCAATTAATGCTTCTGTGCCTTTAGCTTTCGTATCCTCCTGCAGGGCTGTGACTCCCCCTTTCAGTTCACTTCTTTAATGTAAAAGTTTGGAACAACATTGATGCCCGCAGTATCCCAAATTCCTCCCGTCACCAAATTCCCAATTCACTCCTTATCCAACTGGACTCAGTGATAAGCTTCTCTTCACGTTTGTACCTAATTGGAAATGCTTGGTCCTGATATTGTTTTCTTGTTGATACCTTGTGTATTATGATCTTTGAACAACTGTTGGAACAGTTGGTGATTTTAACAGAAGTAGGCTACCACCAGTGCCTTTATGCTAAGTGGCAGGACTTCTTGCATTAATGCCTAAGTCACAGCCTGCTTTTCAGCCGTTGTATATCCCCGCTCCAAGGTGCCAACTTCTGCATCTGATTTTATGGTGGTTTTGCTGAACCCAAGATGAACTTATTTGTGCAGAGCTAAAGGGGAGATGCTGATTAAAATTCCTTGCTAGAACTCAGCTTGAAAGTAGTTGGGAATTGCAACAGCATTTCAGTGAGAAGAGCATACAAAAGCTGTTTTTGGAATGACTTTACCACTTGATACTTGCTGCTAGTATTGGTCGCTGAAACTTTTATAAGAATGCATTGAAAGAAAAAAGCAAATTTTGCAGAGGTTTGTAAAGAGCATATAGAGTTTAGAGCCAAGAAGGTGCCAGATTTGAGCCCTAGACCATGTTGAACTAGTTGATCTCATCTACCACAGTGAAAAGAGTCTTACAACTGTCCTCATTGCCCTGAATTGAAAAGGGCTAAATAAGCCAGTGTTTCTGTTTCTGGTCTCTTTTCAGCAACTTTTGCAAAAAAATATTTATGTGAGCAGATTGCGCGAAAGCGGGAGATGGGCTCAGCCATGATATTTTATACAATAGAGTAGCTTGCCAACGCTCACTGTCAGGGTGTACACATGAATAGAAACCACTTGGCAAGATAGAAGAAAGTGCCTGTCACCCATGGAAACCCAGAGTTGATGCCTAGCTGGGTAGAAGGAGTGGAGGTGGGGGGGGGGGGGGGGGGGGGGTGGCGCTGGGGAAAATAGTAGTGATAGTAGGCAGGGGAAAAAAAAACTTAAAATTACAGAGACAAAAGTCAATTAAACAGCAGCTGCTGTGTGAGGGCATTTAACTGCTGAGCAAGCTGCAAGATGGTGTGCTCTTCACCTCCTGTGAATGGAGAATTCAAAGGCTTTGTTTTTGTACAATTGAATTGGACTTTCCAATTGCTTTTTAGATATCTAAGTGCTGGAAATGATGTTGTACCTGTATAAAAGGGGATTACCTACAGCAGTGCAGACCCCTTTCTTTTCTTCTTGAGTATCCTCCCAGCATACACTTAAAAACTGCAGCCTTATCCGAGAATCTGATTTGAATGCCTGCTGGTCAAATGGTTGTGCCTGCTGTGTAGGTTCCAGCTGCTGATCAGAGAGGATGCAAATTGAAGTTAAATGTTCCCTAACTATTGTGCGCTTGTTTAAAAAAAATAGGAAAATTACATTGCTGATTCCATTGCACCTGTCTGACATTTTCCATTTGCAATGTTGCTCATTCAAAGAGGCAGGATGGCAATTTAATTGTTACTAAGAAGCTGGGATATATATCCTGTTTTACAGTCTTATCCCTGGCCAGTTGCATTTCCCCAGGCCTTGAGAAACTTGATAACTCAACGGAAGCAAAGACAGCTTCAAGGAAATAGCAGAGCTCCCCTCCCAGTGAACAAAGCCACCCTACTTTGCCCATGCCCCCAGCAGTAGAAGTAGGTTCCTTATTCTTGTTGAAGAATGCTCCCCATCCGACTGGAAACTAAACTAGCTGCTGAGCCTAAATATTGGATAGGGGCCCTAAAAACATCAAGGCCTTAAACTCCAGAGCATGTGGAGCGAACACTCAATGCCCTCTTTTACCAGCCCCACTATTGTCTTCCCATTCCCGCTTCAGTCAAAGCAAAATGACACAGTATAGTTTTACCTCCTTCATCTTTATTCTGGGCCTTGGAGGGGGAGAGAACGATCACCCATGTGCACAGAGACCTGAGTTCTCGTTCTTCTCTCAAACAGCAGATTCTTAATGAATTATATAGTCACATATAGGGAACAGCCTCTAAATAAGGCAACATCTATACTGATTGGCTTGACTGTTACAATCAGCGAGCATCAACGGTAATGGTTAAGCCATCTGGAATTATACAGTGGATGTTTTTAACCTTGTTAACTGGCTTCACATAATGAATGCTTTTCACCTTGTTAACTGACTTTACATAAGGAATGCTTTTTCACCTTGTCTCCAGCACCTCATTGTTTACTTCAAGTTCTTATCTGATCCAGGTCATGCTGGCTAAGCCTTTGTCCCACACAGCCAAAATCATAACTCTTTCACTACCTGCTCATACCTTATACACTTTCTCACCACTCCCTTTCATATCAGGTCATAAGGTTGCTGATACTATGCAATCAGAAAGTAAGAAAAAATGATTTATAAAGGTAAAAGACAGCAGAGTCATTTTTTTTTTGTTGCCCTTGTGCTTGACTATTCCAATGCATTCCTGGAGTGGTTAGCACTGCTGCCTCACAGCACCAGAGATCTGGGTTCGAATCCAGCCTTTGGGGACTGTCTGTGTTGGGTTTGCATGGTTTTTCCATGTCACGTTGGTTTCTTTAGGGTGCTCCAGTTTCCTCCCCCAGTCCAGGTTAGGTGGATTGGCCATTGCAAATGTGGGGTTTCAGGGATAAGGTAGGGGCTTGGGCCTGGGTGAGATGCTCTTCAGCAGGTTGGTGTGGACTCGATGGGCCGAATTGCTTGCTTCCACATTGTAGAGATTCTGTGATTCTGAAAAGAGCCCAGCCTTTATGGTCAATGTTACGCTGGCCAGCATATTAAAACAAAACACAACCACATCATCCTTTAACCATTTTTCATTCCATTCCAGCATATTGTTCACAGTCCCATGTGCTCTAAATTTGTCCATTAACCTCATACCAAAATCTTTATGAAAATTGAATTACATAACATCCACCAGTTTCTGTTTATTTATTCTGCTTGTTACAACCTAAAAAAAGGTTTGTTAAACATGATTTTCCTTTCATATATCCATATTGACTATATACAATCTTCTGATATTTTTTAAATGCCCTTTATTATCGATGCTAGCATTTTCCCTCATAACTGATAGTTAACAGTTTTGTTGTTCTCTGTTTTCTCTGTCCTTTCTTTAAATTGTGTGGATTTTCCTTTTCCACTTCCCATAACTGAATGCGTCTTATAGAGTCACAGAGTCATTCGGCACGGAAATGGACCCTTTGGTCCAATTAGCTCATGCTGACCATAATCTCAAACTAAACTAGTGCCACCTGCCTGCATTTGGCCCATATCCGTCCAAACGCTTTCTTATTCATGAACTTCTCCAAATGTCTTTTAAATGTTGAAACTGTACCTGCACCCACCATTTCCTGTGGAAGTTCATTCCTCGGAGAAACTACTCTCTGCGTAAAGAAGTTGGCCCTCGCTTCCTTTTCAAATCTTTCTCCTCTCAACTTAAACATCCTAGTCATGAAATACCCCACCCATAGGGAGAAGACACCTGCCATTCACTTTGTTTAAACACCAAAAAATTTACAAAACGTCTGTAAGGAAATGCCTCAACCACCTATGCTCCGGTGAAAAAAGTCGCAGCCCATCTAGCATTTCCTTGTAACTGAAGCCTTCCATTGCTGGCAACATCCTAATAAATAATTTCTGAACCTTCTCCTTCAGCTTGATAATATCCTTCCAATAACAGGGTGTCCAGAACTGGACACAGTACTCCAGAAGAGGAGTGAGTTAAAATTAAAATTAAAATAATTTAATATCAGGCTCTGTGGCGCAGTAACTGTTGTGATTGAACAGTTAAGTGTGTATAGTTTGCTTCCTTAAGTGTTTCACCTATGCACAGAATAGCTGATTATCATGAGAAATCACAAGGAAGGTTTTTATTAAGGATACCTTTGGTATTTTCTAACTGTCACAAAGACATTATAGTTATCTGTCCCTAGCACATGAGGTATTTATACTGTAGAGCTGATTGACACCAACTTTTAAAAAAATCATGTGTTTCCATCCTCTGTCCAGGATTTATTGTCTAGTTGATGCATAGTAAAAACTTCACTAAGAATTTAACAGGTTTAGTATTATCATTCAGTGCTTATGTGCACGTGTCGTTGATGATAGTGGTTTGTTGTTCAATGAGCCGTTATGTCACTGCTGGAACTATGTTGCTCTGCTTTTACATATATATATGTTTCAATTTTTAAATAGCTCCTTGCCCTTCTTGTTGCCTTATTTCTGTCAAGTTTCCTTGGATGAATGCTTAAACAGCAATAAAAAAGCATCACCTGAGGAAAGATCGGGGCAGTGAAACTAATTGGATTACTCTTACAGAGAAGTGGTGCAGGCATGATGGGTCAAATGGTCTCCTGTGCTGTGTGGTGTTTTGTCATAGAGTCATAGTCATTTTTTGTTTTGCCTTTTCCATTCTGCCGTTAATCTGCTCCCCATTCTGGTGTCTTTCCTGGGTGATCCCCATTACACTACTTTATGTAGTTCTACAATGCGATGACTAGTAGGGGAACTACAAAGTTTGAGTCTAGAGTACTACTCTCCAACTGTTTGCATTACCAGTGACAGGTTCCATTCACATTCCAATTAGCATCAGATTATCATAAATGTACTGTTAAATCAGTATAAATACAATATACATTGTATGGAAGTTATATATATATATATATATATAAGATGTTGGCAATGTAATTTTTATGTTGTATTTTCTTGGTCGCTCCTGACTTGCTCCAAGTTGCATTGAACCACCACCTGTGGGATGTACATTGTCACATGCACCCAAGTACTTTGATTTCTGGTGACTCAAATGATAAGATGACGGGCGTGTAGCTGCTTTGCCAAGATTACAGTGGATAATTTGGAATGGTGACAGGCTATTTGAGACTTGCCCTGGTTCAAACATGAGGTGTCAAGGCCCCATTCTGGGACAGTGGCAGGCCACTAGTCAATTGCATCTGTTGTTCAGAAGATAACATCTGCGAGTCTGACCTTCGCCTGAACTCTCTGAAGTCTACAGTGCCTTTCAGTTCAAATAAAATATACTTGTGATTTAATTCCAAGCCCCCTACTCCCCCTAACCCCACACCACTTACCATATGATCTAACTGAAACAGGATTTAATTGTTAAGAAATGTGTAGCCAAGCATGATATGGGTATGTAAGTTCCACTCCATTAAAATGAATCCAGAAGCCACTTTCATCTTGCAGTATTATCTTCCAGCTGAAATCTGTTTTTTGTTACGATATAATAGAGGCTTCTGACAGCATTTTGGCTTGCAATATTCGAACATAAATTTATGATGGCAATTATGTTGTATTTGGCTGTACAGTGAGTCTTTTAGCCCTGAAAACAGGTTCTGAAAATTAAATAATTAATATAGGAGGGTTTGATGCCATCAGGGGAAATGTTTTTCACTTGGAGGCTGTTTTAAGAAATGGGGAAAATGCACAAACTAAATGTCTTGCTTCAACTGTGTGGGCTTTCTTCATTGGCTGGCATTTGGTTTCCAGCTTTGGATGTGATGGATTTTCAATAGTCCCATTTACAGTGGAATGAGGATTTATCCTGGCTCTTGTTTGACAAAGTGATTCACTAAGAAATAAACAAGTGCTGATCTTTTTGTTGCATTGAGCTTCATTTCAAAAGCAAGTTGTAAGCTGAAAATAAAGATGGCTATTTGCATCATTTTAGTTTTATTGCCCTCAAAAGGTGATCCTTATTTTTTTGAAGATTATAAATCCAGTTTTGCATTCAGTTGCAATTGTTTCTTTTAAAATTTTTTTTTGTATTTCTAAACTTCTGGATCTGCAAATTCTGTATTGTTTTATTTTAAGAAGTAAGCCAGGAGTTAGAATCTTAATACAAACATTTTATCTTATTATCCTGTTGCATGTTCTTTCCCCCCCACATCTCCAATAATGTAGACATCAGTTCTTGGTTGAGCTTATTATGAAAAATGAGTTTCTCACAGGTAAGGCAGTATGGTCTCAGTTTTGGGATCAATTTGCAATTTACATCAATGTCCATGGATAGGGAAAAGAAACAATAGTTTGGTTACTTGCATGATTTACCATGCAGTACTCCAAGCTGAAAACATATATTTTATCAGAGACAGGCTGAGGAAATGGATTGGGTATGTTTACAATACCTCTTATGAAGGAATTGCCTTCCAACATTCACAATCTCACCTTACTCATAAAGAATTAATTTCTCCAAGATGTCACAGGATCCTTGAAACTCCACAGTTTTCTCCAAGGCTCTTGCTGTGACTGCAGAAGAACTGCTGTTTATAACTATTTACATAATTTCACCATTTCCATCTTGTTGAATTTCCAAGCGCAGATAAAAGAAAGATAAACATTATCATCCTGATGCAGTAAGGCATATTCTTCTCAGATTGAATTTGAAGCTCATTGTTAGGCAGAGTAGATTGTCACCATAATGGCACATGCTCGGAACTGGGTTTGATGTGAGTTCCTCAGAAATGTCTCAGCACTTTGAGCAGATTGAATTGTGTTGAGATTGCTGCAAAATTGCTTCTTTCAGTAGATATTTCTTTTCCAAATTTGCAGTGTGTCTGGATGCCCGGGATTGAAAATTGAGTCATGTAAGTTGCACTTTGGAATCGTGCTGGTGATTAATGATTGCCCTTTTCTTGTCATTGTAGAAGTTATGCAAAATATAATCAATCTATACAGGGTTTAAAGCCAGCATCCAATAATTTGTTCTTCCAAGCTTGAATATTGATAGCAAAATAATCTGTGAACTAGATTCCAGCAACCTCTTTGGTCTAGCACCTGCAATACTACTGATTTTCATCATTGGCCACTGTGAGATGTTCTCACAAGACAATGCCTTCGTAATAGTCACTGCCTTCTGGATAGTAGGAGCCAGGAAAAGAGAAACAACAGAGAACATATGTGTTGACCTTGACACGTGATCATCCGTGGTCCAGCAAGTTCTCTAGTCTGGCAAAGACCCAGTCCTGAGGCAGCCAGATTCAGGAGGCACAAGCCATACTGGTTCCAGCTCACGAACTGAGACTCCACTTGGATTTCTGACAAGACCAGCAGAACTAGCAACATTGCAGTCACCTCAGAAGAATCCATCCCAGCATTTACCAGTTTAGACCAGTAAAGTTCCAAACTGGTCCAAACGTTTTTTTTCCTTGTGTTTTCTTATCCTACTGTGCTTTTGGTTCAGAAAGAGTTTCATTCTGTTTAAGCCTTTGTTTAATTGGGAATATACCGTTGAAAAATGTTACTTGAAATAAACCATTGTTTTGGTCATCGTTGCCTCTTTGCTACTTGATAATAGATTCTCACAACCTACCAATCCAGAAGAAGACAAAAGTATTTAGTGCTGATAAAAACAATAACTGCAGATGCTGGAAAGCAAATACTGGATTAGTGGTGCTGGAAGAGCACAGCAGTTCAGGCAGCATCCAACGAGCAGCGAAATCGACGTTTCGGGCAAAAGCCCTTAATCAGGAATCCTGATGAAGGGCTTTTGCCCGAAACGTCGATTTCGCTGCTCGTTGGATGCTGCCTGAACTGCTGTGCTCTTCCAGCACCACTAATCCAGTATTTAGTGCTGATGTCAATGGGCATGAGACTGATTGATGAGTTAAGGAAAATGACCAACTTGTATGACCAGGTACACAAATTGACAATGAATCAAGGTCAGTTGTGGATCACCTAACTCTGGGAAGCTTAACCCCAGTCCACGGTTTGTGTACAAAAACCAACTCAAAAGTCCTGTGAGAGTGCAGCATCATTGGAAACACCAAAATTTAGCCATTGACATCACAAAAACAATGAGCTGATCATTATCACATTGTAGTTTATAATGAGTTGGCTGATTGTGTATTTGTTGTGTTTTCTTACATGACAAAAGTAGTTACTCTTCCTAAAAATACTTTGTTCACAATAAAGTGCTTTGAGATGTCTGACTGTAAAAGGTCCTGCATAAACGTGCACTTCTTTTGCTTACTTAACAGGACATGAGTTCTCAATTAACAGGATGAGTCCATACAGTACTAATGAACATGATATTAGCAGAAATCTTGCTGGAATGTGCTTTTGTTTGCCATTGTTCGGTTTAGTGTTTATGGAGAGTGCCTCATTTTCCCAGGTTCCAGCTGGCAAGTAACCCTGACAGCACAGTGGTCTGTTGGCAGTGACAAATACATCTTACAGGCAATATTGCGATTCTGGCTGTTTCATGTTTAGACCAAATGGGATATGTCAGTCTGGAAGATGAACTTTCTGAAACAACAGATACCCTTCATTATTAAGCAAATGCTCATACAGCAGCTTCACTGCAACTGTGATTTCTATAGCCAAGTACAATTGAGGGAATTAGTTATGGGAATGGTGTCATTTTTCTGCTGTGAAATAATATGTGCATAGCCAATTCTTTCCTCTACATGGAAAGCAATAAAGCTGTCTAGCTCAAGGAAATGATCAGAATGGTGAGAAGGTTCACAGTTAGTATCACAGGCAGCCAAAAAAACTCCAGGAGATATTAACAGAGCATGATGGAAATGCCCAGCAGGGGCAGAGCAGTCAGGCCTGTTTTATTCATTCATGGATGTGAGCATCACTGGCTTCACCAACATTTATTTCCCATTCCTCATTGCCTTTGAGAAAGTAATGCTGAGCTGCCTCCTTGAACCACTGCAGTTCGTTTGCTGTCAGTAGACCCTCAATGCTGTTAGGGAGGGAGTTGCATGATTCTGACCCAGTGACACTGAAGGAATGACCATGTGTTTCCAAGTTGGGATGGTGAGTGGCTTGATGGGGAACTTGCAGGTGAAGGTGTTCCCATGTATCTGATGTTCTTGTCTTCTGCATGGTGTTGGTTCATACATTTGGAAGGTGCTGCGTAAGAAGCCTTGGTGAACTTCTGCAGTGTACCTTATACAGTATACACTGGCTTGGTTAGCTGGACAGCAGGTTTCTGAAAGGCCAACAGTATGGGTTCAATTTGCACACTGGCTGAGGTTACCATGAAGGACTCCCCTTCTCAAGGTCTCACCCTGCCTGAGTGTACTGACCCTCAGGTTAAAGCACCACTGGTTTTCTCTCTCTCTTTAATGAGCAAGCAGCCCTATGGTCTGATAAGACTATGGCAACTTTACTGCACCTCAGTGGGAAAGAGTGTGAATGTTTCTGGATATAGTGCCAATCAAGTGGAATGCTTTGTTCTGGATGGTGTCAAGATGTTGGAGCTGTACTCTTCCAGGCAAAGGTCATATCCTTCACACTCTTGACTTGTTTCTTGTAGATGGTGGACTGGCTTTGGGGAGTCAGGAGCTGAGTTACTCGCTGCAGGACTCCTAGTCTCTGAATTGCTTTCATTCATCTCTGGGATTCAACTCTTTGTCCATGTTTGAACTAAGACAGCAGTGAGGTCAGGAGCTGATGGCCGTAGCAGAACCTAAACTGAGCATCAGTGAGTAGTCAGACATAGGAGCAGAAATTAGGCCATTTCGCCCATCAAGTCTGCTCTGCCAGTCAATCATGGCTGATACATTTCCTAACCCCATTCTTCCGCTTTCTCCCTGTAACCCTTGGATCTCCTTAATTCTCAAGAACCTATCTATCTCAGTCTTAAATATACTGAATGACCTGGCCTCCACAGACTTCTGTGACAATGAATGCCATTGATTCACCACTCTCTGGCTGTAGTTTCTCCTTATCTCTGTTCTAAAAGGTCTTCTCTTTACTCTTAGGCTATGCTGTCTGTTCCTAGTCTCTCTTGCCAATAGAAACATTTTTGCAACATCTACTGTGTCCAGGTCATTCAGTATTCTGTATGTTTCAATTAGATCCACCCTCATCTTTCTAAACTCCATCGAGTGTAAACCCAGAGTCCTTAAATGATCCTCATATGTTAAGCTTTTCATTCCTGGAACCATTCTCATGAACCTCCTCTGAGGTTCAGGACCAGTACATCCTTCCTGAGATATGGGGCCAAAAACTGCACAGAATACTCCAAATGTTGTCTGACTAGAGCCTTCCAGAGCCTCAGAAGTACATCCCTGCTTTTATATTCAAATCCTCTCAAAATGAATGCCATCATTGCAGCTGCCTTCCAAATTACTGATTCAACCTGGAGGTTAACCTTGAGAGAATCCTCGACTAGAATTCCCAAGTCTATTTGCACTTCAGACTTTTGAATTTTCTCCCCATTTAGAAAATAGTCCGTGCCTTTATTCTTCTGACCAAAGTGCTTGACCTCACACTTTCCCATGTTGTACTCCATCTGCCACTTCTTTGCCCACTCTCTTAACCTGTCCAAATCCATCTGCAGCCTCCCCACCGCCTCAATGATACCTGTCCCTCTATCTATCTTTGTATCGTCTGCAAACTTAGCCAGAATGCCCTCAGTTCCTTCATCTAGATCATTAATGTATAAAGTGAAAAGTTTTGGTCCCAACACTGATCTTGAGAAAGACACTTTCATCCCCACTCTCTGCTTTCTGCCAGATAACCCAGCTTCTATCCATGCTAGCACCTTGCCTCTGACACTATGGGCCCTTATCTTACTCAGTAGCCTCCTGTGCGGCACCTTGTCAAAGGCCTTCTTGAAGTGCAGGCAGATAACATGCATTTCATATCACTTCCTTGGTCTAACCTGCTCGTTATTTTTTCAAAGAATTCTAGCAGATTTGTCAGGCATGATCTACCCTTGATAAGCCCTTGTTGACTTTGTCCTATTTTACCATACACTTCCAAGTATTCAGAAATCTCATCCTTCACAACAGATTCCAGGATCATACCCAAAACCGAGGTTAGGCTAATTGGTCTGTATTTTTCCCTCTTTTGCCTTACTCCCTTTTAAACAGGAGTGTCATATTAATAATTTTTCAGTTCTCTGGGATGCTCTCTGACTTGAGCGATTCCTGTAAGATCACCACTAATGCCTCCACTATCTCTTCAGCTATCTCCTTAGAACTCTGGGGTATAGTCCATCTGGTCCAGGTGATTTATCCACCTTCAGGCCAATCAGTTTTCCTAGCACTTCCTCCTTGGTGATAATCACCATACTCCACTTTGCCCCCTCACTGTCTTGAAGTTTTGGGATATTACCCGTGTCTTCCACTATGAAGACTGATGCAAACTAATTATTCAGTTTCCCAGCCATTTCCTTGTTCCCCACCGCTACCTCTCCTATGCCATTTTCCGGCAGCCCAATGTCTACTTTTGCCGTTTATGTATCTATAGAAACTCCTACAGTCTTCCTTTTATATTACTTACCTTCATAGTTAATCTCCTCCTGCCATTTTTTGTTGCCTTCTGTTGGTTTTTGTAACCTTCTCAGTCCTCTGGTTTCCCACTGCCCTTCGCGACATTATATGCTTTCTCTTTTGCTTCTCTGCTTTCCCTGATGTCCCTAGTCAGTTGTGGTTGCCTCACCCTCCCTGTCCCATGCTCCTTTTTCCTCAGGATGAATCTCTTCTGTGTCTCCTGAATTACTGTCAGAAACTCCTGCCATTGCTGTTCCACTGTCTTTCCTGCTGGGCTCCTCTTGCAGTCAATTCTACCCAGCTCCTCCGCCATGCCTCTGAAGTTGCCTTTATTCAGCTGTAATACCATTACAGCTTCTCCCTCTCAAATTGCAAAGTAAATCCAATCACATTATGATTACTGCCTCCCAAGGGATCCTTCATCTTAAGCTCCCTTATCAACTCTGCCTCATTGCACAACACTAAATCCACTATTGCTCGTTCCACGTGGGCTCCAGCACAAGCTGCTCCAAAAAGCCATCTTGCAGACATTCCACAAATTCCTTTTCTTGCAATCCACTACCAACCTGATTTTCCCAGTCCAAATGCATATTGAAATCCTCTATGATCACTGTAAATCTGCCTTTTCTACACATATTGTCTATCTCCTGGTGTATCTTGCATTGGGCAGTACAGTGGTTAGCACTGCTGCCTCACAGTACTAGGGACCCAGGTTCGATTCCAGCTTTGGGTGACTGTCTGTGTGGAGTTTGTACATTCTCCCTGTGTCTGCATGGGTTTCCTCCCACAATCCAAAACGTGTGCAGGCCAGGTGAATTGGCCATGCTAAATTGCCCATAGTGTTAGGTGCATTTGTCAGAGGGAAATGGGTCTGGGTGGTTTACTCTTCGGTGGGTTGGTGCGGACTTGTTGGGCCGAAGGGCCTGTTTCCACACTGTAGGGAATCTAACCTAATCCCAGCTCCTCACTACTGATTGGAAAGCTGCACATAATGCCAACTATGGTTTGTTTTACCTTTGTGGTTCCTCAATTCTCCCCACACAGATTTTACACTATCTGACCTTCTTCGTTTCTTATTATTAATTTAATTTCATTTCTTACTAATAAGAAATAAGATTTCTTACCCCACCCCTCCTCTCCCAACCTCCCTATCTTTTTGATAGGATGTATAACCTTGAATATTCAGCTCCCAATCATTATCTCCTTGCAGCCACTTCTCCGTGATGCTCGCTACATCATACCTACCAACTTCGATCTGCGCCACAAGCTCATTTATCTTATTCCTTATACTGCATGCATTCAGATTTAACGCCTTCAGTCCTGTATTAACTGGCCCTCTTCTTATTGTCATTCATTTGTCCAGTGGGTTTGACGTTTGATTGCTAACCCTTTCCATACACTCTATCCTATATGTGTCTGTACTGGAGATTTTAATATCCTCTTCTGAGTTGTGCTGTCAGATAATTGCAGAGCAAACGTGTTTAATTGTGATGTTGATGACACCTCCCATCACTTTACTGATAACTGCATGTAGATTTGTAGGAAGTAATTGACTAGGTTGGATTTTTAAAAAATCATGATTGAGATGTAGGTATTGCTGGTTAGGCCAGTATCTGTTGCTGATCCCTAATTACCCAAGGCCAGTTAAGAGGCAACCAAATTGCTGTTTCTGGAGTCACATGTAGACCATATCAAGTAAGGATGGCAGATTTCTTTCACTAAAGGGCACTAGAGAACCAGATATGTTTTTTCAACAATCGACAATGTTATATGGACACCATTAAGATGCCATATTTTTTACTCATATTTTTATTGAATGCATTCTGCTTGTACATTGACCTGGGATTCTGAATTGCTACTCAGTGTCATTACCAGTGCGCCATCACCTTCCCATTTGTCCTGTTTTTGTGTCCAGCACATTTCTGGGCAATTTTTCACTTGTCCAATTGTCAAGTGGTTGCCAGTGTTGTAATTGTACTGGAACAGCTTGGCTAAGGGGCATAGCTAGTTCTGGAGCATGTCTTCAGCAAAATTGCTGGAATGTTGTCAGGGCTCACAGCCTTTACGATATCCAGTGCCTCCAATAGCATCTTGATATTGCATGGAGTGAGTCAAATTGACAGAGAACCATGTAATGCTGGGAATCTTTGGAAGAGGCTGAAGTGGATCATCACTCAGCACTTCTGGATGATGATTGTTGAAAATGCTTTAGTCTTATGTTTTGCATTGTGTGCTGTGCTCCCCCATACTTGAGGATGGGGATATTTGTGAAGACTCTTTTTAAGTGAGTTGTTTCATTATCCACCATCATTTGCGATTGCATGTGACAGGACTGCAGAGGTTAAATCTGATCGGTTTGCTGTGGAACCATTTAGCTGTGGGCATCACTTGCTGCTTTATGATGATTGACAAACATGACATCCTGTTTTGTGGCTCCACCAGCCTGACACTTCATTTTTTACTGCATTTTTACGTCTACCTTCTGTTTCTTCTGACATGCCCTTGTGTACTCATTGTTGAACAATGATTGATCTCCTGGCTAGATGGTAAAAGTAGACTGGGGGATATGCTGGGCCATGAAACTACAGATCGTCTCATGAAAGTTAACATTTCAGCTTAGTGACTGTACATACTCAGTGTTACAGATTTCCAGCATCTGTAAAGTTTTACCTTTTTAACAGATTTGAAAGTTGTGATGTCAGGTCTTTGTACAGCAGCAGTTATCCTACTGACCCCTTCACAAAAAGTTAAGTTATTGTGCTGCCCATCCATAAACAATGTTCTGTCATGTTTTTTTCAATGTTACAAATTCCTAATAATTAACATCATTACCATTACATGATAATGTACTCAATCTTGATTCAGGAACACAATACTTGCATTGATCCAAAGCTATGGTGAATGATAATCAAGTCACACACAATATCCATTTAAAGTACAGCTTGAGTACTGTATATACCATATAGCCAGTGCCTAAACTTCAAAATACTTCAAAGACTGCAAAGTGGTTCAGGATTTCCTTCTTGCTCTTCCTCCCTTCACCTCTCTGTCCATAACACTGGTAATCTTGGACTCCCTTTTTGCAGAACACCAGTCCAGTCCTTAGCTCCCCAGCTATGTGAGCATGAAGACAAACTGCTGAGGGTCAAAAACTCATTCCTTTTTGATACCATTGTTTCAGACTGAAGAACAAGAGAGATGTGGTAACATGCTAAGAAGTAGAAAGCCCCCTAATTTTGCTTGAAGTGAGTTAAAAATCACACAATATCAGATTATAGTCCAACAGGTTTATTTGGAAGCACTAGCTTTCAGAGTGCTGCTCCTTCAACAGGTGATTGTGGAGACTAAGATTGTAAGACACAAAATTTATAGCAAACGTTTACAGTGTGATATAACTGAAATTATACATTGAAAGAGACCTGGATTGTTTAAGTCTCAACAAGCTGGGTCTTTTTCAATATATAATTTCAGTTTGCATCACACTGTAGACCTTTGCTATAAATTGTGTCTTACAATCTTATTCTCTGCAATCACCTGATGAGGGAGCAGCGCTTCAAAAGCTAGTGCTTCCAATTAAACCTGTTGGACTATAACCTGGTGTTGTGTGATTTTTAACTTTGTACACCCCAGTCCAACACTGGTGTCTCCAAATCATGCTTGAAGGGAGACAGCCACTTCTAAAAGGTTTGCCAGTTCTCACACCCTCCCTCCCATCCCTTTTCTGGCTCTTTCACCCTCGCCGTGGTCAAAGATATTACAGTGGGAAATGCCTAGGGTGAGCATGAATTTGCACCTTAATGTGCCTGTGACATTGTGGTGTTCTGTGAGTTTGCCTTTAAAACTCAGCAAGTACAATAATATGATATTTTAGTATTGTTTAAAACAAAGAGTGGAGACATGCTGCTGATGTTTCTTGCTTTCATTTATTAAGGCAGAACCACATGAACACCAAATCTCAAAAGGAACCACAATTCATACGCATGAGAAAAGGTTGCTGAATGATTGGCAAGTGGAGTCAGATTGGTAGAGACATTGTTATGGGGGATGTTCAGGGAATGGATAACTGCTAAGCTTTTGTTTAAATTCAAGCCAGGTAAGTTGACCCTGTTTCTGCAAGGCCTGTTGCCATGGTGAATGCATCAGGGACTGACATGATCCCAGGCTTCTGTTTGGTTGAAATAAGGGCAAAGCGTGGACATCATCTTTATGCTTGCAAAGGACAGCAGCCAGTGTCTGAATATGTACAGCACCAGCACTCAGAGGTGGGGTACTTTGTAAGCCCAACCTCAAATTTAATTCATGTTTCCTGTGAATAACTGAAAAATTGTGTGAAAAATCCATAATGTAAATTGATGTGGATACTTGAAATGATAGATTAAATGAATAGGAGAACAGTGAGCAAAAACTGAGGTGTTGGTGTTTTCTTGTGAGAAAAAGTAAAGTGAATTGCTTTCTGATCTAAAGCCAGATGTGCTGATACATGAGATAGAACTGAAGAAAAGAGTGGACTTTTTTAATGGAAGTAACCAAAACATAGAAGCATTGTGTGGAAGCTGCAGCCAAATTAAAATGGTCATTTTAAGTTTGACTTACAATATGCATTATTAACTGGGATTGCCACTTTCCTACTGAATCAGCTAACACCTTGTTGTTATGCCCTTCCTCTAGGACATCCACAGATCTTCTGATAGATTTATTGCACATGAATGAGAGAATCTCCACATGAACAAATGTTATTAAATCTCTCTTTATACATCTGGCTATGAATGCAAATTGAAATCACCACTGGAAATCTAGTAGAAAAACACATTCTCCTTGATCAGAAGTTGAAGAAGCTATGAGGATTGAAGTATTTATGAAAGAACAGGTTGACAGGGAAAGGATAGCTTTTCCTATTTTCCATTTTTGGAGATAATAGATTTTGTAACATGGGATTGTTATTTTTCATTAATTTATGTAATTTACTCTTGTTAGGCTCAGGTATGTGGATTGGAAGTTACTATCAAATCAGTATTGACTCTATTAAATGGCAGAGCATGCATGAGGAGGCAAATGACCTACTTCTCTATGATCATTTCTTTGTTCATTCACAGGATGTGGGCATCTCTGGCTGGGTCAGAATTTATTACCCATCCCTAATTTCCCAGAAGGCACTTAAGAGCCAACCACATTGCTGTGGGTCTGGAGTCCCATGTTGGCCAGACCAAGTAAGGATGGCAGATTTTCTTTCCTAAAAGATTTTAGTGAACCAGATAGGTTTTTCTTTCATGACAATTGGCAATGGTTTCATGGCCATCATTAGAATTTTAAATCCAGATTTTTATTGAATTCAAATTCCACCATATATTATGCTGGGACTCAAACCCAGGTCCCCAAAACATTACCTAGATATCAGATTTAATAGTCTAGTGATAATACCACTGTGTGTATTTATCTGTTTGTAATCTACAGTCAAGTTTAATGTAATGCTCCATTGCTCTTTGAAGACTGGTGAGAGATCCTGCAGAGACATAAGGTAATTGTAGCATCATAAAATAATCAATAGACAATGTTTGATATTCAGCGTTCTTGGTGATGTTTGTTGCGCATTTACCTACTAGCAGATATATTAAGATAAGATAATGGATGATATTTGACTGAAATGTATATGAGCTGTGCAAGTCTAAAGTTATCAATAGTATGATTCTCAGCACAGGGCACAAACAGTCTTTACTGTGACGTGACATGCTGAACAATGACCTCAGTTACAGTGATTGGAAAGATGAGAAATAGAGTAGAGAACAGCAATAGCAGAATCAGAGGAAGGACAGTGAAGTTTACGAGAATGTTGTCTGGTTGTTTTTTTCACTATTTATGACAAATAGCACAGAAACTGAAAAAAAACGAAAATGTTAAATCACTATAAAAGAAGGATCATTGTCTCACCAGGATTTTATATAGTCGAAATTTCTACTTTTACGACAGGATATCTTTTTTCTCAGATGTGTTATTTTCTTCTTGAATCATTTTAAGATTGGCCTGTGATATAGCAGATGACAGAATAGCAAGGACCAAGGGAAAGGATAATTTTCTTAGGCTTTTCTCAATCTATCAGTGTAAAGGATCCCTTCTTTGTCTGTAAATAGGCCTTTCTAATTATGTTATGGTTGCACAGAGGAAATAATCTAAGCGATAAGACAATCATTTGTGTATTTATTTTACACTTCAATTTGTGTGCATTTCTAGAAACTTTACAATTTTATGTCAATTCTGTCAAATCAATGGTACAGTGTATATGACAGAAAGACAGCTTGATTGTCAAAAGTCTGATTAAATGAACATACAAATTAGGAATAGGCCATTTGGCCACTCGAGCCTGTTGCTCCATTTGATAAGGTCGTGGCTGATCTGTTTGTGGTACAGCACATATCAACTGGAGTCTATGGAAAACTAGCACAGGAGCATCAAAGTAATTGATTCTGGACACAACAAAGGCAAGTGTTTCAATAGTGTTGGGTGAAAGCTAAAGCGAGGATAGTCAGGAATAATGTTTCACTGGTGGAATTAGGCTTAGTTTGTGGAGATGGAGAAGAAAAGAATATCATCTGAAGGAAGAACAGGACAGCAATATATGATTGGGAATGGAGACGAAAGTGAGTTAAGAAAATAGAGTCAGTTTCAGATTAAGGGATGAATTTGGAAAGCGTCTGGAGAAATCAGGTAGAACTCAGAAAGTGCTGATAATGCAGGTCTGAGCTGGTTGAAGGTTGACAATTGGAGACATAATGGATACAAATGGTGAAAGTAGTAGTAGAGGTAGGCAATTGCAGTATTAGAAGGAAGGAATCAATAACTGAAATCGAGGTTAGAGAGACTGGTGGATGATAATTACATTCCCTAGAATTTTGATCCAGACTTTCCTCAGGTTTTAAGATATAGTGATCAACAAAATTGAGGGAAGTTATTACAGAATACAAGATCTAGAGGGAAAAGAAAATGGACTTGGAAATGTTATTCACCCAGACAAGGAGCAGCAAGATCTTACAATCAGCTCTACGGGTGTGAAATATTAAACCATTTTATAATGCATTCATGGGATGTTGGTGCAGCTGGCCAGACCAGCATTTACTGCTCATTACTACTTACTCTTGAGGAAGTGGTGGTGAGCTGACATCTTGAACCGTTGCAGTCAATTTAGTCTAGGTAGATCCACAGTTCTGTTAGAGAGGGAGTCCCAGGATTTTTCCCCAATCACACTGAAGGAAGATAGCTATATTTCCAAGTCTGGATGGTGTATGGCTTGGAGACGATCTTGCAGGTGTTGGCCTTCCCATATATCAAATCCCTCTATCCTTTAGGAGGTAGTGGTTGTGAGTTTTGAAAGGATCCTTATCAAAGGATCCTTGGTAATTGACTGTAGTTCTTATAGATGTACATGTTGCTGCTACTGAGCACCAGGGGTAGAGGCAGTGACTATTCGTGGGTATGGTGCCAGTCATGTGGGCAGCTGTGCTCTGGATGATGTCAGGTTTCTTGAGCGTTGTTGGAGCTGCAATCATCTAGGCAAATGGAGACTATTCAATCACAGCTGGCTTGTGTTTGTGTATAGTGGACAGGATTTGGGGAGTCAAGAAGTGAGTTACTTTCTGCAGGTTTCCTAGCCTCTGACCTTCTCTTGTAGTCACAGTATTTGTATGGAAGTCCAGTTCAGATCCTGGTCAATCGTAACTCCCTGGATGCTAACAGCGGGTGACATAGTGATGGTGATGCCATTGCATATCAAATGGCAATGGTTAGATTCTCTCTTTTTGGAGATGGTCATCACTGGCACTTATCTAACATGCATGTTACTTGTCATTTGTCAGGCCATACTTGGACATTTTCTGGGTGTTGTTAATTTGGTAATTGAGTGGTTCAATATCTGAGGTGTTGCAAGTGGTACTGAATATTGAGGACTCATTAGGAAATATCCACAGTTCTGACTTTTTATGGGAACGCAGTTGTTGATGAAGCAACAGTGACGTCCGAGAATTGAGATGACTAACCTCTAGCAAACATCTAAGTTTGTGCCAGATATGATTTCAACCAGTGAAGAGATCACACCCCCCCCCACCACCCGATTCTCGTTAATTCCGGTTTGCTAGGGTTCCTGATGTCACACTCAATCAACTGAGGCCTTGATGCCAAGTGCAGTCACTCTCAACTCATCTCTGAAATTCAGTTCTTTTGTCCACATTTGAACCAAGGCTGTAATGAGGTCAGGAGCTGAGTGACCCGGTGGAACCCAAACTGGTTGACAGTAAGCAGCATGTTGCTAAGCCAGTGCTGCTTGATAGCACTGTTTAGGACACCTTCCATCATTATACTGATGATTGCAAGTAGACTGATTGGGGGTTAATTGCCTGATTTGGATTAGTCTTGTTTTCTTTTATGTAGTGGACATACCTGGGCAATTTTCCACAATGTTCGATAGATACAATATTGTAACTGTATTGGAAGAGCTTGGTAAGGGGAGCGGCAGGTTCTGGAGCACACATTTTCAGAATATTGCTAGAATGATCACAGGGCCCATAACCAATGTAGCATCCGGTAACTCCAAACATTTCTTCATGTCACGTGGTGTGAATCGAATTGGCTGAAGACTGGCATCTGAGATAGAACATAGAATAGTACAGTATAGGAACAGCCCCTTCAGCCCATGATGTTGTGTTGATCATGAAACTAAGTTAAACCAATCCCTTCTCTCTGCCCGTGGTCCATATCCCTCCATTCCTTGCTTATTCATGTGCTTATCCAGAAGTCTCTTATTGTATATGACTCCACCACTAGGCCTGGAAGTACATTCCAGGCACCTACCACTTTGTAAAAAACTTGACCTTCATATCTCCTTTGAACTTTCCCCCTCTTGCTTTAAATGCATGCCCTCTAGTAATAAATATTTCAACTCTTGGAAAAAGATTCTGACTGTCAACCCTATCTATGCCTCTCATAATTTTATGAACTTCTATCAGGTCTCTCCTCAGCCTCCACCATTCCAGAGAACACAACTCTAGTTTGTCCAACCTCTCCTTCTAATTTAGATGCTGGTGATTTTGGGAGGAGGTGGAGGTGGATCATCTATTTGGTACTTCTGGCTGAAGATTGTGGCAAATGCTTCAGCCTTATCTTTTGCACTTGTCTGCTGGACTTTCCCATCATTGAGGATGGAGGTATTTGGGGAACCACTCCCTCCAGTGAATTGTTTAATCATTCCCACCATGCACGACTAGATGGTGCAGGCCTGCAGAGCTTAGGTGTGATTAGTTGGTTGTAGGTTCACTTAGCTCTGTCTGTCGATGGCTGCTTCTGCTGTTTGGTATGCAAGTAGGTGTGATTTATATCTTGGAGGAGAAAGTGAGGACTGCAGATGCTGGAGAACAGAGTTGAAAAGTGTGGTGCTGGAAAAACACCAGGTGCTGGCCAGGCAGCATCCGAGGAGCAGGAGAATTGACGATTCCTAAAGAAGTGATTTATATCTTCACCAGGTTGATTTTTAGGTATTACTGGCAGTACTTCTGGCATGCCCTCCTGTATCTTCACGGAACCACAGACAATCCCCTGCCTGGTTAGGAATCGTGGAGTGAGAGACATGCCATGCTGTAAAGCTGCAGGTTGTATTGGAATATGGTTCTGCTGCTGATGATGGGTCACGCTGCCTCATGAATGCTCTAGTAAGAGTGCTTTGCAGGGTTGATGGGGCTGGGTTTGCCTTTGTCAGTTCCAGTGCCTTAGTTCATCTGGTTTAGGGCTATTTGAGAGAGCAGTTAAGAGTCAAACAGATTGCGCTAGATCTGGAGTCACATGTAGGCCAGACTAGGGAAGCCTGGCAGATTTTCTCCCCTAAAAGGGCATTATTGATTCAGATACTTTTTACTACAATCATCAAAGGTTTCATGGGCAATCATTTCATTTCGAATTACAGGTTTTTATTGAATTCAAATTCCACCATCTGCTGTGATGGATTGGGTCCTGAGATGATTACCTGGTTTTCTGGATTACTAGCCTAGCAACAATGCCATGAGGCTAACACCTTCTCCTCCTATTTGCATGTGGCTGACCGAATGGTTTCACTTCCTGGAAGCCCTCTGGTCAAGGTTGCTTTTTATATGGTGTGCATTAAGTTCTCCAGGCTAGTATCATGACCTGGCAGATCGTAGAAGTGAGTATGACATATTGTTACCATTGGCCTTTTTATAGCATCATACTCAGGAAACTTCAGGAAGCTGGAAAGTAGGGTGCACCAGCTGGTTGTTTTATTTCTGCCTTTCCTCCCTTTACAGGTAGTTTTTCTATATCGTGATGGTTGCGTTCTTGTGTAACCCTGCATTGTAGAAAAATTGTGCTTTCAAAACGATGCTTAAAGTGTTGCTAATGTAATCACATCACAACAAATTTGTGTTAGCAAAACACACCTTATAGCAGAATGACCTGTAGAGAAAATATGATCATACCTCCATGTAGTCCCTGATACTTATTCGGGATTGGTGGGAAGTAGAAGCAGAATTGGATTTTTTTTGTAGTGAAGGCATGAGGATTTTCAGGCTTCTGCAACAATTAACATCAGCTTGATTGGAGCTGTAAATATTTTATTGTTTGGATTTAATTGCTTATTATTCAAAAGCTTTTGTTTATTTATAGATTTCATGTGAGTTTTTATCATGTACATTTAAATTAGCAAAATTATAATTAAGTTCTTTAAATTTCTTAATGCATAATGTTCACTAAAAATACAAACAGCATTTTGGCAAAGTTTTGGAGAGCAGCCAGTGTACTTATTTTCATCATTGACTATTAGCGGTTTATTCTCTCGAAGAAATATATAGTCATCCAGATCTGCAAGCTGCAAATCATTTTATTCTTCACAGTCTGGTTGCTATTGAATTTCTAGGCCGGTATATCTTCTGGACCTCACATGTAGCACCCAAATCTGAATGCCTTTAGTCCTTTGATCCTGGATGAGGTTTCAGTAACCTACTTGCCTGAAAACAATTAATATTTTGGTAGAAATTATCACTTCAATTGCAAGGTTGCTTTGGCAGGGACTTTTCCAAGTTTTCAATATCTCTTTCAAGTTGGGAAACCTTTGCACTGGACAGATAAATTTGTAAAGTTGTGTCTTAAGTATCTAAAAGATGTATGCACAAAGTGACGTGACATAGTACAATTTGGTGGCATGGTGTTGGTATCACTGGACTAATAACACAGCCCCGTGCTAATGTTCTAGGGACATGGCTTCAAATCTCAGGTAGTCAAATTTAATTTTTTTAAAACCTGGAATTAAAAGCCAGCCGAATGATGTCTGTTTCTTAAGTGGTAAGAAAGTGATGAACAAAGGGCCCTAGGTGTCCTTGTGGATAAGTTAGCGAAGGCTGATATGGGAGTACAGCTGATATAGGATGATAAATAGAATGTTAGTCTTCGTTGCAACAAATTTGAGTACAGTGGCCATGAAGTCATGCTTCAATTGTACAGGAGCTGGGTTCGACCACACATGGATACTGTTTGGTTTCCTTATCTCAGCAAAGCTTTCAGTGCCTTAGTGGGAGTGCAACAAAGGTTCACCTGACTTGTTCCCACATGTGATTTCAGACTCTAGTTGCCTCTTAACTGACCTTTGGATGACCACTAAATATTGGCCTAGTCAGTGAGATCCACACCCCCATCAAATTGAATTAGTGGGCTGAGGTTTGCTGCCGTCTTTGAGTTCTTGACGTTGGATCCAAATTAGAGTGCTAAGACTGCATTTTCTGCAGTGAGACCAGTAAAGCAACCTCCTCATTGGCTGCATCCAGAGTTACCTGCCTATTAAGGGTGATCTGTAAGCTACATATGCTAATCAGAAGGCTGGCAGCCATGGAGCCTCAGCCTCAACATAGAGCCATTCATCCTGATCCACATAAACAGTCACCAAGTCGGAGAATTATGGATCAAAAGAGAAAGCCGTCCCAGTGTCTCAGTCACAGATGCCTTTGCAATCTGTTGTAAACCTGGCCACTTCTTTTTGGTATGGATTCACAGTGTCTGCTTTCACTCCACCCTGTTGTATAGAAGCTGCCTCCACAGAGGTGGTAGCCCCTGCAACTGATCAGTTTGCTCTACACTGCTCTCTGATTCTGTCATCTCACTTTTGATTGGAGCTAAGCTGCCTACTCGTGTAGTGTGGGAAGGTTTCCCAGAATGGGGAATGAGACAAGGAATGATCAGAATGCAGCTTCACTCCACTTCTCTCTCTGCCTCTCACTCTCCCTCTTTTCCCCAACCCGCACAGCCGTGTCCCTTTCTCAATAGACGCTGCATGGGCTGCTGAGTATTTCCAGAGTTACCTGTTTTTGTTTCAGATTTCCAGCATCTGTGATATTCTGCGTTTGTGTTAGCATCTTTTGTGATGACCTTGGGGACCGGAGGGGAAATGGTGCTGACAAAACTCCAGCTGCATATTCATAGCCCTATGCTGCTGGGGAGTGTGGCAGCAAGCACAGTGGGGAACCTCTCTGAGCTGTCACTGCAGCTGACACATTGACATAGTGGTTGGGAGGTAGGGGGGAGCTATGAAGCTGACACAATTGGATAAACAAGCATCCAAATTATTTAAATTAAAAAAAAAGATATTTACTACCCTTATGAGGAATGAAAGCTCCTTTCCAACTGACGTTTTTTAAATAAAAACATACAGCTGTATTCACTGTGATGTTCTGTAGGCTGAGGTAATTTGGATGCTGCCTGAACTGCTGTGCTCTTCCAGCACCACTAATCCAGAATGAGGTAATTAATGTCTATTGCAATTTCAGTTACTAATTATGTCAGGTGCCACCCCCACTTGTGCCATTTATATCTAATATAGGCAGCACTAATTCCACTAATTGGAGAAGGTGGGCTCTGGTTCCTATTTCAAGAATTGTCATTGACAGCAAAGGGAATTAGAGTTGACTGCCCAAAGTCAATTTTGAATGCTGAATCCAAGAAATCGTGCCTCGAGTAAACATGAACTACACCGTGAGTATCTAGGCTGACATATCAGACAATAGTCCAGGGCAAAAAGTATTTTCTTATCTGTTCGTAAGAATTGTTCAGCGTACTTGCTAGGTCATAGTTCTGATGGTGAACTAATATCTTGGAATGTGCAGAATATGGTACAACCTTTAATGAAAACGCAGTCTTGTCAGGCATAATTTACTGCATGTTGCTGCTTGCACATTGGCCCACCGTAAGCGCTTTCGTTGAGTCAGAAGGTTGCAAGTTTAGTTCATACACTACTGACCTGAGCACAAAATCTAAATCAACATTTCAGTACTGCACTGTCAGAGGCATTTCTTTTGGATAAGACATTATACTGAGGTCTTGCCCATCACCTTATGTAAAAGATTCAATGGCTGTGCTTTAAAGAAGAGAAGTGAATTTCTCTCAGTCTTCAGGACAATTCTTGTCTCTTAATAAATATCAATAGGAAATAGAGGATTGGCTGACTATTATAAGACAAAGTTGGGATCAGGGGTCATTTTCAGAATGTAACTGGTGGATGCCAATATGTATACCTGTATATTCATAACTTGGATGAGTAAAGTGACTGAATTGTAGCCAATTTTGAGAATAGCACCATAATGGGTGGGAACGAAGGTGGTGAGGATGACAAAGCATCTGTAGAGGAATATAGACGAATTACTTGAGTGGGCAAAAATTTGGCAGATAGACTATAACGTGGGAATATATGAGCTTATGCATCTTGGTAGAAAGAATAGAGGAGCTGAATATTATCTAACTGAAGAAAGGCTGCAGAAAGCTACAAATCAGAGGGATTTGAGAGTTCTTATCCATGTAGCAAAAAAAGCTAAAAATCACACAACACCAGCTTAACACCACAGCCTGGTGTTGTAATTTTTAAACTTGCCCACCCCCGTCCAGCATCGATATCTCCACGTCATCACAAAAAGCTAGCATCCAGGTTCAGCATGTATTAGAGAAGGCAAATGGAATGTTGGCCTTTATTTCAACAGGCATGGAGTATAAAAGTAAAGAGGTCTTGCTGAAACTATCCAAGGCACTAGTCAGATTACAGCTGAAATTCTGTGACCAATTTTGGGCCTCTTATATAATGCAAGATATACAGACATGGGAGGCATTCCAGAGAAGGTTCACTAGGTTGATACCAGGTATGGAGGGACTGTATTATAAGAAGGTTGAGTTGGTTGAGTCTGTAAACCTTATTTAGATGCAACCTTATTGGAACAAGGTTCTTAGGGAACTTGACAAGGTGGATGTTGCTGATACAAGGAGGGTGCATAAACAATTGAGGTGTGATAATGCAACGTCAATTGTCCTAATATAGACTGGAACATAGAGCAATGGGGGAAAAGTTTCTGATGTGTATTCAGATAGATTAGCTTGGTAAGTATGATTCTGGCACAGTGGCAATTGCTAGATGCGGGTCTGGTCGAGATCTATATTGAGTGAAACAAGAGTTAGGGAACTTTAAGGAGATAGTGAACATAGAATCATAATGTTTAGGCTAGCTTTGGAAAATGACTAGAAGTAATTTAAAATAAAAATATTAATGATAAGAGGGGCCATTTCAGCAGAGTGGGAGCAAAGTTTGGCAGGAATATTATTATAAAATGGATTGCCTTTAGAGAGGGGGAGATGGTTCAGGTACAGTTAAGATAGGTTTCTCCATGAAGGAAAGATAGAGTTACCAAATCAGAGCATATTAGATGACGAGAAATTGAGAGTAAGATGAAATAGAAAAGGTGTGAGGTTCTTAATATGTGGGAATGAGAGTAAATGTAGAAAGATTAGAGTTGAAGTGGGAAAAGGAATGTGCGAGGCAAAGAAATAGCATGGGAATAAACTGGCAATTAACATGGAAGGAAACCCAAAAGTTGTCTGAAGAGGTATAAATAGTATTAAGAGGAGGGAGACAGTCATGCAGGAGTCAAAAAGAGAGTCCACACATCAAAACAGAGGGCATGACTGAGTCACTAAATTAGTACTATAAACAGAAAGTGTTGAAGAAGCTCAATAGATCTTGCAGCATCTGTGAGTAGAGAAACATAGTTAACGCTTTGAGTTCAATATGGCCTTTTCAAACGTTTTTCTTTCAAATTATACTGAAATGCTGCATAATACTGAAATTATTCATTTACAAAATAGTTCCTTGAATTCATCTTTACCAAGGAAGAAGTTACTGCAGAAGGTCATCGTGAAACAAGTACATCAGACAATGGATGATGTAATATTTGGTGATGAGGTGATATTGCAAAAGTTAGCTGTGCTTAAAAATTAATGATTTGAAGGGGCCAGTGTTGGACTGGGGTGTACAAAGTTAAAAATCATACAACATCAGGTTATGGTCCAACAGGTTTATTTGGAAGCTTTCAGAATGCTGCTCCTTCATCAGATGGTTGTTGTGGGAACTGGGGAGTACAGGGATAAGGTGGGATGCTGTTTGGAGTGTTGGTGCAGACTCGATGGGTCAAATGGCCTCTTTCTGTATTGTGGGATTCTATGATTCTGTGATAGAAAGCATCTGACGATGGTGAAGAGTTGAAGTTGTGACAAAACTGGCCACAATCTTCCTTAGATATAAATTGTAAATGTTGCACCCTTATCCAAAACAATTGCATATTGATAAATCCACTGATTCCACCCCTGCCAGTTTAACCTTGATGATGGCAAAACCTTTGGAAATGATAATCTGGGCCAAATATAATAATAATTTGGAGCAATCTTGTATTCATTAGTGAAAGCTAGCACAGATTTAGTAAAGGCTTTTAACAAGTTGATTGCTCGATATGTGCAATACTGTTAATGTAGTGTTTATAGTTTTCCAAAAGTGTTTGGTAATATGCCAGTTTATAGACTTGCCATCATGTGAAATTATCAAGGAATAAGAGGGTAAGTGTCAGCATGGATACAACTCTGGCTAAGCAATGTCAAACTGAGCATAGTGTTGAGTGGTTGTTTGAACTGTAGGAATGTAAATGTAATACCTCTGATATCCCAGAGGTAAGTAGTAGGGCCTCCATTTTTTGGGGGATATACGAATGACCTAGATTCATTTCAGAATATAAATTCAAAATTTATGTATGACAATAAATGTGCAAGAATTGTGGACTATAAAAGTGATAGTGATAGACGTCAAGGGGTGAGACAGGATGATGGATATACTTGGGCTCCAAGATGGCATGTGATGCCAAGAATGCTAACGTAGACAAGCTGACACTGAGGTCACAGTGTTGTAGCCATTGCTGCTATTAGGGCAGTCAACTAATTTGGAACTGACTCATGGTTTAGTACTATATTACATTTAGTGCTGCCTTTTTTCTACCAGAGCTCTGATTATTATGTGTAAGTTATCTGCCTAGTTTTCACATTAAACTGCTCATACTCAATCACACACAGTCTTTCACACATACAGACTGGCAGTTCCCACCTCAAATCTGAAACTGTGAGGATATGCTTTCCTTTAGAATACTAAAGGTTAGTGGAATTTTTCCACCCTGTGATATCTCTGCACATGAATATCAGAAAAATAGCCACCTTTCTAGTTCTGAGTGAAACAATGGGCTGTAATCAGTTAATAGATGGTTGGTCTTTAAAATAATAAGGTGGAACAGGAGGGTTCAGCTAAAACCAAATTCATAAGGCAAAATCAATAAAAGCTATAGAACTGAGTAGGGTAAGACATAATTTGTGTAAATAACTTGCAGTGATACAGTATAGTAACTAAGACCACATTAAGGAAAAATTGCTAAAAGACATTTTTCTGAATATATTAAGCATTCATAATGACATAGAAGATTTAATGATGCAATAATTTCCTTGAATTCCCAGAGCAGGAATTGCTGTTTTATAGGCTGTTGCATTGTTTTGGAACTTTGGTGGATAAAAGATCAAAACAGCGGCACTTTAAAAAGGTGGAAGAGAGACAAAGACCGTAAATCAAACGAAAACGAAACCTACATTGCTGTCTGGCACAGCAGTGAATCTGCACAGCTACTACCTTTGCTGTTTGAGTTTATGTACCTCAGGACATCAGAGTGCATCTAAGAAAAAAATAATAAACAGCAAAATTCATAGCTGACCTTGGAGGAACCTATGTGGGGGAGCTCACGTCACAGGACCAGCTAAGTGCAAAGTTTTGTTTTCATGTAACCTTACTGTTTTTTGTAAATCTACAATAGTGAATGGAGTGGGTTCTTTTTTGATTATATTTTTTATTGAGATCCTTCTCTTAGTTAAATTTAAAAAATTTAAACATTGGTATTAATTTAGTCTGGAGCAGTGTTTTGTAGAGCCGTAAGAATGCTTTAGTTTCTGGGTCTGTAGATTGTTAAAGTGCAAAGCTGGTCTTTAGTAGAGTGATGTGCTCTTCCTGTCGGTTGAGGGAGATCTGGGAGAGTTTCCATGTTATTGATGATTATGTTTGCAGTAAGTGTATTTGGTTATGAATCCTATCAGATTGCATGGATTGGTTGGAGCAACAGTTAGATGCTATGAGGAATTTACAAGAGCTGGGGATGTGATGGGATGGCAGCAGAGGTCGAGTAAATCCTTAGCGTATAAAGGCAGTAGCAGTTAACTTAAGAGGGAAATCAGGAGGGTAAAAAGGGGACATGAGATAGCTTTGGCAAAGATGGTTAAGGAGAATTCAAAGGGATTTTATTAATACATTAAGGAGAAAAGGGTAACTAGGGAGAGAAAAGGTTCCCTCAAAGATCAGCAAGGCAGTCTATGTGTGGAACCACCGGAGATTGGAGAGATTCTAAATGAGTGTTTTGCATCAGTGTTTACTGTGGACGAGGGCATAGATATAGGATGTGGGGAAATAGATGGTGACATCTTTAAAAATGTCCATACTACTTAAAAAGCATAAAAGCAGCTAAATCCTCAGGACCTGATCAGGTGTACCTTAGAACACCGTGGGAAGTGATTGCTGGGCCCCTTGCTGAAATATTTGTATCATTGGTAGTCACAGATGAGGTGCCAGAAGACTGGAGGTTGGCTAACGTGGTGCTACTATTTAAGAAGGTAAGGAAAAGTCAGGGAACTATAGACCGGTGAGCCTGAAGTCAGTAGTGGTCAAGTTATTGGAGGGAATCCTGAGGGACAGGATTTACACATATTTAGAAAGGAAAGGGCTAAAGTAGGGATAATCAACATGGTTTTTTGCGCAGGAAATCATGTCTCACAAATTTGATTGAGTTTTTTGAAGAAGTAATGAAGAGATTGATGAGGGCTGAGTGGTGGATGTGTTCTATATGGACTTACGTTAGGCGTTCAACAAGGTTCCTCACTGTAGACTGGTTAGCAAGGTTAGATCACATGGAATACAGGGAGAACTAGCCATTTGGATACAGAATTGGCTTGAAAGTAGAAGACAGAGGATGGTGGTTGAGGGTTGGTTTCCAGACTGGAGGCCTGTGACCAGTGGTGTACCACACAAATTGGTGCTGTGTCACACAAATTGGTGCTGTGTTCACTGCTTTTTGTCATTTATGTAAATAATTTGGATGTGAATGTAGGAAGTATAGTTAGTAAGTTTGTAGATAATACCATAATTGGTATAGCGGGCAGTGAAGAAGGTTGTCTCCATGTACAATGGGATCTTGATCAGATGGGCCAATGGGCTGAGGAGTGGTAGATGGAGATTAATTTAAATAAACATGAGCTGTTGCATTTTGGAAAGGCAAATCAGGGCAGGACATTTACACTTAACGGTAAAGTCCTGGGGATTGTTGCTGAATAAAGAGACCTTGCAGTGCGGGTTCATAGCTCTTTGAAAGTGGAGTCTCAGGTAGAAGGATAGTGAGGAAGGCATTTAGTATGCTTTCCTTTATTAGTCAAAGCATTGAGTATAAGTATAGGACATTGGTTAGGCCACTTTTGGAATATTGTGTGTAGTTCTGGTCTCCCTCCAGCTGGGGCTGTTTTCCCTGGAGCGTCAGAGGCTGAGGGGTGACCTTATAGAGGTTTATAAAATCATGAGGAGCATGGATAGGGTAAATAGACAAAGTCTTTTCCCTGGGGTGGGGGGAGTCCAGAACTAGAGGGCGTAGGTTTAGGGTGAGAGGGGAAAGATTTGAAAGGGACCTAAGGGCAACGTTTTCATGCAGATAGTGATGTGTGTATGGAATGAGCTGTCAGAGGCTAGTACAATTGCAACACTTAAAAGGCATCTGGATGGGTATATGAAGAGGAAGGGTTTGGAGGGATATGGGCCAAGTGCTGGCAAATGGGACTAGATTAATTTAGGGTATCTGCTTAGCAAGGACAAGTTGGATCAAAGGGTCTATTTCTGTGCTGTACATCTCTAATTCTCTAAGACTCCTGGTAGAGATATATGAATTTGACTTCGTAGCCATTGCTGAGATATGTTGGCAGGGTGTTGATAGCTGAAAACTTAAATATCTCAGGATACTTAACTTTTCAAAATTTGACTCCATGGAGAATGAGGTGGCTTATCCTGAATGTTAAAAGTATGTGTCTTAATGATAGTTATAATGAAACATAAGAGAAATGCACTAATGAGAATGGATCTTAGCGAAGAAAATTCGGGTGTAGTATCAGTGCAGGTGGAACTAGGAAATAAGAAAAGGATAGAAAATGTTGATTCAAGTAGTTTAATGCTGCTGGACAGTAAATATAGGTTTGAACAGAATCCCTATAGTACAGAAAGAGACTATTCGGCCCGTTGAGTCTGCACTGACCCTCCAAGGCCACCCAGGCCAAGTCCCCATCTTATGCCTTGATCCTGCATTTAACATGGCCAGTTTATCTAAACTGAACAGCCTTGGACTATGAGAGGAAACTGGATAACCTGAGGAAATCCATGCAGACAAGAGGAGAAAATGCAAACTCAACACAGACAGTCACCCAAAGCTAGGATGAAACTTAGGTCCCCGGGGCTGTGAAGCAGCAGTGCCTACCACTGAGCCACCATATCACCCTAAATGTGAATGAGAAAATTAGAGTGAATGTCATAAGGTTTAATATTGAGATTAAAACTGTTTAATTACATTCGGCATATTGAACTGAAAAGGTAGTTTGGAAATTGAGTCAACAGAATACATTGGGATAATACAGTAATTAACCACTAATAGATTGGGCTATTTTAGACCTGGTATTGAGTAAGAGATTGGGTTAATTTGGATCCTGTGAGGAAGTGTGTTCATACTATGAAGGATCGGTTATAATATATCTGAATATACTGGCACAGAAAGTAGGTGAAAAAGCTGTGAACGGAGGGTGTAAACTAGGCAAGTTGCCGAACTCAATGGAAAACATTGCACATGTAGTGCCAATAATGCAGCATGGCCCAAGTGGAAGCCAGCTAGGCCTGTCTGCTTTCCAATTGACTGTCGTGATCTTTGGATTTGCTCTGAGCAAAATCTTCTTTGAATTAGAATATTCATATGTCTTAATTTAAACAATAGTGATACGTCTTAATTTAAAGTAATGCAATGACAAAGCCATATTAGTATGCATTAACAAAAACAGAAATTTATAGAAAAGCTCAGCAGGCCTGGCAGCATGTGTGGAGAGAAATCAAAGTTAACCTTTTAGATCGAGTGACCCTTCCTCAGAACAGTTCTTTTGGTTTTTATTTAGTATGCATTAACTTTAAACTAAAATAAATTGTTTTTCTTGCATATTTAACAGAAATCCGGCTTACATATTACTGATTTTGTTGACTATTAAAAAGATGTACCTAAATAAACATTTCATACAAATTAATTCCTAATAACAAAATATTAAAGTTAATATTGCTAAAAGACCAAAGTATTCAATTAATATTGGCTTTGTAGATCTGTACGCACTCTATTCTCTTCTGAGTTGAGCACGATCATGCTTGGCTTACAGTAAAATGTATGCATCTATATGTATTATGATATGTAAATTATTATCATTTCTCCGTGTCAAACACATGTTTGTCTCAGATGACATATATCCTAGGAGGCAAGAACATGAGATCTTGTGTTTTATATCGTCCTTTTATAGGTCCTGAAGGTCCCACAGTACTTAAAGGCAATTAACTGGTATTTTTTGTGTAAGTATAGTTATAATGCAGGGAAATGTATTGGACTATAAACATGAATTATAGGAGGCATCTTACATTTGCCTGTGAGTTTATTATAAAAGCAGGAGTACTTTATGAACAGAGTATTAATTCAACGAGAATACAGGACTGTATTCGTTTGAAGCATATAGGGACATTTAGCCAGGTATCATATTTTTCTTTAAACTATTGGAAAGTCGATACATAATTGAGAGGGGGTTGTCCATAGCGACATTAACTTTCGTTTTTCTTCCACTAGACTGTTTGAATTTAATTCACTGCTTGTTCATATAAAATTCCCTTGTGTATATTTTAACCCTTTAAAAAAAAACATATTAATGATTGTCCTGACATAGTGCACATAAGAATTGTAAAGAAAACATATGCTGCTGACAGAAATGAAAATATTTATTCTGAATTTCTTCAGACTTTCTGGCACTATAACTCTGTTGGACTCCAACATGCAGTGACAACTCTGATTTGAAGCACAGAAGAGGAGATTTGAGGAATTTCAATGCGATGATGTTCCACTGGAGTTGTTAAATTATATGATATTACAGCACAAGGGAAGCAATTTGATCCAGTGCCCATTTTGAAAGATGCCAGATTTTCTATCTGACCTGTCATTGAACTAAATAATTCCATGTTATGATAAAATACTTAATGGGAAAATACGAAGCTTCCACATTTTACTTCTTGCAATAGTCTTAACAATCAGTTTAAAAATCTTCAACTATTTACCCTTTTAAATTCTCTCAGAACATTCCAGTATGAAACAAAGTCAAGATTTTTTTCAGAAATAGAAACTCTTCCTGCTGAAAATCTGGTCCATAGTTTCAACACCATTCACGCAGAACTATGGTGAAGAGAAAAGAAATATCACAATTCTCAAATGTCTTTCCTACTTGAGCAATTCTGTATTGGGAGCAAAACAGTTGCTGCTATCCAGGATTTCCTTAGAGTCTGGATGCAGTGTCAGGTAATTAGAGTAAAATAGGTGCAAGAGGTCAAAAGAGGAGGAGAATTGGTCAGGAAATGCCAAATTCTGGATTCTGGTTTCCAGCATCTGCAGTCATTGTTTTTACCTAGGAAATGCCAAATGTCTGCAGAGAAAAGAATCAGCCAGGTATCACAAGGAGTGGAGCCATTGGGAAGGCTTCCTCTAACAGATTGAGGATCATAGAGATATACAACATGGAAACAGACCCTTCGATCCAACTCATCCATGCCAACCAGATATCCTTAATTAATTTAGTCCCATTTGCTAACATTTGGCCCATATCACTCTAAGCCCTTCCAATTCATAAACCTATTCAGATACCTTTTAAATGTTGTAACTGTAACAGCCTCCACCCTTTCCTCTGGCAACTCATTTCATACACGTACCACTCTCTACCTGAAAAAGTTGTTCCTTAGGTCCCTTTTAATTACTTCCCCTCTTACCTGTGCTTTCTAGTTTTAGACCCCAGGGAATAGACATTGTCTATTTACCCTATCCATGCCCCTCATGATTTTATAATCCTCTGTAAGGTTACTCTTCAATTTCTGATGCTCCAAGGGAAAATAGCCTATTCAGCTTCTCTCTAGCTCAAACTCTTTAACCTTGGCAACATCCTCTGTAATTAAAGTGACTTCTTTTCAGGTTGCCATGTGTCAAAATTGACCTTGAGTCTTTTATTTTGTGGAATCTGGAATTAAAAAAAGTTGTTAATTGGGAAAAACTTTTTGTAGAACTCTGAACATTCATAGCTAGTGTCATGAGACTTTAGCAACAGCAACAGGGTATTCAAATATATTGTTAGGTTGGTCAAACACAAAACAAGAAGCATTGTTTTGTCCTTGACCATCTTGGTTTTGCTCCTAAATCTCATCCTATTCACAAATTTACCTGCCACCAAGAGTGCTCAGGTATTGAACTCTCGCAGCTAACTCCAAGTTGCTGACCTAGTCCATATTGTCCATATGAGGCCATTCTGTTTTGATGGGACAGCAGAAATATCCATCCTAATATAAACACTAAGGACCATGCCAAGGAACAGACCAAAGCAAAAATAACATGAGGTCTTTTTGAGTATTCCTAAGGAAGCAAAGGACCATGAGTTGAAAGATAGACCTTGCTTTTGGCATTTACCATCTTTCTTACCCAATACAAACTTACTGCAGTTCTTGTATTAAACATACCTGTTAGGCAGTTGGTTTGCTTGGTAAGAGTTCTGGGGCAACCAATAAATGCGTACAGCATCTCTGTTGAATTAAGGAGGCACACAATTATATTAGGATTATTAACAAATAAGAGCAGGAGTAGGCCATTCTGCCCATCAAACCTGCTGTGCCATTCAAATAGTTCATGACTAATTTATTGTGACCTTACTCTACTTTTCCGCTTGTCCCTATCATCATTGGCTCAATTGAGCCGGTAGAACAATAATCTTGACCCAGGAAAATCTGAGCTGGAGTAAATAACCGTGGAACCAAATTCTTACCTGCCCCAAGGGCAATCTTTCAGAGATGCAACCGTTGCAAACACACCATTTTATGGGTTTATCTTTCACTTTGACTGCACGGTGTTGAAATCAACATTTGTTACACAATTTTTCTGACTCAATTTTTCTGTGTGCCTCACAGTGCCTCAAAACTGTGGAACTTCTTAATCTTTATACACAGCAGGCTTTTACTGAGGTTTCTCTAACAATACAAATGAGAGTGTTTGTAATGTTTAGTTTTGTTTGTTTCCAATCGTTTTCTTTTCATACTGAGAAAAATTCTACCTTTTATCCCCTATCTTTCCTTCCCTTGAATCTATTGAAAGAGGAACATTTTATGATTCAGTGCAGATGTTGTGACTTCCCTGAATCTCAGTTTTACTGCAAATATTCATAAAATAAATCCTTCCATTTTAAGAGAAGTTCCCACAAAAATGTACTGGAATGAGAATTCTGTTTTACAGTATGTCTGTAGTTTAACAAGTTGGCTGTTTATGAACACTTAAGAGCTCATGCTGTGTTTCAGAGGTCTCTGTAGCATGGCAAAGTAATCAAATTGTGAAAAGTTGCATTGTATCTCTGAAAGCAATATCTTCAAACCTGCATTAAGCTCTTGCTCTGGTAAAAGATTCCTAATTTTAACAGAGTCTGTAGTCTCTGAAACATTGGATTGTTTTGTAATTGTTACATCTGTGCAACATTACCTGGCACAATATTTTCAATCAGTGGTCTGTCAGGAAGCAGCTGTCTCCTGGCAAATTATTGGACAACTTGCCGTGTAAGGCATGGATGTGGGAAAGGAAACTTTGGGAGTATCTTGTAGCAGGGAATGGGCCTAAGTTTACAAATGCTGCCGATTTGAGAAACCTGAAATAATAAAAAAGAAAATGTTGGCTATAGTACCTGTGGACAGAATAATAGAGCTTCAGGTTGATAAATCTTTCGCAAAAGGCCTAAAGTTGCTTCAAAAGGGTGTTCCTGCCTTTCAAGGCTGCTTCATGTTCTAGATCTTTTCTGACCTGGCTCAGGCTGGCAGGAATGCCACATGTTCCCAACTCAGGCTGGAGGTAGCATTGCAGTGAGGACCTCATATCAGCAGCAGAGGGAAATGGGTCTGGGTGGGTTACTCTTCGGAGGTCGGTGTGGTTGGGCCAAAGGGCCTGTTTCCACACTGTAGGATATCTAATCTAATCGTCTATTTGGCATGCTTCAGAAGTTCCCTTTATTCTTCCCATAAGCTTCTATCAAAGTTACATTTCCATTTTTATTTTTTGATCACTTGTCAAGTTGATTCACTTAGATGCTACCCTCACAAGCTAAGTAATGAATTTGACAGGTTTTATCTTAGTAAACCCACAAATGATGACTTACTTGGTCGTAATAGGGATAAACAATCCATCCTTATCCTCTTAATCTGTCTGCAACCTTTTATACATTTGACCACACAACCTCCTGGAATGCCTCTGTGTTATCATCCGTCTAGGTGGCACATTTTCATTTTTATTTATCTAACCTTTGTGATAGAGGTGGCTGCAATGGCTTGTTTTCCCATTTCAATGCTGTTAGTTCTAATGGGCCTGAAAGATCTATCCCCCCGCCCCTGTTTCTCATCAAAACACTGTCCTCCACCTCCATGACACAGCATTAGTTTCTGCACATTGCCGATGACATCCAGCTTAATTTCACTTAAACTTTCTGTTTTTCTTAAATCATCATCTTGCTTGTTTTACATCCACCGGTGGATGAGCAACAATTTCCTCAAACTAAGTATTGTTTTTGGTCCCTGGCGACAATTTCATCCCTTTCTCTGACAACAGCCTTAGGGTAGGCTGGATTGTTCACAAGCTCAGTGTCACATTTGGCCCAAGATAACTTCCCAGCCACAGATCCATGCTGTAGCAATCGCGCTTATTTCTTTCTCATTTACATTGCTGCTTTCTGCTTCATCTCAGTGTATCTGCTGCTAAAACCCTCATTCATTCCTCTGTTACTTCTGGATGTGACACTTTCCAACACTGTGTCCTTGCACACTTCCCACTTTCTATCCTCTGTTCTCCATGTCCTCAATCCCACCAAGTTCAATAGCTGCTGTGGTCACTGCTTGTTAAACCATGGTTTGATTTTCTCACTCTGGTGTTCAAATTCATTCAAACCTTCTGGCCTCCCAGATTTTAAATGTTGGCAGTGCCTTTAACTGTCTACAACCCAAACCCGAGATGTTCCTCCCTAAGGATACTGGAAGTAATCTTTTCTCACTTGTATACGTATAATAATTTCGATTTTGTCCTTGCACTCATTCAGTCATCTTTTTGACATGCCTCTGAAGTTTGTTCTTGGTTAGGAGGCTCCCTGAAGAATTGGTCTGGAAAATCAGCATGCTGATTGCCCACTGAGACCTAACGGTCCTGCTGCAAAAGGATGTCTGTAATGTTAATGGCATGTCAATTGTATTGTTAAGGTTCTTGTTTAATTAAGAACCTAGGGCACATGTAAAAAGTGACAGTTAATTTATTATTAAAAAGAGTACAAGAGAGACTGCCATGGGCTCTTGTGCCGTTGTAGTATTCCTATCTCTAAGTCAGGAGGTCAGGGTTCAAGTCTCACCTGTTCCAGAGGTGTGTAAAAATGTCTCTGAACAGGTTGATTAGAAAATAGGTTTCAAAGAAAAAGAGAGACTGAGAGGACATTAAAGTCTGCAATAGGAAAATCGAAATTTGTAATTCTGCTTCCTTTAAATAAACCTATTGTCAAGGAAAGTATTTGAATTAGAATCCCTACAGTGTGGAAACAGCCCCTCGGCCCAATAAGTCCACACCAACCCTCCAAATAGTAACCCACTTGGACCCATTCCCTTACCCTATATTTACCCCTGATTAATGCACCTAGCCTACATATCCCTGAATACTATGGGCAATTTAGCATTGCCAGTTCACTTAACCTACATATTTTGGATTGTGGGAGGAAACTGGAGCAAATCCACACAGACACGGGGAGAATGTGCAAACTCCACACAGACAGTCGCCCGAGGCTGGAATCGAACCCGGGTCCCTGATGCTGTGAAATAGCAGTACTAACCACTGAGCCACAGTGCCACCCCATTACAAATAAAAGTTCTATTATCTAGTTTCATATTTCAGAACTGGCTTGGTATTGACATAACACATAATAATAAAGAAGGGATTAAATGACTAAAGAATCATCCATTCCAGGAGACTTATAAATAATTGAGGAGTGTTGACAACCCTTGTGTTCTGTGTATTTTAAAGAAGGACCTCACTGACTTTGGGATGGGTGGTTTTGCTGTTTGACCAGAAACCGGCATAAAAATTATATTCTGTGGAATCTTGAGAATGGGGAATCTAGATGATTGTGTATACAGGTTTAAAATTGTCCCAGGTGATTTCATTAAGTGTAATTAAAAAGGCAAACCTGGTATGAAAACAGAAAGTGATGGAGAAACTCAGGAGGTCTGGTAGCATCTGTGGAGAGAAAAGCAAGTTAACGTCTTGCATGCTGTGATCCTATTGCACTTGAAATATAAACTCTGTTTCTCTCTTCACAAATGCTGCCAGGCCTGCTCAGTTTCTCCAGCACTTCCTCTTTTTGTTTCAGATTTCCAGCATCCACAGTTCTTTCTTTTATATTGATGGGTCTTGTGTATTTGTAGTCAAGTAACCTAGATTGATATAATGCAGGTGTTTTTAACATATTATCCCTTCACTGTTTTCACTCTGGGTGATTCTGGGTAAACTCTTACTCTGACTCAGCATTGGTTCTGGTCAAACAAAACTCTCTGGGCAAGAAATTTGTTCACATAGCACAGTCTTTCTGTCTTTCTGCACAGCCTGTGCGGTAGTGCATGAGGAGAAGGCAACATAGAGATGTGTCTATTGCATGTGATGGGTGTGAGAACAGGATTCAAAATTTGGACGACACAGGCCCTGTACCCAACACTCTTTGTGCCCACACTCTTACATGATCTTTCAAACATGCAAGGTATGCCCAGCTCTAACATTCCTTTTGAGAACAAGCACCCAGATTGGAGGAAAGGTGATTTTTGACAACCATTTAGTTTGCAAAGTGTCTGACAATGTTCAGCATGTTTCTGGAAGTCTTTTGTGTTCACCAGTTGCATTTGCTGCATCTTCCCAGTGAGGACAGAGGATCAGCTGATCTTTCCAAACAAAAGCAGCTGTAAGTATGGGGCTAGCAGTGCCAGTTTCTCTGGGCTTGCACCTTGACGGGGAAATGAACTCTGGTCTCCAAAGGAAAAGGCATGATGTTAGTGATTGAGTGATGTTTTGTTTGAGTGTTTTAATGACTAAAGGTTAAGTGAATGTACATAGAGTGAGAGGGGTTTGTGAAGCTAGCATCATTAGAGTGTGTATGTGTGTGTGTATCTTACAATGTCTGGATATTAAACAGGAGAGGCAAGGAGTGCTGCTGAGTGAGTGATGTGTTCTGGGTGCATTGAGCAGTGTTGATAGGCTGCTAAACATAGAATCACAGGCCTTGACCAACAACCTGAGATTATTAGACCCTTCCTTGATACTTTTTCCAGAATCTGGGATTTGACTTTCCTGATCAGCTCGCATTCCCTTCTGAGGTGTGTTTTTTTAGGGAGAAGACAGCAGCACCGAGCCAGTTGTTCTGATGTCAGAATTACTCAGATAAGGTGGCAACAACAAATTTGCATCTGGTCTTTCACTCATCTGAAAGGTGTGGGCAGTTTGGGGCAATCTCATTTCTAGCCTCTTGAATCAACTTTTCTTTGGTTTCCTGGAGCAAATTTTCTGGCATTTAATACATTGGAATGGATGTGTTAAGGAGATGCTTGGTTGCTAACAATTTCTTTTGCCCTCTCAGTCTACTTTACTACCATGCTGAGTATTGATATTTAACTATGCTAGTCAATGGTTTCACTTTATTTGGAAGAAAAATTAAATCCTCTGGAAGGAGGAAAGGGCAAGTGTGTTTGCTTTGTTGTGTGACACCAGCAGTCATGCATTCTTAAGACAATTCCTGGGGAGCACTGTGATCAAAGCCAGCATCAGTCATTTTGTAGCAAACTTGTATGTTTACCGTGCAGCAAACCTATTTCTTGACACAGCTAGATATCAAGATATCAACTTATGCAAGCACTAGATCTTTTCCATATGACCGTGTTTCCAAAAGGAGTCATCAGTGGCAGACAATTGATTAAGAGTTCATGCAATGTGTTAGGGACAAAATTATATTTTGTGGAACAATGCAGGGAACAGGCTATTTTTGACCCGTGTCAAAAGACATGATTAATTATTTTACAGTAAAGATCCTCCAGCTAAGAGTGATCATAAGATGGTTGAATTATATATTCAGTTTGAGGGTGAGAGGCTTAGAGATCTGAAGCTAATGTATTAAATTTGGATAAAGATGACTAAAATGCATGATGAGAGAGTTAGCTAAGGGAAATGAATATAGATTCAAAGTAAGGTGGTAGATGAACAACAGCTGACATTTAAGGAGATAACCTCTGAACAAAGGTATTTTAGAAAGAGAGCCTCCACAAGAAGAATGAATTGTCTGTATCTAACTAAGGAGTTAAAGGACGGTACAAATTGGATAAAAGGGCACACTACATTGTAAACAAAGTCCGAAATAGCTGAAAAACTCAACAGATCTGGCAGCATCTGTGGAGAGGAAGTAGAGGTAATGTTTTGAGTCCAGCACTGAAGAGGGGTCACTGGACCCGGAATGTTAACTCTGCTTTTCCTCCACAAAGGTAAAAACAATGACTGCAGATGCTGAAAATCAAATACTGGATTAGTGGTGCTGGAAGAGCACAGCAATTCAGGCAGCATCCAACGAGCAGCGAAATCAACGTTTCGGGCAAAAGCCCTTCATCAGGAATAAAGGCAGTGAGCCTGAAGCATGGAGAGATAAGCTAGAGGAGGGTGGGGAGAGAGTAGCATACAGTACAATGGGTGAGTGGGGGAGGAGATGAAGGTGATAGGTCAAGGAGGAGAGGGTGGAGTGAATAGGTGGAAAAGAAGATGGGCAGGTTGGACAAGTCAAGGAGACAGTAACTGAGCTGTAAGTTTGAAACTAGGATGAGGTGGGGGAAGGGGAAATGAGGAAGCTGTTGAAGTCCACATTGATGCCCTGGGGTTGAAGTGTTCCGAGGCGGAAGATGAGGCGTTCTTCCTCCAGGCGTCGGGTGGTGAGGGAGCGGCGGTGAAGGAGGCCCAGGACCTCCATGTCCTCGGCAGAGTGGGAGGGGGAGTTGAAATGTTGGGCCATGGGGCGGTTTGGTTGATTGGTGCGGGTGTCTCGGAGATGTTCCCTAAAGCGCTCTGCTAGGAGGCGCCCAGTCTCCCCAATGTAGAGGAGACCACATCGGGAGCAACGGAAACAATAAATGATATTGGTGGATGTGCAGGTGAAACGTTGATGGATGTGGAAGGCTCCTTTACGGCCTTGGATAGAGGTGAGGGAGGAGATGTGGGCACAGGTTTTACAGTTCCTGCGGTGGCAGGGGAAAGTGCCAGAATGGGAGGGTGGGTCGTAGGGGGGTGTGGACCTGACCAGGTAGTCACGGAGGGAACGGTCTTTGCGGAAGGCGGAAAGGGGTGGGGAGGGAAATATATCCCTGGTGGTGGGGTCTTTTTGGAGGTGGTGGAAATGTCGGCGGATGATTTGGTTGATGCGAAGGTTTGTAGGGTGGAAGGTGAGCACCAGGGGCGTTCTGTCCTTGTTACGGTTGGAGGGGTGGGGTCTGAGGGCGGAGGTGCGGGATGTGGACGAGATGCGTTGGAGGGCATCTTTAACCACGTGGGAAGGGAAATTGCGGTCTCTAAAGAAGGAGGCCATCTGGTGTGTCCTATGGTGGAACTTGTCCTCCTGGGAGCAGATACGGCGGAGGTGGAGAAATTGGGAATACGGGATGGCATTTTTGCAAGAGATAGGGTGGGAAGAGGTGTAATCCAGGTAGCTATGGGAGTCAGTGGGTTTGTAAAAAATGTCAGTGTCAAGTCGGTCGTCACTAATGGAGATGGAGAGGTCCAGGAAGGGGAGCGAGGTGTCAGAGATAGTCCAGGTAAATTTAAGGTCAGGGTGGAATGTGTTGGTCAAGTTGATGAATTGCTCAACCTCCTCACGGGAGCACGAGGTGGCGCCAATGCAGTCATCAATGTAGCGGAGGAAGAGGTGGGGCGTGGTGCCGGTGTAATTACGGAAGATCAACTGTTCTACATAGCCAACAAAGAGACAGGCATAGCTGGGGCCCATACGTGTGCCCATGGCTACACCTTTGGTCTGGAGGAAGTGGGAGGATTCAAAGGAGAAATTGTTAAGGGAGCCAGACCTGCTGAGTTTTTCCAGCAATTTAGAGCCATAGAGTCATAGAAATGTACAGCATGGAAACAGACCCTTTGGTTCAACCCATCCACGCTGACCAGCTATCTCAACCCAATCTAGTCCCGCCTGCCATCACCCGGCATATATGCCTCCCAACCCTTCCTATTCATTTACCAATCAAAATGCCTCTTAAATGTTGCAATTGTACCAGCCTCCACCACTTTCTTTGGCAGCTCATTCCATACCCATACCACCCTCTGCGTGAAAAAGTTGCCCCTTAGGCCTTTCTTATATCTTTCCCCTCTCACCCTAAACCTATGCCCTCTAGTTCTGGACTCCCCGACCCCAGGGAAAAGACTTTGTTTATTTATCCTATCCATGCCACTCATAATTTTGTAAACCTCTATCTGGTCACCCCTCAGCGTCTGACGCTCCAGGGAAAACAGACCCAGCCTGTTTAGCCTCTCCCCATAGCTCAAATCCTGGTTTATGTTTTTGATTTCCAGCATCCACCGTTTTTTGTTTGTTCACAACATAGAGTCATGTAACTTGTGAGTGTCACAGGAATACATATTGAGACCTCAACTCTTTATAATTTATTTTGATGTCACGGTATAAGGGGACTGACTGCCAGATTTGCTGAAAGTTCAAAAATAAGTAGGGAAACTGGTAGTGGTAAAGATAAAATGAGTCTCTAAAGGGATTTATATAGAAAAAATTACACAACACCAGGTTATAGTCCAACAGGTTTGTTTGGAAGCACTAGCTTTTGGAGTTTGCGAGAGGTGCGGCGGCAAAGTCTCTCGTTGTCCATCCCAGTCCAACAACGGCACCTCCAAATCAGGGATTTCTATCGTTTACATAAGTGGACAAGAGTTTGGCAGATGGAGTATATTGGAGGAAATTTAAGATTGTTCACAATTGTGGGAAGAATAAAAACACAGAATATTATTTTAGCAGTGTCTGCAAAATGCCTTGGAAAAGAGGAATCTGAGCATCCTTGTACATGAATCACAAAATATAGTAAGTAAGTTAAGGGGCAATTAGAACATTGGGCTTTATTGCTCGAGCATAAACTAGGGAAATCTTCCCAAAACATCACAATTCTGTTCTTTTAGTCTCAGCTTGATGTAGGATCATTTCGGAACTCTGAAACTGTTGCTTTCCTTTTTTAAAATTTAGAAGTATTTGTAAAATCCCAAAATTTTGACTCATATGCACTACCAAAAACATTCATGCTTAAAACCAGGTGAAGTTTTGCCCAAGAGTGAAGCGTGTGGTCACTTTACTATTTCTAATGATTACAGCTTTGCAGTTTTTAAAACATCTCCTGTTACCTAGCTTTGTAACCTTCTCTTAAAAGTTTAACATTCTCCACTTCTTGTTTTTTCCAATATGTATCCAGTTATTATACTTGCATCAAAAAATGTAAATTTTGGGCTGACAGTACTTTAACACCCAGTGATTGCTAATTAGAAAATAACACTGCATATAAAGTTGTGAGGGTGAGTTATTTTACAGCCATAACTTATTATACAATGTGGATTTGACTTCGTGGGAAATTAATTAAAACCTGTAACTTAGCTATTTATTAAGAAACACTCTGCATTCACTTCAACAGCATTATGAAAATGGCAACATAAATTAAAAGCAACCAGAATTAATAACGTCAATGAAACACATGATATCCCTGATCATTTTCAAGAAATCTTTCAGCAGGAGGCACTATAGGGTGTAGGTTTGCTTGCTGAGCTGTAGGTTTGATATCCAGGCGTTTCATTACCTGGCTCGGTAACATCATCAGTGGAAACCTCCAAGTGAAGCGAAGCTGTTGTCTCCTGCTTTCTATTTATATCTTTCTCCTGGATGGGGTTCCTGGGGTTTGTGGTGATGTCATTTCCTGTTCGTTTTCTGAGGGGTTGATAGATGGCGTCTAGATCTACGTGTCTGTTTATGGCATTGTGGTTGGAGTGCCAGGCCTCTAGGAATTCTCTGGCATGTCTTTGCTTAGCCTGTCCCAGGATGGATGTGTTGTCCCAGTTGAAATGGTGTTTTTTTTCCTCCGTGTGCAGGGCTACGAGGGAGAGGGGTCGTGTCTTTTTGTGGCTAGCTGGTGTTCATGTATCCTGGTGGCTAACTTTCTTCCTGTTTGTCCTACGTAGTGTTTGTGGCAGTCCTTGCATGGAATTTTGTAGATGACGTTGGTTTTGTCAACTAACAAACTTAAAAGACCCAGTACAACCCATGGACAAAACCAACGTCATCTACAAAATTCCATGCAAGGACTGCCACAAACACTACGTAGGACAAACAGGAAGAAAGTTAGCCACCGGATATACGAACACCAGCTAGCCACAAAAAGACACGGCCCCTCTCCCTCGTAGCCCTATACACGGATGAAAAAAAACACCATTTCGACTGGGACAACACATCTATCCTGGGACAGGCTCAGCAAAGACATGCCAGAGAATTCCTAGAGGCCTGGCACTCCAACCACAACGCCATAAACATACACGTAGATCTAGATACCATCTATCAACCCCTCAGAAAACGAACAGGAAATGACATCACCACAAACCCCTGGAACCCCATCCAGGAGAAAGATATAAATAGAAAGCAGGAGCCAACAGCTTCGCTTCACTTGGAGGTTGCCACTGATGATGTTACCTAGCCAGGTAATGAAACGTCTGGATATCAAACCTACAGCTCAGCGAGCAAACCTACACCCTAAACCTCAACCTGAGCTACAAACCTTGCAGGAGGCACTATTTTGTTCGAGCAGACAAACACAAGTCTGAAAGAGTTGGAAAGAGTGGGGAAAGTGGAGTGGAGGGGAGTGGCAGTCTTTTTGCAGAGAAGACTAGAATTAAGTGATATGGCTGTATTTGAGAAGCAATTTATAAGATGTTTGCGGTTAATTAGTTATTGACTTCTGAAGTGCAAGCTCTAAATGTGACAGGTGGCTCAGACGCTCTTAAGAAGTATTAATGTGCTTGCTACAGCTTCTTTCCAGGTGCCAGAAAACTGTTAGAATAATAATATATAGACCATATCTGTCTGAGAGGAGGGGCAAGTTGTATCATCCTGGATGCTGGTAGATTTCTTTTAAAATGTATACAGCATGTTGGTCACATGAAACTGCATTGTACGCTTTTCAGGTTGGCAATATAACTCAGTGATAGCATGCTTGCCTCTGATTTAGGAGGCTGTATGTTAAAGCCCCATCCAAAGACTAGAAAATAAATTTGAATCTGACTGAGGGATTACATCCCGTTGAGGGTGCCGTCTTTCAGATGACACATGACCCTATCTGCCTTCTTGGCAAAATAAAATATTCCACAGCACTGTTGCATATAAGAGCAATAGGAGTTTTCTTTCCTCAAATAATTTCACTGAACAGAATTCACTGTCCATCAACTCATTACTGTTTATAGCATCTTATCCTGTGTAACTTTGTTGCTCTATTTTCTACATTGTGACTGATTACTAAAAGAATACTTCTTTGGTTGTTTAAAACACTTTGTTGTCTGGAAGCAGGGAAAAATGTTAAAAATGCAAACCCATGTCTTTACTATTACCAGAATATACAATACTAAGGATCTTGTCAATCTGATTAGGTTAATTATCCAATAGCATTTCTTTAACAAAGTAAAAGATTGTCATTTTTAAAATCTGATTCTTTTTGTTATGGCACATTAACCAGATTCAGTTTGAATTTCATTTGTCCTTCGTTCACGTTTTATGCCATTTTTGTTTGCATTAAGTATTTGATTTGAGGTCTGTCTTCTAGAGATCTATGGCTTGGTTTGAAAATTTGGCTCACAATCCATTTGTCTCTCATTTGTCCATTATACTTGAACACAATCAGGCATACAAATGAACTTTGCTGAAAAAGTAATTGAAGTGCATTCATATATGAATCCCCCTAGTTTAGCAAGTCATTTGTGGTATGGTGCACACTGCATAACCTTGTTATTTATGAAAAGGATTATAGATTTTTGCCTTGATTGTAGACAAACTCCAGTAATATGTTCCAGGGAGTTTTGCCTCTGCATTAGAAATTTGTAATCTCATTGAGCATTGCTTCAATCAATAAAATTAATTGGCAGTCTGCGACATGAGTTAACTACATTTGCTGCCTAATTCTGTTAGTATAATATCCAGTGATAAATTACACACTTCTGTCATGGCATGCAATTGTATTTCAACCAAAAGCAGGAAAAAGTATTTATCTGTCTTATTAGCAACTTGCTAATTAAGTCTCATTCTCAAACTCACACATTTCAAAACTATCTGTGTCCATGATTTTATTAGTGGACTGTACATTATATAGCAAAGTGGGCATTTCTTTTTTTTAGCTGAAAGATACTAGTCTTGGATTTTTGGTCGAATATATTTGTATCATTTGAGCATTCTATCATGAAACTTCATCTCCATCAGGACACCCACGTTTGGCTAAGGGTTTCTACAGGCTTCTCCATCTTCTAAGCCAAAGGCCTTCATCCAGACCAAGGCACAGTAAAGACCCATTTGGAGTCTGCTGCATTGCTCTTGTATGTGTCAAAAAGTAAAGGTCATGTTACTCATGTTTGTGTCTTCCCTAAATTCATTTTGACCTTCTGGTGGTTCACATTCTGCTTTGTGGCTTGTTGGTCTGTTGAGTAGAACTTTTGCTAGAATCATAACACCTGCCACAAGTAGCGATCTTTGACAGTCATAGAGCCATAAAGATGTGCAGCATGGAAACAGATCCTTTGGTCCAACTCATCCATGCCAACCAGATATCCTAAATTAATCCAATCCCATTTGCTAACACTTGGCCCATATCCCCCTACACCCTTTCTATTCATATACCCATCCAGATACCTTTTAAATGTTGTAATTGTACTGGTCTCCACCACTTCCTTTGGCACTCATCCCATATACGTACCACTCTCTGTGTGAGAAAGTTGCCCTTTAAGTCCCTTTTAAATCTTTCCCCTCTTGCCTGAAACCCATGCCCTCTAGTTCTGGGCTCCCCCATGCAGGGAAAAAAACCTTGTCTATTTACGCTATCCATGCGCCCCATGATTTTATAAACTTCCACAAGGTCACTCCTCAGTCTCCACTGCTCCAGGGAAAACAGCCCTAGCCCATTCAGCGTCACTCTATAGCTCAAACTCTCCAACCCTGGCAACATCCTTGTAAATCTTTTTTGAACCCTTTCAAGTTTCACAGTATCCTTTCTATAGGAGGGAAACCAAAATTGTGCACAATATTCCAAAAGTCCAATATGTTTTTGCCTTCATTATATGTGCACGTGAAGAATCGTGACATCCTTGAACTCCCAGGGAATAGTTTGATGATCCACCTTTTCTGGTATAATTTTGAACTTAACAGGAATCAAATAGTAGGGCAATATTAATAAGTTGAATGTAATTCAAAGAGCAGAAATGTTTGGAACTGAAACATTTTTCATCAGACCCCAGATCATTTGTATGACAGATTATAAAATCCCTAAAGTGATGCTTTTTCAAAGAACAAAGAAAATTTATGGCCCTCCAAGCCTGATCAAAATGTATTGTCTAAACCTGTTGGTCAATTCCTAAGCACCTGTATCCCTCTACTCCCCACCTACTCATGCATTTATCCAGACGCATCTTAAGTGAATCTACCATGCCTGCCTCTACACCTCTGCTGGCAATGCGTTCCAAACACCTACCACCCTCTGTGTGAAGTACTTGCCGCGTTTCTCCCCCTTAAACTTTCCACCTCTCACTTTGAAAGTGCGACCTCTTGTTATTGAATCCTTCATGCTGGGAAAAAAGCTTGTCTCTATCCACCCTGTCTATACCCTTCATGATTTTGTAAACCTCAATCAGGTCCTCAATCTCATTTTTTCTAATGAAAATAAACCTAACATACTCAACCATTCTTCATAGCTAGCACCTTCCATACCAGGCAACACCCTCATAAACCTTCTCTGCTCCCTCTCCAATGCGTCCACATCCTTTTGGTAATGTGGCGACCAGAACTGTACACAGTATTCTAAATGTGGCCGAACCAATGTCTTGTACAATGTTAATGTGACTTGCCAGCTCTTATACTCAATACCCTGTCCAATGAAGGCAAGCATACTATGTGCCTTCTTCGAGGAGAAAGTGAGGACTGCAGGTGCTGGAGATCAGAGCTGAAAATGTGTTGCTGGAAAAGCGCAGCAGGTCGGGCAGCATCCAAGGAACAGGAGAATCGACATTTCGGGCATAAGCCTTCTTCAGGAATCCTGAAGAAGGGCTTATGCCCAAAACGTAGATTGTCCTGTTCATTGGATGCTGCCCGACCTGCTGCGCTTTTCCAGCAACACATTTTCAGCTCTATATGCCTCCATGACCACACTATCCACCTGTGCAGCAACCTTCAGGGTACAATGGACCTGCACTCCCAGATCTCTCTGCCCATCAACTTTTCCCAAGGCTCTTTCGTTCATTGTATAATTCGCTCTAGAATTAGTCTTGCCAAAATGCATCACCTCACATTTGTCTGGATTGAAAACCATCTGCCACCTTTCCGCCCAACTCTCCAGTCTATCTATATCCTCATGTATTCTCTGACAGTTCCTTATGTTTTCTGCTATACCACCAATCTTCGTGTCATCTGCAAACTTGCTGATCATACCAACAGTGCCCTTTTCCAGATCATTTTTGTATATTACAAACAACAGTGGCCCCAACGCTGACCTCTGTGGAACACCACTGGTCACCTTTCTCCATTTCAAGAAACTCCCTTCATCAAGTCTGGTCCTATTACTCAACTCTGTAATGTACTCTGGTATTGGTTCCATCAATCAGTTTTAACCTCTTCTGTAAATAATCTGAAGTATACTTCCTGGTCCCTGCATTCCCTTCCCTACTGCCACCAAAGGCAAATCAAGCAGCATCTGGGAATATCTATCTGGTACTTTAAAGAAATCCTTCCTTGATTGGTTGCCCGACATGTTAGAAGTTTTGATAGTCTTAGCAGCTGAAAAAACATCACATTCCACATAGTATTTTATTATCTTCATCAATTCTTATTCTTATAATCATTAACAACTTCCTAAATCCAGTTTTGTAATGGAATTAAGTACACTGACATTAACTATCTTAGCTGGGGACTGATTTAACATCTATTAAAATGTTTATGATCTCAAGTCCTTATGGAGGCTTGTTCATTTTATACTCTAGTTCCAAGTTACACTCAAAGTTCAATTATATAGTTGGTTTACATACTGTCCGTTCTTGGCATTTTAATGATGCAGGATCTTTGCAATTTGAACTTTTCCCTAGTGAAATCAGGAGTTTCAATCTGTGGATTCCTTGTTTCTCTTTCTGGAACCCTCATTTATGTTCTAAATTCTCTTGGAGTTCCAGTCTGGAAGTTGTAGGAGCTGAGTGGAAACAGCTTGGAAGAAATTTCCAACCTGCATCTCTTCGCTATTTTGAAAGTGGAATACACATAACACAATCCAAATTGTCTGTCACATGACCAATGAGGTTAGTTGTTCAATCCAGAATCTGCACTAAATATATTCTGTACTTTATGTCTTCAATCTAGAGAGTGTGATTCACTTAGCTAAAATATAAAAGCCAATCTAAATGAAATGCTTTGTAAATGTCTAATTCTTGAATAAGGTGCCACTTACTTCTTGCACTGGTTCTAACACTCAAACATCACTATGTTGTCCAGACCTCAAAGTTAAATGTTTAGGTGAAATACAGTACAAATTAATGTATCCAAACAGTTGATTGGCTGTAATAATGTAATACAGTGCAGTACACAATATGCATATTTTTCAAAAAGTAAAACTGCCTTTGACTTCAGTTCAAAGTTCTTTTGGAATGCAATATAGTATTTTAATACCCAGTAACTAATCATTGGAAATACCTAAACATACAAGTTTTATGGTTTTGTATATGGTCATGCCAATATTTTGTTCAAGATCCAAATACTTTTCTTTGTCTCAGTTAATACCCTTTCAGATGTCTGCCTGTTCATGATTCCTGTCATTAATGACTGTTCATTTTCAGTGAATCATATTTAACTTATTTTGTTTTTCCACCTTTTTTAATCGATATCCCTTCTTTGTATGCATGTTTTACTTTATCTTACTATATCCATTGCTTTATATTTAGTTATCGTTAAAGTCCATCTGTTCATCCTGAATCCATACTATTAATACATTCACCTGTCTTTGAAAGGATGTTCTTGGTTTCTCTAATGATCACCAAAAGATCAAATCGTTGCTAAGGTTTTTGTAAGAAGGACTAGGAAACGATATTTTAGTTTAATCCTTTCAAAGAATCCCATTCAACAAGAGACCTGGCCAAAAATCAGTTGAGATTTAGAGGCAAGCAAAGTTAATTATATACAATACTTCTTTCCTATTACAAGTAATAGTCCTCTCAATGAATCCCATTGTGTTAGCACCAGACATGTGGTATGGCGTTGTATAGATGTATGTATCCTAACTTCAGTGCACTGCAGAATCCAATTAAGATTGGCACACTTGTTATAGCAAGGAGTGGGAGTTGGTGGAAATTAGTTTTGCTTGTTACTGAGGCCTTTGGACATACTTTGGGAGAGAGGACAGTGGCAGAACAGTAATTCTCAACTGTAATGCTAGACTGGAGTGCAATATAAACTGGTATGTTGATTTGAGAATTGTAATTGTCACATTGATCTTTCTAGTTTGCCTTGCATGAATTGATAGCTGAGGTCTGTCAGTCTGGGAACAGCTTTGAAAGCAGGTGTGACATTGTCATCTAGCATCTGACAGATGTAGGTAAATGAGAGCAGGGAGTGGTTGGGAAAAGGGAGAGTTAAAATTCTAAAGAGAATGCCGAGAAACGAGAACAGTGTAACAATTTGCTTAAAGACAAACAATGAGGAACAGGAAAGGGCAGAGCATTTAACTATAATTGTACATTCGTAAATGAGGTCCATGCATGAAATTGCATTAATACAAATTAAAAACATATAAATGCATGAAGTATTTGCCAAAAGATATGTCAAATAGCACTGCAAATGGAGATAAATTGTATAATTGATATAATTGCAATTACACATACCCTGATTGCAAATGACTAAGATTTGGAAATAAATATTCAAGGATACACAATATTTTGAAAACCCAGACAGAAAGAAAAACGCGAAACTGTGGTGCTGATAATAAAGGACAGCATAAGGACAGAAGTTATAAACGATCCTAGTCAAATGATCAGGAGATTGAAATCACTGTGGATGGAAATGAGGAATGACAAGGGACAGAAAACACTAGTGGCACAAGTTTATAGGCAGCATAACAATGGTTACACTGAACAGAATAGTAAGCAAAAAGAATTGGAGCTTTTAGTGAAAGCAATATAATAATTGTGGACTACTTTAATCTTTTCTTCAACTGGGTAAATCCAACTGGCAAAAGGTGATAAGGAAGATGAGTTTGTAAAATGCCTTTACAACAGCTTCCTCAACTAATACATCAATGAAGAATTAAAAGCTGTGTTGCTTTAGATCTGTTTAAAGCAGGATTAATTGTAAAAGATCTTCTGGGAAAAATTCATTCAAAGTGCAGTCAATTTCCATTTTTAATCGGAAAGTGAAATATCCAAGTCCAAAGCAAGAATCTTAAAATCAAACAAAACCACTTACATCTGTGTGTAGAAAACAAGTTGAGGCTGATTATAAATAGATTAAAAGATAAATCAATCTTGGGAGGAGAAATACTCGCATTTATACATTACCTTTCATGACCAACAGGTGTCTAAATGTGCTTTGCAGCCAATGAATTATATTTGAAGAGTTGTCATTGTTAAAATGTAGGAAATTCATCTGCAACTTTGCACACAGCAAGCTTCCCCAAACAGCAATGAGACCATGGTAGGATAATATGTTTTCGTGATGTGGATTTAGGAATCGATGTTAGCCAGGACACTGGAAGGACTCTCCTAACCTTCTTCAAAGTCCTCACTTTATCCTTCTTCAAAGTACGGCCATGGGATATTTTATGTCCACTGGAGAAGGCATACAATTTTTTGGTTTAATTTCTCATCCAGTAGACAGCACCTCCAGCAGTGTGGCACTTCCTCAGTATTGTACGGAAGTGTTGACCCTGTTTGTTATACTTGGTTCTTATGCCTTGGAGTGGGACTTGAGCTGGGATGCTTCTAACAAAAGTGCTAAGAGTGATACCACAAGTCACAGCTGACATGATGAACAAAAATAAATTATTCAATATATTCAGCTAAAACACTTTCCATTGAAAAATGCAGTAAAAAATGTCCATTCGTGGCATTAAGATGGTATTGTTTTAAACAAGGTGTCTATATTTTTCTGAAGATAGTAGTAAAACTGTAAAAAGTGGATTTTTACAAAGCAGAAAAGGTTGACTAAATGTTCATAAAAAGGAAAAAACAGAATATGAGAGCAAACTCGCCAAGAATATGAAATAGAATCCAGCATCCTTGGGGGCAGAGGCAGTAGAAGTTATCAAGGGCAATCAGAGAATAGGTAGAGATGATAGAAATGATGAAAACATGTTTTGTATTTGAATACAATCCTAAAAATGTTAATGGACTCTGAGTTGTATTTTCTAATGGGGCCCCGACCTGCTTCTGCAGGAACTCAAGCCACTTGAGTTAAAACCACTTGACAATTGAAATGGGCGGACCTTTAGGTAAGTCACCTGTTCAGTTTGTTTTATACTTTTTGGCTCTGCTACCACATAGCTTTTAGGAGCAAGTGAAGCATTGGCAAGATGAAAATAAGCTTGGCCGCATACAATTCCACTGCCACTTGAAGGCCAAAATTGACATTGGTATTCCTAAACTATCTTTTAATTTTTGTTTGGACACAAGTGAAGTATGTTTTTGTCTTTGATGGAGCAATTAGCCACCTTTCTATCTCTTTGTCAAGACCAATAGCGAGATACAAACACCATGTGTGTAAAGTATATGAGAGAAACATCCCAAACATTTCAAAGTATTTCACTGACAATAAATAATTTTCACATTTAAGAGTTATTGTTACATTGAATACTTCAAATTACTTGTAAGAACACAAACAATAATGAGCTAAATGGCCAGTTAATGTAGTCTTGCTGTTAGTTGAAGACGGTGTGTTGACTATTTCTATTGGAGTGATCACTACTTTTCCAACAGAAGTGACATTGTAGGGCATCAGTTTAAAATACCAGCAGTACAAGGTACCCTCCGTACTCTTGAGAGCTGTCAACATTGTTGTTTGCCGTAGTCTTTGTTATGATGTTAGAATGCCTGTGTTATGATTCAGTGATGGGAAATCTCTCCCTTTCTTTCAGAGTGAGAGTGACATATGCACACATCTAAAAATTGGTTACAAGAAAGATTTACTTTGTGTGTGCATGATTAAATTTTACAATTTATGATGGAAGGTATGTATGCTAGCTGTGGCCAGATAGGAAATGTGTGTTATAAATGGATTTATGGTTTTCCTAGCTTACAGAATTAATCTTCGTTTATGTGAAGTTATCAGGTACATAATGTATTTAGATAAATATACTATCCCTATCGATATAAGGCTGACAGTCAGTGTTTATCACTTTAAATAATACTACAGAAGGATTATGAATAATACAAGCAGCACACCTTGAGAGTAGAATTGAAAGCTGCACCTATTGTGCATAAAATAAGTTCAATGTCAGCAGCAAGATTTTACAGACCTTTTTAAAATTTCTCATTGAGCACTTCCATGATCTCTGAGGTTTGCATTTTTGTAATTTCAGCTTTAAGATGTAGTTCCAGTCTGTCAAGGGCTTAACTGAAATTGACCATATCAATTGTAAATGCTCTAGAGAGTAAGGTTTTGCATTTGAGAAGGAACAGGTTTGTGAACTCAAAGTGGTGCAGAACATGATGTACCTAGAAACAACTGACCTTTTCAAACAACTTCAGGCACAGCAGTGTGAAATAGTAATCAATATACCTCTCCACGGATTGAGACAGAAGTCACTTTGTAACATTCAAGTTGGTCAAAAATCTGTTTGAACTTCTCTAACTAGATTAATGGACTATACATTCATATACAATCTCCATCATTTATGTTGGTCAAACTGCCAGGTACAACAAAAAAATTCTCAATGAAGATGGGATGATCAGGACTAAAAATTCAGGTGTCACAACTTGTATTTAGATTATTATTCAAACTCGACATTAAAATTGATCATTTTTAATACAGCAATCTGCTTGCATGGCTAAACTGTCAAACTAAATTGGCTCAGAGCTACCACAGCAGATATCTAAGGCCCTAACACTAACTTAAACGGCAAGCTGAGCTCCATTTTGCAATCATGTTACATTAAGAACAATTGACATGACTACTCATTCCTACTTACTTTAAACAGTTTTGCCTCTGCAATCACTTCAGCAGTGATAGTACAGACTTTGGGCACTGCAGTTGTGAACAAGAAAGTTCATGCAAAATGGAAAAACTGAGACAAATAGATCGTAAAACAGGAAGAATCAGATCTCACGGTAGGCTTGTTCTTCAGCATTTTGAAATAAAATATTGATCGAGATTTGTAGTTGTAGTTGACTTGACAGTTGCTGTTAGAGATGTGTTAATTGAATTTTAACAGTGACAATTTGCATTTACAGAATAATATAGAATAACATGGAAGAAACATTCCTACAAACACATAAACAGACAAAAAGAAATGCCAAGCCAAAGGCAGAAATATCAGGGCACCTGGACAAGAACTTAGTCAAGATCTGGGTTTTGAAGAGGACGATTGAAGGATGTTAGACTGGGTATTTCAAAGAATGGGACATGTGTTGTTGAAGACACATTTAGAAGCATTTGATCAACACCTGGGAGAAATACAAAGGAAACCAGAGTTGAAGGAACTGAGAACTCTGAGGATGTTTGCGAACTAAAGGTTGTAACAGAGATGGGGAGACAGGTGCCAAGAAGAGACTTGAACATAATGGTGAGATTTTACATTTGGAAACATTGAATTGGAAATTACGTAGGTCAGCAAGAAGTAATTTGTGAGCAGGAATTCATGCAGGATAGGATAGGAGCAACAGAGTTTGGATGGAAGAAATTTATAATGATTAACAAATGAACATTGGAATGTGCAGGTGACAAAGGTGGTAACTGACGTGCAGAGAGAGGGAATAAGACATGTGATAGAGAGGACCGTAATCATGGGGTCATTGGTGGCAAATGTACAGATTTCTTTGCTTTTCTGATGTTCTTAGAATGGTTTTGACAGATGATCATGAAGCTGTTTGTGCTTGTTTTGATCCAAACCAAATTTGATGCTTGAATGTGTTGGGTGCCACATGAATTTATAACTGTGTTCCATAGAGTAGAGGAAGCCATGATGGGGACCATATCAAGAGGTGTGACTGTGGCTGGGGGTGTTACACTATAATGGAGGGACAATTGTGACTACACACACTTTCTCTCTCTCTCTCTCTCTCTCTCTCTCTCTCTCTCACAAGAAAAAAATAAGAAGGCACTGTGTGTCTGATTTTAAATAAAAATAGCAGTTTACAATGAGTCTGATTTGGCAGTGAGCCTAAAACAAAATAGATCCCAAAACTGGATGAAAAAATTGCATTTATTGTTAACTGTCTTATCTGTGCACAGCCATTAGCCACTTCCTCTGCTTTTTTCTTTCAAAATGGATCAAACAATGCAGCAGGTTTGTGACAGAAATGTCAACATGGATACATGGTGGTGTACTGAAGTAGTAAGCAAGTGGAAGCTCAGAGCCATTTTTAGGGACAGAGCATAGATATTCAGCAAAGCGGCCACTCAGTCTGCATTTTGTTTCCTCAATATCCACACTGTTAACAGCAAACACAGTACATGATATTGAATGAAGTACTTCATTCAAGTGCTTCACCTGGAAACTAGGTCTGGGGTCTTTGATACAAGGAGGAAGTAGATAAATGGTTAAGTGTTAAACCTTCTGCAATTACATCGGAAGATGCTGTGGGGGTGTGAGGAGGTATTGGGAATGGGCATTTGGATTTACCTGACAAGGTGATGACTTGTATGTACACTGCTTCACTGTGCTTTATCTGCAGCATCCACCAATAACGTATCTGCCATGCTTTTGCGTGGTTCCCCCAAACTGTTGATATATTTCTGCAGTCTGTTCCTGCCCACCTCACTGCTTACCTCCCCATGCAGTCACAGAAGATGCAGCACTTGTCCATTTAAACCACTGTGTTCCCACACTGACATTTGTGTCGAAGGCCTGCTGCTGTCTTCCAGCGTGCCTCAGCACAAGCTTGAAGAACATCATCTCACTTTCTGCTTGAGGACCTTGCAGTCTCTAGGATTTAACATTGAGTTCAACAATTCCAGAGACTGAATCCATCCTTTCATGTTGTTTTACCCACCCCCACACCCTGGACCTGTCATGACATGGGTTGCTTTAAGCACAACTAACCCATTATTTCCTACTCTCACCTCCCATTATCACTTATTCAGACTTTGTTCTGGCTTGGTTTACTATCAATAATCCCCTTGTCTGTCTGCCCCTTTCATATCTCTCTCTCTTGCTCTCTCTGAGCTCCATCTCCACCTCTCCATTTACCTTTCCCCAAAGCACCCCCTTGTCTTCAGCATAAGTATCACTTCTTCCAAGCTGCCTGGTAACAATTCTGATGAAGAGTCACTGGACTTGAAATGTCAACTCTGCTTTCTTCTCACAGATGCTGACAGACCTGCTGAGTTTTGCCAGCAATTTGTATTTTTGTTCAGGCCTCCAGCATCCGCAATTCCCTGTTTTATAAGACTTTTTAAAAAAATCAACCTGTTCAGGGATGTTTTACACACTTCTGGAGCAGATAGGACTTGAACTCAGTTCTCTTGGACTGGAGGTAGTCACTACGCCACAAGGACCCTTTTGTTTTATATCACTAGGTTAATGCAACTATAGAGAGATTTTCTTAAGAGACAGTGAATAGGTTGAGATTGGATTCATTGGAGATCAGAAGAGTAGGAGGTGATCCTACTGAAACATGTAAGATTCTTAAGGGGCTCGACAGGTTTGATGCTAATAAGTTGTTCCTCCTTGTGGGAGAACCTAGGGCCAGAATGCATAGTCTCAGAATAAGATGTTGCTTGGTTAGGACAAAGATGAGGAATTTCTTCTCCCAGAGGATAGTGAAAATGTGGAATTCCTTACTGCAAAGGGGATTTGTTGTTAAATATTTCAAAGCTGGGATGGATAGATAGATTTTCAATCAGAAAAGGAATCAAGAGTTGTTTTGGAAAAGCAGCAAAGTGGAGTTGACGATTACCATATCAGCCATAATATTATTAAATGCAGAATTCATGGTTGAATGGCCTACTTCTACTCGAATTGAATTGAATTGAATTTATTGTCACATGTACCGAGGCACAGTGAAAAGCTTTAGTCTTGCGAGCAATACAGGCAGATCATAGAATTAAGTAGCATAGATAAGTAAATAATAGGTAAACAGCGGCAAAAACAAAAACACAGGTACAGGCAAATGTGAAGAGTTTGTGAGTCCATTCAGTAATCTAACAACAGTAGGTCGAAACTGTTTCGAAACCAGCTGGTGCGTGTGTTCAGGCTTCTGTAACTTCTCCCCGATGGTAGAGGTTGTAGAAAAACATTGCCAGGGTGGGATGGACCTTTGAGAACGTTGGCTGCCTTTCCTTGACAGCGGGTCTGGTAAGTGGATTTAATAGTTGGTCTTTGTGATTGTCCGGGCCGAGTTCACCACTCTCTGTAACCGTCTCTGATCTTGAATGGTATAGTTATCATACCAGATAGTGATACATCCAGACAGAATGCTCTCAATGGTGCACCTACACAAGTTGGCAAGGGTATTCGCCATCATGCCAAATTTCCTCAGCTGCCTGAGGTAGAAGAGGTGTTGTTGGGCCTTTGTAACCAGTGCGTCCACATGAAAAGTCCAAGAAAGCTTGTGGATGATCACTCCCAGGAGCTTGACAGTCTCCACTTGTTCCACCATTAACAGGAGCTGTTAATGTGTAGTGGGGCACGAGTAACATCCCACCGAAAGTCAATAATAAGTTCCTAGGTTTTTCTCAGTGCTCCATTTTTCCAAGTCTTCCACCTCCCATCTGTAGTCTGTTTTGTCGCCATCTGAGATTCGACCGACTATGGTGGTGTCATCAGTGAACTTGTAAATGGCATTAGTGTGGTATTTGGCGACACAGTCATGGGTATACAGTGAGTACAGTAGGGGGCTGAGTATGGACCCCTGTGGTGCTCCAGTGTGGAGTGTTAGTGACGATGAAATATTGTCCCCAATCTTTACTGATTGTGGCCTGTGGGTCAGGAAACTGAGGATCCACTTGCAGAGAGTGGGGCTTAGTCTGAGATCACTAAGTTTAGTAATCAGTCTCGAGGGGATAATAGTGTTGAAGGCTGAACTGTAGTCAATGAGTAGGATTCTTGCGTAGCTGTTCTTGGTGTCAAGACGTTCTAGGGAGGAGAGAAGGGCAAGTGATATGGCATCTGATGTGGATCTGTTGGTCCAATAGGCAAATTGGAGTGTGTCAAGAGTAGTGGGGAGGCTGGAGTTGATTAATGCCATGACCATCCTTTCGAAGCACTTCATGACCATCCAAGTTAGGGCCACTGGGCAGTAGTCATTGAGACATGCTGCATGAGCTTTCTTAGGCACAAGGATGAAGTTGGCCCTCTGGAAACATGCAGGGACAGTGGCCTGCTGCAGGGAGAGTTTGAAGATGTCAGAGAAAGTCTCTGCCGTTGACCTGCACATGCTCTTAGTGCACAGCCTGGTACTCCTTCGGTCCCATTGCTTTCTTTGGATTCACACAAAGGAAAACTGATCTGTTAGGATAGGTTCATCAGGACTTTGTCAGAATAGTTGTTATCTTTCCGCTGAAATTCTTCTCTAAGCAAGCATTGAAGGCATTTAGACGATCTGGGAGGGATGTGTCATCGTCTGCTATCTTGCACTGTCTCTTTTTAGAACCTGTGATGTCATGCAGTCCTTGCCATCATCGTCCCGTGTCTGTCTGGGTCTCTAGTTTGGATCGGTATTGGTCTTAATGGCTCTGTGAAGGTCATACTTGGATTCCTTATATTTGAGTGAGTCTCCTGATCTGAAGGCTTCGTGCCTGGTTTTTAGCAGGTTCTGTATGTCCTGATTCATCCAGGATTTCTTGTTGGGGAACACCTGGACTGACTTCCTTGATATGCAGTCCACCACACACTCTTGCTGGTAAAGTCTGTGACGGTGGTGGCGTACTCGTCCAAGGTACCTGCGGACTGTTTGAACATGGCTCAGTCAGCACTGGAGTTGATCCTCTGCCTCCTCTGACCTGTATCCACGAGGGGGTCTCCTGCTTGAGCTTTTGCCTGTAAGCTGGAAGAAGAAACATGGCATTGTGGTCAGAGTTCCCGAAATGAGGGTGGGGGATGGAGCTACATGTACTCCTAAATGTTATGGACTTCATCAACTTTTACTGCGGAAAGAGAGATGTTGGGTTGGACTCTGTTTTAGTCGAGAGTGTGCCGCTGAAAAAGCACAGAAGGTCAGGCAGCATCTGAGGAGCAGGAGAATCGACATTTCAGACATAAGCCCTTCATCAGGACTCCATTTTAGTCAGGATGTCTTGATGAATCAAACAACTAAGGTTAGAAATTTAAAAGGAGGTTGGAGGAGGGTGAAAGGCAGCAAGAGGAATGTCAAGCAGCACAGCACTTTGGGTAAAAAAACAGCAGGGTGGGGTCAAGAAATGAACCTGCAAGTAACCTTTTGTGATTTGTATCAAGGACACCCAATTCCCTAGGCATGCAACATTGCTCAGTCACTCAGAAATATTCTGCTTTTATTTAAGTTTTCTAACCAAAGTAGATGACTTATAACATTACCACATTGTATTTTACTTTCAGCATCTGCCATGTTCTTGCCTGGTCCCCCAAAGAATTAGTCATAGAGATGTACAGCATGGAAACAGACCCTTCGGTCCAACCCGTCCATGCCGACCAGATATCCCAACCCAATCTAGTCCCACCTGCCAGCAACCGGCCCATATCCCTCCAAACCCTTCCTATTCATATACCCATCCAAATGCCTCTTAAATGTTGCAATTGTACCAGCCTCCACTACATCCGCTGGCAGCTCATTCCATACACGTACGACCCTCTGTGTGAAAAAGTTGCCCCTTAAATCTCTTTTATTTCTTTCACTTCTCACCCTAAACCTATGCGCTCTAGTTCTGGACTCCCTGACCCCAGGGAAAAGACTTTGTCTATTTACCTTATCCATGCCCCTCATGATTTTGTAAACCTCTATAAGGTCACCCCTCAGCCTCCGACACTCCAGGGAAAACAGCCCCAGCTTGTTCAGCCTCTCCCTATAGCTCATATCCTCCAACCCTAGCAGCATCCTTGTAAATCTTTTCTAAACCCTTTCAAGTTTCACAACATCTTTCCGATAGGATTGATGTAAATCTGCAGCCTCTTTATGCCCTTCTCATTGCCTACTTTCCAATCTAACTTTGTATCATCATAACTATTGTCTTTTCAGCAAACTTTTAATATTTTGAAGAAAAGTTATACATTGTACAAAAAGAGAATCAATATAAGAAAAACTGGTAATCTATAGGCAAATGTCAAAGCTCAAACTCCCCTGTTTTTAGTTTTCGAAGAAGCACTTTTGCAGGTGCGATATGTCAGATGTGATATTAAACAAAGACCAAACCTTCCCTGTCAAATGGACATAGAAGAATCTGTGGCTTTGTTTTGAAAGAGTGTGGGAGTTTGTCCTTGTTTCCTAGCAAGTGGTTATCCTTCACTCAGCAATGCAGAAGAAAGGATATTGGGTCATTGTCACCTTTTTTTATTTTTGGGAGTTTTAGCTACACAAATTGGCTGTGGTGTTTCCTACATTACATCCATGACTTCAGTACAAAGTACCTACTTGACTCACCTTCTAGTGGGAGAGACCACACCATGACACCCTGCCCAAAGTTTCATTCAGATCACTGCCATTTCCATGGTCCACCGTCTACGAGGTCCAAGTCAGGACTATGATGGAACAGCTACGTAAGAATCCTACTTGCCTGGATATAATTTGCACCCCAATATGCCAACATTTTTATGCACAGGTTCGAACAAGACTTCGTCTCTATGCATGATCTCCAACCAACATTATACACCAGGTACATTGACGACATTTTCTTCCTCTGAACCCATGGCGAAGAGTCACTAATAAAAGTACACAGTGACATCAACAAGTTTCATCCCACCATCAAACTCACCATGGACTACTCTCGACTATCTGTCTCATTCTTGGACACATGCATCTCCATCAAGGATGGACACCTCAGCACTACACTCAACTGCAAACCCACAGACAACCTCACAATGCTGCACTTCTCCAGCTTCCACCCAAAACATATTAAAACAGCCATCCCCTATGGACAAGCCTTAGTGTACACCGGATCTGCTCCGATGAGGAGGAACGTGACGGACACCTGGAAGTACTCAAGGATGCCCTCACAAGAACGGGGTACGATGCCCAACTCATCAACTGCCAGTTCCGATGTGCCACAGCAAGTCTCCTCAGGAGACAGACACGTGCTGCAACCGACAGGGTACCCTTCGTTGTTCAGTATTTCCCAGGAGCTGAAAAACTACGCCATGTTCTTCGTGACCTGCAACACATTATCAATGAGGATCAGCACCTCACCAAGACCTTCCCCACACCTCCACTACTTGCCTTTAAACAACCGCCAAACCTTAAACAGATCATTGTTCGTAGCAAGCTGCCTGGCTCTCAGGACAACTCCATACAACCCTGTCACGGTGGACCCTGCAAGACGTGTCAGAGTGTGGACATAGGTACCACCATTATGCGTGGGGACACCTCCCACCTTGTACATGGCAGGTACTCATGTAACTCAGCCAACGTGGTCTATCTTATACGTTGTAGGCAAGTATGCCCTGAGGCATGGTACATTGGGGAAACCGAGCAAAGACTACGACAACTGATGAATGGGCACCGCACAACAATCAACAGACAGGAGTGTTCTCTCCCAGTTGGGGAACACTTCAGTGGTCCAGGACATTCGGCCTCGGACCTTCGGGTGACCATCCTCCAAGGCGGACTTCAGATCAGGCAGCAGCAAAAGGTGGCCGAGCAGAGGCTGATAGCTAAGTTCGGTACCCATAGGGAGGGCCTCAACTGGGACCTGGGGTTCATGTCACATTACAGGTGACCACTATTGCACTATACACACACACAGACACTCCTACACACACATACACACACACGCATGCACTCCTGTACACCTATACACACGTACACATGGACACACATACACAGACGTGCACACCCACCCTTACAGACACACACATTCCCACACTCACACATGCACCCCCTCACAGACTTAAGACACACTACACTCACTACATACACAAACACTTTCTCACACTCTCAACACCCAACCCAGACAGACACACACACCCAGACAGACAAAGACCCACATGCACACATATATTTTGTGGGGTGAATTTGTACTTGCAGGATTACATTGGACTTTGCTCAAAAACTGCATGCATTCATGTAGAACTCCTTTATCTCACTTTTCAGATTAGGATCAATCTAAACATCAGGTCATAGACAGAGAACACAGGGGGCTAACACCTTCAACATATTGTCTAGCTATCACCCATTGTTAACAGCTAACCTGAGAATGCAACTTTTTAAAAAAGGTTTTGTGATTTACACATGAAAGAAGTGAAACTATCATGGTATTCAAACAGATGAAAGACTCAACAGACAATCAGTTTTTCAATGTATAATTTCAGTTACATCACACTGTAAATTTTTAAAATAAATTTTGTGTGTTAGGATTGAGCCCTCCACTATCACCTGATGAAGGAACGACACTCCGAAAGCTAGTGTCTGTTGGACCTGTTGGACTATAACCTGGTGTTGTGTGATTTTTAACTTTGCCTGGATATATTCAGTTTGAACAACACTCAAAAAGCATGATACCATCCATCGCAAAACAGCTGCTTGATAAATACCACATCCAGTCTGATTTGAAAATATACTGTCCTTCCTTCAGTATTGTTGGGTCAGAATCCTGGAACTCCCTCCTTGATGACATTGTGTGTCTATCTATAGCACATGGACTGCAGTAGTTCAAGAAGGCAATGGTCATGCTTCATAGAGTGAGTCTCAAACTCAGTCTGTCAATCTCGGTGACTCACCCTCCCCCACAAATCGTCATATTCCCTTCTTGGTTGCCCTCCCTGTCAATACCATCAACTGTGACCTTCACTATGTTTCCACCCAACCCATTTACAAAACTTTTCATCTTCCCCACTTTAATCCCTCCCCCACTTTAATCCCTCCCCCACCCAGTCCCAGGTGTACCAGGTTAACATGACAAACAAAGTACCTCCTTCAAAGCCAGGGTAGTGTTGGCCTTATATAACCTCACATACATTAACCTTTCCCTCTCATTCTATATCAACACCACCCTTAATGTTGCATTGCCTGTTTTCACAATGATTGTCCCCCCTCTATCTCAGCATGCTGTTTCCAATTACTAGAATTGACTTCCCGAATTTGTCGACCTCAGCAGCAGCCCCTGATGTACTCTCCTTGACTTTCATTGATTTGATCCCAAGAATGACCATTGCCACCCTCATGACTAACTTTTATAGACAGCAGTAGGGATTGCTGACCGTCCAGACCCTTGACCAATATCTGTGCAACTCCCCAACTGATCTACTGCAACTCTGTGAGCTGGTGATGGTGGACCTGTCGGACTGAATTTGGCCCAACTCCCTGGTTGTTATGACACTGACACCCTGGCTGTAACCAAGGAGCCAACTGACTGTGTCTAAGGCACTGGATAGACATCAGACTCTGCCTTGACTTCATGTGCCCAGACCATCTGACTGAAGGTTAGAACATAAGAAATACATAGGAATATCACATTTGACCCCACTCCGCTTGTGCACTGTTTAGTGCCAGTGCAACTTAGCCATCAGTTCTTATTCTTTAAATACCTGCTGTGATCTAGGCTTCATTGCTTTGTCCATGCGCACTCTCACTCACACTCACATTCACACTCTCCCTTTCACACCCACTCTCTCACTCACACACATCTGTCACTCTCACACAGACACAAACACACACATCCTCTCTCTCATACACATACCCTCTACCTCTCTCTCTCTCCCTCTCTCACACATGCACCCCCCCCAAACAGATATACACACACACACCACACACACACACACATACACATCTATGGGGTGAATTTGCATTTGCAGATATGTGCTATTTTATTTACAAAGCACGTGATCTGTAGATAATCAATGTGGCATTTTATAAGTTTCCAGTTTGGAAGTAAAACCAGTCTGACTCCAGGTTGAGACAAAAACAGATTCAAAACAAGGCCTCATGCCTACAATGCATTGTCTGGCCTGAGATGTCAACTTTACGCTAATAAAACCTTGAGTTATCTTGTGACAGTAACTTTTAAGAAATTCTGGTATTTACATATTAATCAATTTAAACTTGCATCTCCATTCTTACTGATTAAACACATAATAGCCATCTAGGTTTGTTCAATACATTCTCATTAGTTTTATGACCCTTTGATCTTTTACCAATAACTTGTGTCTGATGTATTCTCTCTCACTAGCTGCCTGAGGAAGGAGCGGGGCTCCAAAAGCTCAAATAAACCTGTTGGACTATAATCCATTAAAGTGTGATTTTTTTTTGACAGTGGATTAAAGTTGACTTGCTAAGGAATTAGTCACCTTTTTCCTGTGGTGTAAATGGCTGCGATGATTTTATATTCTTGCTTTGGTGCAAGACAAAAAGCATTGACTAAATGTCTCCCCTTTCAGCAAAATTCAATGAGTTATTAGTTTTAAAAATATAGGAGATACAGGGAAAGGCTGTAGTTCTGGGCAGGGTGATTAAAAGTTGAAGGTTGTGTGATCAAACATCCAGGAATAGGTTCAGTCAGAGATGATAGCCCAGGCGTCGTGCATGTGCAGAATTGTGTCTTCAAGTATGCAAATTGCCTCTGCCTTCTTACAGTTTGGAAAAAGTGAGTCCGTAAAAGGAAATTTAAAGCCTATCTATTTTTCTGTTTTAACAGTTTCTGCATGACGCCAGGGCAGCTTATTTTTTAAAAATATTATTTTATTTGCAGAGAAAGCTCTGAACTCCTTGCCATAAAAATGTGGTTTTCAGGCTCAAATACTTAAGTGCAATTGTCAAGCTTCTGCCTCAGGGTGTCTTTTCAGCCATAAAATGGATTATTGACCTCTGCAAGTTTTTATAAATATCACATCATGGAGAAGGTTACTTGTGCACAGCCAAGATTACATCCAGAGAAAACCTACTTAATGCATAACCTATTGGACAAGCAACCTCATACTTAGAACAAGATTATGATGAGACATTAGTTAGTACAACATAACTTGTGATGTTGAAAGGAGTGTGAAGAACAAATCACAATCTGAATCTGAAAGATACAAAATATTTTGATGTTGCAAAGGTTGCTGGAGGTTTGTGAGCTGAAATTGAAACGTTTTATATGTTAGCCTGGGTCTACACAGAACATGTTATGTTTACTTTAGAAGTTGAATTTCCAACCCAGGTGGTTTATTGGTTGACTGCCATTAACAAATTTATAAAATTTGAATTTGTTTTTCACGCAATTAGAATGATCACCTCTTAACCTTTTTGTCAGAGCATTTTCTCAAGCTTCTGATATGAGCTCACACGCTATTTTGGTCTATTCTACTTTCCCCAAAGTGCCAGAGGCAAAGTAGAGGAAATAGGGGAAAAGGTACAAAAGATGTGCCACTTTGCAGCATATCCACATTGCACTTTGCCACTGCAATAGCTCTTGAATTTTTTCTATACACAGCCTTTATTAACCAAGGAAAAAGGTCTACATAGTGGGAAATATACTTTATCAGATGTATACGTGAGGTGTTCATATTGCCTTGTTCCCACCCATTAAATTTTTTTCCCCCTCTCCCAGATCATTGCTACCCTTTGACTTCTTGATGTAAAAAGCGAGACAGAAAGTTTTGCCGACATATGTCGTCATGGTCAAATATGATAAATGATGTTACATTTATATCGTACCTTTACAGTTTCAGGATATTTCAAAACATTCTATAACCAACAAAATGCTTTTGACTTGTAATCACTGCTGTAATGTGATGAACACAGTAGTCAATTTGCAAATAGTGATAACTTTTACAAATAGGAATGTGATGACAATTTGTTAATATGGTTTAGTGAAGATGTTTGAGTGATAACTATTGGCAAGAAGACTGCAAAGAATCCCATGCCCTAACTTCCCTCAATTACTTTTCTTTCAGTCGTGCCATAGAATAATTTTATGTCCATTTGACATCCTAGTCATCATCAGGAGTCATTTGGACACAGATCAAGAGTGACAATCTTGGCTAGTTGTCTTTACACAAATAAATGATTTTTTTTGTATAAAACCTGCAAAACTCCAGCTCAAATTTATTTAATTAACATAAACATCCAAATAAATTTTGGGTTTTCCTTCACTGAGTTATTGTATGAATGTCTTAGAAATCCTGTTGGTGACTACTACTTACTAGCCTCTATATTACCTATATGTTTGTCGTGAACTATTTTCTGTTTCTAAGCTTCATGCTTGACTTGAGAAATGTCTTCATTTACTCAGCTGATTTACAGTTAAGACCCTGAAAACCAGTGAAGTGTTCCCTGCAGCTACTCCTCTCATACAGAGACAGATCACCTTAGAAATGCACAATAAGCTAATGTGCACTCAAGCAGCACAGATACCAGATTAATTTACAAAAAGGAAAATAAATATTGAAAATGGTGATCATTAAGTGACAAAGGAGCAATTGTTTTTTGCAGCGTTGTCACAAAATTTTAAGTGCTGAAAAACCAAGGTACCATTTTCAGTCATCCCCATGTATTACTCTTTTACCCAATTAAGAGCACTGCTGCCTCACAGCGCCAGAGACCCGGGTTCAATTCCTGCCTCAGGCGACTGACTGTGTGGAGTTTGCACGTTCTCCCTGTGTCTGCGTGGGTTTCCTCCGGGTGCTCCGGTTTCCTCCCACAGTCCAAAGATGTGCAGGTCAGGTGAATTGGCCATGCTAAATTGCCCGTAGTGTTAGGTAAGGGGTAGATATAGATGTAGGGGTAGGGGGTATGGGTGGGTTACGCTTCGGCGGGGCGGTGTGGACTTGTTGGGCCGAAGGGCCTGTTTCCACACTGTAAGTAATCTAATCTAAGACCAATCTGGGAGGAGTATTTTGAGTAAAAATTCACATCAGTCTGATTCTGGGTCACAATTAATAAGTGCACAAAGTTTGAAATAGATCATCTGTTTACTGCAGAGTGTGTGCTCTTGTCAGTGGGCCAGTTTCCATAAGCAGCCCACTGAATGATAGAGCTGGAAGCTGTATTTTTGGTAAGTGGGCAGGCTTTGGGGTAGGTTTTTGGAAGATATAGAGAATGAAGGGGGATAGTAGTCCACTTATGATAGCTGAGCCATTGGGGTACAGTATTCCTGTGCTTCTTTTCCCAGTTTCATAGGGAATGTTTCTAAAAACATCCCTCAATTATGTTGTAAGTGCTAACCACAAGAGCTATTAAATCCTGCAGATGGCGTGACTTTGATCCCTCTCGTAGGTTCTAGCAAGCAGATCCTCAACTGATGTTTAACATATTTGCATAGGCTTATTTCTTATTTTAGGCACCCCTCTGAGATGCCTAAAAACAAGCCCCATGAATTTAGCAGCAGGACTGACATAAATGCAGATTCATCATGAAGGTCGCCTTGAGGCTGTGCAATAATCTGTAGACACAGACTGCATACAAGCTATTAAAGTATTGCACTTGCTTACCTAGTGTGTCGCTGGTGAAGAGTAGGTTGCCAGTGGTAGGATGTCAGATGGGTAGATGGTCAGGTCAGGGTGACAAGTAGATAGTTCATCAGCTTGTGAGAATGAGATGCCATTTGAGTAGGGTCACGGGGTAAGGTGCCAGATAAATAGGGAGTAGAGTGCCAGGTGGATAGGAAGGCTGGGGTGACAAGATAAATGATGCAATGTTTATGAGTAGGTCAGTGAGGGTGGAAGAAAGACAGGGAAGTGGAGCAGAGGGGCCAGATCAGTCGGGTATGGCAGGGATGAGAGGGAGGGAGAGTCAGGTCAGGAGTGATGGTGTGGGTAGTGACGCTGTCATGGTGAGTTGATTCTGGCAGGGGACATGGGGTAGTTGGTTTTCATCTGGTAACAGAATGTCGGGTCCCTACCAGGGGTTGGTGTGTGGGTGTGAACCTAGTCAGGAAATTTCAAAAGCGTAAGTACTGCTCTTTAGGCATTTTCATTGTTGTAGACCCTGTTTCAAAAGCAGAGTACTTTTTCAAAATGCCGACTCTACTTCTGTCCAAGCGGGAGAGCCATCAAGCAGAAGCTGGCCAGAGTTAGGCACTGCTTTGTTTAAAGGTTCCTCCAGTGGCCATGTTTTCTCATGTGCTTTGTGCCCTGTGTTTCTTACCTTCCCATTGATTCCTGATGCTACTGTCTACGTGCGTGGTGCAGATACTGGAAGGCCTTCCCACTGGTCTAAATGCCCGTGTTATAAAAGCTGCCTTCACAGAAAATAGATTTACTTGCATCTGATTTCTTGGCCAATAAGAGGCATACTGGGTATGTGCTGCAGGTCCATTGGATGCTTATGAAGATGCAAAAGAGTAAAGTCTTGCTACAACTAATTTTTGAGATTCAGATACCTTATTTAATCAATGTTTATCTGACATTTAAGGTATTTCAAAGCATAATCAGCTACTTTTACTGTTGGAAGTAAAAATATTAAGTCACCTTGCAGTCAGTTGTCCCATACAAAACTGGGGTAATGATAATGATCTTTTTGATGTCAAAATCAGGAGAGGAAATAAATATTGTAACTATCACTAGAGAAAAAAGTGCTAGGAAAACTAATGGGGCTGAAAACTGATAAGCCCCTGGACCTGATGGGATGCATTCTAAGATATTAAAAGAAATAGCTGCAGCAATACTGGATGAATTGGTAATAATCTTCCTTAGATACTGGAAAAGTCCTAGAGGTTTGGACAACTACCAATATAACTTCTTTATTTAAAAGAAGGAGACAAGAACAAGTTCATGTTCCTTAGCCAGTTAGCTTAACATCTGGTATTGGGAAAATATCTGTTATAAAGGAAGTATTAACAGAGTATTTATGAGTACATAATATATAACAAGCTGAGTCAGCATGGCCATGTGAAGGGGAAATTATGCCTGACAAATTTATTAAAATTCTTTGAGGAGATAGCAAGCTGGATAGATAAATGGGAAGCAGTGAATGTGGCATTTGAATTTCCAGAAGACATTTGATTAGGTACCATACATTAGGCTATTTAATAAGGTCGGAACCCATGGTGATGGAGGTGTATATCAGGATAGATAGAAGGTTAACTAACTAATAGAAGATGTTAAGTTGGGATAAGGAAGTCATTTACAAGAGGGCAACCTGTAACTATTAGAGTGCCACAGAGATCAGTGCTGAGGTTTCAGTTACTTACAACATCTGGTAATGACTTGGATGGGGAAACGTGAATGTACTCTAGCCAAGATTGCAGGTGTCACAAAGATAGATGGGAAGGCAACTGGTGAGGATGGCACAGAGTCTGCAAAGGGATATGGACAGGTTTAGTGAGTGGGCAAAAACTTAGCAAATGGAGTATAGTGGGAGGTGATGCAGTTTGGTAGGATGAATAGAGGAGCTGAATACAGCAAACCTTTTAGTAACTGCCATTTGCGGGACCAAGAGTATGCTGGTTGATTAAATATTCTGATTGATGATTATGTGGACCTCTTCAATGTATAAAAACACACTAATAATAGAAAAGTAATGCAAGGAGTACGCACATTGCTGTTATATTTTACTTATAGCATAAATCACTTCAATAATAATGCAACTTATTTGGTCGGTATGGACCAGTTTGGGCCAAATGTCCTGTCTCTGTGCTATGGGCCTCTAAACTATGCCTTCAATAAAACTCACTGGCAAAGAAACTTCTCACCCTAACCCTCAAATGCCTACTCGGACATCATGATACTACAGTAAACTTCTGGTATTTCAGGTATATAATTTTAGCTGGTTTATCAAGAATGCAAATTCACAAACTGCAGGTTAAAGCTAAGTTTGCTGTATTATTTAAATGGTGAAAGAGAGCTGCAGCACTGAAAGATTTGGGAGTCCTGAAGAATGAAACACAAGCTAGCATCCAGGTTTAGTTTAATGGGGACAGGAAACAAGCTGTTGCCTTAATTTCAAAGGGAATAGAGAATAAAAATAAGGAGGTCTTGCCAAAACTCGATTTAAAAAGACCACACTGAGGAAATTGTCACCCGTTCTGGTCCCCTTGTCTATAAGAAAAGAACATAGAATCCCTACTGTGTGGAAACAGGCCCTTTGGCCCAACAAGTCCACACCAATCCTCCGAAGAGTAACCCACCCAGATCCACTTCCCTATCCTATTGCTCAACATGTACCCCTGACTAATGCGCCTAACCTACACATCTCTGAACATTATGTGCAATTTAGCATGGCCAATTCACCTAACCTGCACATCTTTGGATTGTGGGAGAAAACTGGAGTACCTGGAGGAAACCCACACTGATTCGGAGAGAATGTGCAAACACCACACAAACAGTCACCCAAGGCTGGAATCGAACCCAGGTCTCTGGTGCTGTGAGGCCACTCATACTGGAATTGCAGGCAGTCCAAAGGAGGTTCACTGGGTTGATTCCAGGCAAGGAGGCATTTTATTCTGAGGAGAGTTTAAGGTTGGGAATGTACTCATTGGAGTTTAGAAGAATGAGGGTGAGCTTATTGAAGCATGTAAAATTCTTAGGAGAATTGGCAGGGTAGATGTGGAAAAGTTGTTTCACCTTGTGGGAGAGTCTTGGAGCAGAGGACATAATAGCAGTGAGGGGTCACTCAGTTAGGATTAAGATGAACAGGAATTTCTTAATTCAAAGTATAGTGAATCTGTGGAACTGTTTACCACAGAAAGCTGCTGAGACTGGTTAAGAATATTCAGGTCTGCGACACAGTTTTATACAGTAAGGCAATCAAGAGTTATGGTGAAAAAGTAGGAAAGTGGAGAGAAGGATGATCAGGTCAACCATGATCTCAATTAATGGCAGAGCAGATATGATGAGCTAAATGGTTTACTTGTGCTCTTGCATCATATCATCTTTTGGTCAAACAACATAAGACGTTCTGCTCAGTTGCAACATTTTAAATCACTGCCTACTTTCAGAGTAAAGAAAGCAGAGATTTCAATGTATGGGAGAAATGGCTTAAAATGTTTACAGTATAGAGACGTGCCCCTTCTGCCCAACAGATCCATACCAGTGTTTATGATCTGCTTGATCTTCCTCGGGTAGAAAGTGAAAACTGCAGATCTGCAGATCCTCCTCCTCTCTTAATTCATCTCTGTCCATTAACGTATCCTTCTACTCCTTTCTCCCTCTTGTATTTATCTAGCTTTCCCTTTCTCAGAGAAAATGTTTTCTTTTTAATTCCTTATTGGATATATTAACGGCTAATGTTTGGTTCCTAGCTTTGGATACCTGGAGAGATAGAAAACGTTTCACTCCTATTCCACTGAATGTTCAAAACCTTAAGCAGATCACTGCTTAGTCTTCTCCTTTCTACATTAAAAAAGACATCAATCCCATCAGGTTTTCTTGTTTGGTGATACTTTCTCAGGTCTGGTCCTGTCCTTTGCTCCTTCCCCAGTGCTTCACTTACCAGCCTTTGTGGATGCTGGGGTCTAGGCTGATATTGATGCTTTGTCCTGCCTGGGATCATTTATATTTCTCCTTTCAAAGTGCTTAACTCTTTTTCCCATTAAACATTCTTCTGATTTCTGCCTCAAATTGCCATATTTAATCAATTACCTCATTGCCTAAAAGCTCTTCAATCAAAAACCTTCCTTTTATTCTTCTCCCTAGTGCTTCTTGTGATAATCCTTCATGTCCTCCCCCAGTCATCTATTCATCCATCACTGGAACAATTAATCACTTTTTACCTTTACTGAATTCCCAGGTTCCTCTCACTCTTCATTTGCTGAGGCTGTTCATCTCAGTTTTGACCTCACTCTCCATGCTACTATAATAAAATTTTAGAAAGTGCTGGACAAACTCAGCAGAACTGGCTGACCTGTGGAGAGAGAAGACCATAAGAAATAAGAACAGGAGTAGACCATTTGGTGCCTCAAGCATGCTTCGCCTTTCAATATTTCATGGCTGATCTGACATTCGTTATGTCCACATCACTGTCCTTTTCCCATACCCTTGATTCATGTAACAGAGATAACATTTAGAGTCTAATGACTTCTTCAGAACTCGAGCATTCATGGGTTTTTTTAAGCAGCTGCTGCTGTTGGACCTGTCAAAAATGTTGATTCCCAAACACGTCGTGTTCCTCAGTTGCCCTGACCTTCCTCCCCTTTACTAGTATTCTCCATACCTAAATGCAGTGTAACCCTGTTGATCCCTGCTGCCCCCCAAATGATGCTAACAGGAAGCATGCTGAGGGCTTGGTAACTGCAAGCTGTCCTTGTGGAGTCAAACTGAAAGGATTCTCCTCCTGCCTCCCGTTCTTGGCTACTCTAGCTGTTCCAGGAAATTTGGACACGTGGTACAGCCCGTCACCCAAATGCTCAATAGATCAGACCTCCCAGCACAATTACCGGCAACATTCTGCTGGCCATCCACTGAAAGGATAAGAACCGAAAGAACTGCAGATACTATAAATCAGAAACAAAAACAGATTGATGGAAAGGCTCAGCAGGTCTGCAGCATCTGTGGAGAGAAATCAGAGTTAACATTTCAGGTCGAGTGACCCTCCCTTAGATCATGTCTGACAAAGGGTGACTCAAACCTAAATGTTAACTCTGATTTCTCTCCACAGATGCTGCCAGACCTGCTGAGCTTTTTCAAAAATTTCTGTTTTGTCACTGAAAGCCAGGTCCTGCTTTCCACCAGCTGTGAAGGTCACTGGGTTTTATACCAATTTCTGTCAAGCATTTATTATTTTATATCTTTTTTATTTGTCAGATCCTTGTAAACTAAATGAACCATGGAATTTGAGCCATGTAAAAGTTTTTGAAAAATTAATTTAAGACTGATTTGAGAAGTTAAACAAGAGACTCTATCTCTAGACATTAAGGAAGAAATCCGTTACCATCCCAATTAATTTCGCTTTGTTCCAAATGTCACTAAAATGAATATTGTCTTCACATGACAAGGCAGAAGCCTACGGAGCTACTTAGTTTCCCATTACACTGCTGGTAGAAGGGCTTATAATGCAGTTGTACGCATCTGTCCTACTTAACCCTGGAACCTAACAAATTAATGCCAGTTGGTTTAATCTCATTTGAACCCCTTTACTTTTCAACTTTGAATCTTCTCCCTGTGCCTCTGCTTTTCTGCAGTTACATTTTGCCCTGTTCCTTCCCCTCTTCTGAAGGGACTGCCTCATGTTAGGTACAAATGTTAAAGGCTGTGCTAATTCTTTTAGATATAGCTCAAGTTGGTTATTAATCGAGATGGTGAGTGTGAGCAAGCTGTTCTATTCTCATCTAATCTCTACATTTTATGCATGCAATTTACGTTATGAGTCCTGGATCCAAGTAAAGGAAGTCTGTTTGATTTTGAGCCACTCTAGTTTTTAATCTGTTGATGCAGAGTGGGGGCTGGAGGAGGAGGCGGTCAACTTTTCAATCACACACTGGCTAAGCGACTTGATTTGTTTTGGATGAGTGAACACATGAGACTCTTCATCTTGTGACTTAAGGATTGGGGTTCCAGCTTTGCAATTCATTATCCATTTGTGAAGCTGCTTCCCAGCTGTTAATGTTTCCATATGTAGTTGTCTTCTGTAACGTTACCATTTCTGTGCAGTGTGTCTTTGTTTATTCGTGAACATTACTGTGCCTTGTTGTCAATCGAGAACCTTAGCTGGGGAATTAATAAAAGTTAAGAGCTTCATCCAGCTATCTGCGGCACTCAACCAGCCATGGGCAGTGCAGTGACCGTGCAGGAAGCTGGTAAAGCAACACTGGCAGCTTTGCTTGTGGGCTTCTGGGAACATTCCTCCTTGTTAGGTACTCAGAGCTTGATTGAAGGATCCGTTGTCAGGAAGAGGGAGCACCAGCTGGGAATCTACCCCTCCCTCCCCTTGCGGCCAAACCCTGTTCCACACCTTCCCACCCCCACAACCTGTACCCAATGCCGCTCTCATTCTGCCTTCACTTAATGGAGACCTGGGTTCCTCGCCGATTCCTAGATTTGCGGATGCATTGCAACCACTGCAGTGCCTGGTGCTACCTGCATTGGACTTCTGGCCTCTGAGGAGGCCTGGATTTCCACCTCCAGGTTCTTGTTCCTAGACAAGTTCTGAGACTGGCTGTGTAAGTACAGGTCTGGTACTTAATGCCGAAGAAGGCAACAAAGGGTACTCATTGACTCACCAGCCAGCAACTATTGGCTGGATTAATTACCAACCATGGTCAAAAAGAACAGAGGCACCAAATTGTTTTCATTAGATCAAATGCTCACTAGGTTTTCTCGTAACCTAATAACTGATTTATTGAAGAGAAAAATCCATTGTGATGACAACTAAAGAGAGCTCTTTACTACTTGATCAAATATTTTCAGAATATTGTTGATGCCTCCTTACCCAATTGATATCAAAAGAGTTATTTCAGCCAATTGAGAACTGTATCTGGTAGATCTGAAAAATGATGATTTTTCAGGTACATGTATCCACAACTAGATATTGGTTAATTTATGTCAATAGACTGATTTACAATGAAATATGTTCATGTGAACAATTTATTTTCATCCTCTGGTTCTCTTCAATTATCTCTTCTGGCGGTGATGACTCTTGTTTGGCTCTAACAATGCAGTACAAGTAGGCATTCTTCATCTTTGAGATTTGACTATTTTACTGTGCGTATCACTGAGCAGCTCTTACATGCTGATTTCCGGAGATCGGGTAGCTAAAGAGATCAAGATTGAATCTGAGGGGAATGATTGAAATTAGTTTGAAGGCAACAGTAGGAGGGAGGGAGGGAGGTCTCATTTTGGCCTTATCACTTCATTGCAATACTTCTGGGGCTGCCCAAGATCTGTCACCACCTTCTACTCTGTGCAGGGGTCGCTAGTTTAATTTGGACAAATGTGAGAAAAATGGCTTTGATTCCATCCTTCCAAAACAGCATATGCAACAGGAAAAGGAGAGATGGATCAGGATAATCTTGATGGTCACAGATGGTGAAGTGGCGGATGTCAGATTTTTGAGTGGTGAGATAACGACCAACTTCACCTACCCATATCACTGTTATTTCTCCAGAGATTATAGCGATGGATTTCTATATTCTGTGAATGTTCTATTATCCAGCATCTGTGGGACCAGAAGTGTTTACAAGATAATCAAGAGGTCCATATAACCAACGTAAAAACTCACAGTAAGTCATAGAAATATAATGCAGGGGTGTACATATTACTGTTATATTTTATTTGATTGATTTGATTAATTGTCATGTGTACCTAAGTACAGTGAAAAGCTTTGTTTGTGAGCAGTACAGGCAGCTCATTGTAAGCAAGGACATGCAGATCATAGAGTGCTTAGACAGAGTGAGGCACACAGGATTACGCTGCACAAGAGATGTGTGAAGCAAGGTCAACATTAATAAGATCAACATTATTTGAAGTTAGTGAGTCCATTCATCAGTTTAATAATGACAGGGAAGAAGCTGTTCTTGAACCTGTTGTTGCGTGTGTTCAAGCTTTTGTAACTTCTGCCTGTTGGAAGATGTTGTAGGAGAGTATTACTGGGTTGGGAGGGGTCTTTGATGCTGTTAGCAGCCTTTCCATAGCAATGAGCCATGTAAATGAAGTCCATGGATGGGAGATTGGTTTCTGTGATAATTTGGGCTGTGCGCACAGCCTTCTGTAGTTTCTGGGCAGAGCAATTGCCGTACCAGGCCGTTATGCACCTGGATAGTATGCTTTCTGTGGTGCATCTGTAAAAGTTGGGAGGGTCCTTATGGACATGCTAAATTTCTTAAGCTACCTGAGGAAGAAGAGGCAATGTTATGCTTTCTTGACCAATGCATCTGTGTGGGAAGTCCAGGACAGTTTGTCGGTTATTGTCACTTGATGCTGTCCACCGTCTCAATCTCTGCTCTGTTGATGTTGGCGTTCTTCTTTCTTTCTGAAGTCAATGATTAGTTCTTTTGTTTTGCCAACATTGAGAGAGAAATTGTTATGATTGCACCATGACGTCAAGCCCTCTATCTCCTTTCTGTGTTCTGACTCATCATTGTTTGATATCCGTTCTATCATGGTTGCATCATCAGCAAAGATGTCGATGGCATTCATTCGCAATTTGGGTACACAGTGGTCGGTGTACAGGGAGTACAGTAGGGGACTGATAACACATCGTTGGGGGAGCCTCCAGTATTGAGGGTTATTGTGGAGGAGGTGCAGTTTTCCATCTTCACTGCTAGTAGTCTATGGGTCAGGAAACTGAGGATCCAGTTGCAGATGGCAGTGCTGAGATCTAGGTCTCGGAGTTTTGAGATCAGTCTGGAGGAGGTAATGGTGTTGAAGGCATTGCTGTAATTGATAAAGAATGAATCTGAAATAGGTGTACTTGTTGCACAGGTATTCCAGGGATGAGGGATATGATGGTGGACCTGGGACGCCGGTAGGCAAATTGCAGGGGATCGAGGCCGACTGGGAGGCTACAGTTGATGTGGACCATGAGCAGCCCCTTGAAGCAGTTCGTGATTATCAAGATCAGAGCCACTGGGTGGTAGTCATTAAGGCACATTGCAAGGCTCTTTGGTACTGGAATGATGATGGTCTTCTTGAAGTAGTTGGGGACTTGGCTTGTAGGAGGGAGAGGTTGGAGATGTCAGTGAACACCTCCATCAGCTGGTCTGCACAGGATCTGAGTGCTCGGCTGGGGACACTGTTTGCATCTGTCACTTTCCTTGGGTTGACTCTCAGGAAGACCGATCTGATATCTGTAGTGGTGACAATGGGAACAGATGCGTCTGGAGCTGTCAGGGCAGGTGTCACTGCCCCTCTGGCATTTTGTTCAATCAAGCATAGGAAGCATCAGGGAGGGATGTGTCTTTTTCCGTGATATTGCTCCTCTTCACTTTGTATCCTGTTATGTTGTTAGGCCTTGCCACAGGCAGTGGGTGTCCATTTGGTTGGTTTGGATCTCTAACTTGGTCCGGTACTGCATCTTGGCGGATTGGATGGCTTTGCAGAGGTGATATCTGGACCTTCTGTGTAGGTCTGGGTCATCCGACTTGAATGCTGTATGCGTGGTCTTCAGGAGGCAGTGGATTTGCTGATTCATCGAAGGTTTCTGGTTGGAGAACACCCAGACTCACTTCTTTGGCATGATGTCATCCACGGATTTGCAAATGAAGTTATAGCATCGAACACTTACACAATAATAATGCATCTTTGCCTTCAATAAAACTTACTGGCAGACAAACTTCTCACTAACACCTTCAACAAACTACTTGGACATCACAGCAGATTGTGCTATTTGAGGGCATATTGTCTCAGAACTGAGTCAACTGTTAATATTTTGTGTGGCTATTCAGTTGAACAAGAAGTATATTTATATTGAAGTGTTAAGTATCTATAAGAATTGGACAGAATAATATAGGTTTTTGAGGTATGCAATTTTTTGCCAGTTAATCAAGAATACCAGAGTTTGCTGTAGAATGAAAATTACAGAGACAATCTTCTTTTTAAATTTACTCATAGGAGGTTGGCATTGCTGGTTGGTCAGCATGTAGTGCCCATCCTAACTGCCCTTGAGAATGCAGTAGTGAGCTGCTTTCTTGAACTGCTGTAGTCCATGTGCTTTAAGGAGACATATATTGTCCTTAGGGAGAGACATCCAGGATTTTGATCCAACAACAGTGAAGGAACAGCAATGTATTTCCAAATCAGAATGGTGACTAGCTTGGAGGACAGGTTGTATTGGTTGGTGTACCCAGATACCTGCTGTCCGTCTAACTGGATGTGATCATGGGTTTGGAAGGTGCTACCTGAGGATCTTTTGGTGAATTTCTACAGAGCATTTTGTAGAAAGTACACGCTGCTGCTAGTGGAGGAGGAACTGATGCTTGTGGATGTGGTGCCAATCAAGCTAGTGTCAAGCTTCTTGAATGTTGTTGGAGCTGAACCCATCAGGAAAGTGGGATGAATTCTATCACACTCCTGATTTGTGCCTTGTAGATGATGGACAAGCTTTGGGGAGTCAGGAGGTGAATTACTCGCTGCAATATTCCTTGCCTCTAATCTGCTCATGTAGCCACTGTATTTATGTGGCAAGTCCAGTTGCATTTCTGGTCAATGGTAACTCTTGGGATGTTGATAGTGGGAGATTCAGTGATGGTAACACTACTGAATGTCAATGGATGGTGGTTAGGTTGTCTCTTGTTGGAGATGGTCACTGCATGATGTTTGTGTAGTATAAATATTACTTGTCACTTGTCAGCACAAGCCTGAATGTCATCCAGGTCTTGTTGAATTTGGATATAGACTGCTTCAGTACCTGAATAGTCTCAAAAGGTGCATTCATCAGTGAACATCTCCTATTCTGACCATTTGATGGAAGGACAGTAATTGCTGAAGCAGCTGAAGATGATTGGCCCAGGACACTGCCCTGATGAACTGAGATGCTGGAACTCAGATGACAGACCTCCAACAACTACAATCAAATGTGCCAAATATGACTACAATCAGCGGAGAGTTTGCTCCCTGATTCCCATTTTGTAGGGCTCCTTGATGTGACACTTGGTTGAATGCCGTCTTGATATCAAGGGCTATCACTCTCACCTCACCTCTGGAATTCTGCTCTTTTGACCATGTTTGAACCAAGGCTGTAATGATGTCAGGAGCGGAGTGGCTTTGGCGAAACCCAAACTAAACATCACTGAGCAGATTATTGCTGAGCAAGTGCTGCATTATTGATGATACCTTCCATCACTTTATTGATGATTGAGAGTAGACTGGCGGGCAATAATTAATTGGTTTGTTCTGCTTTTTATGTACAGGATATACCTGGTAGTATATTTGCCACATTGTTGGGTATATGCCAGTGTTGTACCTGTACTGGAACAGCTTGGCTAGGGGAGCAGCACTTCTGGAGCACAAGCCTTCAGTACTGTTGCTGGAATGTTGTCAGGGCCCATAGCCTTTGCAGTATCCAGTGCCTCCAACTGTTTCTTAATTTTCAGTGGAATGAATTGAATTGGCTGAAAACTGGTATCTGTAATGCTCGGTAACACTGGAGGAGACTGAGATAGATTATCCGCTTTGCACTGCTGGCTGAAGACTACTGTGAATGCTTTGGTCTCGTCTGATGTGTTGGGCTCTTCTTTTATTGAGGATGGGGATATTTAAAGCTTTAAAAGAGGATGATTCTCCTTCATATTTTGCTTAATATCTATGTTATATATGGTACATTAATACAGGCCAGAACTTGGACAAACGTTTGAATGGGTCCTTCAAGGTATATCACACGCACAAGCATAGGAACAGACACACACATAAATTAGATTAGGTTATTTACAGTGTGGAAACAGGCCCTTCGGCCCAACAAGTCCACACCAACCCTCTGAAGAGCAACCCACCCAGACCCATTCCCCTACATTTACCCCTTCACCTAACACTATGGGCAATTTAGCATGGCCAATTCACCTAACCTGCAAATCTTTGGACTATGGGAGGAAACTCACGCAAACACGGGGAATTGAACCCAGGTCTCTGGTGCTGTGAGGTAACAGTGCTAACCACTGTACCACTGTGCCATCCATGGAGGAAGTAAATTTGCTGGAACTTGTTTAGACATTAACTTTAGGCACAATCTTTTTAATAAAGTTGTGAAGAATGATTTAACAGTATCACTTCCTTTAGGTTACAGATATCTACTGTGATACTCTGAAAATCATTATTTTTATTTCTTGAATAACATTTAAAGCGTGTCACATGGACAGGAAGGAAAGCAAAACTGTTTTCAAAACAGACAATTTGTTTTCCAGTTGGTTGATTGTTTCTCTAAACTACTGCACAATTTGTCATTCATTTTCATTCTTATTGTAGAGGGATAAAATAGCAAGCAACTTCTTTTCAACAGCTCATGATAATCCAACAAAAAGTGTTTGAAGATATCCACTGATCTATCTTTACCATGCTCTGAATTATGATCCTGTGGCTTATCACCAAGGGAATATTGTCACCAGTTTGTATCCATGTATTTTATATTGTACTACCTGTAGATCACAGATATTGATCAATGAACAATGGGAATGCTTGGTATCTGTGAACAGGAAGGAGCATGTGATGAGAATGTGCCTGTTATAACCATGTTTCCAGTTTTGTTTAGGGCAAATAGAGTCCTCAAGTATGAAGATCCAACCAGTTTTTAATCTGGGGCCTCATTGTTAGTTCAAATGTTCCTCCCACCAAAAACTATTGGATTAACATCACAGCCAAAGGACAGGAGCAGAAGTTGTCGTGGGAACTGGATGCACCAGGAACCAAAAATAATGGCCTATGACATAATGGAGATCACCATGTGATTCATAGTATTTGTATCCGCTGTAACAATGACAAAGAATTAAGAAAGGATAAAACGTTTGTCAAGGAGTCATGCAATGAAGATGCAACCTTTCCATAACAATATCACTGAAGGCTGATAGTGACTTCTTCAAATGTTGCAAGTAATAGGACACCAAGTAGAAATAGTTTAAATGTTTCTTTTGTATTAAAAGTGACTTGTCCAATTATATTGCTCCTTGACTTGTAACTAAAACTAGACTGAATGACTAGGTACATTATTTCTGTTATCTTCCTAATGGATATGCAAATCAAATCCCAGAATGAAACCTGCTTGATATGTGATAGTTCGCATGGTGGGTTAGTTGCTGAAACACATTCACAGAGCGTTACAGATTCTTTTGACAGAAAAATGCAAATTTATTACAGAAAAAAGTAGAATTATAGATATTGAAGACTGTTTGAAAGATCTTAACAAAAACAGCAAAGCGAAATTCAATCCTTCCCAAAACTATTTCTGTTACAGCGACTCAAGTCTAGATAAATTATATTCCTATCCTAATTCGTAGGTTTCTACTTAACTGACTCCCAGTTTATTTTTGCTGGACTGTGGAGACAATTTTATCATCCCCAGTCTGCAGGCATGAACTTCTCATATTTCTGAGGCCATAAATGTTTTCAGTTCCAACAATGTAAAGAGGTTGATTAAAAACTCTCTCCTTGCTCGGAAACTTCACAGAGCAGAAAACACTTCTGCTGAGGTGACTTGTTGCCTTCAATGTTTCTGGAAAAGATTATTTCCTTCTGAACTGAACTGAAAAAGTTGATTCTTTTGCTCTGAAATAAAAATAAAATTAATGGCTTTGTTCTGCTTAGTCTGCTGTTCATAAAACTTACCAGTATAAACATCTTATCAATTAAAAATACAGAGGTTTTTCCAAGACTCTTATTGTGGTCACATGTTTTCTTAGCAATCATGTTTTTTGGTCACTGTTCCAGAGTGATCTTCTGGCATTTTATTTTTGAAAAACATTTGTAGAATTGTCAAAGATCCCTCTGAATCTATTCTAAAATCTAACTTTAATGAATAATTACATGTCAGACTTCTTACATTCTCTTTTGACAACTAATGGTTCACTGAATTGTATTTAGTTTTATAATGTGCTTGAATTTGCACATTGTCCTGTGTCTGTCTTTTTGTCTCTCATTATTCTATTGATAGATCTATTTATTTTCTCATTTTACCAAGTCTGTCTTATTATCTCTCTATATATCTCACCTTGCCTCTTTCCTTTTAATGTTTCTTTCTCTCAATCACTTTCTCCTCAACCACCCACTCACTCATGTTGGTATATATTGAGCAAGTAATTTATTTGAACAATTAGTGCACTTAATCCTTTAAAATTACATGTTCACTCGCTGTATGACTTGAACACTGCAACATTAATTAATTATAATTAAATTCATTTCATGAGTCAACACATTTCAGTCACCAAGATCAGGTAGAATTTCATTAGTTCAACAAACGACTGTTGCTGTTGTACTTAATTTCTATAAACAACCCGTTGAAAAATTTGTTAAATGAATATTTAGATATTTATTTGTGCAGACTGTTTACAAAAATGGATTTTATTATTTTCACCTTGGTCACAATGATTTTGACTAAATTGGCAAATGTCTTTATTATGTAAATAACTATTGGTTTTAAATTTTCTCAATCTTTGCTCAAAATGTTAGCACAGTAATACCTTATTCTGCTAACATTCATATTTCACAAGGAAACTAAGAATAAAATAAATAGAGATCTCTTAACAGAATAAGGAGAGACAGAAAAAGAAGAAAAGCAGACACAGGACAATGTGCAAATTCAAGCACATTATAAAATTAAATACAATTCAGTTAACCATTAGTTGTCAAAGAGAGTGTGCAAGAAGACTTATATGCTACTATTCATTAAAGTTAGATTTTAGTAGCCAGGCTTCTTTCACGATTTTGTTAATATGGCATTGACTTGAAGAAGCAAATTCTGCAGCAGCATCAATAACATCACTGTCTTGTGGTTAGAACTGGGACAGTGCAGAGATCTTGGAGGCTTGTAGAACAAATGGTTATTATTTTCTTATGCTTATTCTCCATTTCCCTTGCAACCATGTACCACTTACTGGTTACAATTCCATATTCTTCAGTGTAACTTACAGCTCAGACTGAAGTGTTGGAATTTCAAGGTGGATTTTATTTTCTCCAGCCAGTGAAAACTGACAAGCCATTGGCTGGAGATTCCTGGATGCACGCTCGTATTCATTGCTGGCTCAAATAGTTGTGGAATAGTTCGACTGTTTTAGCTACTTCTTCCCTTTGATTTGAAATAAGGAGAAATGGTTGTAAATGTTAAAAACTGTATCTTAGACTATCCACCATAGTTATGGAATGAGATCAGAAGAATCTACTGGAAACTTAAGGTCTATTCTGTTGATGTTATAAGTTGATGTTTGTCCAGAAAGGTACACATAGGTCCGATCACAGTACAACTTCTAAGAGAGCAGTTGAGAAATGTTTGTTGTAAAGGAATAGCTGGGATTTTAGAGTTTCAAGTCTAAGATCTGCTAGCTGATACAAATAGGGCAGGCATGGTGGGTCAATGGTTAATACTGCTGTCTCACAGTACCAGGGATCCAGGTTCAATTCCACCCCCAGGGACCTACTCATGTGGAGTTTGCATTCTCTCCCTGTGACTGTGTAGGTTTCCTCCAGGTGCTCCAGCTTCCTCCCACAGTCAAAAAATGGGCTGGTTAGGTGGATTTGCCATGCTAATTTCCATAGTGTCCAGGATGTGCAGGCTAGGTGGGATTAGCAATGGGAAATGAAGGATTACAGAGTCTGGTTGGCATGCTTTTCAGAGGATTAGTGTGGACTTATTGGACAGAATGGCCTGCTTCCACATCTGTTGGGATTCTATGATAATATCACTTTCTTGGCTAATACAGTTGGTTTCATCAGGTATACTTATGGTAAATATGATTTATTCTAACAGTAACAACTTGTATCTGCATAGTACCATTAATGCAGAGATGCAATGTACCTTCTAAATGCCATCACTGTTGTGTGCTATTACTCATGATGAAAATTATTCCATTAAATTTAGTTCTCATGCATCGAAGTTTCCTTTTATGTGTAATATTCAGAATCTGGAACCTGCTTTTCACACTACTGTGATGGACATTCCTGTTCAGACTTGACCATCACCCTGAGATTTAAGTAGATATTTGTAAGCTGAAGTCAATTTGGCACCTCAAATTTAAATGGAAGCTTAATTATCGGCTTGGCAACAACTCTTTTTATCACAACTTGACAGCTGTTGCATGATTCTTGCCAAGCAGACTAGTTCGGAGCTCCCTTATCACCACTATTATACCAAACACCTGTACATCCAATAAACACACAAATATGGGACATAAAAGTAAGCTCAAAGAGATTTTTATTTTCAAATAATTTCTGTGATTGTCATGTTTAGCATTTTGAGAGCTGCAGGGTTTATGAATCAGGCAAGAAAATTATCTCACTTGCAGGCATTGGGTAGCAAAATGATGATGTCCTTCTTGTTAAGAATTAAATAGATCTTAACATTCTTGTTTGTCTATCATCTTCCAGTGACCCCTTTTCAGCCACCTACAGTACATCTTTGCACAATTCTCCCAGCTTTTCAAAAATGTCTAAGAGAACAAGCAAGGTCCGAAATGATGAGGGAGCCTAACACATCATATCATTGACCATCCACTGGAAGCACTGTGGCTCAGTGGTTATCACTGCTACCTCACGGTACTCGGGTCCCAGGTTCAACTCCAGCCTTGGGCGACTGTCTGTGTGGAGTTTGCACATTCTCCCCATGTCTGCCTGGGTTTCCTCCAGGTGCTCTGGTTTCCTCCCACAGTCCAAAGGTGTGCAGGTTAGGTGAATTGGACATACTAAATTGCCCATGGTGTTAGGTGCATTAGTCAGGGGTAAATGTAGGGGAATGGGTCTGGGTGGGTTGCTCTTCGGAGGGTCGGTGTAGACTTGTTGGGCCGCAGGGCCTGTTTGCACACTGTAGGCAATCTAATTTAATCTTTAAAACACTAAGTTCGTAGTTGCAAGAAACTCTCAGATTAAGCACCCAGCTTATGATGCATACTATTCTGGAATTACTTTGAACATTTCTATATGAGAAACTGTTTTCAGAGGATAATCCCAAGGGCATTGTACAGTCAAGAAATGGAACAAGAATGGATGCTTGGAACACCAGAAGTAATGGTACAGGAGCAGTAAATAAACAATTGCAAGTGTTACTCTGGATACAATTAGGGAGATGAGAATAGAAATAGGCAAATGCAGACCAACCAGGTGGATAACAGTGGAGAAGTTTTGCAGGAGGATGGGGTAGTCAACTGTGTCAAGACTGCAGAGAGTTTGAGCAGAATGTGGAGGGAGGTTTCTGTTGGCGCAGTAACAGAGGATATCAATTGTCATTGGCAAATGCTAAAATGCATTCATTTTTGACTCAACTGCAATGAGTTAAAGCCATTTGCTGTGTGTAAAGTTCCCATTCCAGGCAAAATAAAAGTGGAGGTTTTACAGGATTGCATAATAATATCACTATTAATTTCCCATTGCTTCTTATTTTTTTTGTTGACAGGTCATCAGATTATGGAACAAACTATGTAAAACTGAACCTGCAGTCTGGCACCAACATAATCACCAATTTCTACATTTGTCCTGCAAACAAGAAAAAGGTACAGTAAAGCTCAAGTATGGATATGGGAGCCAGTGAGTTATTTTAAAGGCCTTTCTCACTCTCTTTTTCCCAAAGCTATGATGACTTTGATGCAGGTTTTCAAACAACCAGAGAAAGTGACTTTCTTTTTACGGTTAGATATCACCACTAAGTAAGTACTTTACACTGTGCAACAGGGAAAATTATCACCAGAAAAAGGCAGGAACTATTCCACCTTTTTTAAAGAGTTTCCTCAGTTTTTTATTTGCTGATGATTCAACATGACAGTGTTCAATTCAAATTTTGTAACCTACTGTTTTTTTTTTCTCCCTTCCCTTTCTTATCTGTTCAAAATTGAGCAGTTATGTTAAAATTCAAAAATTGATCTTGTCATGAGATTATTTTATCCCTATGTGGAATTATAATTATTTTCCTTGAATTTTGAAGCAAAGCTTCTGTCTTGTCAACTCTAAAATGCAATTTCAAGAGGAAATGAAATACCAGCTCTAGCAATAGTGAATTATTTTCTTTCAAACTCTTGCATATTTATTTTGTTCTGAATGCAGCTTGACCTGATATTGAGGTTTCATATAGAAATCAAGAATATCTGCATTTTGAATCTTGTTCAGTCATATTTGTGAATGGGCAGGGTGCCATTTTAGAGCTTATTTATTAATTCAAAAGGAAAAACATCTTGTTGGCAAGGTGAACAGTACAAATTCTAGCTGTTTCTGTGAGGGGATGTGACCGTGGAAGCTCACCTTTGGAACATGGCTACATCAATCTGGCAGATGATTGCAAAATAATTGGTTGCACTTTATTTTTTTTCCCATTGTCCTATGCTAGACTTTGTGGAATTGGTAATCAAAGCTCTTAGTTTGCCCCCTTGGGGCATGTGATGCATGTACTATATTGTCATAACTGGCTTTTATGCGAGTGCTATTTTTTTCTCACAAACAGGATAAAAATATCTGCTAAATTCAGTATCTGGTGGAATGCTTTTAGTCTTATCTCTATAGCTTTGGGCAGTGTAGAAAACTGATAGAAAGCTCACAATGTCTAGCCATGTCAAATGAGAAATTTAAATATTGTTAAGTGTTGAGCTGCTGGAGGTGGGATTTATCTGAAAATGCATTATTTGTACAAGTTGCAGTGGGAGTAAAAACTTTATTGTAACTGCATAAAATGATTACTTTCTGGTGACATTGCTCAAATAGCAACAATTGGGTTACACTGGGTCACTTGTGTATTGATATGAACACCGCAGAAGAAGTTAAATGTTTTCTCCAAGTAGTCATTATTCCATCGTATGCTAAGAAAAAATGTTCCCTTGGTAAGTTTTTCCCTGTATTGAATACAATAAAGACAGACAGGTGAAATTTATTGTAATGTTAATTCATCTGCTCATATATAGACTAAAAATAAATACCTGAGGTTTTTCTTTTTCAAATGCTTTCAAAATTGGAAGGTATTCAGGTTATAAATTCCCTTTGCCCAGATTTCCTCAAACTAAGTTTATACACATCATTACTTTGAGATTACATTGTATGTTTTATGATCTGCTTATATCACCTGCAGTAGGTCTGTTTTCAGATTTGTTGATTCTTTTTGTTAGATTTGAAATGCAAAAATCATGTACCCAATACTGGAAGGGAAAAAAATAGTACTTTTCAGAAATCAAGTGTATGAGATTAATCCAATATCTGGTCAAATCTGACAACTTGTTTTTCTTTGATCTTCTAATACCATTTGGTGGGCATTATAGTGACATATATCCTCATTTATTCTGGATCAGAGTTTCTTGAAGATCAAGATCATTCCTCCACATAAGACAGGTATCATGCAAGTACTCTTTTGCTTCAAATACTGTCTTTTCCTCCCCCTATCCTCGAGCCAAATCCAAAAAAATTCTGTTATTTTTCTGGTTTGTGCCAGTTTAACTTCAATATGCAAGTCTTTCAGACATCTTCATGCTTCAAGTGTACTTAACTCTGTCAAACATCAAGCATTTCCTGATGTGGGAATCCCATTTCCACTTCTGACAGGTTCCATTTTTGTCAGAAGGGACAGAAGATCAGGTATGAATCACACAGGATGACCCAAACATTCCCCAATTTGGCTCTTGAATGAGCTTTAATCAACAGTATGGGAAGCATAAATTGATGGAGTTGATGTAAGTGTTTGTGAAGGGCAGATAAAGTCTGTTTAAGTGTCATCATCTGAAGTTTTTAAATGCCCTGCTCTTTCAACATTAAAATAAACACATTAAGTTATCAGTGAGAAACAAACACTTGAGAAAGCCTCAAGGCAGCTAAATGGCAACCCCGTTCTTTAATGTCCGTTTTCAAGTCCTTTTCTCTGTAGTATTTGTGAAGATTGTCTAAGTTCACAAAATTCTTTTAGCTTTACAATTCAGTTCAAAATGGACACTTCACCGTTGATTACTTAAAGTGTTGCAGTGAAACGCGTAGGCTCCTCAGGACATTGACAAGCTCGGGACCTACACTCATCTGCCTTCAGAGGCACAGCATTTAGCACAGTAGTGGGACATTTTCATTCATCATATCAATCATTTCCTAAGAACAAAGGAAATAAGAGCAGATGTTGGAACTTGAGTTGTTGGAGCCAGTTCCCCCATTCAATAAGATTATGACTGATCATCAACCTCAATTTCTCTATTCTGCACTGTTGCCATATCCTTACATTCATTGAATATCTAAATATCTCTCATCCTGTCTGTGGAAAGCCTGAGCTTCCACTTTGAGGAACTGGAGATTTCAAATATTCAAAATCCTTTCTGTGATGAAGTTTCTCTGAACCACAATGCTGAGTGTCCGACCCCTTATTCTAAGTTGTAATCCCTGTGCTTAATTGTGAACAGTTGTTTTACAAACAAATTTGTGCTCAGTAAGAAGAGGTTATGCCTTTTTGAGAGAGAAAGTTTCAAATCTCAATTCAATATTTTTAAAGGATATTATGTTATTTTATTGAATTCATTGTGTTCTTCAAGAAGAGCGGCAATTTTTTCACACAGAAAGTGGTTCATGTTTGGAATGAACTGCCAGAGGAAGTGATGGATGCAGGTACAGTTACAACATTTAAAAGACATTTGGACAGGTACATGAATAGGAAAGGTTTAGAATAATATGGGCCAAACACAGGTGAGTGAGATTAGTTTAGTTTGGGAAACTTGGTTGACATGGATGATTTGGACTGAAGGGTCTGTTTCTGTGCTGTATGACTCTAAGAAACTAAATTCCTATCGATGAAAAAAATTCCATCTGATCAACACAGACAATCAATTAAAATTTTGAAAACCAGATTAAATATATTTAGTTAAAAACCATGCTACACCAGGTTATAGTTCAATGGGTTTATTTGTTTTTTTTCGGGAATGTGATTTAAAAGAAGTTCTGGAATTTACATATTAATGAGTCGAAACCTGCAACCCATTGTAAGTGATTAAAGATATAACAGCAATCTTTGTTCAATTCATCGCGAGTTGTATGACACTTTGATCTTCTACTATAAATTCTGTGTTCTATGATCCTGCCCCAATAGTTACCTGACGAAGGAGCAGCCGTTTGAAAGCTTGTACTTCCAAATAAACCTGTTGAACTATAACCCGGTGTTGTGTGATTTTTAACTTTGTCCATCCCAGTCCAACACTAGCACTTCCACATCTTAAATATATTTAGGTAGATGCCTTTAGATCAGAGTTAGGCGTAAGTAATAAAATTGAAAAGGAACCGGCCATAAATGCTCAAGGAATGACTAATTATAATACAGATAAATTATTATGGCTCAAGTCAACATGGACTATTTATTATGATAATTATACCACCATAATAATCCATTACATTATGAAAGCAAACATATTCTTTGTTTCACTCTTACCTTATTTTGCAGTTGTTCTGTCTTCTTTGCATGGCATCGAAGTCACCCTTTTTCGATTCTGACTTGTTTAGTATTTATTTTCTCTTCATTTCAGACTTTTAGAACATGCATATTTTAGTACCCAAAAGAGAAAATGCTGGGAAATCTGAGCAGGTCTGGCAGCATCTGTAAGGAGAGAAAAGAGCTGACGTTTCGAGTCTTAACTGACCCTTTGTCAAAGCTGGTTTCAGATTCCAGCATTGTGCAGTAATTTGCATTTATGCATATTTTAGTTTTGTCTTGCCAATATACATGCTGCTTTACTGTGATCTGCAATATAGTCTTGCATGGACCACCAATGGTTAAGAAAATTAAAAGAAAATATAAAGAGGGCAAAAGGCAACCATTACATGGTCTTTATCTTCCCTCTACCTCTCATCCTAGAGTTGGGAGATAATCAACTCATAGTGTATATTAAAAGAGTGCTACCGAATGCATTTGTGATCTGTTAGAGAATACATTCTGAATTTTCAATTTTCTTGAAACACAAAGCCCTAACCTGAAATACAAACATAGATTTTGCTGAAAATACTTGGCAGATCAGGCAGCATCAATGGAATGTGAATAAGGTTCACGTTATTACTATTTGGAAATCTGAGCTTTAAAGTGGACAGAACAATATTTGGCTTTAGGTTTAATTTGTATTTCTCTTTGATGTGTTAAGATGGCGAAACATAATTTTAGTTTCACTTTAGATTTGATTTGTGAGTGGTGTAGGGTTGTCTGGAAATGTCTTCACATACACTTAAATCCAGCTTTAAAAAAGGTGAATAGTCCACTGTTTTAGAAAACAAGAATAAAATAAATGAAAAACCAATTGGGCTGTTACCTACCAATAAGGTGTTCCATGACACAGGGAAATAAAAACAGAAGCAGGTTTCCTTTTAGAAAAAGAGAGCCATTCAGAAGGTCAAGGGAGTGGCTTAGGATTACACAAAAGAAAAGCTTTAAGGTGTCAGAGAAAAATACATTCTACAACACTGTTGAATGCACAATTTTAAGGAACACACAGGGAACTATTAGCAGTTTGTTTAAGGGGCTCATGAAGAGATATTAGTTAATGGAATAACATTGAGTGAATGTGGAAGTTTACCAGAAGGAAACAAAATTCTACATGGCTTCTGAACAAGAACCTTCGAGGTTGAAAAAGGGTGATCCTTCACCTAGACTTGAGTACGTGTAAGCTGTTCTTGAGTGTAGAAGAGTTGAATTTTTGTTTTTGATATTTGTAGTAGGATCTTTTCAAATAGTTCTTCCATTTTGTGAGTTGGTTCGCTCAGTTGACTGGAAGCCTGGTTTGTGATGCCAACAGCGTGGGTTCAATTCCCAAGCTGGCTGAGGTTACTGTGAAGTTCTCTCCTACTCAACCTCTGTCACGCCTGAGGTGTGCTGACCTTCTGGTTAAATCACCACCAGTCATCTATGTATAATGAGAGAGCAGCCTTATGGTCCAGAAGCCTATAGCAACTTTACATTTTACACGGAATATAGCGCAAAATAATTTATATTGCTTTTCCTTTTCTATGTCATAAACTTACACTTTTTTTTGTTAAACGTACATTGGCAGCAACTTGTGAATATGTTCAGTTACTGATTACTGTGGCAAATGAATTGCAACTTATGATCCATCAGGTCAGGCTTTGCTTTCGCAGTTAAGGTCCTGAATTATCATCAGTTGGGATTATATCAGGAGAGAAACAAGAGTTCGCCTTTCAGATTGATGAGCATTTTTTAGAGCTAAGGAAAGATATAAAGGGAACCTAAAACCTCACACTCTTTGCTTTCTATTACATTCTTTCAAAAATCTAAGCCTTAACAAAAGATATCTTTGCAATTTTTAAAATTTGAAAGTGCATGAAAAACTAATTACTCATGCTCATCTTACAATGTTAAACTACTTGAGGTGTTAAATTACCTGTGGGGGGCCTTAAGTCATACATATCTTGATATTCTCTATAATCCTGACTCTATACATTGTACTAATACTTGGGAATCCCTAAAAAGGTAATCAATAATGAAATGTGAAAGTGACAGGAATCGTAAGCTATGTGTGTCCTCCATCTCTAGTTAATTGATTCACTCTGCAACCCTGAAGCATCCAGTACTTTCCCATCATCATTAGTACTTCTATTAAACTATACTGACATTTCAGCCTTTCCTGCTGCAATTTTTTTAAACTATTGTAACAACCTACTTTCAGTACAATTAATTAGTGCATCACAAGATGTTGGTTTCATTCTGATTATGGCAATTACTGAAGTAAAAACCCACATGAATCAATATTATTTGAATTGCATGACATAAATAAAATATTAATTCATAAACAACTTGTTCAGGCCCACTGTTTCACTGCTTTATTCAGCTACCATTGGTGTTGCATCCCTGGCTGAGGACAGGAAGGGTGACCTGCTTCTGCTGCTGTGTAATCACATATAACAAAAGATGCATGTTGCAGCCTGTGGTGAACTCATTCTCAGATTGTCCCTCCTTGCTTCTGGTTGTTCACTGATGTCAATTACATGATTTGCAATGAATGTCAGGCATAAGCCAACATCTGTCACTCTGTTCCAATGTTCTATTGTACATGTTATATGATGAGGCTTAAAATTGCTGCAATTACTACCATCAGAAAGTTTATTCAATGGCTACTAATTTCAGGAGTGAGCAAATCCATCTTGCTCAAGAAGTATTCAAAGCAGCAAATGAGCACTGAACACATTTAATAGTCCAAATAGAACATACATTTTCAAGTACTTGTTAATAAATTAACAATTAAAAAATTGAAAGACTTGTGCTTTTGGACTCAAGATGCAGAGTGGAGTAAATAGGTTTGTAGATAAAAGAAAACCTTGCATTTATATATTGCCTAACGTGAGCGCAGGACAGTCCAGAGAATTTTACAGCTAATAAAGTACCCCTCTGAAATGTACAAAAAAGTCACGCTACACCAGATTAGAGTCCAACATATTTATTTGAAAGTACAAGCTTTCAGAGTGCCACTCCTTTGTTAGGTAGTTAATGGTTCTGGATTGTAGCACATAGAATTTATTGTAAAAGGTCAAAGTGGCATACAACTAATGCGATGTATTGAAACCTAGACTTAACAGCAATCTCTGAGTTCTGCCTAGTATGCGAAAGAGGCCTCTAGATTATCTTTATATCCCTTTCAGTAGCCCTCATGTAACAGCCTACTTTTGATTAGTGAGTTATGAACAAACTTTTGTTTTGAAGTGCAACCTAAAAGCAGAGTATGGATGTGACCTGAGTGTCTTACATCCATGGTAACTTAATAGTTGTTTATTCAGTAAATATTGACACCAAGAATATTTACCTGCACAGTGTGTGGAAGGTGTCTTTCACTAAAACATTGTTGTCACACCACACTGAAGTTCATCAGAAATTTCTATCAAATATCTTTGGCATAATGCAGTGTTAATAGAAATGACATTAATTCATTAATGAAAGAAATACTTCATGCTGTTGAGTAATTTCATAAATAGAAAACTAGTAGCAATTGCTGTAGTAATGTTATTATGAGGGTTTTCTGGAAAAATAGAAGTTATAAAATGCAGTCCATAGCATTGGACTTTGAACTAAAGCATATTAGGACTTGGAAAACCAATAACAGTGTGCTATGTCAGAGTTATTAAGTATCATAAATAAATAAACATCTTCCGCACAATATGTAGATAATGTGCTTTGTGTTAATATTTAAGTAATAAACATCTACCTTTATAGAATAACCATGGACTAAAGTACTCAGAACATACCCATTCTCTGCTTTTCACGTTGCCAGTTCAACAAAAACATACAGAAAGTCTCATGCACACTGATTGTGTGAATGTTAATATTGAAATTATATGGTCAGCGCTAGTGTCTGTGGGATAGATTTTAATATCTTAATAGTTTAAAACAGAGGATTGTGATTTGGCGATAAAAGCAAAAAGTTGTAGAAACTCACCAGATCTGGCAACATTTGTGGAGAGAAAGAGAGACTATCTTTCAGGTCAATGATCTTTCATCAGAACTGAAGAAAGATGGAAGCATAAAACTTTTGAAGGAAAGGGGCAGGAAGAGAAAAAGGAAAGGTCTCTCATATGGTGGAGGCTAGGAGACATTAATAACAAACCAAACACTACCAATGGTAATAGTGAGGAAAGGTTGTGTTCAAATGAGGTGTAAATTGCTACATAAAAGCAATCTGAGTACATCATGAAGGAATTAGGAGAAAAATAAGATGAAGACCAACACAGTTAAATAGAAAGAAATAAGAAATCATAAGAACAAAATGGAGGCAAAGGTTTGGAATCTAAAGTTGTTGAGCTCAGTGTTGAGTCCAGGAGGTTGTTGTGTTGAGTTAAAAGGTACGGTATTCTTGCGTTGAGCTTCACTGGTGTATTTTATCAGGCATTGGGCAGAGAGAGTCGAATATGGAAGCAAGGATGAGAATTAAATCCTATTTTGCATTCCTCCTCCTTATTTCCATCTAACTCATAAAGAGATGTAAAATAGCTGGATGAATTGCTATCACTCTTTTTAACGTTATTTCACAAAATCAAACATCCCTGCAACTCATCTTTTATTTAATAATTCTACATACGATTTGTGTATATTTTGAATCCCAGTTAGCCACATGCAGTTAGCAGTAGTTAGCTTTATGAATCATGTGCAACCAAAGCATTCCCATTGAAATATTACATGCTGTGAATTAATAACTACAGTTGTTTAAATTTATGAACCCCTAAATATTCCTAAATCATTAAGTTGCAAATCATGCCATTCATGCTTTTAATAACAGATTTGCAAAATAACTTGTTAAAAAAAAATGTCTACTGATGGCAGCGTGAAAAAGGATAATTGGAAGACACTTTGTGTGTGCTGCTCAGGTTCTGGAGGCACACTGTTGATTTTTAATTTGCACAATCGATTTCAGTCATGAAAGAGCATTTAAGCAGTGATGGTTCTCTGTGTTGTCATTAGCTGACAAACTGACATTTAAGATAAATGATTCTTGGGGTAATAATTCCCAGATTACTTGTACTGAGCTCTGCTGACTTCCAGCAAGACTGCTATTGTTTGAATGTTCTTGGTTCAGATAAATAACCAGCTTTGAGCCATGGAACAAGCAGTGATTGTTCTCTACACTGGGGCTCATGCACTGACAGACTGAGTGAGGATGATAATTAATTGGTCAGAGCAGGCTCAATTGCCCTGACTAAATATGTTTTCCCAGAAGTCTTTTCATCGTGAACGAGTTACACAGTACCTAGCAATACATGCTGTATTGCTAGCTCTGTCTGATGTCGCCTCCATTGTTACGGGGCATGAGAACTTTGCTCAAAATGATGAATTGTATTGGATTGATCATTTGCTCGACAATATATGAAACACCATTTCTATGACAAAGGTTCAGCTGTCTGGCATCGAAGGTATCTGGAAAATAAATGATAACTCATCCATTGTCTGGACCATTAAATATCATGTAGGGGTGAAGTGATCCCCTAATTTCTCTTAAATGTAGGGATGTGTAATGTATGTATTGAGATAAAAATTATTTCAGTTTAACCATTTTTCAATAGCAGATGAAACAGTCTTTACATTTTTCACTAAATACCATATGAGCAACTGTAGTTGCTTTACTCTGGTGTTTGGAACACAGGAACAAGATGAGCGGACCATCCTATTCCTTGAACCTGCTCTACCATTCAATTAGATCAACTGGATATTGTTGGTCTGTACCTTAACTCCTTGTACATTTGTTAGTTCCCTAACCATGCTTACCTGGCATTCTAATAGTCATACAGCATAGAAACAGACCTTGGGTCCAACTCATCAACGTCGACCAGACATCCCAGTCTGACCTAGTCTCATTTGCCAACATTTAGCCCATATCCCTCTAAACTCTTCCTATTCATATAACCATCCAAGTGCCTTTTAAATGTTGTAATTGTACCAGCCTCCACCTCTTCCTTTGGCAGCTCATTCTATACATGCACCACCCTCTGCATGAAAAAGTTACCCCTCAGGTCCCTTTTAAATCATTCCCTTCTTACCTTAGACCTATGCCTTCTAGTTTTAGACTCCCCCATCCTGGTCTATACACTGTATCCATGCCCTTCATGATTTTATAAATCTCTATAAGGCCACTCCAGGGATACTCTGATGGAATCCAGTAGATTTCACATATTTAGTGCAATCCCTCACATCATGCATTGTTTCTGTTCATAATCATGACTAAATTGGGTTTGTAGTTGAAATAGTTTGCTTCTTTCCTGCCTCCCTATTATTTACAGAAGAATGTTAAAAGTTCCAGCAGGAGAAGACAATGTGATCTTTCAAGCTTGTTGTGCTATTCAATATGATTGTGGCTGCACTTCAACTCTGCTTTTTCCCATCTGCTTCCAAATCCTTTGAATCCCTGGAATCAAAAATCAAACCATCTCAGCTTTAAATATTGTTTAAGAAAGGTAACAGGGATAATCCTGGAAGTGTCTCATGGTGGTGGAAGAATTATTGGAAAAGATTCTCAGGGACAAAATCTGTATGCTTTCAGAAGCAAATGGATTTATTAGTGATTGGTAGCATTGGACTTCAGTAAAGCCTTTGACAAATGTCCCTCATGGCAGACTGGTACAAAAGGTGAAGTTACTTGATATCGGCATGAGCTGGCAAAATGGATAAAGAACTGGCTTAATCATAGGAGACAGAGGTGGAAGGATGGTTTTTGGAATGGAGGGCTGTGACTAGTGATGTTCCAGAGGGATCAGTGCTGAGACCTCTGCTGTTTGTGATCTACATAAATGATTTGGAGGAAAATGTAGCTGGTCTAATTAGTAAATTTGTGGAAGATACAAAGATTGGTGGATTATGCAAAGTGAGAGGGATTGTCAGAGGATACAGCAGGATATAAACCAGTTGGAGATATGGACAGAAAAATGGCAGATAGAGTTTAATCTGGACAAATGTGAGGTTATGCATTTTGGAAGGTCAAGTAAGAGTGGAAATTGTACAGTAAATGGCAGAACCTTTAGCGGTATTGATACGCAGAGAGATCTGGATGTGCAGGTCCACAGATCATTGAAGGTGGCATTGAAGGTAGTGAAAAGGCCGATGGCATGCTTGCCTTCATTGGAAGGGGCATTGAAAGTAATGATAGACAAGTTATGTTGCAGCGTTATAGAACTTTAGTTAGGCCACACTTGGAATATTGTGTACAGTTCTGGTCACCACACTATGAGAAGAATGTGAATGTTTTGTAGAGGGTACAGAAAAGGTTTACCAGGATGTTGCCTGGTATGGAGGATTTTAGCTATGAAGAAAGGTTGGCTAAACTGGGTTTGTTTTCATTGGAATGCAGGAGCTTGAGGCGTGACTTGATAGAAATTTATAAGATTGTGAATGGCATGGATAGAGTGAAAGTATGAGGCTTTTTCCCTTGGTGGATCAATTACAGGTTCAAGATGCGAGGGGGCAAATTTAAAAGACGTGTGAGGCACATTTTTGACACACAAAATGGTGGGGGCCTGGAATGCATTTCCAGAAGAGATGGTGGAAGCAGACAAAATAGCAGATTTCAAGAAGCAACTGAATAGGAAGGGAATAGAGGGATATGGAACCTGTAAGTGAAGACAGTCGTCGTATGGAAGAGCAAAACATGTCAGTGCAGACTTGGAGGGCTGAAGTGTCTGTACATGTGCTGTATTGTTCTTTGTTGTTCTCTTCAATGATGGTGCATCCTCTGGGGTAGAGAATTCCAAAGTGAAGATATTTCACATGCCTTTCCTAAGTAATCAACCCCTTATCCTGTAACTGTGCCCTCTTGTTCCAATTTCTTCAGCTAAGGGTAGGTACTGGCTCAGTACCTACCCTATCAAGCCTCTCATAACCTTGAATATTTCAATAAGATTACTTCTTATTCTTCTAAGCTACAGAGCATGGCCTCTCATCCCAGGGACCAATCTAGCGGCTTTCGCTTTACTGCCTCCAATGCAAGTTATTCTCCCTTACATAGCCCAAAATTGCAGGCAGTATTCCAGGTGTGGTCTCACCAAATACAGAGCAATTTAAGTAAATCTTAAGAACATAAGAACTAGTAGCAGGAGCAGTCAATTCAACCCCTCAGGCCTGCTTTGTCATTTAATATGATTATGGCTGCCCTTGTATCAACTGGTAGAAAGTGAGGACTGCAGATGCTGGAGACCAGAGTTGAAAATGTGGTGCTGGAAAAACACAGCAGGCCAGGCAGCATCCGAGGAGCAGGAGAATCGACGTTTCGGGCATAAGCCCTTCTTCAGGATTCCTGCTGTGTTTTACCAGCACCACATTTTTCAACACTTGTATCAACTGGTCTCAGCTGTACTTCAATCTTCTTGCAGTAAAGCTATTAGTCTTCCTAATTTCTTGCTGTATCTTCATGATAATGTTTTGTTATTTGTGTGTACCAGATACTTCTGTTCATTAAAGTGTTTGAATGTCATGTCTTTGAAAAAAAATTCTTACGAGCAAATCTATCATCTCACATTTCCCCACATTATAAGCCACCTGCCACCATGTTTCCTACTCGCATTTAGCTTGTGTACATCTCTTTGCAGCCTCTTTGTGCCGTCTTTGCAACCTACATCCAAACCTAACTGTGTATTGCTAGTAAATATCAATACACTGCTCTGTCTCATGATCAATAATATTTTTGTACATGGTTGAGGATCAAGCATTGATTCTTGTGGTACTCCATTAGTCAAAGCCTGCCAAGCTGGAAAATATTCCATTTATCCTTACTCACTCCTTCCTATCTATCAGTTTCCTATTCATTAGCCAATCCTTCATCCATGCTAATATGTCACACCCAAATCCACAGTAATCTATTATATTGTGTATTAATCTTTTGTATAGCTCTTTATTGAATGTCTTTTGGAAATCCAAGTGTATTCCACATTCTGGTTCACCTTTATATATCCAAATAACTAGACCTCAAAAGATTCCAATAAATATGTTAAACAGGAATTCCTTTTCAAAAAACTATGTTACAGCGGTTTCTCACTATTTGGAAATTCATATTGAAATTATTGAATATGGAGCATAGCAGATTTTATTTAAAAATCATCGGAATAACTTGATATGTCCCCCATGTGTTGGTGGAGGGGAAGGCTCTGATGGATTGGGAAGGAGAGGGGACAGGGAAAGGGGAAAATCAGATTTTTGACTCAGATCAGGCAGGGATCAATCGTGGTGGGAGCCATGTTTGAGGCTGGGAAATCTTTTTTTTAGCTTATTTGTAGTTGTCTTGGGAAGATGCCATTGGAACTTGTTCTTGAATGCTGCATTCTTGTAATGATGCTCATATAACAATGTGACATAGAAAGAAAAAGGAATTGATTCAGTGTTAAACATTGTATTGCATGTTTGTGGTTGTGTAAATCGATATATGAAAGTATTTTTGTGTGTGCTCTTCATTACTTTAGCACAAAGCTATTCAAAGTTCACAATTTAAAATGTTGTGATGTGAAATTTGTGCATTCTACCATATGGAGGGAAAATTAGTGGGAACATGAGCCTGAATTCCTGGTCAGTGCTGCCAGCGGGTGGAGTTACATGTCAGAAATGTGATTTTATTAGAATATGTTCCTTGCATATCTGAAAAGGCTGGTTTTCAATTATCCATACTAATATCCCTCACAAAATACATGCAAGCGGGATGATAAAATACATGCTTCAAAAAACCTCTGCAGAATGAATATGGGGAATACAAAATGAAACATTTTGAGAGAAAGGATAGATTGTGCTGCAAATGCATCACAGTACTTCTTTAATGGCATTTACAGGATAATATAGTCTTCTGTTGTTTATTGAGAATATTAATAACTTATAGACAAGAGAGAGGACATTTGATTTTTCTTCGCGGCAAGATTGCTCTTGCTGGTGTTACCTGGAAGTGTACATAAACCATATTAATTACTCAAGGTCTTTCATGCATATTTGAAACCTTAATCCTCCCTTTTAAACTATTGGTATGTTAAAGGAAAATTGAAAGGCTGACTGTTCATTGTTGTCCATGATTAAGGTCTGAATTGCTGAAACACAGCAATGAGTAATAAATGACCAGTAATTGAGTTCTCCGATAATCTGAACTCAACTGCATCAATTACATTAGTAGCTTCATCTGGGATTTGAAGAGCATGTCATAGGAGATGGCTATCCCTCAACAGAGGACAGCATCTCCTTTTCAACTCTGCATCACCATCTCTTTATGTATCACCAACTGCATAATAATAAGTGAAAAATCTTTTCAGGCATTTCCTGTGAAATGATTACTAGACTGCATTTTTTTTTAGATGTAAACTCTTTCCTGAAGAGCTTTGAAAACTGTTGAATTGAGTTTTTAATCAGACACGCAAATGGCTTATCAGTGATGAAAAGTTATTAACTGATAATGTTTTTCACATTAGATTACTGCTGCCCACTCCTGTGAATACACAGTATATAAGGAAATAGAAACATCAAGAATGCAAAATCATAGGATAGATTTGGATACAGGAAGGCAATTTGGCTCTTCATCCTGAAAATACCTATTGCATCTGTACTGGTTCACGCTTTCTCCAATGCTTTCAAATTTTGTGACGAGCATAAAGCCTTTTTCAGAAGCATGTGGAGGGAGCACTGTGATTAAGACAGAATGTCCAGAATTTGCAAGAGCTGTTAATTGTGATATCAGAAACTCTTTTGGTTAATTCAATCTGGAAATATGTCTCTTGGCTTCATCCCATAAACATCCATCTGGTAGCGTGGTGTTTTCTGCCTTTCAAAAGAGGAAGAACTTAGTCCACATTCCACGTAGTTATGTGGTATTCCCACACTTTTGGGCACAATTTAACCTAGACTGCAAAGATGGCATGATCTCTCCTTTAGCGAAGGCCTTCTGAAATAAGTATCAAGGTTCAAGGACACTGGGGTCAGAAATCCTCTTTGCCAGTTGAAGGGGGACAGCTTCTCATTATCATCTGTGATGTCACTTGGAGATCAGTGGTAGCTCCAATTTTACATCCACTGGAGGCACATGCTCAGTGAAGGGCATAGATAACAGCTTAAGGGTGTGTGTGTGTGTCGGCAGGTGATGTCAGAAGGATGGGCTGACTGGCTTTTAGCAACCTCTCCTCCTGAGTGTCTAACAGTGAGTGAACATCCACCACCACCCTGCCCTGGAAGTAAATTGTGACAGGGAATTTTTGTTTGGGTTTCTTTCTAGTGACTGTCCAGACCGTGGTAGCTGCACAAAGCCCTTAAATAATCAGTCATTACCCCCATGAGCTTTCCTGCCTCAGGCTTACTGGAATTGGGACAGAAGTAGGAAAGCAGCGGTTCTGCACCATGCCCTTCACCTCTGAACTTACCTCGAGGGAAGGTATTAAATACCACGCTATGCTGTCCTTGGAGCGCATTGCTTAAAATCAACAAAAATGCGATCAATCCCCTACCCTATTTGGAAGTCCGATTCACACACTGATTACTCTTTTTTTGTGAAGAACTCTCTAACTGGGTCTTCAATTTGACTTACATCAGTTTCCAACTATCTATGTGTAAAAATAAAATGTCTGTCTGCTTGACAATCTTTGAGAACCTTGAACCAATCTCAACTAAATTTCGTGAGATAATACCTTGGATGAAGGTGTCTGTTGTTAGTGAGTTGAAATCTAACCATCCTCAGCAGGGGGCCTTTGGCTGTGAGTCGGGGATCTCGTGACCCTGCCTACTCTATCTCCACTGATACCATAACTGAAAGAGGCTTTAACCGGACTTAATGTAACCCAACAAGGAATGTGACAAATTTGCACCATCAATTCCTGCCTTTCTTTCATGTTTTTTTTCCTCATCTTTTATAAGTTGCATGTAGGTTACTTCTGAGATGCTACAAGCTATTATTTGTTAAAGGGAAAATGATGAGCATAATGCAAAGCCAGGAAGGTGAGGAAGCTAGAGAGAAAAGCAAAGAAAGTTAACAGAAAGTGACAGGCAGCAATTGGAAAAAAAGAAGATGAAGAGGCTAAAGCATGCAAGCAGGAAGTTGTCAGAGGGTGACAGAATGCCAGGAGAAACAGTGCTGCAAGAAAGGGATATGATCTTGCCAAATATTTGAGGATATGTGAATATCGTGGTTTAACTAAGCGGCAAAAGAGCTACCTTCAAAGTGTTGCCCAAATGGAAAGGTTTATTGCCGCTCTTCCATGTGCCATCGTACCGACCGAATATTTTCCTTATTGTCTCAACAACCGCAACAAAATCTCCGTTTGGCTCGAGAAGAAAGAATCTATGATATGGTCTATCATTAAATATTTGATGTTTCAACTAACGTTGAAAATGCAAGTAATGACAATATAGAGATTATAGGTATCTACGTATAGACAATGCATATATACTGCATGTGTTTTCTTTCAAAACTGACAATGAAGTATCCAGGGTATGAACAAGCATTGAAGAAATACATGCAAATGTGGATCTTGATCCTGAGATTCTGAGTGGGACACTAAGTGTATAGAAAATACTTAGTAGAAATTATATTTAAAAATTGTAAATCTTACGAGAGTCAAGCCAAATCCAGTAAAACAAGTGAAAGTTAATTCTTTGTTAAAAAAAATTGTAACTAAGTTGTTAAGTATAATAATTTTGTGTGAATTTAGGTATTTGTGTTTCATATTTGTGAGATTAAAACTTAATTAAGGTAATTGTGTAAATGGTAGTTAAGTAAATTGTCGAATTAAATCTGTCCGATATATGAAATGGTTTGAGTAAATTACTTGATAGAAACATTTTTGTGATTTAGTTTTTCAATTTTACTGTCTTTCTGTCATGATATGGGCTGATTTCAGCACATGAGCTCATTTTCACCTCCCTTTGTTTCCCATTATAAGTTTTTCTTTCTCCTGACATATCATCCATCCCTTTGTCTCCGTAAATATAATTTTTTCTCTCTCTCTTGCTTATCCTTTCACTCCTTTTCCCTCCCCCACTCCCGTCTTTAGCATAGATACCACCTTTTTCTGGGTCTACCAGTACTGAAGATGGGTCACTGGATTTGAAGTGCTAACTCTGCTTTCTCTGAACCGATGCTGCCAGATCGCTAAGTTCCTCTAGCTATTTCGGCCTTTGTTTCAGATTTCCAGCATCTGCATTTTTCGTTTTATTTTAATATCTCTCTCATTCAGACCATATGTCTGTTGGATGAATATGTCAGCTTACTTCATGATAACATGCTCTTTATCTTTTATTTTCTAAATCTTATTTTTAACTTTTAACCCTTTACTTCCTACATGCAGGAAAGGTAGCCCAGCTTGTTCATATATAATTTGAAGCTGTGTTCCAGATTTACCTGTATTCTGTAGTAAATTGTTTATTTTATGCAAAGTATGCTTCCTATCACAAGAATGCAAAATTGAACTCTGAGCAGTGAGGCCAGTATGCTCAACTTGTTGTCCACTGTTAATTTCATGATCGTTACCTTCGGTGGATAGAAAATTATCAATCATGCACTCTGATATCTGTACCCATGTTCCTGGTATGTGTTCCTGTCAGATGAGGCTCTGTGCCTCTTGTGCTCCTGATTAAAATTTACCCTAATATTTCTTGGCAGCAGAGGCAAAGAACATTAGTCAATAAAGTGTGTACAATGTACATAAATGGCAAGGTTGAGACAAAAGAAAATGGAATTTCGAAGAATGAGAGGCGACTGTATTGAAACATACAAAATACTTAGGCAACGTAACAGGGTAGGTCTTGAAAGATTGTTCCCTAATGAGGGAGAGTCTGGGAGCAGAAGGTAGAATCTCTCAATTTGGAGAAATGAAGAAGGATTTCTTCTCTGAGGGTAGTGGATCTTTGAAATTCATTACCTCAGAGGGCTGTCGAAGCAGGGTCAGTCAAGTTATTCAAGCCTCTGAGATAGATAGATTTTTAATCAATAAGGGAATCAAGGGGTAGATGGAAAAGGCAGAAAAGTAGTCATGAGGATTATCAATTCAGTCATGATCTCATTGAGTCGTGGAGCAGACTCTATGGGCTAAATCTGTACCTAATCATTATCTCCTGGAATGGCTGAGTGGGCTCATTCTGCTCCTATATCTTATGGTCTTATGTCATATTTATAATTCAATAGCCATTAAATAAATCGTGAATCTTTATGGTCTTACTTCTGCTATATCTATAATCTCCTCCATCTCCAAAGTATCACATTGCCCCCAGTTCCACACCTGCAAATGTTCTAATCCTCTAACTTTGGCTTGATGCTTTCCCCTAGCCTGCTTTTGTTATTTTCAACTATGTAGGCTCAATCTTCCAGAATTCCTTCTTTATACTTTTTGCTTTTAAATTCCACATAAAGTTCTTCTTTTGGTTCCCCCCCCCCCCAATAACTTCTTTAATTTGAATGTCCTTTTCTGAAACATTATAAATGCTCTATAATTGCAGGTTGTTGTTGATTGGCATGCCTCATTTGGAAGATCCATTTCAATGTTTTTTTATTTAATTGCTTGTAAAATTACCTGGTTTATAAATATGTCATAGATTGAAGAAATTATTTTAAGACTCCTAATGTTGGCTTGATAGGTTTGAATAAGAAAATGGATAAAATGTGAATATGAGGATTTTTTTTTAGCCAGAGGGGTGCACATTTCCCCCTTGTTTACATGAGTTTCCTCCAGGTTCAAAGGTTTCCTCCCACACTCTAAAGATGTGCAGCTTAGGTAGATTGGCAATGTTAAATTGTCTAGTGTCCAGGGCTGTGCAGGCTGGGTGAACTAGCCATGGGAAATGCAGTGTTATGGGATTTGATAGGGGCTGGATTTAGGTGGGATGCTATTTGGAAGGCCAGTGTAAACTCAATGGGCCAAATGGCCTCTATCTGCACTAGGTATTCTATGATTCCATGTTGAAAACATAAAAAGGGCAAATTAGTCTTGAGGTGCTGTAGCATTATGTTTTGGGTAATGTTACAGTGCAGTGAATGCTGATTGTAATGTGTTCTTAGAAAGGAATGTTGATTTATTTTGCACTTGGGTATTTCATATTGAAGTCATTGTTAATAACAGTCACTGTGAGGCCAGATGATAACAGGCTATCGGCATGAAGGTTGGTCTGTAGTAATATGATCAATATTCTATTTGAATCGTATGATTTGATGAAGTTTCACTTAACACAATTAACCTGGTGGTAACATGAACTTTGTTTTCTGTCAGTAGCAGGTTAGTTGTTTTATGATTGAAACAAAATTAAATTAGGATTAAAAGCATCTGACCAAACTGCACATCTACAACATGTTTCAGCAGACTTTTAAAAACAAATGTTGCTTTTATGTTACAAAACAAGCTTTGGGAATCCATTATCTGTTCAGTTTATACCATGTATAACATATTTCTGTTTGGTTAAGCTTATATCTTTTACTCAATTTATTCTTTTGTTTACACTGCACAATGCATTTAACAAGAGCAGCAAAGATAACATCATTGTTTGAGTTTCTATAATTGTAACTATTTATTGCTAACTGGCACTGGGTTGGTAAAGTCAGTTTTGATAAATAAATTATCTTCCATCCCACCAGAAAGTTGTGATCACAAGGAGTGCAAGTCAGAAAATCAGAACGATGATGTTGTAGTCACATCTTCACACCAGACTTCCTACAAAGGCAGTTTCCCACTGAGAATATGAGATTGGGGAATTACCATTTAATATTAAATTTTTGCACATTTTCTAAAAGCATCCTACAATTTCCTTCTTTATAAAAAAGAAGTTGCAAAATCTTTGGTAGCAGGCCATTTCTAGTTGCACTTCACTCCTTTACAACATTATATCGCAATAAATGAGCTGTTTTTTCCCTTCTTAATTGGCTTTCTACATATGCCAGATTGATTGCATTTTGTTGTAAAGATGCTGATAATTAGTTGCTTCAATTGCCCACACTCTGCAGAAATATAACTTTGACATTCCTATTTAATGGACTATTGAATTCATAGTGAAACAGAATATCGCAGTCATTTAGAGGAAATATAATACTATATTAGTAAAAATTTAGTTTTTGCAGAGCAGTTCAAACTTAAAACAAATAGACTAATGTCTGAAGAAGTAAAATCCCACAGGTTCTGACAATCTGAATTGAAAATATGAAATGCTGGCAACATGAAGATGAACAGACAGCACCTGTGGAGAGAATAGACAAAACATTTCAGTGAATTTCTTGCACAAGGGTCATTACTGAAATATCTATTTTTCACTATCCACAGATCTTCCTGACCTGTTCTGTGTTTCTGTGTATACTATGCCAATCTGTTTCTCAGTTCTGAGTTCTTAGCTCAGTGTCATGCTGGTAAATAGTTTAAAGCTTTAACTCCTTCTTTGCACATACGTAAAACTATTGTGCCTTCTCCGACAAATTTGTTTCAAAGTTAATCAGTTGATATATTACTCCCAGATGGTTACCGTAACCATTGGGTTCTTAGAAAAAAAGCTAAGCACTTGTATTCTATTTGGTATTGATCAGTTGACTTAGTTATGAAAATATGTTATCTAAAATATAAAATTTTTAACATGATTAGCTGGAAATAACTTGAACTTTATGAAAATAATGAATTTTAAAGCATGGGGTGCTAGCTGCAGCGGTATAACTGTTGCATTTGCAAAGAATACAAGCAATATTAGTCACTATATCGACAGCATTTTCAGAGCAAGGTCACATTATCAAGTTTGCGGGTATAAAACAGATTGGTTTTGAACACTGAGAGCCAGAGAGCACTTACCATAGGGGAAATAGCTTTTGCCCTCTCTGTCTTTCTCTGAAAACTCTCCGCAAAGTAAATTCTCAAGGCTCATCACCACAAGTGAACCATTCTTAATGAATCTACACAACTGCCTCCAAGGAAAGGAGGGATCAACTAGCCATAACTGATCCAAGAGGAATCCTCAGTACTCATAACTTATGTGAAAGTAATTCTAACTACAAACCAGCATTTGGGACAACTGTGAATGTTTATTTTTCTGAATTTAACTACTACTTGGCCAAAATATTTTTGAGATAACACTCGGAAGAATTTTGTATTTGTTTTAGACTTGGAAGCATTATTGTGTGTATTTATGAAAAAGGGTAGTGGACATAATTGCATAGTTAACCCATTATTTTTAATAGTCTTTGCACTTTAGCTTGAGTGTTTTCTCCCCACAATGCATTAGATAATGATTTGTTAACATAAGGAACCTGGGTGACGTATTTCTGATTCAGATAGTGTCAATTTCCTTTCTGAATTCAAACTTTGTTCTGGTCAGTGGAGGAATGGGTCAAAGAAAAGAATTAGCCCTGCCTTCAAAACTGGGCCGTTACAACTAATGGAATAAGATTTGTGAAAGTACTGACCGATCCTGAATTTGTCGGTCATGTAGGACCATATGGTCATCCTTGCACATGTTTAGTTTCAGGTAAGCACAGAAGATCTGACTCACTGTTCTGCTGGGATTGTTGGACAACATGGCCAAAGTAGCAAAGTGAATAATTAGCCAGGTTATCATTATGTAGTTAAATTAAATACAATGTTTATAAATAATGAATTAGGAAATGTAAATCTTTTACCTAGCTGGTGTCTGGACCAGAGATGAAGTGGAGAGCTAAAATAGACTTTCAAATCCTAAGCAATACTCAAACTAAAAAAGTGTTTTTGCTACAATTAGGTTCATGGGAATTATTGGATGATTAGATTCCTTACAGTGTGGAAATAGGCCCTTCAGCCCAACCAGTCCACACCGACCCTCCGAAGAATAACCCACCCAGACCCATTTCCCTCTGACTAATGACCTAACACTATGGGCAATTTAGCATGGCTAATTCACCTGCTTGGCACATCTTTGGACTGTGGGAGGAAACCGAAACAAACCCACGCAGACACAGGGAGAATGTGCAAACTCCACACAGTCACCCGAGGCTGGAGTCGAACCCGGGTCCCTGGTGCTGTGAGGCAGCAGTATTAACCACTGAGCCACCGTGCTGCCCCAAATTATGTTTCTTCCTTCCTTATAATTTTGAGGTTTTATACTTCAGGTATGGGTGAGGATGGGATTCGTGCCTTCAGTGCTCCTAGTGGAAAGTTCTATGTGCATATTAAACAGAGAAGATGTTCTAAACATATGTAGACTTTTTACTATAATTAGTGCCGTGGTCACCATGGTGCAGGCTCTAGTTATAAAAGAGGGTGAACAAGTGACGTAATATATATGAAGATGGCCTAAGGTGATAACTTCATTTCACTCTTCTTCCTGTGGGGAGTATCTTTGTTTCTGCTTTTTTTAATCCCCCGTCCTTAAAAACTGAAATTGAATTTTTGACTTTGCGCAGCATTGGGAATACATGATTTCAGGGCAAGGTCTGCACTGCATTTACCTGTGATTCTTTTAGTTTTGCAGCAGTAGCTTGGCTGATGCCTCTTTTTCTTAACTGCAGTATACTTCAGAAAGATCAATTCAGGCAGCATTATGTCGTTCTCTAGAAGAGAGAGAGAACATTGGAGGGTGGGTCATCGCTGGATCATTGCCACATATATGTCCTGCCTGTCAGCTTGTGAATGACGTTGACTTAGAGTTAGGAATCAACGTACTGCTGCTCATGTTAGTACAGGGGTAGCTGACAGGGACCAGAAGGACTGTGGGCAAAAAATGGATTTAATGTCCACTGCCCCCCTCCCCCACCTGACACTACCTGAAAGAAAATGAAAAGATCAATGTCACCTCATTGAGTTAGTAATATGCTCCCAGTGAGACTCAACATTTCTTTCTGGATCTTGATGTCTTAAAAAAAACACAGTTGTCTGTACATATAGAGGCAGATTGTGCAGATATAACTATCATTATTATTTCTATAACAAAAAAAAGCTGGACAATGGTCTTATTAATGAAGTTACTGTCTGAGTAAATTCCTGGTATCCTGCTAGATGCTAACAATGCAAGAGCATTCTAAAGTAACTGAAGTAGGATTAGTTGAGAGCTTCTGTTCGTTGAATTCCATCTTTTTTAGCAGATTGGAGTTGAGTTATCTTTATCTCTTCCCAGAGCATCTGTGACACTCAGCTGAAAGGGTAGCCAGAAAATCTGGTGTTGCTGATGTTAGCCTCTGTTGGCAAGTCATTAGAGTAAATCAGGTGGAAACAGCTGCTCTTGTTTCTCTCCTGCTGGTCGGGGAAATATTCATCTTTGTTTTGTTCTCATTCTAACACTGGGAATACGAGGAGCTGACTGAAGGCAGAGGAAATAAGGGTGGGGGAGGTTTCCATTGCTGGAGACCTTCTGCTGTATTTGGACATCGAGATTTCTCTTTCCAATAACAGTGTTATGCTCATTTTGAAAATTAGCAATCTATTTACAAAATTAGATTCGCAGAAGCAGCATGTTTTAATGGGTGTGTTTCCCAACTGTTTTGTTTGTCGCTTGTTAGTCATACTGGAAAATAGGCATTTCCTAGGTTATTTTTATTTGAGGAATTTCACTCTTACTGTTGTTAATATGGGATCGACACCCATAGGACATTTTACATGAGCAATGCTTTTATAATAAATACTTCATTTCATGAGGAAAAGCTTGTCACATTTGCGATCTTTCTCTGAGGGGAGTTTTCAACATGCTGCCCAGTTATTTAACAAATTTTATATATCAACATTCAATTTATTCAAACTGTCCATTGATTTCAATGCAAATTAAAATTGAATAGTTCCTATAATGAGTGGTTAGTCCATATATCCAGATTTATGCTAGGTGGTGTGTTAAAAATCCACTTCTTCCTCTGTCCCTTCAACTGAGGTGATTTGTTTGAATCAATCTATTGCTTTTCCTGTTCGGTGTATTTGGATTGTCTGTCATAACATTGCAAGTTCTAGTGATTTTATGAAGGTCATAAGTTATGCAGAAACCTGGTCAAATCCTCAACTTGTGCCAAAACCTTACCAGATCTTCCCATTCATGATGGGAGACTTAATGTTAAGGTGAGCTTTATTGGCCTGAGTGATTTTCTCCCATCTTTGATTTACCTTGCAACATTATCAGTATGTTCCTTAGAGGAGTCTATATTCATTTATTAACACCAGATGGCTTCATTGTGTACATTTTTTTTAAAAATTGCATTTATTTGGACTTGCAAAATCACTGGGCTTCACAATGCCAATGAGCACCTTTAAAATAACTCCGAAACGTCGATTCTCCTGTTCCTTGGATGCTGCCTGACCTGCTGCGCTTTTCCAGCAACACTTTTTCAGCTCTGATCTCCAGCATCTGCAGTCCTTGCTTTCTCCTCCTGGGTGAGGATTCCCAGACAGACTGCCTCAAATTGTCATCTCATGGGCGAGGATGGATGAACTTTATCCACTTGCTCCCTCAGTTGATGCAACAAGATTAATTAGATATCTTTCTCTCAGACCAAATGAATATACGTTTTTTTTAAAAAATAGCCAATTTAATCAGGCTTCCTTGAGTTGACAAAAGTGAATTTATTAGGTACTAAAATGTGAGAAGTAAAAATCCAACACACATACACCGTTTAAAAACAAGCTGCCAATCAAAAAAAGGAAAAAAAATGAAATGATAAAAGTTAAAAGGCGTACAGACTAGTTTCTGGATTGATTGTGAAGATTAGTTCATGAAACCTTGATCGTTGAGCAGTTGATTCTTGTCTTTGCAGGTTAGTAGAAATTCTTTATCCTGTGATATAATTCTTCACCTGCAATGCAGGCGTGATTAATGGATGGTTCTTCAATTGTGATTTCTACTGCACACCAGAGCTAGTGCATATGACAGCCCTAGCCCACTAGCATGCACAAACCAAGATGGAAGCTCACTTTTAAGCTGTCTCTTCCCGAAAGGAGAAAACATAAACATGTCTTTCACTGAAACTACTCTCTTTTCTCACTTTCTGTTTATTCAAGGGATATGGGCATCACTAATCGGCCAGCATTTATTGCCTGCTGTGATTGCCCTTGAAAAGGTGGTGGTTAGCTGCCTACTTGAACTGCTGCAGTCCATGTGCTGGAGGTAGGCCCATAATGCCCATCAGGTTCACTGTCTGAGCTATTAGAGGTTATACTTCAGTTTGTTGTGAATTTCTTCGTTTCAAGCTTCCTTGACACCTTCAGGTATGGCATGATAGTGGTCCCTCTCCAAATAACCACTGAACGTACAGCTTCAGTCATTTCTTGATTGTATTTCTACCTTTAAAAGACATGTTGCAATTAAAAATTCAATAAGTCAACCCAGGTTATGATTGTGATCATTACAATATTTACTGTTATAATATAGCAAGGATAGCAGCCTCATTGCTATTTGTGGGAACTAGCTGTGTGCACTGTGATAATGTTATCAAAATCTGTCATTGTAATGTTGATTGAAGATAAATATTGGTCATTCAGTGTCATTACAAAACTATTTAATGTATTTTTATTATGTTATGGGCAGTCTTCCACCATCTCCAGATTCCTTACATAAAGGATAATAAAATTGCTGCAATATACAGGTTGTTAAAAATCTCAAAATCCCCACTGATGTCTCTGATCAAAAAATTCCCTTCTCACATATATTGATTCAATCACCTTATAACTTATGACTTCAAATCAGCTACCTTCTCAAGAATTCCATTTCCTTTGTTCACTCTCCTGTGGGGAAACCTTTTCTAATCTCTGACCTTGTATGCAAATGTGCAATCTAGCACTGTGTTCCTTATCCAAGTTAAAACAGCTTGCCTACTTATGTGGTGTTAGTCTTGGCTCAATGATAGGACTGGCACCTCTGAGTCAGCACATTGTGGTTTCAGTTTTTGCCAAATTCTCCAGTTTTTCAAGGAATTATGAACCAGTAAACAAAATTTTTAAATTCCTTTTAAGCTTAATTCAACGTGCAGATGACAGAAAATCTGTCCTCATAGTAAGGTGTGGCTGCATCTTCCTTTAATGGGATTGGGTACTGGGATGCAGTAGCTTTTGCATTTATACATATAAAATATGCTGTGACTTTATCAATGACAGCTGCCTTGAGTCATAGTCACAGTACAATTTCCAGGGTTAGATTACAAAAGAGAGCTTGCGAAACGTTTCTAATTCTAATAACCTGATCAGATCACATATCGTCGTTTAATATGCAAGCTGTGTACTGAATCTGTAAACTATCTTTAGGGGGTAAATCCATTTTCTGGCTGCTTAGATTGAAACATAGTCAAGAAATGGGATTCACACTTTGAAATAAATGATCATTCTTTAAAATGGTTTGAAATTGCATTCTTTCTTTAATATATACTTAAAAAGAGAGATCTAGGAAAGGGCATTTACGTAGTTATATGAATGCTCTTCGCCCATGAACAATGTTTTCTCTAAGCTTCACGTTAATGCAGAAAACTGTAAGATCCTGCATAAGCTGTGCAAAAGTTGGCCCCTCTAAATTAATTCAAGAAATTTCAAAGGGGCCATGCACTTAAAAAACCACCCACACTCTCCTGTAAAGAATGAGGGGAATGTCTGTTATAAACACAGCATTTTATACCAGATGTCTATGCCCTGCATTCTTTCTATGTAACCATGAGAAACAATAGATAAGTTGTGGGAGGTCATAGGCAAAATAAGTGGAAGATGTAGTTTGATGTTTTAAAAAAAAGAAATGGTGGCCTGTGAAAAGAAAAGGAAAGAAAAATGAAGGGATTAAGGAAACCAGCCTAATCTTATTGGTTCATTTGAAAGTATGATTTAGATGTATCACTGAGTGAAGCAAGAATTTAGGGTAGATGAGGATCAACTTGGTTTCTTTACTGTTACACTGATCCTGTATTCCATAGGAGACAAGTAAACTTGCCAGCCAGAGGCTTCTTTTCCCATATGGCTAACAATTATGTGAGAAACTTATGGACCTCTTTGCAATGAAGATAATCTGCCTCTATTCTTCTCTCCCTTCTCCTTGCCCTGAACTTCTATCATTCTCTGGTTTAACTCCTGTGTCCCCTCATTTCCTGTTAAAATTCAACTTTTCCATCTTGTGCCGTTATCGGCCTGACCTCAAACAGTCCTCAATCTCTCCGTTCTTATGAACAACTGCCCTATCCCCTTTCATTTACAAACTTATTGACCATTCTGTTAACTCTGCACCAATCTTTCCTGTGACTCCATGTTTGAGTGTTTCCAAACAGGTTTCTGCCATAGTATCAAAGCAATTCTCACCAACTTTGCACCGTCCTCCCTGACATTTCTCCATCATTGTCCAAATGCTGTTGCCTAGTTGCATTTTTATCTATCTAATCATTGCCAGGGAGTTTAATGAAATTGTTTCCTGTTCCAGAAATTTGTCTTTGGTATCCCCAATTTTAATCTACACATTGCACTGAGGTGCGACATGGATTCATACAGCATGGAAAAAGACCCTTTGGTCCAACTTGTCCATGCCGACCAGATATCCTAAATAAATCTAGTCCTATTTGCCAGCATTTGGCCCATAATCCCTCTAAACCCTTCCTATTCATATACTTATGCATATGCCTTTTAAATGTTGTAATTGTACCATCCTCCACCACTTCCTCTGGCAGCTCATTCCATACACACACCACCCTCTGCGTGAAAAGGTTTTCCCTTAGATCCCTTTTAAATCTTTCCACTTTCACCTTAAACCTATGCTCTCTAGTTTTGGACTCCCCCACCTACGGAAAAGACCTTGTCTGTTTAGCCGATCCATGCTCCTCATGATTTTATATACCTCTATAGGGTCTCCCCTCAGCCTCCAATGCTCCAGGGAAAGTAGCCCCAGCCTATTCAGCCTCTCCCTATAGCTCAAACACTCCAAACCTGGCAACATCCTTGTTGATCTTTTCTGAACCCTTTCAAGTTTCACAACATCTTTCTTATCTGAGGGAGTCCAGAATTGCACACAATATTTCAATGTTCTGTACAGACACAACATGATGTCCCAACTCCTACACTCAGTGCAAAGACTGATTAAAAGCAAGCACACCAAATACTTTCTTTCTCCACTTTCAAAGAACTGTGACACTGCACTCCAAGGTCTCTTTGTTTAGCACTACCTTCCAGAATTTTACCATAATGTGTATAAGTCCTGCCCTGATTTGCCTTTCCAAAATGCAGCACCTTGTATTTATCTAAATTAAACTCTATCTGCAACTCCGTGGCCTATTGGCCCATCTGATCAAGATCTCATTGTACTTTGAGATAACCTTCTTGACTGTCCACTACAACTTCAATTTTAGTGTCATATGCAAAATTACGAACTGTACCTCTTATGTTCACATCCAAATCATTTATATAAATGACAAAAAGCAGTGGATCCAGCACTGATCCTTGTGGAACACTGCTGGTCACAGACCTCCAGTCTGAAAAGCAACTCTCCATTAGCATCCTCTATCTTCTACCTTCCATCCAGTGCTGTATCCAAATGGCTACTTCTCCTTGTATTCTATGCAATCGAACTTTGCTAACCAGTCTACCATGAGGAACCTCGTCAAACACCTCGTCCATATAGATCACATCCACAGTTCTTCCCCCATCAGTCCTGTTTGTTACTTCTTCAAAGAACTCAAGTTAGTAAGTTACCATTTCTCTCACACAGAGCCATGCTGACTATCCCTAATTAGTCCTTGCTTTTCCAAATACATATAAATCCTGTCCCTCAGGATTCCCTCCAACAACCTGCCCAACACTGATGTCTGTCAACGTACACAGGAATCCCAACAATACATGGTTCTACCTCATCATGACCACTGTCAACCCCTGAACTGTTTATATTCTGCTCATCCCACGTCCAATACCAGATGAACAATTACTTCCTACAAATAATGTTGGGAACACTGAAGCTTTGGTCACCATCAGAAACTCCAGTCCATAGGCACTACACTTAACCACTCAGTTCCATCTTCCATCCTATCATCTGAATTCACCACTGTCTGAAATGCTCAGTCATACCTTTGGTACCTCTGAATGAGACTGTTCCAATGAATCCTGGATTATTTCCTTAAACTTGAAGTCATCTGAAACTCCATTGCTCATGTTCTGAAGTTGCACCCAAGTTCCAATAGCTCAGCATTCCTGCATAATGCTGTGGATTGGTTCCCAATTAAGCAACAGTTCAGTTTTAATGGCCATATTTTTAAATTGCTCATGACCTTGCCCTCTGTAAAATGTAAATACAAATGATTATTGTTGTCTGTGTCAATGCATTTTAATTGCTCCTGCCAATGCACAATTTACTAATCTTTTAACAAGATTGCAGTAAAGCAAATTTAACATTGTGAAGGAGGAAATGATTGCAAACTGTTTTATATAATGAGAAAAGAATCTTAAAGGTAATAAGCTGCTTACAGATGCCAGCAATGTTTCACTTGAATGGGTTTGCACTTTGCTGGCATTGATATCCAAGGTTTGGATAGTGTATCTTGTATTATCAAAAACAACAAAATTATTTGTTGCTTAAGTTGTCAAGAGTTTAAATTTTGTGTTGCCTGTAACGTATCGAATGTCCCCCATATTAATAATCTAGAATTTCATCAGGATGCTGTGGAAGCCCTCAAAGAGCAGCACAGCTTGTTTTGTTTTGAAAAACACATTTGAGATTTGATCAGCTACTGGGTAGTCAGTAGATGTATTTTAAGGATAAATTAGATTTGTTTCTAAATTCTTATATTCCTGTTAAAGAGATCAATTAGTGCATATTGTAACAAATTTTTAATTTAAATACAGTATTTCTGGATAACATTGTTATTGCAGAAGTACAGAATCTATGTACAATAACCATTATTTGTTGTCATTATTGGCCACAAAAGGTGAAATTTTATTTGGTTTGCACATGAAGAAAGAACCAGCATTTAAGTAGCAACTTACCATCTTTCTCAGAAATATTCTCAAATGTTTCAATTTCACTTGCAGTTACTCACAACAAATATGGCAATTACACAAAAAGTAATTCCACTCAGTCAGTTTAGTTCATGCCCTTTGAGGGAGGACTGTTGACCATGCCACTGTGGCTACACATGTGTTGATCTTTGTGTTATCTGTGGTTGGGAAAACAGGAGGGTAGACCAGTATGTTACAATGCTGTCCAATGACAGCATATCTGCTGCCAATCTACCCTTCCCTGCCTATCATGGTTCTTACAGATGGCAGGGCCCATGGCCCACTTACACTGGGATGCGTGGAGCTTACCTTATTGTAAAATCCAGCTCCATGTTTCCTTTTGAACACTGACTTTCAAACATCTTGTCAAAATGACAACAACTCTGACTATGCATACTCCCTTTGTAATAATGCAGAAAGCAAATACAGCATTGTGAAAAAGTCATAGACCTGAAATGTTAACTCTAATTGTTTGGACCACCACTTTTTAATTATTTTCTCCATCAGTAAATCAGCTTGGTTTATGGATCCAAACCCTTGAGTGGGCCTTGAACCAAAAGCCAAGTGTACTCTCAGTTGAATCAAAATGACATTTCTCCATTATAGCCTTGCTGAATTGTTCCTGTACAGATCCTCCTGATGGTGATAGTCCCTACCTGCGAACCCAACCTCTATCTACTATTCCAGCCCCGACCTTCTACTCCACCCCCTTACTGCTACTTCAGCAAAATGTTTTATTGCATGTTTGCGAATGAAGCATTGAAAACGACAAGATTTGTTTTATTCTTGAAAATGGAATTAATTGTGAAATATTATGTGAATTGATAGCAACATTTGTTTTGTGGTTAGGTGCAGTAAGACTATGCAGAATGTAGAGGTAATGTACTTTGTTGAAAGGAAAGTGAAACCTAATAGAACCACCAAATCCCCTCAGTCTATGTCCATATTCCTCAGGTAAAGATTAGTGTTGCATGAGGGCTTGAAATAAGTTGTTTGATCCTCCTTTTGTTTAAAAAAGTCAGCTATAAAAGGAGAGTGAGGGAAGTAAGCAGAAAGTGTTTGTGTGTGATGAATGACTCATGGTCAAAATGGTTAGCTTGCCACAGTTTCACAAGCTCAGTTAATCACAGATGTGTCAGGCTGCTCTGTAATATGTAATGCTAATGGAAATATATTTAAATTTCAGATAAAATGTACAAATAGTTCTGAAATGCCTCAAAGCCTTTTTATGTGTTCTTCCTTCCATTCATATCCAGAATTGTTGCAAGAACAGTTGCAATTGAAGATTAGGCCGCTCTAGTTTAAACAAAACTGGTTTAATGCAATTGTGTGCCTTATACCTTTTCTTTAAAGAAATCCTAATGATGTCATATCCAAGTGATAGGAACATTTATATCAATATGTAACTGAGATTATCTGATATACTTTATAATGTTTGTGCTGCTCACACAAAATTCTCGCTTGCTGGAGTGTTTCTTTGGAAATTCCAGAAGCATGTGATAGTAATTTCACAATATGCTTTCCAAACAGGTAAGACTCTGTGCCAAGGAACAACATTTACAAAATGTATCCTGATGCACAACAATAATTTAAAATTATGGTTTCTTCACACCATCACAGAATAGCAAAATGGAATATATTCCCCCCCACCGACCACGCCACAAAGGGGGGCATTGCTTTGCCAATTTGTAGCTCCTCAGAGTTCCTGAAGCTTTTAAGGCTGGGAGAGCATGACAGATTAATTCATTTGGGGATTTAGAACAGCCTTTTGCCTTTTGTTCCTTCTCTGAAATCCTATGTTCGTTAATGTGAAATTAGACTTACTGTCCACAAGGAGATGTCATGTCATGAAGTTAGTCTTGATATCGCGACAGTTTCTGTCCTGAACGTTCTTCACTTGATTGTATAATAGTCACCTCATAAATACTTAATGTACACAATTCTCAAAGTAAGGACAAAGACCTGTTCAACACTCAGCCATATACTGAAGCATATTTCATGTAAAGTTAAATTATAAACTAAATGGGCTATAATGTTGTGTAAGCTGACAATTACCATTACAATTTACAGTTCTATTTCCATCTAATTTGAACCAAGAAGATTTGACCCAGATTTTCCTGTCAAAGTAATGGTGAGCCTAATGTTGCTCATCATTGTTAATGCAACTTCAGCTTAGAGGCATCTTACATGGCTAAGTGTAACACTGTGAACATTGCTGTTTTGATGCCCTGCTCTGCTGTTATCTGAATTGTTAACTTTTTCTCTTCTCAGATGCTACCTGACCTAAGTATTTCTAATATGTCCAGTATTTTGCCTTTGTAATAATATTTAATCGTGAGATTTTGAAGTGGCAATCTGTCACTTTACTGACCATTTTTAAAGCTTGAAACGCAATTAATTTGAAACTGTACTCCATGTGGTGGGCAAGAAAATTTCCTCAGATGGCACAAATAAGCAATGCGTGACAGTTTTTGACAATACAACTTCAACATTTTTTAGGACTGCATCAAGAGTGTTTGCCAACGTCATTAGTGCTTAAAATATATTACAAATTTATTAACATTTGTTTTCATCATGATTTCCTCGACATTTAACCCTTTTGCTTTTATAGCACTCTGACCATGCAAGTGTTTCTCAATTTCTCTGTTAGTTTCCTGAAATCTGAAATCCAGAAAGCTGACACTGACAAATCTTTGGCTATTTATTACAACAAGGTTTGTTTCTCAACTTTTCATACTGTTTTTCTGTATCATTGGTTTTCCAGGTTTTTTTTCCTATGCTTATTTTCGGCATATTTTAGATTTTTCTTTTGCAAACTTTTAGCCCAGCTCTTTGGTGGACAGCTGCTGTAAATCTTAGCTGAAACCACACTGTTCAGAATGCCCCTGAGCCATCCATTAGCCCTGCTGGACTTGAAACAGAAAGCAGAGTTCACATTTAGGGAGGGATGGAAATAAATACAATCTCACACATCTGATAACTGTTGTCTTATATAGTTTTTGTACCTGAAATATCTATCTGGCCACTTGGTCTGCCTTCAATGACCACACTACACAAGCTAAACTGTAATTATCTTATGATCAAGCCTGTTCTGTTTTTCTAGATCCATCACACCTTTGAGAGGCTTATCTCCTGAAAAGACAGATTTTGCTATATTTAAAAGCAAGCTGGGTAATTATTTAGTAACAGGTTAAGGCACAAATGATCAGGAGTGAATGGTTTTGATGGTGGTGAGTTGTCTGTGTGACAAAATTGATGTAACTTGAATAGTATAGTTGATCAATTGGATTAGCATCCTGGAATTTCATTCATACATCTTGGGAACAAGGGAGAAAAAAGTCAGAGCTCTCTCTGCTTGGATATTTTGTTATGCATGCTCACTACTGAGAATATTGGACTTTGGGTGATGTCAGGGAGGTGCAGTATAAGTATATTGAGGAAACCATACCCTTCAAGTTTGTTTCCATCCTAAGTGTATTGGGAGTATGACGCACTTATTGTAATTAGGATGGGAGAATAGAATACGTGTATTTGCAGCCTGAGTAAGACGACCATCGCCACCCACTGAAACTTCCTAATGCTTCCTAAAGCTGGCAGGCATGCTTCTCCTGCCTCTCAGTTGTTTATAGATATTAATGGACAGTGAGGCAATGCATATTAACCAAATGGATGGAGCAAAGACTTGGAATCCTGAAGAGGAAGCAAATTGTTGTACATAGTTCAATGTCCTTACTAAGGGAGTCAAGAAAATGCATCTATTTTCCTTCTTGAGGGTGTGAGTGAAGAGAATCACTGGTGAGACTGGACACTTTTACCTGCCCCCAGTGGTGCAGATGTCTACCAGTGCTCTGTGAAGAAGACATCCCCCATCCTATAAAATTCAATCAAGACAGTCCTAGCAGAAATGCCAGTACCAGCTCTCAGAGCTTTTCAGCTTTTTGGTATTTTGAGTAGAATAAATATTTGCACTAACTGCAGAGATCTGAGACAATATGGACCAAATAACCCTTTCTTATTTCATAGTTCTCATATCTCTACTAACCAAGTTAATGCACTGAGATCCACCAAATACCCATGTGGGTTACCTTCTGTGTGCAACTGGCAGCAACATTTATTGATGTTTAATAACTATCTTGCTAAGCTAATACTGCAGGCAGATTTGTTACAACTTTGCATCCCCTCATCCTTCTCCTTTATTATTGAAATAGATACAGTCACCTTTAATATTTCATGAGAACACTAAAACAAACTCTCTCTGACAAGCCTGCCAATACAATAACTTGCTGCTGCTGCTTCTGAAAAGACTTCATTTTTTATCTGGTTACTGATGAGAGTGGAGGCAGGTTCTGCATGTCCTAAATATGTGGAGTTAGGAAGAATTCTAAATACGACTTGACGTTAATTTCCATCCTTTAAAGCTTGTATATCCCAAGAGGAATATTTTCCATTTGAATTTCTTGCTTTTGGAATCAGAAATATATGGGCTGACTCAGATTTGAAAAAAAAAATCCACCATACTACTATAGTTTTTCATCCAACACATTTTGGATAACTCAAGTGAAAATGAACTTAGAATCTTATACGATAAAGCCTAGCAGATAACTGTACATTGAAAGTATGTGTAAGTAAGGCTAAATAATATCAACCTTTGATTTCTTTGACCTCGTTTTGAACCTAGGAGATTGTGGGGGAAATAACAAGCCCAATTTCTATTGCTATACAGGTTCATTTGCATGGGTTTGGGCAATGTGAATTACATGAAGCATCCTAAACCAATCTGAACAAGATTGAGTTCATGTAGCTGCCTCACACACACTCACATTTGCCACCAATAGAACTGGAACAAAGTTTGAACGTGTACGACATTAAAAATTTTAGCTGGAGTGATAGTAACATCTGCAGGATGACCTTCAACAGAAACTAATGGACAGCGGTGAGCGGTCTTTAGTAGGAGCAAACCTCTCCGGTCAAGGCCTAGAAAGCCTCTGCACCCCCACTGCCCCTTTGCCATTTGATGGGTGGCTAACAGAGCAGGCATCCACTAGGCCAGTCTTGCTGGCAATACAACCAGGAGAAGTGGGTGTTGTTTTGGCAGGAGAACCCAATGGCAAAAGATAATAGCATCCCCTGAGGAATTGCAATTTATTTAAAATGATTTGGCACTGGAGCTTCCAGGCCAATGTTGTAATCGGGTTTCCTAAAGCCAATGTGCCTCTGTCCCTGTGTCAGATGTGAGCCTACCTAGAACATAGAAACATAGAACATAGAAAAATACAGCGCAGTACAGGCCCTTCAGCCCTCAATGTTGCGCCGACCGAAGCCTACCTAACCTACACTAGCCCAATAACCTCCATATGCTTGTCCAATGCCCGCTTAAATGACCATAAAGAGGGAGAGTCCACCACTGCTACTGGCAGGGCATTCCATGAACTCACAACCCGCTGAGTAAAAAATCTACCCCTAACATCTGTCCTATACCTACCACCCCTTAATTTAAAGCTGTGTCCCCTAGTAACAGCTGACTCCATATGCAGAAAAAGGTTCTCACTGTCAACCCTATCTAAACCCCTAATCATCTTGTACACCTCTATCAAATTTCCCCTAAACCTTCTTTTCTCCAATGAGAAAAGTCCCAAGTGCCTCAGCCTTTCCTCATAGGATCTTCCTACCATACCAGGCAACATCCTGGTAAACTTCCTCTGCACCCGTTCCAGTGCCTCCACATCCTTCCTATAGTATGGCGACCAAAACTGCACACAATATTCCAGATGCGGCCGCACCAGAGTCTTATACAACTGCAGCATGACCTCAGGACTCCGGAACTCAATTCCTCTACCAATAAAAGCCAGTACGCCATATGACTTCTTCACTGCACTATTTACCTGGGTGGCAACTTTCAGAGATCTGTGTACATGGACACCAAGATCCCTCTGCTCTTCCACACTACCAAGTAGTCTACCATTAGCCCAGTAATCCATCTTTTTATTACTCTTACCAAAGTGAATCACTTCACACTTAGCTACATTGAACTCCATTTGCCACCTTTCTGCCCAGCTCTGCAGCTTCTCTATATCCTGCTGTAACCTGCCATATCCTTCCTCACTGTCTACAACTCCTCCAACTTTCGTATCATCCGCAAACTTGCTCACCCAACCTTCTAACCCTTCCTCCAGGTCATTTATAAAAATGACAAACAGCAATGGTCCCAAAACAGATCCTTGCGGAACACCGCTAGTGACGGCACTCCAAGATGATTAGATTAGATTAGATTACTTACAGTGTGGAAACAGGCCCTTCGGCCCAACAAGTCCACACCGCCCTGCCGAAGCGTACCCATCCATACCCCTACATCTACATCTACCCCTTACCTAACACTACGGGCAATTTAGCATGGCCAATTCACCTGACCTGCACATCTTTGGACTGAGGGAGGAAACCGGAGCAGCCCGAGGAAACCCACGCAGACACGGGGAGAACGTGCAAACTCCACACAGTCAGTCACCTGAGGCGGGAATTGAACCCGGGTCTCCTCGCCACTACTGCATAGGTAGCCATGACCATTCTTCACCCAGCTCTGGTGGCACCAGCTAAAACGATGAACATTTTAGACCATTCTCAGCTTGCCACCAGCAAAGCTATGACTTGTAACGTTCTGTCTCATGAATATTAAACGAAATTCTACTTAGAATATTATCAAGAAACTTTGCAGAGACTCAAAAGCAATAGAAAGAAATCCTGTAGACAAGACTTATTGATAGTGAGAAGCAGCTGCCTGGCTAAAATACAATATACTTGACAGATTAAGGACATCCTGGTCCAGAAGTAATGTTTACACATATCCTCTTAATTCCTGAGAAAAGCCTGCAGGACCTAAATTAATTCCCTTCTGCCTGTTGTTATTGGTAAGATTAGCTGTATGTTTCATGTATGTTGTTATCCCTTTCATTCATAGTCATTCGGTAGAGACTGCAAGGAAAATAACCTCCAGATGGTTTTCACTTAGTCTGCCTTTTTTTAAAGTCAGTAGTTGCACTCTCAAACTAGTTGCTAAAAATACGTCCTCCCTCCTTGGTGGTGCTGGTATAAAAAGGGATTTAACAGGAATTCAGTAAATAATTCATTTTTCTGCTCTAGTTCATGAGATGCTTTTTTTAGTCCTTTGTAAGATGTGTTGAAGGCTGAAAGGATTGGACTCAACATGCATTGAAAGATGCATTAATGATGTAGGTTAGATAATGAAATATCCTGTCGTTTAAAATAGATATTCTATATCTAGCTTGTATTGTGCAGAGAGTAGTAAATGCTGAAAGTGATTTGCCGATCATGTTGTGTAAAGGTATTGGTCAAGCTCCATTTAAGTAAACTATGTCTAATACACATCGCCTAGCGACAGAAAGGATATTGACTTTGAGGAACAATGGCAAACAGCCAAAGTAATTCCAGATTTCAGAATTTTAATCTGTAGGAAATTATTAAGGTAGTTCAGTTTATTCTGTTAAAAGAAACACACTTTCAGGTGATCTAATGAAAGTTTTCAGTATTTTTAGGGGGCTTGTAAAGGGTTATTCCAGAAAAGTGTTTACCTTGATGGAAGGACACATAAGACGTAAGTAAGAAAGTTAGGTATTGAAAGGGAAGTCATGCAAACTTTTCTACACTACAATTACTGGAATATATTTCCAGAGATATATATGTTCAAAGGTAATTGGGCATATTGATTGTGAGAGAAGGCAGTTGGGATATGGTGTGAAGATGGTGAAATATGTTTAAGCAAAAAGATTATTATGGCTTTTCCAAATCTTACACATTCTTATGCTCTTATTTGTATTGTAAGGGCAAGGTGATACAATGTACTTCTGGAATTAGCTTCCAATAGTTTATTACCATATCAGAGGTTCAAAATAAGACTTGCATCTCTGACCACTTCCATATATCTGTTATAGTAATTTTACTACATATGCGGATGACATTCAGCTTTACCTTACCTACAATATTGCTGAATTTCAGTTTGCTTATCTTTCATTCAATACAGGGTGAGCAGAATTTCTTCCTGTGTCATATTGGGAAGGCTGAAGCCATTGTTTTTGGTCACTGCTCCAAATCTATTTCCTAAAGACTGACTCTATTCCTGTGTCTGGCAACTGTCTTTCAGATTAAGCCAATCTGTTCATATCCTTGGTCTATCAGTTTTGATCAAGAGACAAGTTTCAAATCTCTACTTTGTGTCACCATTAGAATGACTATTTCCATCTGTGCCATCACTAAGATTTACCTTTGCCTTGGCTCATCTGTTGCTGTAATTTTCACTCTTTCACTCCATTATCTCTAGCCCTTATCTATCCAAAGCACTCCCACGTTCCATGTGTAAACCAGAGGTTATCCAATTCTCTGTGGTCCATTTCTTAATACCAAGTTCTGTTTCCCTCCTAGCCCTGTACTCATTGACCTGCAAGTCAAGCAACTGACCTCCTAGTCAAGCAACATCTCCAATTTTAAAATTCTCAGCCTTGTTTATAAATCCCTGCATGACTTCTCCCTTCCCTATATCTGCTTATTCCTTCAGCCCCACAATCCACTGACATGTTTGTGGTTTTCCTATTATGGCCTTTTGTGCATCCCAAATTGTAATTACTCCAGCGTCGGTTCTTGCACCTTCAGTTACTTCAGCCTGAAGCTCTGGAAAGCTTTTTACATCTCTCTGCCTCTCTACCTTATCTTCTGCCTTTAAAACATTGCTAAAATCCTTCCTCTTAATCAAGCTTTCGACATCTGACCTGATATCTCCTGGTCTGGTTTGGTGCATTCTTAAGTGTCTTGGGACACTGCATTTCCTTAATGGTGCTATATAAATATAAGTTGTTATTAATATACATGTTACAGTTAAGTTGTCAGAGTGTTTAAATTTCTTCTGGTTGTGTGGAAAGGTTCATTGCAATTTGCTCATTCCTTATGGCAGAAATGTGATGTGATGATATCTAACCAAATGTATAGGTGACTGCCCTTGTTACTATTGTCAACTTAAGTACTGAAAATCAACAGTGAGACTGTTGTAATGAATAGTGGGCCAATGAAGCAAGTTCAAAAAATTTTGACTGGTGATTAGTCAAATCTGAGTTTACTTACACACTCAGCTACAATATGGGTGCATGTTGGGAACTGAGCAATACTCTGTGATAAACAGAAGCAAAACGATCTGTGTAATGTCAATTGGAGTGATTATCTAAATGTCAAAATGGTGCATGTTGTTGTCACCATGTTCTGTGCACAGTGATGTCAGTACCAATACACACATAGACTGCCACACATTTATTTTAGACAAATTCATTTTTAGAAACAATAACTGATCCTCTGCTGCCTCAGCAGCATCACACTTTCCTTCTAGGCTCCTTAAGTCAATTCAGTCCAGAGTTGGGGCAGGAGCAAAAGGAAGGGAAGATAGGATTAGCCCAGGTCCTTCAGAGGTGTGTGATGTTTTGTTTCTGCCCTGTGTGTTGAATCGCAGTGTAATCATTATCCGCCATGCCATCTTTGTGACAGGCAACTGCTGCAGTCCTGAAGAAGGGTTACACCCGAAATGTTGACTTCTCCACCTCCTGATGCTGTCTGGCTTGCTGTGTTCGTCCAGTCTCCTGCTTGTCTACCTTGGATTCCAGCATCTGCAGTTTTTTTTGTCTCTAAGCAGGTCTGTCACTGGGTAGTAACAAGACTCTAGAGCTGTCTGTTACTCCATTAGGAGGTGCCATTCGCAATAAATGCTGCCAAAGTCAATACAGTGTTTACATATGGTGCAATGTCAATATTAATTAAGAAAATCAAAAGGCAATTTCTTTGGAATTACAATCCAGAAGGGTAGAAATCAGAAGCAGCACCTTTTGTAAACATTAAATTAGTTCCTATCGAATCTTTCTCTCAGTCGCTTTAATGTAGGCATTAGCTTGAATATTAGTCTTAAAATGGAGTATAGGAATTTGACATGAGTATATTAAATGAGCTTGTTCAGAATCTTTGCCATAGTTTTCCAAGGCACAACCCATGAAGGATCATATAGAACTATAAAAGCAGGAGAGTAAACACTACCTCAGTGAAGCTGAGATTTTCTCAATTTGCTTTGGGTTTACAGAGTAGTTTTCGTGAAATCAATTAATCTGCTGCACAGATAGCTCAAGTGGACAATTGCATCAGCAAGTGCAACATCACACTGTACTATCCTTGTCCTATAATATTTGTCCTTAAGTCGCTGAAAGCTAGTACACTGGTGCATCAGGCAATTAAGAAGGCATGGTCGTCTTTATTGCAAAGGATTTGAGTACAGGAATAAAGATGTCTTACTTCAATTGTAAAGAACCTTGGTAAAAATTACACATTCACTAAGCAATGTGTGCAGTTTTGATCACCCCACCTATCTGAGGAAGGATATACTTTCTAGAAAGGGAGTGCAATATAGGATGACCAGGTTCCTAACTCAGTAATTCCTGGATATTGGGGTTGTCCTTAAGAGTGATTGAGGAGATATATTCATTAATATTTAAAAGAATGAGAGTTGAATTTATTGAAACTCGTAAAGTTCTTAAAGGATGAGGCAATATAGATATGATGTAGAAAGTGTGTTTCCCCGGCTGAGGAGGTGTCTAGAACCAGGGGACACAGTCTTAGAATAAAAGACAAGCCATTTAGGACTGAGAAGAAGAAGAACTTAATCACTCAAAGAGTGGTGAATGTTTGGAATTCTCTATCCCAAAGGACTGTGGAAATTCAGTCTTGAGTAGATATAAGACGGATATTGGAAATCTTCTAGATACTGATGACGTTAAGTGTACGTATTTGAGGTAGATGATTAGCCATGATCAAGAATGGCAAAACAGGCTCAAGAGGCTAAATGCTTCCTCTTGCTCCTATGTTCCTATGATCTGAGCTGTGATGATTGGTGGCTTAAGATGGAGTGTTGGGATTGATACTGTCACTAATGAGGAATGACCACTTGGAGAAACTACTGGACTGCTGGAAACTGTGGAAGCGTCTGAGTCATAGAGATGTACAGCATGGAAACAGACCCTTCAGTCCAACCCGTCCATGCCGATCAGATATCCCAACCCAATCTAGTCCCACCTGCCAGCACACGGCCCATATCCCTCCAAACCCTTCTTTACTATCCTATCTACCTGCGACTCCACTTTCAAGGAGCTATGAACCTGCACTCCAAGATTCCTTTGTTCAGCAACACTCCCTAGGACCTTACCATTAAGTGTACAAGTCCTGCTAAGATTTGCTTTCCCAAAATGCAGCACCTCGCATTTATCTAAATTAAACTCCATCTGCCACTTCTCAGCCCATTGGCCCATCTGGTCCAGATCCTGTTGTAATCTGAGGTAACCCTCTTCACTGTCCACTACACCTCCAGTTTTGGAGTCATCTGCAAACTTACTAACTGTACCTCTTATGCTTGTATCCAAATCATTTATGTAAATGACAAAAAGTAGAGGGCCCAGCACCGATCCTTGTGGCACTCCACTGGTCACAGGCCTCCAGTCTGAAAAATAACCCTCCACCACCACCCTCTGTCTTCTATCTTTGAGCCAGTTATGTATCCAAATGGCTAGTGCCTTCCAGAGAAATTAGTAGAGGGAAATGATTTTTTAAAAAATAGAAACATTAAGCAGAATCTTCCAGTGGCAGCAGGGTGTGGCAGTGGGGCAGGAAGTCTGTGGCACTTATGTTTGATAATGGACAGCCAACACGGTGGCCAACCAATGAGCTCTGCTTGGTCAAGGAGTATGGTGAATCATGCAGCAGGTAGACAAGAAGATGATGTTCTTGCCATTAGCTCAATGTCTCAAAGGTGAGGTATCTCACTTAAAGGGCACACAGAGTGGCATTCAACTTCTGCAGCATCACTCTATCTATCTATCTATCTGAGTGGAAGCTGAGACTGCAACTTTGAATGTTCCAGCCCTACACCCATCTCTCTCACATATGTTGTAGAGAAGACAAGGAACAGCCCTAGTGACACCTGACTGCAGGATCCCCTTGTACAATCTGGGACAGGTAGGAAATGCAGTTTCTCCACTGATCCCAACAGGAAGTCTTCCTGTTTGATCAAAGCAGACCAAAGGAAGATTGCTGTAAGGGTAAGCAATGACAGTGGCACCCACTATGGGCCCTTGGTGCAGTACAGGAAGAGGATAAATATTCCACCAGCATGAGAGGCATTGTGTAGTCACTGCAAAGTGACACTCCTAAGGGCATAAGCAATGTAAGTTAGAAAATGCAGAGGGGTGTCAGTCAGCAGTTTGGTTCCAGACCTCATTATTAGATGGGACATGGTGGGTTAAGTATGTGGGACTCAATTCATGATGTAGATGTATCCCCAGTTGCAGGGCAGCTGATTGGAAAACACATAACTGGGAGTGTTCAGGAACTTTCCAAGGCACACATGCCCATAAGGAGACAGTGAGGTCTGCGGATACTGGAGATCAGAGTTGAGAGTGTGTTGCTGGAAAAGCACAGCAGGTCAGGCAGCATCTGAGGAGCAGGAAAATCGATGTTTTGGGCCAGTTTCCTGATGAAGGGCTCCAGCCCAAAACGTCAATCTTCCTGCTCCTCGGATGTTGCCTGACCTGCTGTGCTTTTCCAGCAATACACTCTCAACACATGCCCATAAACTGCTCACACACTTGCTCCTTCTGTCGCTCCTCAGTAGGAGCATTCTATGACTGGTGATCAGAGTGTCAGGCATCAGAATCCAAAAGGATGACAGAAAAAAAGCCTGTGCTGATACAGAGACTGGGATTTCTCAGCCACCAATGAGGATGTCTGGAGAAAGTCCAGCAACATATTGCATCAGCTGTTTCTACTTGTTCTCCAATGTGAGTACTCGTTTTAAGCCAAAACATAAAACAAGGCCTTGGCTTTTCCAGCTTTAACCCAAACATTATCTCAAAGGAGGATGATGACATTGAATCTTCAGAAGATGCATTGCCTTAGCAATCACTTGGATCTCCCAGAGCATTGAGACAGTCACCTTGGTGAGTAGATCAATGGTGAGTAGGCATTCTGAATTAGGCTCATGATCACATCCATGTGAACATATAGACACAATCCTCCATTTATAGAGGATATAATAGGCAACGTCTTCTTGACACTAGAAGACAGCTGGAAACCCGACCCATGGTTAGCCCTTTGTGAATGTTAAGCCTCTGGATTCAGCTATAAGAGATCTGATGGAGATACAAGGACAGGCAGGGGACAACTGTAAAGGTCATGGCCCACCTTGAGTGACAGGTGGAGGGGTTGGTCCAAGTTCTCTCATGGCTGCCTCCATAGAAATGATGGCTTAGAGAGTTACGTTCCGCAGAAAACACAGTTGCTGCCAGATGTGCACTTGGATCTGAACTGTGCAGACTAACTAAGAGTGCACTGCAACAACAATTAGACAAGTGAGGGATGAGGAACATTGACCTTTCTCCAGGTACCCCTTCCTGTCAGAAACGTGCCATCATACACAGACAAGGAAGAGCCACATGAGCACAAAAGGCTTCATCCTAGAGCACTCCAAGGGTGCATGCTCCATCTTTCTTTGCCAGTGACCTGTCATTTCCAGCAAGTTAGGCTGAGGAAGTTGCACCTGTACAAGAAGCCCTTAGTAGCCAGAGCCCTCAAGGTCTTGGACCATCATAAGATGGTCATCATGGTCACCTCAGTCAACAGTGCCAAAAGTCCACCTCCATATCAGCTGGGGATGTTGAGGCTACACCTAGGCACAGTGTTAGAAAACGAAAAGTTAAGGAATTGTAAATGCAAAAAGTACCACAAGTGTCATGTTTTATCACTGTACAGACGAAGCATACTTCAATGTTTAATTTCCCTTTATTGGTATATGTTGAATTTTTGTTACCTTTCAGGTTGCTGCGATGGTTGTATGGATTTAAGGGTGTTTCACTTTGTTTCTGATTAGTTTGAATGATATTAGCCTGTGGGTACACCAGTTATTGTGTCACTTTGTCAGTAGTGGCCTCTCTGACATGTATCAGCTTAAACCTATTTGTCAAGTCCGGTTATTACTGAGTAGGCTGTGTTCATCTAAATGTCATGCCTCTGGGGTTGCAGTCTGAGCAGCACTTACAACTAAGTCATTGCTTGTCTTGCTAATGTCCGAATGATAGATTTCTGTGCAGAGCATTACCACCATTTGGAGAATGTGTCAGCGAGATATATGTGAATTTTTGCCAAATCAGAAATGCCTGTTGCTTCCAATGTAACATCCCTACTGGCTTGATTGTGCCAAGTGTTTGTAGTAATTTCCCTTTGTGGTGCCAAAGCTCACAGGAATGTACAATGGTGTCCAGGTAGCGTTCTGGTCTGGCTCATATGATAATAATCAAGACTGATTGATATATTTGCAGATGAATGCAAAAAGGGTTACCAGGCCAGAAGCTTGTTGTCAAGCTTCAGGAAACCTGACCTTAGTTGCATCCTGCTGAGAGGAAGCTCATTTTTGATCTCCTGCGCTGTTAGGTTCACCTGCCCCTGTATTTCAAATTCCTGGGAGCAGTACAAGATTTTGCCCACTTGTCATATAGATGTGCTTTAGTGTATGAAAAGCCAGAATGAACTTTGAATATTTGCACTCATAATTAGTAATTAGTAATTTTGGAATTGAAAACTGGCCTCAGTAGCGGTGACCATGAAACCACAATCATAGAGTCATAGAGATGTACAGCATGGAAACAGACCCTTCGGTCCAACCTGCCCATGCCGACCAGATATCCCACCCCAATCTAGTCCCACCTGCCAACACCCAGCCCATATCCCTCCAAACTCTTCCTATTCATGTACCCATCCAAATGCCTCTTAAATGTTGCAATTGTACCAGCCTCCACCACATCCTCTGGCAGCTCATTGCATACACGTACCACCCTCTGTATGAAAACGTTGCCCGTTAGGTCTCTTTTATATTTTTCCCCTCTCACCCTAAACCTATGCCGTCTAGTTCAGGACTGCCCGACCCCAGGGAAAAGACTTTGTCTATTTATCCTATCCATGCCCCTCATAATTTTGTAAACCTCTATAAGGTCACCCCTCAACCTCCGACCCAGCCTGTTCAGCTTCTCCCTGTAGCTCAGATCCTTCAATCCGGGCAACATCCTTGTAAATCCTTTCAAGTTTCATAACATCTTTCCGATAGGAAGGAGACCAGAATTGCACGCAATATTCCAACAGTGGCCTAACCAATGTCCTGTACAGCCGCAACATGACCTCCCAACTCCTGTACTCAATACTCTGATTTCTGAGTATTCTGAGTTGTTTCCTGATTTCTCTGCGGGATTTATCTTTACATCCTGTTGTATTTCTCCAAACCTCTGACACCACCCTCTATCAAAGGAGACTTTCATTAGCTCAATGCAGTGTGTTTTAGAATTTGGGTTGGGATTTAAAGGAGTTTCTCACTGAATATATATGCAATGTAATTAGAAACCAGGATTCATACAGAATGTGGAGTGAACAACACAATTTGTGTAAATAAGATAACATGTTGGGGATAGATATTTTCAGGATTTTATAAGAATGAAGAACAAAGCAAAAGAAAAATGCTTAGATAATGGTTAGCAATAAAAATAATGCTGTCTGTATCCTGGAACGATAACTTGAATAGATTTACTAAATCCTAGTGGGTGGCACAGTGGTTAGCACTGCTGCCTCACAGCGCCAGAGACCCGGGTTCAATTCCTGACTCAGGTGACTGATTGTGTGGAGTTTGCACGTTCTCTCCGTGTCTGTGTGGGTTTCCTCCGGGTGCTCCGGTTTCCTCCCACAGTCCAAAGATGTGCAGGTCAGGTGAATTGGCCATGCTAAATTGCCCGTAGTGTTAGGTAAGGGGTAAATGTAGGGGTATGGGTGGGTTGCGCTTCAGCGGGTCGGTGTGGACTTGTTGGGCCGAAGGGCCTGTTTCCACACTGTAATGTAATCTAATCTAATCTGAAAGATAAACTTTGGCTTGTCTATTACTGAATGGACCATGCATTAAAAAATGGCACCGTAGCTTTCAATGCTGAAACTAAGCCAATAGCCGTGTTAAGGAAGGTTGCACTCTCTCTACTAAGGTTGCAGACTGCTTTATAGCAAACATTCATCTCTGGTTTTAAAACTAGCTGGAAAATTGACTTGCCTTGGTAAACTTCAAACTCTTTTTGATTTGGTTCATCACTGATTAAAACTAGTACAGTTATAATTGTGTATTCCCTGTACCATCTGCAGAGGGGTAGGAGCCTTGGTGCAACACATTGTGGCAGGCTTCACTTTGAGTTGCAGTGAGCTGACCTTGCACAATTATACTTCAATTACACTCTGGGCACACTGTTCATCACTCATTGAGACTACCATAGTGGTTGGGGGATAAATATGTGACGCTAGCAGAAATTGAAGAGCTGCTATTTGCCTCTACAGTAGTGTCAATTCACTAATGTGTGAAAACTCCTGTTAAAGAATTAGCTTTTTAGGGATCGGATCAATAGTGGATGCACTGAAAGAGAACTGTATGGCAAGGAGATGGCTACGCGATGCCTATTGATAACCGTGCTTAGTGATTACCCAAACATTTTAGCCAGAGAGTATGCAATGTAGACTCTTAATGTATGAAGACAGCACTACCATCAGTTCTAATTTTCAATGGCACAAGAGTTACTTCTGATTCAATACAAAATAAAGAAAAAAACTGCTCCTGCAAAAGTCAGAGTCTGAAATAGCTGAAAATTCTGCCTGTTTATTCACAACTGTCAGATTAACTACTGATACCAACAGATCAGAGGTTATCTTTTTTTCATAAAAAATCAAAATGCAGTGGATGTTGGAAATGTGAAACGAACACAGAAAAGTGTGGAGAAGCTCAGTGGTCTGGTAGCATCTGTGGAGAGAGAAACAGAGTTAACATTTTGAGTCCAGTTCTGAAAAGGAATGGGAAAATGATGATTATTATGGTCTAACTAAAGGAAGAAGGAGGATCAGCGAGTGGCACAGATGGGAAACATGCCTCACACCAAAAGGCAAAAGGATTGCTAAAGGAATAAGGAAGGGAAATAACCAAGGGGGGAGATAGTAGAGTAGACAGGGACAAAGAGAGATAGAATTGAAAACAAAGGACAGAGAAAGTAGTTAATAGTGTGATCATTGATTTATGGAAATATAAAATGGATGATGGTCTGAGAATGTCTAAACATTATTCTGCTTGATTCAGGAGCAATTTATATGCCTTAACCCACTCTGTTGTGATGAAACAGTAGTCCAGCCGACCACTCCAGAAGGTTCCATCTGCTGAAAGATAAAATGGTGATTGAAGCAGCACAATAAGAGTGATTGATGTTTGTTCCAAATGTGCTTGTTTGTGCCAGGAACACAAGATAATATAGCTGTCACTCAATATTCTGTACTGATCTTGAAGAAACTCCAGCGAGAATATAGTTTGTGTGGGTCCAGTCCTGGCGTCGGCTTCTTGTGGAGTGTTCATCCAGACAGCATTGTCATTTAATCTGTACTAACATGTTATGACACACCACTGGAGAAGCTGGGAGCTGAACCTGCATCTCCTGTCCAGAGGCAAGGACATGATCACTGCACCACCAGAGCTCCAAATGCATTGTTATTTAACACTCTGTGCCTAATAAATAGAATCTTGTATCTGCAGTTAATTCATTGCACATTAAGCTGTGGAAAATCTGTTATCTGCTGGTAGCCCAATCGTTTTTGTGCTCCTACCAAATATCACAATTCATTTTGAGTCTTATTCCCTTCCTTTAATGTCTTTAATGTGATTTTGCCATTATACCTGGTCAGAGTGTGAAAACAAACTTTTATCTCCTTGGCAGTAAGAGGGCAGCTGAGTCCCGAAATTGTTCAGGGTGCATTCAATATTGATTATAGTAGGATTGCACTGTGTGGTGCTCTCCTTGTTGAGCTGGTGGAAGAGCATTCAATAACATTTGGAAAGGGAGCAAAACCTTACCTGTTCATTGCTTCCTTGTGGAAACTTGTCTATTCATAACAATCTTTATGTGGGTTGGAAGTGGCCCAGTCCCCTTCTCCAACACTTGATACTGTTCCACTATGTGGGCTGATATCTTTCAAGAAACAGTATTGCCTACTGTAATAGTGGGGCCCACATGCACCCTTAAGCATTTAAACTTCATCTTCAACACCACACTCTTTCTGTGTGGCAGAATCCCTCATCTGTCATTTGTCTTGTAATGAATGTATGTACATTCTGCCACTTAGAAGTGAATACAAAGCACTGAAAATGGTGAAGACCTTGTGTGTTTCGTCCTCTGTCATTTGCTGTACAGAGTCATGCTTACACCATTTCTTACACCACACAGAATCCTCAAGCAATTTAAGAGTCATGATTTCTTGACAATGACAGTGGTGCTACAGGTTGGAGGCCCAGCACACTGTAGCTTGAAATAGCAGCATATGAGTTCTTGCTTGTGATTCCTCACAGAGACAGTTTCCAGTTTGAGCTGTTTTAGCTAATGAGATTGCAACTGGGAAGGTACTTCCTGACAATAGGAAAAACAGAGAACCATCAGCATTGTTTTTCAAAGGGTAAATGCACATCTTCTGTGTTAGATAGGATAACCACCAACAAACTGTACTACCATACCAATTTTATTCTGTGCAGTAATGAACATTATTCCCAACTTTTGAACATGTAAAATTTCTTCTATTGCTTCTTAACTGCAGAGTGAGTATTAGTAACAGCAGACAAGCTTTATGTGCCATGTTTGAATTAGGAGAATGAGTATCAGAATTGAGAGCAAATAATGAAATCTTAAAATTCAAATATATCATTGACAATTCTTGCGCAATAATCCTGAGAGCACTGTTACTGGGTGGTCAGGAAATTAGTCAGAGAACTAATGCTTCTGAGCAGAGTGGAGAGCTTGCTCTTGGTGGCTGAAGTATTCAAGTTGAATTGATTGTAATTTTGCATCAATTTCTTATGATTCTTGCCTGGAATTACACAGTACAGTCTCAAAACCAGTGCTGCACTGACAGGAAGCCAACACCTAAGGAGAAACTTGAATTTTTGGCAACCAAATCAGTAATTTAAATGAAGTCTTTATGCAGATTATTTTGTCTGAACTGATTATTAGGTGCTGTTGCCAGGTTGAGACAAGTGTTTTGATTTAGATATTTTTGTTTACTTCAACATAACATTCCAATGCCACTAATTGAACAATCAGAGTTCCCATTTCTTTCATCTTATAAAACATTATGCAGCAGCATATTTAAAAAAAACTGCTTTTAAACTGATAGCAATACACACTTTGTATATTCCAGCTGTTAATCTTGTATTATCTCTAGGTCTCTCTCTCTCTCTCTCTCTCTCTCTCTCTCCTGCCCCCCCTCCCCCTCTCTCTCTGTCTTGCCCCCCCCCCCCCTCTCTCTCTCTCTGGTTGGTAGATTGCCACAATTACTAAGATGCCACATTTCAAAATGATCCTGGGATATCTAGCTTGAAGTACGTCACTCATTTTGAAACAATTTATACCTTTTATCTAAATCCCTCATAGTATATATACCTGTGCTGAAACCTGGAGCACGAGTGAATGATGCATTGTGTCATGAACTGTGAACTTCTCAAAAGATACTGGCAGCTGCCATCATTTCCTGCGGTGCAAATTTCTCAAATTTATAATTTTTTTCAACATCCACTTTTGCTTTTATGTTAAAAAATGTGTATCACAACATTACAAAATAGGGACCAATATTTTCCAAACTCAGCACTTTTGCTTGATTACCATGGAAAGCACATATTTGAATATTTACTCTTCTCCTGCTCTCAGTGTTGGAAAGCTGTCACACCACTAGCTGGATCGATAATTCTTTGATTTGAAGTTTATGCCACTTAATTGTTGTCAGCGAGAAGGCTTGCTAATTATCTTACAGTGTAATAACTTTCACCAGTGTTGGCCTTCTGTATCCTCATGTATCTTTTAGTGCAGTTATGTATGCTTAAGGCATTTTGGAAAAACAACTGACATAGCAGAATGAGTCTCTGACATTGTTTAACATCTCATCATGAACTTGCAATTACTTGCAAAAAGATTAAGAAAATGAACTGTTCTCAGTAACTATTCAGAATTAAGTAACACTCATTCTGTTTTTAAAAGAACTAATACATCTGTTTATCTGCCAATGTATTGGTGAGAGACATAACCTAAGCCCTGACATTTGAAATACAGGAGATACCATCGAGGTATTACTTTGACTTTGCCCATGTGGTCAGATCTAAACGTCACAGATTGGCTTTCCCTCATTAGTACCTAAAGGTTTCTACATATTTGCTTTCCCGTTAGATGAAAATGTCTTGATAGGTGAAGAAGTGCCCCTAAAGAAATTCCCCAGTGCTAAATCAAGGTGCTTTTGGAGTAAATATGAGCTGGTTCCTTGCTGTACTTGTGCCATGAGCTTTCTATGTGGTTATAATACTATTTCCCTGTAATTTTGGCCTTGAAGTTCTTTTCAATGCTGCAATTAGGGTATGTAATTGTTTTCTAAAAAGCAAATCCTTTAATTCACTTGTATTTAAGAAGGCTGAAAATTTGATCAGTCTGTGATGAGCGTCTCAACTTTAGGAAAGGAGGCAATTATTTTCTGCCTGAAGCAACCTCAGACACTTTACAGAGAAAGACATTCTCGGCTGATATTTTCATCCAGTTGTTTAAACAAAAAGGTTCAAAACAGATTCATGACCTTTTAATTAGCCCTACCTGAAAGACAGCTTGTGGCCAGAGGGGAGTTAGAGTAATGCAATTTACTCACTCCCAACTTCAATTCTGCTTCCCTCAGATATTAATGCACCCTTTTGAACATGGGAGGAAGGCAGTTGGATCCTCCTTTACATATTCACACAGGGTCCAATGAGATCATCAAGACCTAACCTTTGCATTCACTCAGATGCCTGATCAGGTAGCATCGGAGTTGATAGTAAAATGCATGTGGTTATAAAGGCACTCTGTCTTTTTGAAGTACGACAGCACTTACATTAACGTCTGTGAGAAACTTGATATCCTTCATTCGAAATGACGACCACTTTTTCTTCATATTGCATTGTGCTTAGAGTCCAAATACCTTGATGATGAAGCACAGTGGGGAAAGAGAAGGAAAGGAAAAGGAACAAATTTTGGACTCTGGGTCTCAGTACTTTGCGGCATGTCCATGTGCCCAAAGATCTGACTATTGAGAATCGACCTGTTTAGGCACATTATGCCCCACGGCAGAAACTTCCAATTGAATAGACATCATCCTCCAATTAAAGGGCAGCCAATAGGGAGGGATTCAGTGATCAGGTGCAGGCGAGTGTCAGATCAGTTCATCAGCCAAAGCTCATTGGGAGCCCAACTCTAGGTCAGATGATCAGTTTTAGAATATAGATAGAACATAGAACATAGAACAATACAGCACAGAACAGGCCCTTCGGCCCACGATGTTGTGCCGAACTTCTAACCTAGATTAAGCACCCATCCATGTACCTATCCAAATGCCGCTTAAAGGTCGCCAATGATTCTGACTCTACCACTCCCACGGGCAGCGCATTCCATGCCCCCACCACTCTCTGGGTAAAGAACCCACCCCTGACATCCCCCCTATACCTTCCACCCTTCACCTTAAATTTATGTCCCCTTGTAACACTCTGTTGTACCCGGGGAAAAAGTTTCTGACTGTCTATTCTATCTATTCCTCTGATCATCTTATAAACCTCTATCAAGTCACCCCTCATCCTTCGCCGTTCCAACGAGAAAAGGCCGAGAACTCTCAACCTATCCTCGTACGACCTACTCTCCATTCCAGGCAACATCCTGGTAAATCTTCTCTGCACCCTCTCCAAAGCTTCCACATCTTTCCTAAAGTGAGGCGACCAGAACTGCACACAGTACTCCAACTGTGGCCTAACCAAAGTTCTGTACAGCTGCAACATCACTTCATGACTCTTGAATTCAATCCCTCTGCTAATGAACGATAATACTCCATAGGCCTTCTTACAAACTCTATCCACCTGAGTGGCAACCTTCAAAGATCTATGTACATGGACCCCAAGATCCCTCTGTTCCTCCACCTGACTAAGAACCCTACCATTAACCCTGTATTCCGCATTCTTATTTGTTCTTCCAAAATGGACAACCTCACACTTGGCAGGGTTGAACTCCATCTGCCACTCCTCAGCCCAGCTCTGCATCATATCTAAGTCCCTCTGCAGCCGACAACAGCCCTCCTCACTGTCCACAACTCCACCTATCTTTGTATCATCTGCAAATTTACTGACCCACCCTTCGACTCCCTCATCCAAGTCATTAATAAAAATTACAAACAGCAGAGGACCCAGAACTGATCCCTGCGGAACTCCACTTGTAACTGGGCTCCAGGCTGAATATTTACCATCTACCACCACTCTCTGCCTTCGACCGGTTAGCCAGTTTTCTATCCAATTGGCCAAATTTCCCTCTATCCCATGCTTCCTGACTTTCCGCATAAGCCTACCATGGGGAACCTTATCAAATGCCTTACTAAAATCCATATACACTACATCCACTGCTCTACCCTCATCCACATGCTTGGTCACCTCCTCGAAGAATTCAATAAGACTTGTAAGGCAAGACCTACCCTTCACAAATCCGTGCTGGCTGTCCTTAATCAAGCAGTGTCTTTCCAGATACTCATAAATCCTATCCCTCAGTACCCTTTCCATTACTTTGCCTACCACAGAAGTAAGACTAACTGGCCTGTAATTCCCGGGGTTATCCCTATTCCCTTTTTTGAACAGGGGCACAACATTCGCTACTCTCCAGTCCCCTGGTACCACCCCCGTTGCCAGTGAAGACGAGAAGATCATTGCCAACGGTACTGCAATTTCCTCTCTTGCTTCCCACATAATCCTAGGATATATCCCGTCAGGCCCGGGGGACTTGTCTATCCTCAAGTTGTTCAAAATGTCCAACACATCTTTCTTCCTAACAGGTATCTCTTCTAGCTTAACAGTCCGTTTCACACTCTCCTCTTCAACAATACGGTCCCTCTCGTTCGTAAATACTGAAGAGAAGTACTTGTTCAAGACCTCTCCTATCTCTTCCGACTCAATGCACAGTCTCCCACTACTGTCCTTGATCGGACCTACCCTCGTTCTCGTCATTCTCAGGTTTCTCACATACGCATAAAATGCCTTGGGGTTATCCTTGATCCTATCCGCCAAGGATTTTTCATGCCCTCTCTTAGCTCTCCTAATCCCTTTCTTCAGGTCCCTTCTGGCTATCCTGTATCCCTCCACTGCTCTGTCTGAACCCTGTTTCCTCAACCTTATGTAAGCCTCCTTCTTCCTCTTTACTAGACATTCAACCTCCCTCGTCAACCAAGGCTCCCTCACACGACCATTTCTTTCCTGCCTGATAGGTATATACATATCATGTACACGTCGTATCTGCTCTTTGAAAAAGTTCCACATTTCCACCACATCCTTCCCTGACAGCCTCCTCAAATCCTGTCTTACAGCATCGTAATTTCCTTTCCCCCAATTATAAAATCTACCTTGTTGTGCGCACCTATCTCGCTCCATAACCAAGGTGAAAGTCACAGAATTGTGGTCACCATCACCAAAATGTTCACCCACTAACAAGCCCAGCACTTGTCCCGGTTCATTACCGAGTACCAAATCCAATATGGCCTCCCCTCTGGTTGTACAATCTACATACTGCGTTAGAAAAGCTTCCTGGACACACTGCACAAACACCGCCCCATCCAATCTACTTGATCTTCCAATCAATATTTGGGAAGTTGAAGTCGCCCATGACTACGACCCTGTGGCTTCTGCACCTTTCTGAAATCTGTTTCCCAATCTGTTTCTCCACATCTCTGCTGCTATTGGGGGGCCTATAGTAAACACCCAACAAGGTGACTGCACCTTTCCTATTTCTGACTTCAGCCCATACTACCTCCAGAGGCAGATCCCCCTCAAACTTCCTTTCTGCAGCCGTTATACCATTTCTAATTAGCAATGCCACCCCCCCTCCTTTTTTACCACCCTCCCTAATCTTACTGAAACATCTGTAACCAGGAACCTCCAACAGCCATTCCTATCCCTCATCTATCCATGTTTCCGTGATGGCCACAACATCGTAGTCCCAGGTACCGATCCACGCCTTAAGTTCACCCACCTTATTTCTGATACTCCTTGCGTTGAAGTATACGCACTTGAGCCCATCTCTGTGTCCGCAAGTAGTCCCTGTCAGTGCTACCTTCTCCACAGCCTCCCTACAGTCTTGGGCATCCTGACACACAGCTAGCTTACTTGCTGGACTACAAGTCCGGATCCCACCCCCCTGCCAAATTAGTTTAACCCCCCCCGAAGAGTGCTAGCAAACCTACCCCCAGGATATTGGTGCCCTTCTGGTTCAGGTGCAACCCGTCCTGTTTGTACAGGTCCCACCTTCCCCAGAATGCAGTCCAATTGTCCAAATATCTGAAGCCCTCCCTCCTACACCATCCTTGCAGCCATGTGTTCAACTGCACTCTCTCCCTATTCTTTGCCTCACTGTCACGTGGCACCGGCAACAACCCAGAGATGACGACTCTGTCTGTCCGAGCTTTTAGCTTCCATCCTAACTCCTTGAGCTCTTGAATGACCTCCCCACCCCTCTTCCTACCCATGTCGTTGGTACCAATGTGTACCACGACTTCTGGCTGCACACCCTCCCCCTTAAGGATTCTGAAGACACGGTCCGAGACGTCTCGGACCCTAGCACCTGGGAGGCAACAAACCATCCGAGAGTCTCGCCCATGTCCACAGAACCGCCTGTCCGTCCCTCTAACTAGAGAGTCCCCTATAACTAGCGCTCTCCCCTCCTCTCCCCCTTTCCCTTCTGAGTCTCAGAGCCACAGACCCCTTCACTGCAGCTTACACCTGCAAGGCTGTCCCCCCCAACAGTTTCCAAAGCTGTATATTTATTTTTTAGGGGAACGACCACAGGGGAATCCTGCACTGCCTGCTTCTTCCCCTTCCCACCTCTAACTGTTACCCAGCTACCTCTGTTCTCCGGCGTAACTATGTCCCTGTAGCTTCTATCAATCACCCTCTCAGCCTCTCGAATAATCCTCAGTTCATCCAACTCCAGTTCCAGTTCCTTAACTCGTTCGGTGAGGATCAGGATCTGACTGCATTTCCTGCAGACGAAGTCGGCAGGATTATCGGTGGTCACCCCTACCTCAAACATCCTGCAGGAGGAACATTCCACCGCCTGCGCTGCCATGACTGTACACTTTGTCTCCAAAAACAAGAACACTGAGTCAATAACACTGAGTCACTTACCTGTGGACTTTAAAGTTAGGTTAGAGGAGGCCCTACGAGAGTAGGACCTGGGGTCTAGAACACACCCACTCAAATACTAATCACTTACCTTCCCGACCAGCTATGCGCTCCAACCTCACTTCCGCTGCCCGATACAGGTAAGTAATTTTGAAACAAACTGCCTTACCTTAGCTGTAGTCTCCCGGGTTCGCTTTTACTCGGCCACTGCTCCCACTCAAATGACCGTTGGTGATTAAAGGGTGAGTATTTATACTCACTGTTCTCCTTCCCGGCTGCCCCTCTGTTTGCCCTCACTTCCTCTGCTGCTCCCGCTCTTTTTGTGAAGAGAGAGAAAAAAAACACCGCTGCCCACTACAGGTAAGTAATTTTGAAACAAACTGTCTTACTTTAGCTGTAGTCTCCCGGGTTCGCTTTTACTCGGCCGCTGCTCCCACTCAAATGACCGTTGGTGATTAAAGGGTGAGTATTTATACTCACTGTTCTCCTTCCCGGCTGCTGTTTTATTTCCAGTTTCCTTGTGATGCAGGAGTGATTCTCCTGATCTCAAAAGACAACATTTCCATGGCTGTAACTTTCTGCCACAAATAGCTATCTAAATCTACTGGCCTGGCAGTCACTCTGGCTAGGTATCAGGTTGAGGACTGTATACTTTTATTTCAGTGGAGACGTAACTTGAAAACCGGCAAGGCCTTCCCAAACTCCACCAGGCTTATCTGTATCCTCTTTAGATCCACAGTTATATCACCCCTTTGTTTCTATGGTCTTTCATTGATCAGGGGACCTTCACAATGTATGCTAAAACATTCATTTAGACTGTGTGCTTCCATCCAGATTTTCTTTTGTGGCAACTCGATGCTAATTGTTTGGTGGTTTGCCAGATTTCAGTGCACAAATTTGAGCTCTGTTTTAATGAAGTAAACCTTGAAGTGTTGGAACATTTGAACTCCACATCCGTTTACTTTTACTAAGCCAAATCATGCAGAAAGTCTGACCTTCTGAAAGAGAGAGCCTGTGGTTCGTTTGTTAGAAGAATGTTTTGCTTTTCACTCAGTGAGTGCAGTCAGTTGGAAAAAGGACCGACATGCACCTCTTGGCATCTGTTTGGTATGGTTGTCTTTCTTTTAATTACTCAGGCTTCAGCTCCATAGGACTCGATGCCTGTTGTTCTGTTGACTTCTGCTCATGCTTCTGCTTATTATAACAAAATGCATTTGTTGCACAAAATATCATTACATTCTTAAATTATATCCACAAAGTGGCCAATGTAGCTAACTCTAAATAGCTGTTTTTTTAGCAGTTTGAAATCAAGCTTTCTAATGAAAAGTATCACTATTATGAAAGACCGAGTTAAGCAACTTAATAAATTAATTAATCTTGGCTCACTTCCTTAGTGAAGTAACAAACAAAATACCTTAATTCCATGGTTATGACATCATAATACTTGCATGATTTGCACGAAACAGCTTCATCTATCTAAACGTATGAAAATACTCATCATGTTTACATTTCTTCAGTGCAGAACCAGAACAAATGTTATAAACAATACATTAAATGACTATCACACGACTTATTTTTGAACATTCCTCTATCTGCTCCATTTTTAATTCAGAAATTTTTGATTAGCGACTTGGGGGATTGCATTTCATTGAAAACTCTTTTGAACAAGTTTACCTTCAATTGTTATTTTTGTAAGTGATGGGTACAGCTGTCACGGCAATGTTAGCTGCTATTTCAGTAACTGAAATTTCTAAAGTCCAAAATCCCTCTCCTTTGAGAAGCTGTGATCCACAATCTTTAGGCTGCATAGCTCTAGTAGTAGGGGGTAAAATGATGAAAAAAAACCTAATACACATTTCACAGTAGCATGAGTAATTTAATCAACTTAATTATGTTTGATTCTATTAATACTTTTTAAACCTGATGGTCTTATATACATAAGAGAGCAATTGCTATTTTTAAAAGCATGTACGAGAGGATGGGAAAAGAAAGAAAAGGAAGAACAAGAAGGCATAATTTCTATGCTGTCACTAATTGAGACTTTAAAAACATAAGTTAAATTTTGAAAGTAATTGAAGTACCTTTTCGGGAAACAGAAAGGGAAGATTCGTGGAAAGTGGATACAATGTGGGGAGGAAGAGAGTTAGGCAACGTTGGCTAAAAGATTAGGAAGTTAACCAGAGAAACTGGTTGTGTATTAGAAGGTCTCAGCATTCACTGTTGTTGGATGAAAGTGAAGTACCATAAATAGATGCGTGTTGTGTACTTGGTCTGTCAATGTAAGAGTCAAAACGTGTAATGCCATGTTGTCAACCCATTTTAGAGGGAAACAGATCAGTCTAGCCTGCTTCATGTAGGGTGAACACCTTGCATAATAAAGCTCATGGTGTTAATTAACACCTTGCCTCCCAAGTTTCTTGAAACATAACACAGGCAGTAAAACAGGGTCAGATTTATTTTTAAAAATCTCAGTCTTCAGATGTGGGCATCATTGACGTGGGCCAGCATTTATTAGTCTCCCCAGTTGCCTATTGAGATGCTGCAGTCCTTGTGGCATGGAGCTATTAAGGAACACATTCCAGGATTTTGACCCAGTAACTGTAAAGGGACAGGATATTTTCCACAAATATAATTGAGGTCCCCCAACTCCCCAGGGCTTTTCCAGAAATTTTATTGAGAGCTATATTTTGAATTTTGGGAGCTCCTTCATCATTTTCACTAACTCATTTATAAAATTATGCAGCCAAGTAATAACATGTATTATCTTTGTTTAAGTTGCGATATGCATATTTGGGCTTGCACAAAATTGGGCTTACTACATTCTTTAACTTGTAGACCATTATTGTAGGTTGCTCATTAGTGTATTGGATCCAATGTACAGTATACTTATGTATACTTACTTACTGTCACACTTTGTCAGTGTATGGTGTTACTTGCCATGAATAATGACACTGTAGACCACTCGTACTGGATTAATAATGTAAAATAAAAGCTAGAAATAGGCTTTAGGTCTTGGTGAATGATGCTCTGTTTTCTACCCTGTCCAGTTACTGGGATAGTCACAGTCGAAATCATAGGTTCAGGATTAGATAAAATTAACTAAGGCCATTTACTTACAGGTGTCAGCTGAAAATAACAAACCACACAATTGATTGCCATAAATGGAGGATCCTGTGTGTGCATTGTCTACAGGCCTTCTAAAAGGCATTCATTACTGTGTACAACACTCAAATTGCCGTAAGCAATGCCCTGGGAGGACTGCTAATGGAGCGTGCTTTCCATTGTGTAACACTCAACTGTCGACCTTAGAATCTAGTGAGCAAAAAGGGAGAACTGCAAGTACTTTTCCTTTTATGACTAACTTGTATTTTTTTGCGTGAGGTACTTATCAAAAGAATGCTGACATAAGACATGGGCTTTTTCATCCATTAATCAATATAACGTAATATTCACTTGCAGTTGAACTTGTGTCAGTATATCATGTACTACATTCATTAATGATCATCAAAATAAAATTTATAACTCACAGTATGATGAGGAAAGAGTGCGTCAGTGGGATTTGGAGCAATAGAGTAGAATATGATACCAAAATATTCAACTTTAATAAGTACTAAAGATTCACAACCAGGAATGCACCTAACTTCACCGAAACAATAATGTGAGCTAAAAGCTGGCCTGACTTCAAGAAAGGCATTTTAGCTGGAGAAATGAGTGTTTTAATAATAGTAAATAATCATAAAACCATTCTGAAGGAGTGTCGTATTGGACATGAAGTGTGAAGTCTCCACAGATACTGCCAGACCTGCTGAGATCTTCTAGCTTTTTCAGTTTTTATTTCAGATTTCCAGTAAAAGTAACAATGGGAGTTATGTTCAGGCCTCCTAAGCAGTAGTCAGTGGGGAAGAAAACAATCAAGAGATAGAAAAGACATGTAAGAAAGGCACTTTTACAAATGGCACTATTACAATAGTCATGGGGGGCTTCAACATGCAAGTTTATTCCGAAAATCAGGAACCCAGAAAAGGAATTCATGGATGTCTGCGAGATGATTTTTTTTGGATCAACTTAGAACATAGAACATAGAAGAATACAGCGCAGTACAGGCCCTTCGGCCCTCGATGTTGCGCCGATCAAAGCCCACCTAACCTACACTAACCCACTATCCTCCATATACCTATCCAATGCCCGCTTAAATACCCATAAAGAGGGAGAGTCCACCACTGCTACTGGCAGGGCATTCCATGAGCTTACGACTCGCTGAGTGAAGAACCTACCCCTAACATCAGTCCTATATCTACCCCCCCTTAATTTAAAGCTATGCCCCCTTGTAATAGCTGACTCCATACGTGGAAAAAGGTTCTCACTGTCAACCCTATCTAACCCCCTAATCATCTTGTACACCTCTATCAAGTCACCCCTAAACCTTCTTTTCTCCAATGAAAACAACCCCAAGTGCCTCAGCCTTTCCTCATAGGATCTTCCTACCATACCAGGCAACATCCTGGTAAACTTCCTCTGCACCCGTTCCAGTGCCTCCACATCCTTCCTATAGTATGGCGACCAAAACTGCACACAATATTCCAGATGCGGCCGCACCAGAGTCTTATACAACTGCAGCATGACCTCAGGACTCCGGAACTCAATTCCTCTACCAATAAAAGCCAGTACGCCATATGCCGCCTTCACTGCACTATTTGTGGTACAGCTTAGTAGGGAACAGGCAGTTCTGGATTTGGTGGCGTGTAATATAGCAGACTTGATTAGGGAGCTGCAGCTAAAAGAACTCCTAGGGGACAGTAACCATAATATAATAGAATTCACCCTGCAGTTTGAGTGGGAGAAGCTGGAATCAGATGTAATGGTACTGAAATTGAGTAAAGGTAACGACAAAGACATGAGGGAGGAGCTGGACAGAGTTTATTCGAAGGGGAACGTAGCTTGGAAGATGTGGAGCAACAACAGCAAGAGATTCTGGGGATAATTTGGGAGACACAGCAGAAATGTATCCCAAGGAAGAAACATACTAAGGGAAGGATGAGGCAGCCGGGGCTGATAAGGGAAGTCAGAGACAGCATAAAAGAAAAAGAAAAAGCAAATAATGAAAAGAAAAAGCATACAATATGGTAGGAATTAGTGGGAAACCAGAGGATTGGGAAGTCTGTAAAAAACAGCAGAGGTTAACTAAAGAAGCAATAAAGGGGGAGAAGGTGAAATATGAGCGTAAACCAGCTTGTAATATAAAAGAAGGTTGTAATAATTTTTATAGACAACTAAAAAGTAAGAAAAAAGCAAGAGTGGACATTGGACCACTGGAAAATGAGACTGAAGAAGTAGTAACAGGGAACAAAGAAATGGCGGAGGAACTGAACAGTACTTTGCTTCACAGTGGAAGACACCAGCAACATTACCAGAACTTCAAATGAGTTCGGGGACAAAGGTGAGCACAGTGGTCATCATTGAGAAGAAGTTTTGAGTAAACTGGAGATTCTGAAAGTGAATAAATCATCTGGACTGATGGACTATACCCCAGAGTCTGATGGAGATAGCTGAGGAGATTGTAGATCTTTCACGTACCACTGGAGCCAGGGAGGGTCCTAGAGGCCTGGAAAATGGCTAATATATCCCCACTGATTAAGAAAGGTGGAAGCAGAAAATAGGAAGCTCTTAGCCAGTTAGCCTGACCTCAGTTGTTGTTAAGTATCCAATATTAAGGATGAGATTGCAGAGTAATTTTAAGTGCATGGTAAAATAGGGCTGAGTTAGCACAACTTCATCAAAGATGGTTAGGCCTGATAAATCCATTAGAATTATTCAAGGAGGTAATGAGCAAATTATACAAGGGAGAGCCAGAGGACAAGATCTGTTTGGATTTCTAGAAAGCTTTTGACAAGATGCCACGCAGGAGGCTGCCAAATAAGATAAGAACCCATGAAGTTAGGGGCAGGATACTGGCATGGATATAGGATCGGCTGACTGGCAGAAGGGGTCTTTTTCACAATGGTAGCTGGTGACTAATGGAATTTTGCATGGGTTTGTATGGGACTGCCACTATTCACATTATCTATTAACAATCTGGACAACAGAACTGAGGGCATTGTTGTTAAGTTTGCAGATGACACCAAAATGGCTGGAGGGGTGGTGAATGTTATGGAAGCATGGAGGCTGCAGAAGGACTTGGACAGGCTAGGAAAGTGAACAAAGATGTGGAACATGGAATACAATGTGGGAAAGTGTGAGGTTATGCACTTGATGGGAAGAATAGAGGCACAGACTATTTTGTAAATGGAAATCTGAAGCACAAAAGGACTTGAAAGTCCTATTTCAGGATTCTCTTAAGGTTATTATGCAGGTTAGTTGGAAATTAGGAATGCAAATGCAATATTAGCATTCATTTCAAGAGGGCTAAAGTACAACTGCAGAATTGTATTGCTGAAGCTGTGTAAGGCTCTGGTCAGGTCACATTTGTAATATTGTGAGCAGTTTTGGGCCCCCTATCAAAGGAAGGATGTGCTGACCTTGGAAGGGGTCCAGAGGAGGTTAACCGGAATGATCCCAGGAATGAAGAGTTTGTCATATGAAGAATAGTTGAGGACTTTGGGTCTGTACTTGATGGAGTTTAGAAGGATGAGGGAGGATCTCATTGAATAGTGAGAGGCCTGGATAGAGTGGCGGTGGAGGACATGCTTCCACTAGTAAGAGAGATTAGGACCAAGGACACAGCCTCAGTGTGAGGGATGACCCTTTAGAACTGAGATGAGGAGGAATTTCTTCAGCCAGAGGGTGGTGAATCTGTGGAACTCATTGCTGAAGAGGGCTTTGGAGGCCAAATCATTGAGTGTATTTAGGACAGAGATAGGTTCTTGATTGGCGAGGGGATCAAGGGTTGCAGGAAGAAGGCAGGAGAGTGGGGTTGAGAAACTTATCAGCCATGATTAAATGGCAGAACAAACTGGATGGGCTAAATAGCCTAATTATGCTCCAAATCTTATAGTCCTTTGGTCATATGGAGCAAAAGAGAGAGAGAGAGAGATTGTATGTTTGACTGTGAAGAACCATTTTATACACTAACATATTTGAAAAGTGGTGAAATATTAAAATAGCTGCAGTAAAGTATGTTAAAATTCTAGGTAATGAGATAGTTTTAATAAGTTGACTTAAATTTGCTTAAATTTTACCTTCCAGTAGCAATGCCATTGTATGGATACTGATGCTGACAATGGCATGGTTTAACAATAGAAAACAGCGACATTGTTGAACATATTTATTATCATACATCTACTCCCATGAAAGCAATAAACCTTTGACTTAACAGAACCTTCTGTTGCTGGGAGTAAGTGTTTAAAGTAAATGTATCAAATAACTGCCTGTTATGTGGTGGTAAGCACTCTAGAATCTGATTGTGATATTAAGTCAGTGCTTCACACAGGTTTTTAACAATCTATGAATTGGTGAAAGCAATGTTTATAGGTTGGCTGCAGAGTGTGTACGTTGCAGGTTTGACTTTTATACTGCATTTTACAAGACTTTATAATTCCAGTACCAATCTTCACACTGACACTTCACTTTATAAGCATTTTGGATCATGAAAACCACTTAGCAGTACAATTATTTTTAAAGTAACCTGGTATCATATTAAAGACTTGCTTGTTTATATTGATTGAACTATACATAGTTACAAGAAAAAAATCCTTAAGAAAATCTCTGTAAAGCTAGGAAATAGCAGACCTATATTCTTTGTTACATGGGCAGAATTTTGCTATTTTACATTGAATTATTTTGAAATGACTAGATTTAAAATGGAGGCAGGCTTTTCTTCTCAAACCCAAAAATGGAGGAAAGGGTCAATCTCTCTCATGAAAAACAGGCCAGATTGATTGATGATCTGTGAAATAAGTAGATGAAGATGTTTATGTTTAGGCCAAACTTCAGAATGTCTTGGTTATACTTCTGCCATGTATGAGTTCTAGTTAATGATGAGTCAGGTTGCCCACTTGAATGCTGTACATGGCAACCATAGGTGTATCAGGCTCTGACCTTACAGTTTACATTAGGTAAGGACTAATATATCTTCTTCATGTTGTCCTGTGCATGTGTAGTCAAGAATGATTCTCATTGTGGAGTATCCTAATACCATCCATACTGTACTGCAGGGAAGAAGAAAGGAAGAAAAATTGAAGGGAGAATAGGGAGAGATGGTAGTGTTGATTAACAAGAGTACTGCAGTGCTGGAAAAAGAGGATATCCAGAAATGTTGAGCACAGAATCTAATTGGCTAGAGCTAAGAAGCAATAATGGTGCACTGACAGTGTTTGGTGTTGTCTATAAGCCACCAATTAGTGAGGAGGATGTAGAGGAACAAATTTACAAGAAAATTATGAAGTTGCATGAACTGTAAGACATTTATAATGGGGGACTTTAATTCTCCAAATATGGAATATTAGCAGTAAAGGGCAGTGAGAGTTACTAGGATGTGTTCAAGTAAATGTTTTACAAAAAGAATGCAATGCTCGTCCCTAGTTTTTGGGAATGAAATGGGCCAAGTAATAAAGTACCAGGAGTAGAACATTTAGGGGGTATTTAGTAATCATTGTATCATGAAATTTAGGTTGACTACAGAGAAAGACAGAACAATCCAAAGTAAAATGATTTTGTCCTAATCTGAAATAAATGTTCTAGAACTAGCCTTACATCCAGCCAAAACAGTCCATAACAGCTGCAGCCCTGGCAAATGGCCCAGTTACATCCTGTACACTAAAAACAATAAAAATCCAAACTGGCTAATTATCATTCTACCAATCTATTCTTGATCATCAGCAAAATGCTGAAGCAGTCATCAACAGTACTATCCAGTGCAGCTTCCTCAGCAATAACCTGCTCATTGATACAGAGTTTGGTTCCACCAGTGCCACTCAGCTATGTGTCCACATAGTTCCATATGGAGTCATACAGCATGGAAGCAGACCCTTAGGTTCAACTCATCCATGCCGACCAGACATCCTAAACTAATCTAGTCCAATTTGTCAGCATTTGTACCCATCCAGATGCCTTTTAAATGTTGTAATTGTACCAGCCTCCACCATTTTCTTTGGCAGCTCGTTCCTTAACTGTACCACCCTCTGCATGAAAACATTGCCCCTTGGATCCCTTTTTAATTTTTGCCCTCTCACATTTAATCTATGCCCTCTAGGCTTGGATGCCCCTACCCTGGGAAAAAGACCTTGTCTATTTACCCTATCCATGCCCCTCATGATTTTATAAACCTCTATAAGGTCACCCCCTCAGCTCCGATGCTCCAGGGAAAAAAGCTCCAGCCAATTAAGCCTCTCCCTATAGCTCAAACCCTCCAATCCCAGCAACATCCTTGTAAATCTTTTCTGAACTTCTTCAAGTTTAACAGTATCATTCCCACACTGGGGAGACCGGAATTGAATGCAGTATTCTAAAAATGGCTTAACCAATGTTCTGAACAGCCATAACATGACCTCCCAACAGTACTCAGTGCACTGACCAATGTAAGCATTCCAAATGCCCTCTTCACTATACTGTCTACCTATGACTTCATTTTTAAAGAACTATGCACCTTTAGATTAGATTAGATTAGATTACTTACAGCGTGGAAACAGGCCCTTCGGCCCAACAAGTCCACACCGCCCCGCCGAAGCGCAACCCACCCATACCCCTACATCTACCCCTTACCTACACTACGGGCAATTTAGCATGGCCAATTCACCTGACCCACACATCTTTGGACTGTGGGAGGAAACCGGAGCACCCGGAGGAAACCCACGCAGACACGGGGAGAACGTGCAAACTCCACACAGTCAGTCGCCTGAGGCGGGAATTGAACCCGGGTCGCTGGCGCTGTGAGGCAGCAGTGCTAACCACTGTGCCACCGTGCCGCCCACTGCACCCCTGTTTGACAACACCTCCAGACCTCACCATTAAGTGTATAAGTCTTGCCTTGATTTGCCCTACCAAACTGCAAAACCTCACATTTATTTAAATTAAACTCCATCTGCCACACCTCAGCCCATTGGTCCATCTGATCAAGATCCCATTGTACTCTCCTTCACTGCCTCCATACCTCTAATTTTGGTGTCATCTGCAAACCTATTAACCTATATTCGCATCTAATTCATTTATTTAAATGACGAAAAGCAGTGGACCCAGCACCAATCTTTGTGGCACACATTCTGGTCACAGGCGTCCAGACTGAAAATCTTCCAGATTTCCACAAAGTCTATGAGTAGTAATGTGTATTCCCGACGATATGTATTAAATTTGTCTACAGCACCTTGCAAATGCATGATCCCCACTACCTAAAAGAACAAAGGCAGTCTTTTATCCACTACATGTTTCAGTCTAAGCCACACACTACCTTGAGTTGCAACAATATCATTATTCCTTCACTGTCATTGGTTCAAAACCCTGGAACACCCTTCCCAATATTACTATGGTGTATCTATTCCCAATGAACAGCAGCAATTCAAGAAGGCAACTCACCACTACCAAACTTTCAAGGTGACCTAGCCAGAGAACACCCCCCCCAACCTGTGAACACAGTTACCCATACTGTACTTTTGCAGGTGAAGATGTGCAAGTGCACTAAAAGATTCACAAAAATAGTTCCACGCATGAGGAACTTTGGTTGTGAAGATAGATTGTTCAAGTTTGGGTTGTTTTCCTCAAAGGCTGAGAGGGAATTTGATGCAGATATTAAAAATCATGATTGCTCTGGACAGCGTAAACAAGAATAGACTGTTCCCACTCGTGAGGGGGATTAAGAAATTGAGGATATAGATCTAAAATGATTTGAAAGATGCAAAAGTGACATGAGAAAAAGCTTTTTTTCCTGTTGGGATTTACTGATTTACTCCACTGTGGTGGAGGTAGCTTTAAATGAAACATCCCTCAGGGAGTTAGACAGTTTGAATTTTGAAGAATGTGCATGGAAATGTAGAATAATGCAGGAGAATGGCACAAAGTGAATTGCTCATTCACAATGCTGGTGAAGGATGTTGAGCTGAATGGCAGCCTGTGCTCTAATGGTCCTTTGCTTTATGTTGTTTCGTTGAACATCATATAGGCTGTTTCTGCGAAATATGGAAGAAAATTATATAGAAGAATTGTAACATCTTGTGATAAATAAGCTGTTGTATATCCTTTACTCCTTGTGTTCCAACACTCACAGCTATGTTTTAAATTGCGGAGACCCCTTGTCTTCCATAAGATTCTCCACTTTTCCATCTCTTTCTCCTCATTTAAGGCCTTCATTAAATTCCTCTATTCAACCAAGCTTTTAGTCAAGCCTGTTACATGTACTAAAGACATTATATAAGCAAATGTTTTTATTGTCAAGATTAGAGTGGTGTTGGAAAAGCACAGCAGGTCAGGCAACATCCGAGGAGCAGGAAAATCTACGTTTCAGACGAAATTCCTTCATCAAGAATGAGGCTGGGAGTCTCGGGGGTGGAGAAATAAATGGGAGGGTGGTGGGGCTGAGCGGGAAGGTAGCTGAGAGTGCAATGGGTGGATGGAAGTGGGGTGAAGGTGATAGGTCGGAGAGGAGGGTGGAGTGGATAGGTGGGAAGGAAAATTGACAGCTGGGACAGGTCATGAGGATGGTACTGAGCTGGAAGATTGGAACTATGGTAAGGTGAGGGGAGGGGAAATGAGGAAACTGGTGAAATCCACATTGATGCCATGGGGCTGAAAGGTTCCGAGGTGGAAGATGAGGCACTGGGTGGTTAGGGTGTGGCGATGGAGGAGGCCCAGGACCTGTATGTCCTCGGCGGAGTGGGAAGGGGAGTTGAAATGTTTGGCCACGGGGCGGTGGGGCTGATTGGTGCGGGTGTCCTGGAGATGTTCTCTGAAGCACTCTGTGAGTAGGCGGCCAGTCTCCCCAGGAGATTGCATTGGGAGCAATGGTTACAGGAAATGACATTTGGAAGTGCAGGTGAACCTTTGATGGATATGCTACCTACAAATGGACCCCACCACCAGAGATATCTTTATCTCTCCACCCCTATCTGCTTTCCATAAAGACCGTTCCCTCCGCAACTACCTGGTCAGGTCCATGCCCCCTAATAGCCCACCCTCCCCTCTCGGCACCTTCTCCTGTCATCGCAAAACCTGTGCTCATACCTCCCCCCTCATCTTCGTCCAAGACCCCAAAGGAGCCTTCCACATCATGGCCGAACATTTCAACTCACCCTCCTACTGTGCTGAGAACATGCAGGTCCTTGGCCTCCTCCATCACCACTCCCTTAACACCCGATGCCTGGAGGAAAAATGCCTCATTTCTGTCTCGGAACCCTTCAACCACATGGCATCAATGTGGACTTCACCAGCTTCCTTATTTCTCCTTCCCGCACCTTACCCCAGTTCCAACCTTCCAGCTCAACATGATCTATCCCATCTGTCTAACTTCCTTCCCATCTATCTACTCAGAGGCATTTGCCAAAAGGTTACCTAATTTGCACTTGCTATCTCCAATAAAAAAGTGACTGCAATGATTTGCAAATGCAGAATTTTAGACCAACTGTAGTCTGTGTAAATTATTGGTTTAAATCGACAAAATGCTGTTAGTTCGAGGCAGTGACTTGTGAAGATGTAGATGGACAAATTCTACACTTGCTGTGATTTCACAGTATGACAAATTGGATTTTGCTTGCACTGCTATGTTGAAGTTTTTTTAAGTACAGTATTTCTGAACCATTGAATCAGCATGTAAGGCATTAAAATCAGTGTCACACAAGGTTTCTGGGCAAGGGGGCATGGCATGTCCGTTCATTCTTGTAATTTATAGTAACAGATCTGCTTATTTATTTTAGTTTCTTTAGCCGTGAACTTTGAAAAGGTGCCACAATCAGTAGTGAGAATGAACAATGGCATTGATAAGCATCTCTAATAAATGTAGGGGAATGGGTCTGGGTGGGTTCCTCTTCGGAGGGTTGGTGTGGACTTGTTGGGCTGTTGGGCCTGTTTCCACACTGTAAGTAATCTAATCTAATCTAATCTAATCTCAGACTATCAATAAAGATTGCCTCCTTAATTTCTATTGAATATTGGTGAAATAACCATTCTGGGTTAATTAAATCACAAAAGCTATTAGGGCATTTGGCCCATCGAGTCTGCTCTGCCATTCAATCATGGCTGAATGGGTTTCTCAACCCCATTCTCTTGCCTTCTGTCTGTAACCCTTGATCGACTGACCAATGAAGAATCTATCTGTCTCAGTCTTAAATACAGTCAATAACTTGGATTCCACAGCCTCCTGTTGTAATGAGTTTCACAGATTCACTACTGTCTGGCTGAAGAAATTCCTCCACATCTCAGTTCTAAAGGGTCATTCCTTCACTCTGAGGCTGTGTCCTTGGGTCCTAGTCTCTCTTAGTGGAAAGACCTCTCCATGTCCACTCTATCCTAGGCCTTTCAGTATTTTGTAAGTTCAATGAGATCCTCTATCATCCTTTTAAACTCCATCTATTACATACCCAGAGTCCTCAACTGCTCCTCATATAAAAACCTCTCCATACCCGGGTTAATTTCTATAAACATCCTCTGAATCCTATCCTATGCTAGCAAATCTTTCCTTAGATACTGGGCCCAAAACTGCTCACAATATTTGTTTGCTTGTATCTTCTGCCATGAAGACTGATATAAAAAAACCTATTCAGTTGCTCCATTTCTATTTCTCCAGCGTCATTTTCCAGTGGTCTAATGTCCACTTTTGCCTCTCTCTTATCATTTATATTCCTAATACTTCATCATTTCCCACCCCCTTTTTTTGTTGTTGTCTGCTGTTGTTAAAGTCTTACTAATCCTCTGGCTTCCCACTAATCTTCACGACATTGTATACTTTTAATCTTGCATAACTCAACATTGAAAAAACATAAAAACGTCAATGAAGCTATCAGTCCACCAAAGGTTACGCTCCCTTCTGAAATTTGCTGTGAACAAATGTAATTGGAGCATGGCCAGGCATTCATAATGAGGCCAGCTGGAGGGACAAAAAACAAATGTCTGGCCATCTGCGTCAGCTACTTGGGTTGATAACCGTTGCAGTATTTGAGGGGGAGGGGCTTGAGGGACAAGTAATCATGATTACAACTGGGCCAATGTCTGAGTAAATGGAGATAGGACTCCTGGCATGCTGCCCTCACCATCCTCTCAACCCAGTTGCTTTCTCAGACTTGGGGAGGTGATGATCTAGTATTATTACTGACCTGTTAATCCAGAGGCCCAGGTAGTGTTCTGGGAACCTAGGTTTGAATCCCATCATGACAGATGGTGGAATTTGAATTAAATTTAAAAATTTGGAATGAAGAATCTAATGATGATCCTGAAGCCATAGTTAATTGTTGGAAAAACCTTTCTGATTCCCTTTAGGGAAGGAAACTGCCATCCTTACCTGGTCTGGCCTACGTGTGACTCTAGATCCACAGCAATATGGTTGATTCTTAACTGCCCTCTGGGCAATTAAGAATGGCCTAGCCAGCAATGACTTCATCCTATGAGTGGATAGATAAAACTTGACACCAGAAGCAGTAGGCCAAGCTCCATTCCCCTCTAACTTGCTGGAATGGAAATATGATGGGTGAGGGCCTCCTTAACAGGGGGAGCTTTGTAGAGTTGAGAACTTTCTCAACTTGTTCTTCCCATGTTTTTCCTAGAAGTCTGCCCGTGTCTCTCTCTCTCTCTCTGTGTCTCCGTCTCTCTCTCTCTTTCTTTCTTCTCTCTCACTCTGTACCATTGTGTGTTTATCACCAAGGAAAAAATGGATGTCATCATTTATAAAATGGTCCCAGCTTATTTTTGAAAGGTCTAGCTAATAGAGGTGGTCCCATGTTACAGAGAATGTCCATTCACTCAACGAGGGTGAGAGTTACGGGGCTGAAATATATGTCATGGCCACAACCAGAGAAATGTCTTTTAGCCAACTTTTTCTACTGAAGAAATAAACAAACCTTTCACAGCCTTTTAAATAACCTACTGTCACAGGAGACTGCAGACTTTAGTTCTGATTGGTGGTCCCTCCCAAGAAAGATCTGAATACCTTATGTAAAATTACTATCTTATTCTTCAAGCATCCAGGCCATGTTCTTAACTTAGGCCCTTTAAATCATGTGATCATCAATGGAGTAGTCATTACAAACAGCGTTAACGTCTGAAACTCTGTTAGGCCTTTTAGAGGGAATTGTGAGGAACTCTTAATTATTAATGTTCCCACACTTAATCTGACATGTCCTAAATCAGTAATCTTACCTAGGATACATAGAGCTTTAATTTATCCAGTCAGGCTATGGTACAACTGGATATTGACTAAAGAAAAGTACACTTGGAATCAAAGGAATTATAAGAACTGCATGTTTTTATTTGGATTTTTTTAAAGCTGAGAGCTGAAATTGAAAAAAAAAGCACTGTTAAAAAAAGTGTTTGAAAGGGTGGCTGTAGTTTGCAATGAACAAGTAAACTGACGCGCATGGCAAGCATTGTATTATTAGTTGTTTGAACAAGCAGTAGAGTCATAGAGACATATAGAATGGAAACAGACTCTTCGATACAACCCAACCATGCCAACCAGATATCCTAAACTAATCTAGTCCCATTTGCCAGGGCTTGGCCCGTACCCCTCTAGACCCTTCCTATTCATGTATCCATCCAGATGTCTTTTAAATGTTGTAATTGTACCAGCATCCACCATTTCCTCTAGCAGCTCATTCCACACACACACCACCCTCTGCGCGATAAAAGTTGGCCCTTAGGTCTCTTTTAAATTTTTCCCCTCTCGCTCTAAACCTATGCCCTCTAGTTCTGAACTCTGCCACTCCAGACAAAAGACCTTGTCTATTTACTCTATCCATGCCCCTCATGATTTTATATACCTCTGTAAGGTCACCCCTCAGCACCCGACGCTCCAGGGAAAAGAGCCCCAGTCTATTCAGCCTCTCTCTATAGCTCAAATCGTCCATCCCTGGCAACATCCTTGTAAATCTTTTCGGAACCCTTTCATGTCTCACAACATCCTTCCTATAGGAGGGAGACCAGAATTGCACACAATATTCCAAAAGTGTCTTAACCAATGTCCTGGACAGTCGCAACTCGATCTCCCAACTCCTACACTCAATGCTTTGACCAATAATGGAAAGCAGACCAAGCACCTCCACTACCCTAACTAGCTGCAACTCCGTTTTCATGGAACTATGAACTTGCACTGCAAGGTCTTTTTGTTCAGCAGCACTCCACAGGACCTTACCATTAAGTGTATAAGTCTTGCCCTGATTTATCTTTCCAAATGCAGCACTTCACATTTATCTCAATGTATGCAAGGGGGAATTCATGAGTGGATTAGAGTTTTAATTCGAAGTGACATATCCTTATGGGTTATAAATGCTTACTCATAGCTAGAGTCTCGATGCAATAAGTAGTCATTCTTGTTCACTACAGAAATGTGGTTCATGTTTTCTGTTAGTCTGAGTCTGGAAGTCAGGTAAATTGAGGAAATTTGTGTACTTCAGAAAATCTTTAACTTTTGTAACAATCCCATGAATAGCGAGGCTCGATTTCCAACATGCTACCCCAGTGAGTTGTAACAAAACATGAGATCCTTTAAAAGTGCCTGGTGACATTGAACCAGAAAAAGCATTTTTGTATGAGATGATTTATATCACATTAGCTTTGTCTTGATTCTTCTTGTTCTAACCCACTTCATAACTTGGTGGTGTTCTTGCAAATTCAGATTCATACTGAAACAGTGAAGTAGTTCATGGTTATCTGTTGCATCCATAGCTATCAATGTGACCAATGTTATTTTGCATTAAAGAATGTTCAAAATATTTCCTATGGCTCCTGAGATACAAAATATAAGATTGAATTAAAATTCTGGAATGCTGAAATTGTTGTAGATATATTGTATACACAATATGATATTTTTCAGCTTTTTTTTGTTTTGTTCCATCACAAACCTCTTTTCCTGCAACAACAGGAGTATTAGCCATGCTGCCTTGGTTACAGAAGTAAGATGAAACACTAAGTTACAAATTGCACCACACAGGTTTTTTTTTAGTGGTTGTTGAGACACTGCATTATATAATGGATACACCTCTCCTCAGTGTCACCTATCAGGAACAATAATCACTCAGTCTGGCCTTGAAAATATTCTAGTTTTTTATATATCACATTGGAAAATAACTATGTTTCTTATGTTTAAATACATTTACCCTCCAAATGTCACTTGAATCCATTTTCCTGGTGTTGATGGCTGTGAGAATGCTGAATGGCTGAAAGTAGATGATTGGAGCTATTGCGACTATGTGACAGAAAGCAATTTGTTGCATGTAAAGTGCTTTGGGACATCGTGAATCTATGTAAGACACCATCTAATTGCAAATCCATTTTACTTGACTGAATGAGTCGATTTCATGTCTATTGAGAAGTTCAGATAACACACAAATGTAGGAACAAACCTCTATCATTTTATTTGAAATTTTGTTTCTAATGTTTAGTCCATTGTTAAGTATGTCATTAATTAAATTTTCTCCTTCATTTTCTTTTGTAGCAAAAGAGGGAACAAAAATTCTGGGTACTCCTATCATATGCTTAGAATGAACAATAGGAAATCATTTCACCCCATTTGCTGTAAAAGGTTGCGTTAATTCCAAGCAGGGTAAATTCACAATTGTATAAAATGGGGAGTGCCAGGCAGGACCTGTGGTCCAGAAATATTGTGCCAAATATTTTCTAAAATTCATTGCAGATTAGCACTGGATCTGTGCCCTGAAGAGGCGGATAGTCAATAACTTGCTGATGGGCATTGGTGAACTGATCTTAGCACAGAGAATGAAATCAATGGTCTGGCATTTCACTTAACTCTTCTTATCACTATTACAACTGGGTGATGAATAAAAGCTTACATATGTCAAGAAATGTATGTGGGGTTTCACAGAATGTTATTGATTTTGGATTCTATGTTATCACTGGCTAAGATGTCTGCTTTTGCACATTGGTGGGGCACCTGTCTTTGAGCAAGAAAGTTGTGGATTTGAGCCTCATTGCAGAGCTTTGAGCACATAAACAAGAAAGGAGGAAGAGGCAGACCTGAAAGAGAATCTGCAGAATCTGAGGGGAGAATAGATTGAAGCCCAGGCTAGCTAACAGTGCGACAGGAAGTATTGGTAAACCAAGAAAGGAATTGCTTTGAACATAGGAGAGAATGAACTGGGGCCTCACACTTACCTTAAAGATGAGTGCGGGTGGGCAGTAGCAGGCAGCAAGAGTCTGACAGCTGCACTTTGGGAGAGCATGAATTGAATTGAATTTATTGTAGAAACGCTCCCGTGAGACTAATCAACGTGTACGCCCCAGTGGGTAAGAGTGAACGGTTGGCCGTCCTGCAACAGCTTCCACTGCTGCTGGCTACGTCCAGGCCGGTCATTCTGGCCGGAGACTTCAACTGCATCATTGATGCAGATGGACGATCCGGCGGGGGGGACAGTAAACCGGACGCTACGTCCAGGGCCCTGATGGAAACGGTCAAAGACGCCAAGCTGCACGACGTCTTCAGCACCCCTGCAGATGGAGCGCAACGTAGATACACCTGGTCACGGGCAGACGGGTCTATCCGCTCAAGGATAGATTACCTGTTTGTGTCCCGAACGCTCTCGGTCAGATCCACCGACGTCAAGCCGGTGTTCTTCTCTGACCACTGCCTCCTGCTGGCCGACTGTCACCTACAGGACGAACAGCGGGCGGGCAAGGGAACGTGGAAACTGAACACTAAGCTGTTGACCCCAGGAAACATCGAAGAGCTCAAGAGGGATTACGCAGGTTGGAGAACCGTGAAGCCCCTCTTTGAGTCTCCAGCGGACTGGTGGGAAACGGTAAAAGGGAACATCAAGAGGTTCTTTATCCTCAAAGGTGTCCAGGAGGCGAGAGAGAGGCGGGGAAAACTGTCCCAGCTCCAGGAAAGTATGCAGAACCTGCTCCTGCTGCAGACGATGGGGGTCGATGTCACGGAGGACCTCAAGGAGGTGAAGGGCCAGCAAGCCTCGCTCTTTGCCTCGGAGGCCTCCAGGATAATCTTCCGGTCCAGGGTCCGCTCGGTGGAGCAGGACGAGACGTGCTCACGTTTCTTCTTCCAGAAGGTGCACAAAGAGAGCTCCGTGCTCAGCAGCCTGAAGAAAGAAGATGGCTCGGTAACGTTATCTCAGGCTGACGTCATGTGGATCAGCAAATCCTTCTACGCCAGCCTGTATGACTCGAAGCCAACCGACAGCGCGGCCTCCCAGTTGTTCCTGTCCTCTATCACGGAGGTCCTAGATGACGGAACACGAGAGAGGCTGGACCAGCCGCTATCTCTGGATGAACTGACCAAGGCCCTCGAGTCCTTCGAAAAGAATAAAACTCCCGGAAGCGACGGCTTACCGGTCGAGGTTTATTCCGCTCTTTGGGACTTGATCGGCCAGGACCTGCTGGAGGTGTATGTCAGTATGCTTCGGGCAGGTACCATGAGTGAATCCATGAGGAAAGGCATCATCACCCTCGTCTACAAGCGGAAGGGGGAGAGGGAGGAAATTAGAAATTGGAGACCGATCTCACTGTTAAATGCAGACTACAAAATCTTGTCAAAGGTCATTGCCAACCGGGTCAGGTCTGCTCTGGGATCGGTGATCCACCCGGACCAAACCTGTGCTGTACCAGGCAGGAAGATCTCTGAGAGTCTCGCACTCATAGAACATAGAACATAGAACAATACAGCACAGAACAGGCCCTTCGGCCCACGATGTTGTGCCGCACTTCTATCCTAGATTAAGCACCCATCCATGTACCTATCCAAATGCCACTTAAAGGTCGCCAATGAATCTGACTCTACCACTCCCTCGGGCAGCGCATTCCATGCCCCCACCACTCTCTGGGTAAAGAACCCACCCCTGACATCTCCCCTATACCTTCCACCCTTCACCTTAAATTTATGTCCCCTTGTAACACTCCTCAGGGATATGATCGCCTACGTGCAGGACAGGGGGGTGGACACCTGCCTCATTAGCCTGGACCAGGAGAAAGCCTTTGACAGGATATCGCATACATATATGAGGGATGTCCTCTCCAAAATGGGCTTTGGGGAGGGAATCGGAAATTGGATCAGACTGCTCTACACCAACATTGTCAGTGCAGTCTCAATCAATGGGTGGGAATCAGATAGCTTCCCTGTAAGATCTGGAGTCAGGCAGGGATGCCCCCTCTCACCCGCCTTGTTTGTGTGTTGCATAGAGCCATTTGCCGAATCCATCAGGAAGAATGCGAGCCTGAGAGGGGTGACTATTCCTGGCAGCGGGGGCCTGCAGGTTAAGGCCTCCCTGTACATGGATGACGTCGCTGTTTTCTGCTTGGATCCGCTGTCCGTGCACAGACTCGTGTGCATCTGCGACCAGTTCGAACGGGCCTCGGGGGCCAAGGTAAACCGAGGCAAGAGCGAGGCCATGCTCTTCGGGAACTGGGCCGACCAATCCTCTATCCCCTTCACCGTCAGGACTGACCACCTGAAGGTGCTGGGTATTTGGTTCGGGGGGGCTGGGGCGTGCACCAAGACCTGGGAGGAGCGGATCAGGAAGATGAGACAGAAACTAGGCAGATGGGGGCAACGGTCGCTCTCCATCGCGGGAAAAAACCTGGTCATCAGGTGTGAGGTACTCCCAGTATTGCTATATGTGGCACAAGTCTGGCCTATCCCCAGGACCTGTGCCGCCGCAGTCACCCGGGCCATCTTCCAATTCATTTGGAGATCAAAGATGGACCGGGTCCGAAGAGATTCTATGTACAAAGACCGGTGCAATGGGGGAAAAACACGCCCAATGCCACCCTCACCCTGATGGCCACCTTTGTGTGTGGCTGCATCAAGCTGTGCATGGATCCCCGGTACGCAAACACCAAGTGTCACTACGTACTGAGGTTCTACCTGTCCCCGGTGTTGCGAAGGATGGGCCTGGCCTCGCTGCCGCGGAACGCTCCAAGTAGTTGGACCGTTCCGTATCACCTGTCCTTCGTGGAGAAATTTATGAGGAAAAACACCTTTGACCACAAGTCCATCAGGAAGTGGTCAGCACGTAGCGTCCTTGAGACCCTTCGGGAAAAGGAGAGGGCGGATCCTGTCGAGCGGTTCCCTGAGCAGACTGTCAAAGCCATTTGGCAGAATGCCTCATCGCCAGAACTTTCCAACAAGCACCAAGACGTGGCTTGGCTGGTGGTGAGAAGGGCTCTGCCTGTGAGATCCTTTATGCACGCCCGGACTCTCTGCCGCACCGCACGCTGCCCTCGAAGTGGCTGCGGGGGGGACGAGACTGTCACACACCTCCTTCTGGAATGTGCCTATGCAGAGGAAGTCTGGAGAGGAATGCAGTGGTGCTTGTCGAGGTTCGTCCCGAGCAGCGCCGTGACGCGGGACTCCGTGCTCTACGGCCTGTTCCCCGGGACTCACAGCGAGACGAACATTAACTGCGCCTGGAGGATCATCAACTCGGTGAAGGACGCTCTCTGGGCGGTCCGAAACCTGTTGATCTTCCAGCTGAAGGAGTTGACCCCGACCGAGTGTTGCAGACTGGCACATTCCAAGGTCCAAGACTACGTGCTGAGGGACGCGCTGAAGCTTGGGGCAGCTGCCGCCAAGGCGCGGTGGGGAAAGACCACCGTGTAAGATCGGCCTGCCTAAAGAAGAACAGGGGGCCCATGTGGACGTTTTTTTGGGCTCTGCTGATGCCTCAGCCAAATATATGTATATGTACAAGATCGAAAAATGCACAGGATTGTAAATGACAAGGATAAATTCGAATCTGTGTTTGTAAATATGGACATATGTATGGCATGATCAAATGTACAGACCATCAAATCATTTTATGAATAAAGTATATTTTTGAAATTAAAAAAAAAGTCATGTGTATCGAGGCACAGTGAAAAGCTTTGTCTTGCGAGCAAGACAGGCAGATCACAGAGCTAAGTAGCACAGAAATGTAAATAATAGGTAAACAGCAGCAAAAACAAAACACAGATACAGGCGAATGTTAAGAGTTTGTGATTCCATTCAGTATTCTAACAACTGTAGGGTTAAAACTGTTTCGAAACCGGCTGGTGTGTGTGTTCAGGCTTCTGTACCTTTTCCCCGATGGTAGAGGTTGTCAAAAAGCATTGCCAGGGTGGGATGGCTTTTTGAGAATGCTGGTGGCCTTTCCTTGACAGCGGGTCTGGTAGATGGATTCTATAGATGGGAGGTTGGCCTTTGTGAAAGACCATAAAACAGTGGCATCAAGGGAATGTCCTGAGTTGATTGATAGGTGAGTTATTGGGGGTTGTGGACTTTATTGGGATTGGGAATGAAAGATAAAATTTTAAATATCCAATCATAACTAATTAGGAGCCAATAACTGAGAGAAGTAAACAAACTAGAGATGCTATTATATTTTAACTGGCTAGTTTTCTTGCATTACTAAGGTTTAAGTTAGAACAGCAAGCAGTAATGAGAAGAGGCAGTAATTTAATTCAATAATAAATTAAGAATATAATTAGTTAATTAGTTATTTGCAACAAGATAAGGAAGGTTTGTTGTGATTGCAGAATGTGTAAACTCCTGAGTGTGAGTGTGAACCAGGACAAACACGTCCACAGTAGGTGTTAGTGATTCAAACTTCAACTCAGACACGGCATCACATCAGAGTGGTGGAAATTACCTGGCTGCTTTGTATCTGGCGGCAGTCACGCTCGTTAGGGTAGTCTTTAGATTTGTTCATTGATTGGGGACAGGTGAGTATTACTTCCAATGACAGAGGTAACATGATCCAGAGGACAGAAGTGTAAGAGCTTAAATTTTGGCAATTGTCCGTCTGGTTTGTTTAGATGAGATGGGGTCTACACGGTTGATGGGCTAACAGATTGTGACATCATAGTACAAGAAGCAAAAAAGGAGTACTGTATAATGATAGTTCGAGACAGTCTAGTGAGGGATTGATACTATTATCTGCAGCAAAGGTGTGAGTGTAGATCGCAGTGTTATCTTCTTGGTGCCAGGTTGTGCTGGGCTAGAGATGAATTTATATTAAGAGGGGAGAACCCACTCATCATGATGCATGTAACGACCACTGAAAGACAGCAAAGAAAAAACAGATTCTGTATTATCACAATGTCTCAAAATTAGGAAGCCGGTCCAGTAAGGTCTGGATTATTACCTGAGCAACATGCAGATTGCTACAGGCCAGATAAAATCAGAGGAAGAAATGCACAGCTTAATGATAGGTGTGGAACACGATGGCTCAGTGGTTAGCACTGCTGCCTCACAGCACCAGGGTCCAGATTTGATTCCAGCCTCAGGCGACTTTGCACATTCTCCTCGTGTCTGCGTGGGTTTCCTCCAGGTGCTCCGGTTTCCTCCCACAGTCCAAAGATGTGCAGGTTAGGTGAATTGGTCATGCTAAATTGCCCATAGTGTTAGGTGCATTAATCAGAGGGAAATGGGTCTGGGTGGGTTACTGTTGGTGTGGACTTCCACACTGTAGGGAATCTTAAAAAAGGTTTGGATTTCCTGTTTGTGGAGCATTGGCATCAGTACTGGGGAAAGTGGGGCACTGGGAAAAGTGGGGTTGTACCTTTGGGATAATCTACATCTGAATCATGCTGTTGTTGCTTTACTGGATACGAGGGATCACATTTCGGAAGGTGTGATAAATTGGAAAGTTGAAACAAGGCTATTAAGTCAGGAAAGGGAAATGATAAACAGGTGGTGATTGGAAGGGGTAGAAAGTACAAGTTTAAGAGCAAATTAGCAAGTAAGACTAGAGTTACAACAAAACTTAAAGAGACAAAACTAAATGCATACAGCATTTGAAACAAACCAGATACACAGCAGAAGTAGAAATAAATGAGTAAGTATAGTTATCACAGAGATATTGCTACAGCATGACACCAGTTAGAATGTGAATGTTGAGGAAACCATTAGGAAGGACAGGCAGCTAGGGAAAGGTGGATGAATGGCACTCAATTAATTACTGTATTAGTGCAATGAGGAAAAATGACCTATGTTCAGGAAATTAGATCGGAATTGAATTGAATTAGCCTTTATTGTCAAGTGCACTTGAAGAAGTGTAATGAAACGTTTGTAATGTGATCACTTTGGCACCACCTTATGTACAAGGTACCTAATACAGAATGCTTAAGTATGTATTACAGACTTGAGAGAATCATACATATAAGTTCAGCTTAACAATAAAGAACTAAGAAATTTTCTTGTAGTCGAACTTTAGTCTTTTCACCAATCCATGAACCGCCCGAGTAAATCTCTGGAACACACTGGACTGCAAACCCTCGCTTCCAGTCCCCAAGGGCTTTACCTCTGGGACTCACCATGCCGTGCCGGCTTGTCCTGGGACTCACCTGGACTCACCGCCCCCATGCTGGCCTGACCTGGCATGGGCCTTGCCAAAACCTCTGATCTCTTCCATCTAGATGTGGTTTGGCTAGAGATGAGAATTTACAACACAACTGTTATGTATACCACCTAACTGTACCCACACAGGAGGATGTACTAAAAAGAGGACAGATTAGGGTACTTTCTAGATGAAAGAAGTCAAATACAGTGGATGTCCAAAGAAACTTGGAGGTGCAGTTGCACGGATCTTTGAAATGCCACAAACAGGTTTAGAAAATAATCAGAACTCATTGAATGCTGGCCTTTATGTCCAGAGGATTGGAGTATAAGGATGTTATGCTGTAGTTATGCAAAGCATGGCTAGACCTCACTTGGAATACTGTGAGCAGATATAAGCAACACATGTTAGGAAGGATATATTGGCCTTAAGGGGGTACAATGTATGTTTACAAGAATGTTACCTGGACTTTCGATGTTAATTAGGCCTGGTTTCTCTGGAATTTAGAAGTTTAAAGGGTAAGACATTAACAGAAAAAGACAGATTAGATAAAGATAAATTGTTTCCTCTGGTTGGAGATTCTAGAATCCTTTTTCTAGTGGGTATACACTGGGAATTAGGGCTAGACCAGTCAGGAGAGTTTTTGGGAATCAGTTCCACAAGCAAATGGTGTTAGAGGTTGGAACTCTCTTTCACAAGTGGCAGTTGATGCTAGGCCAGTTATTGTTTTAAATTTGAGACAGATAGTTTTTTGTTAAGCAAAGGATATGGACAAAAGGCAAGCATTTGGTTAGGCTACAGATCAGCCATGATCTCATTAAATGGCAGAATAGGCTTGAGGGGCTGAATGGCTTACTCTTAAATAAACTTTTAGTATGAAGAATAAAATAGATGCATATTAGCTAAATGGCCAGAGATTGCAGAACCCTTAAATGCAGAAGAATCTGTGTGTCCTATACATGTATTGTAAAGGATTACCTGTGCAGGTACAGCAAGTAATTAGGGGAACTAATAGAATGTTATAATTGATTGTGAGGAGGAATTAATACAAAAGTAGGGATGCTCTGCTTCAGTTATACAGAGTATTGGTAAGATCACACTAATTTTATTAATCATGCATTGAAAAATCAAATATTACATGGACTATACAGCTCAAAACATGAGGAAGAGCGTTGCAGTAATGTGACTATCCTCCAGTCTGCAGTGTTCAAATAAGCACCAATTTTCTTTGAGGATATGCCAGGGAGCAAGCTTCAGTCACCTGAGAGTCTCACTCAACAGTGCAAAGTTTGCAGCACATATTTATGTCACTCAATTTTCTATTCCCCGGTAACGTAATTACAGAATTCATCAGCTGTCTGATATCACACAATGTCTTTGTTTAATGTTCTAGGACACTCTGTTCTGCATATGTCAAATACACATCTCCTAATCTTACCTTCCCCTATTATGCCCCTACAGTGAATGGTGGCACAGGCAGTGATAATTTTAATACAGTATCGCCAGTGGAAGAATCATGGAATCAAGTTCATCACTGGTTGTACAACCTGCTCATTTACTCAGCTTTGAAGTCCATGCCAAGTAAAATCGAGCAACATGTAAAAACAATCTTTGGCCTGATTTGTCAGTTTTCCGCAAGGAACATAATGGTAAAATTAGCCTGATTCCACACTGTGAACAAGGAGCTCTTTAATAGCTTATTTGACTGCCAGGATAATATGAAATGAGTTTGTGCTGAGATTATAGGTGAGTGATGTCACTGAAGGACTGACAATGATTGACATGTCACAACAATAATGTGAGGGAAAAATGTTATTGGAGAATGTTACATTTAAGTTACTCAATTTTCGTCTAAACCATATCATCTAAATAAATGCCTGGAGATTGTTCTGAGCCCTGGCATAATTATGGATGAGGAAAAATAAATCTCAGTCATTTGGATCTGTATAAATGAATGCAGTTGCTTCATAATTGCACTAACTTTTCCCATTAAGGAATCTGACACTGAATATGACACTATTGAGGTTATCAGTGCTAACTGACAAGCCTTGATTATCATGCCTAGAAAGTAAGAAAACTGTGGATGGTAGAGACTTTTTTTTTAAATTAGGAAATGCTGGAAATACTGTGTTTCCAAAACATCTGTGGAGAGAGAAATAAAGATAATGTTTCCGATTGATGACCTGTCAAATTTGCAGAGTATTTCCAGCAATTTCTGTTTTTGTGTCTAAAGAGGTCCTGTCTTACAGAATGTACAATTTGAATTTTTAGGTTATAAGACAATTATTTTCTTTAATACTACGAGAGTACTTCTAGTATAAATTTTTTGGTGTTTGCCTCAATACTCTCCTTACCGTCATCTTCTATTGACTGCATTAATTCTGGTTTTGCAACATGACAAGTGTGATATCCTTGGTTTAAATTACTTATGTGACCATTGATTCAATTATTGTGACTGCGTTGTAGCATCCATTTGTTGTGGTGGTAATGTTCATTATAAGCTGTAAATATTCTTTTTTAACTTCGAACTTGTTGATTTATAGTTTTCCCCTCTCCCAACAGAGATTTGTAATACCTGTTCACTGCCTCGTTAAACCTATTACTAAGACTGTTTACACATATCCTCCTTTTCAGATAAGAATCTGCAGCTGCCAAGAGTGCCTTACTCCCAGCTCATACTTGTTTCTAAACTTGCCTCACCAGGTCTCAACCAAAAGCTTTACTATAAAGTGCTGCTACTCCTTTGTTGATCTTTCCATGATTTTGTTTGCAGATTGTTTAGCTGTTCAGGTGCAGCCGCTGACAGACGATTGAGTAGTTCTTAAAACTATCAATTTCCAGTTCTGTGCTTTGCTTCAGTTTAATGTTCTCTGCATTTGGGATCACTGGAACCCTCACCTTTGTTGCCATGTGGTATTAAGCAAAGGTGCCCACTGCTGCTACCATGTTATATAGGCTACAATGCCAGCCACTAATGACAGTGGTTGGGATAGTTTGATGCTTCTGTCCTTTCTCTTTGGCTAGGTCTAAGGGTCTTTTTTTTGCATTGGGGTTAAAGTCAAAGGAGAAGAGGCTGTTCATCTTTAACAAGATGGAATTTATTGCATGATAGCGATCAGGTGCAATTTACTTTAGTGAGTTAGACATTGTTGCTAAGACTGTCGAGGGACATGTGGATGTAGATTTTCACTCTTCAAGATCCTAAGTTATTAAACTTGATATTGAGTCCTAGAAGTTGCAGGGTCCCCAAGCGAAAGATGAACTAGGACTCAACTTTAGATTGATGACCTGTCAAATTTGCAGAGTATTTCCAGCAATTTCTGTTTTTGTGTCTAAAGAGGTCCTGTCTTACAGAATGTACAATTTGAATTTTTAGGTTATAAGACAATTATTTTCTTTAATACTACAAGAGTACTTCAATAACTTTAGAGCCTGATTATATCCTTTCATATTTTTTACCCACACCCACATCCTTATCCTGTTATGACATAGATTGCTTTCAGCACAGCCTACCCATGCTCTCCCAGTCTTAGCTCTCATTATCACTTATTCAATTTCTCTTCTCTCCTGGTTTCCTGTCAACAGTTCTAACAATTACTTACCCCTTTCACATTTCTCTCTCTCTCTGGGCTATGTGTCCACCTAACCACTCACTTCTTCTCCCACCTCAAGTCTTCAGTATAAATACCACCTTATCCTCACCTTTGTCAATTCTGATGAAGAGTCACAGACTCAAAATATTTACTCTGCTGTCTTCCCATAGATGCTGCCAGACCTGCTGTGTTTCTTCATCAATTTCTGTTTTTGTTTCAGATCTCAAGTATCCACAGTTCCTGTGTTTAATTGCAGTAGGTTGCTGCTGTCTGACACGTTTTTCAGAACTAAACTATATTTCAAGGTTCGGTCACTGTTGAGACGCTGATAGCCCTGAGGACAGAATTGGAAATTAGCACTTATCATGTTGAGTAGTTCTGCTTCCCTGGCTAATGAGAGACCACTGTAGAACTAGATAACTACTCTGGAAAAGGTTGTAAATCTCCAGAGAAGCACAAGTGTACCCTGTAGACAATAGCTTGAATCTCAAAAAATGCAAGAAATATCTTCAAAAAAAATCTGTTAGTTCCTTTTCCCAACCTAGAGCTATCTGTTCAAACTGACAAGGACAAACAGAGCACTGGGAATAGATGGCTGCACTATAATGAGTGTAGCTTTGACATCCTTAGTAGTATCTACAACACTTTAAGAAGGCAATCAATCAAGAGATTTCTCTATCTAAAAGCCTCTCAGTGATTACTGATCTGTATATTAAACATATTCCCCAGGAAAAAATTTGCTCTCTGAACTTGTGAATGCTACAGTATTTATTGTTTAGAACATTCATCTGCTTATTTGTGGCAAAAGAGACTTAATTCTTCAGGTGAGTATTTGGATAGTAAACTGGAGTAATCCAGAGGTCTTTTACTTAGAAATGCAATACTGTACAGTGAATTAATCCTAGCATGCTAGGATGTGGGGCGAAAATTATGGTCATCTTGTCATGGTCATGGTTATCTCGCAGAAAATGAGTTTCTTTTCATCACCTGGAGTACTGAAATGTTTGTACGAATGATGCTCTTGATGGTTATGATGCTGAGCCAATGATAAGAGGTTAATTAGACCAAAGGGATTTGCAACAAGTCACCAAATGAAAGGTGAAAATGAGACAAATCTAAACTGATGATTGTCAGAATATTGACATTCTCCAAATTAAAACAGCATTGTATTCTACTGAATTCTCTGCCAGTCTTTGATAAATGAAGTGATTGGTGTTAGTCTGTTTAACAATTATTGAACGTGCTTCTGGAATAAAACAGGTGATTTCAAATATCCAACTTTTAATTTTATTATTTCTATTTGTACTTACTTTGCATTGAGACAAAGTCAATGATTATGCTATAGTCTCATACCATTGGCTATTTTGATAGTTATTAACTGCCAGTAGTTACAGGTATTTTCATGTTGCACATCCTCACTCAGTAGAAATTGCAAGGCGACTTGCAAAGTTAGCTTGAATGGTCTTAATATAGTTCTGGCGGTTGCAGCCCACCACTTAAAACTGGTTGTTATTTGACATTAAATTGGCAATAGAACTAAATCAAATTGATGCACTTCGGGTGAACTGAGAAGTGCAGTGAAGCACAGTTGATGTTCTGAAGCTGAAGCTGAAGCTGTGCCTTAAGGGAAGAATTGAGGAAGCTTTGCACTTTATCTGACCTTGTCCCATTTACCTTCCCTGTTTCCTAATGGTGACACCTGATGCGCAAAGTGGAAAACCATGTCATTCAAATAACTTGAATTCATTGTTAATGAATTCCATAAACCAATGTTAAAAATTGATGTAAAACCCCTTAGTTTAAGCTGAAATCAGTGTGAGAGAAGCAGCATGATAATGCCGTACATTGGTGCACTGACATTTATTTTGTGTGACATTCACATGTAGTTCCTCAGATCTGACTAGTACTGTATGGGAACCAGGATTTGGTCATATCGCTTTGTGGGTACATGACAATTTGCCTCCAAATCCCTGGATAATGAAAATGATTTTCCATAATCCCTGATTTGAGTTCATAAGGTAACACAATTATTGAGATAATTAAGGCATTTAGTTCACCATTAGATTCGATTAGATTACTTACAGTGTGGAAACAGGCCCTTCGGCCCAACAAGTCCACACCGCCCCGCCGAAGCGCAACCCACCCATACCCCTACATCTACCCCTTACCTAACACTATGGGCAATTTAGCATGGCCAATTCACCTGACCGGCACATCTTTGGACTGTGGGAGGAAACCGGAGCACCCGGAGGAAACCCACGCAGACACTGGGAGAATGTGCAAACTTCACACAGAGAGTCGCCTGAGGCGGGAATTGAATCCGGGTCTCTGGTGCTGTGAGGCAGCAGTGCTAACCACTGTGCCACCATGCCGCCCGGTGGCACATAATTCATCTTCCCAGAAAAATTGCACATTTGCTCCATTTCAGCATCTAGTTGTTGCTCTCAGAAGCTGCCCTTGGAATCCTTGAAGAGGACGATGTCCATGTGCCACGCAGAGGCATTATGAAGAGAGAGTTGTCTGAAGGCTAGCAATGAACTGAAGTTACTAAGTCATTGTCTGAAATTAGCAGTGTCAAGATTCTTGGGGAAGGAGGGGGGCTGCATAGAATTGATGGGAGATTCGTTAATAATGAAATGCAAATAATATAGTCATGGCTCACTCGTAAGATTCCAAAGTTGCTGTTTAAACCTTAAAGGGAAAATTGGAATTTTTTACCTCTATGTCAAGAATCTGATTTTACCATTTTTATTGTGTTTTCTCAACTTTTATCTGCACAAGTGGGTATCGCCAAGCCACAAGTCTCACTACATCAGCATAGCTGCTTTCAGAGGCTAGGGATATGTACATATCTCATGCATGTTTATACATTTGCACCTTATGACATTAAAAGTGCACTCACTTTCCACTTATTTGGAGGCTGCCAGTTCCAGGTTCCTGCCAGTCTCGACCACTACCTCGGGGATAATTGTGAAGCAGCAAGGTATGAAGGGCACTTCCTAACTTAGAGTCATAGAGATGTACAGTAAAGAAACAGATCCTTCACTCCAACTCCTCCATGCCAAACAGGTATCCTAAATTAATCTGGGCCCATTTGCCAGCATTTGGCCCATGTCCCTCTAAACCCTTCCTATTCATGTACCCATCCAGATGCCTTTTAAATATTGTAATTGTACTGGCCTCCACCACCTTCTCTGGCAGCGCATTCCATATCATGCACCACCCCCTGTGTGAAAAAGTTGCCCTCAAGTCGCTTTTAAATCTTTCCCCTGTCACCTTAAGTCTCTAGTTAAGACTCCTGTAGTTTGGACTCTGCTACCCTGGGGAAAAGACCTTGTCTATTCACCATGCCTATGCTTCTCATGTTTTTTTGAAAACCTCTAGAAGGTCACTCCTCAGCCTCCAAGCTGCAGGGAAAGTAGCTGCAGCCTATTCAGTTCTCCCAATAGCACAATCCCTCCAGGCATGGCAAATTTCTTGTAAATCTTTTCAAACTCCTTCAAGTTTCACAACGTCCTTCCTATAACAGGGGGACCAGAATTGCATGCAATATTCCACAAGTGGCCTAACCAATGTCCTGTACAGCTGCAACATGACCACCCAAATCCTATACCGAATGCACTGACCAATAAAGGCAATAGTACCAAGCATTGTCTTCTCTACTCTGTCTACCTGCGACCCCACTTTCAAGGAACTATGAACCTGCACTCAAAGGTCTCTTTGTTCAGCAGCATTACCCAGGACCTTATCATTAAGTGTATAAGTCATGCCCACTTTTCCAAAATGCAGCACCTCACATTTAACTAAATTAAACTCCATGCCATTCCTCAGCCCATTGGTCAACCTGATTAAGATCCCGTTGTACTCTGAGGTAACCTCCTTCGCTTTCCACTACATCTCCAATTTTGGTGTTTTGCAGTGTGTTAAATGCAACTAGAGTTTAAATATGTCACCAGTGTCTTAAATAATAGAGTTAAATGATGCAGTGGTGACCACTTTCGTCTGTCCAGCCCCATTTTTGCATGAGAGATATTTCAAGGAGGCCAGTTACATAATTAATGAGATAGAATGAGAGATTGGAGAAAAGTCAACTTGGAGCCATGTGAATTTCTTTGTGGAAAAGAGTTTTCACGCAGAGGGTGGTGCATGTGTGGAATGGGCTGCAGAGGAAGTGGTGGAGGCTGGTACAATTGCAACATTTAAAAGGCATCTGGATGGGTATATGAATAGGAAGAGTTTGGAGGGATGTGGGCCGGGTGCTGGCAGATGGGACTGGATTGGATTGGGATATCTGGTCGGCATGGACAGGTTGGACCGAAGGGCCTGTTTCCACGCTGTACCATCTCTATGACTCTATTTCGACACTAGCAGTCACTTTTGTGGCTGTTTTCTGTGCTGTCTCCAGTGCTCAAATGTCTCTCTTCTGTTTCTGGAAGGCAGGCTGAACAAATTCTCAAAGTGTATTCTGAGCCAGGGCCTTGTAGCTTACATCTATTCTGACATATTAATGCTGATTATCCTGGGTCTATCAAACTTTCCTACCAGTAATTTAAGTTGAAGAAAAATCAGGTTCCTTTACAGATGCATGTTCCAACTTTCTGGATTTTCTCTTAATATACTGCATCTGGACTGTCCTGAGGCAAATCAATTCTATTGATTGCAAGTCTGCAAGTGATTGAAATATTCAGCAGCAAGGCGCCTTACACTTAGTCTTTCTTCTGCTTATTCCCTGCCACTACAAACTTTGCAGTATGTATGCCACTTATTTTGCCTTCCTCTATGCAGAATCTTACACTTGTTCACATTATGGACATAATTCAGTCCAACCAGCAAGGGTTTTGCCTGTCCACTGGAAAGCCAGTAGGAACCTAGCATTGCCTTCTTAGGGAAAAGCCTATTATATGAATTGCCAATTAGGGATGAGGTCATGGGAAGAAATCATTGGCTGAGCTGTTGAATGGAGATTGATAGAAAGGGCAGGGGATTCCTTGATTAAACGCTGATTCCTTTTAAATGATGGGCCCCCTCCCAAAAGCTATTGAGTTTTCTTTTGGGATTTTACATGTGGCAACTACCCCATTTCTCACTGTCTGAATACCAGAAGTGATGGGATGAGGCTTTCACATGGACATTGATGGGGAAAGAAGGCATCTGATGAATCCCTCCCATCTCCAAACTCACATTGAATATGGCATTCAGTTCTACCTTGTGCTTCACTTAGATGTTGTGTCCAACTGATGATGTATTTTTTTGGCCCATGGGCTTTTGACTCTAACTCAACAACAGAAATCAAAGATCATTGATCATTGACCAAACCTAGCGCACCCTATTTTCGTGCCAATCTCAACCTAATTTTCAACATCTGAACAGCTGTTAGTTTAAAAGATAGATTTTGGTCAGTTGGAAGTGTAAATATACTACATCATAAGGATTTCCATTGTCCCTTTTGGTATCACATCCACAGAAATTGAAGGATTCTTTCTCGGGCCGAGTTGACTGCTGCTTCATATTATACATGCAATTCTTTAGCTTCTCTCTTATTATCAAGTTGATTATTTTCCATGAAATAGAAGGAAGCTTAATGGGTCTGCAGTTTCCTGTGCTTTTCAAGAAGATGTACTTAATACATCTTCCTTTGAATCTTTGAAGAAATAATTGATCAGAATATTTTCACTTTTGTTTTCCTTACCTTCAAGCCAACTCCACAAGCCAGTTTGTATCTGTTGGAGCTTTCCCTTTTTAATGCCTTTCTACATTTTAATATGTACTTAAGTACATTTCTTGTTCTAGAGAGTCTACAGGGAATGCTTTTCATCTTAAGTTTTAATTTGTTAATGTATTTGTATCATGTTTGTTAGATAGAGAATTGCAACCATTCTCTGTCAATGGCTTTATAATGAGCGGATGACAATGAAACATTGAGAAATTTCTTTTATTTATTCAAAGGATGTTGGGGACTTTACTGGTTAAGACAGCATTTATTGCCCATTCCTAATTGCCCTTGAGAAGGTAGTGAAGATCTGTCTTCTTAAACTGCTGCAGTTATTGGAGTGTTAGTAAGCTACAGCACTATTATGAAGGGAGCTCTAGATTTTGACCAGTGATACTGAAGGAATGGCAGTACATTTCCCAGTCAGGATGGTGAGTGGCTTGGTTTGTAGGTGGTGATGTTTCCATTTCAACAGTGCATCTGAGTGCCAGTGGTAGAGGGCTTATGCCCGAAATGTCAATTCTCCTTCTCCTTTGATGCTGCCTGACCTGCTGCACTTTTCCAGCAACACATTTTTAAGCTCTGATCTTGAGAAGAGCAATAGATCAGGAGAACATGGTGAAATTTAAGGCAACTACTAGTATTTCTCCTATAACACAGTATTTGCATTCCTGTGCGACACCGTGTTATGCAAAAGCATGCGATACAAATAATGGGGCCTCTGGGAAAAACAGGATTGGGACGAACCACCAAAAATATCAGTAAAAATCGAAAAAAAAAGTAGTTAGCCTAATAGCACGGTCCAAGTAAATCTTTAAATCATATATTTAATGAAACAGTACATTATCTTTAACACTTTTACACTAAAATCACAGACTACAACACTGTACCTTTTACGAAGCTCTTCATCAGAAAGCGCATGTGAGCTGACTGACTATGTGATGCCGACACGGAATTCCAGTTCTCCTCAAGGTTCTCCTCCCAGTTTGAAATAAAGTTCCTTCTGAATGCAGACTACAATTCCTAGTTTCAGGCTAAGTTTCAAGGCTGGCAGAGCTGATTGCATTCCTGTTTTAGCTGAACACACTGAATTTGCATGTTGTAGACAGAGGATCCTGAGGCTAGGTTTTGCTGATCAGCTAGTGCTGCGGCTGGAATAGCATAACAGTGAATGGGAGTTCGCTTTATGAAAAAAAGATCCACAATTCACAAATCGTATTACAACCAAATTGTGTTTAATAAACACATGCATTAATACGAGAACTACCTGTATACATTTCACGTGAAAGGTAACAGTATTTATTGGAAGAATCCTTCAGCTTGTCAAATTTAATTCTCTGGCGTAGAATAAATGCTAGTAACTGTTAAAATATAAGCAGTTAAGATTTATTTTTGAAGTGCACCTTATTTTTCTTAGTGGTGCATTTCGCTTCAGAATTTATTTTTCAACATTCCAATTTTTAAAAATTTCCTTTTAAGTCTGTTCAACATGCTCATGATATCAGAGACTAACAATGAGTTGATCATGTGATCACATTGCTGATTCTTGACAATACTGTCCTTTTAGTGACAAGCCTAGCAATCATGCCTTTGCCCATCTGCAACAACATCACACAATTCATTAGCTCCCCCTGTGTGATGTTACCTGAACAGCAAAAGAAATTAAGTATTCTCTTTGAAACTGAATGCAGATGAGTCAAAAATGAATAAAAGTGCACAATTGTATGATGTGACAATCTTTTTCAAGGTGGTATAATTTTTATGCTTTTATCAAAGTATATGTCAGTTTTCTTTTCTGTATCAGTGTTTTCCATGTTTATTTATACAGAAGGAAACATAGAAACATTTATGTATTCTTGAGAGGAAACAAAGACCATAAGATCACAAGCTGTAGGAGCAACAGTAGGCCATTTGGACTATCAAGTTTGGTCTGCCATTCAATGAGATCATGGCTGCTTTGATAATCCTCAACTCCACTTTCCCTCCTTTTCCTCATAGCCCATAATTTACTAATTTCTTAGAGGTCTGTCTGTCTGTCTCAGCCTTGAACATGCTTAATGACTCCACCTTGACAAACCTCTACAGGAAAGAATTCCACAAATCCACTACCCTTTGAGACAGAGAAAATCCTCATCATCTCTGGCTTAAATGGATGACTGGTTGCTCTGAGATTATACATCTGGTCATAAATTTTCCATCAAAGAGAAATAATCTCCCCACATTTACTCTGCCAACCCCCTAAGAATCTTGTATGCTTCAATAAGAAGGTTTCACATTCTTCTAACCTCTGCAGAGTAAACCCCCAATCTCTCCTCATAAGAATATCCCTCCAAATGCAGGATCAAATTTGTGAAACTTCTCTGGATTCTCTCAAATGCCAGTATATCTTCTGTTAAATATGTGAACCAAAATTGTTTGCAGTTTTCCAGGTATAATGTGACTAGTTTTATCTAGCCATCCCTGTTTTATACTCCATTCCCTTTTAAATAAAAGACAACAGTCCGTTTGCCTTCCCAATTACTTGCTGAACATCGGTGCTAGCTTATTGTGATTTATGTAAGGGACCCTAAATCCTTCAATGCTCCCACTATCTGCAGTCTTTACCCATTTAATTAATGTCCAACTCCTCTATTCTTTCTGCCACACTCTCAATTTTCTACATTATATCCCATGTGTCCAGTACCATAGGAAGAAGGTCAATGACCTTCTGTACTCTGCCAGCATAAATGTCACCACTTTCTCTCCAGTGCCTCACACTTACTCTATCTATGCTACCACACCCACCTCCCAGCAAGCCTCTTTCTCTCAACAACTTTACTCACTACCCCCACCCCAGTTCCTGACACAGTAATCCTACATGCCCTCTGTGCTGGCTACTCAATATCTCAGAACACCTCTCTACCTGCACCAACAGTAATTACTATGCCAGCCACTTTGATCAACCATAATGCTTGCCTCTGTCTCAATCCAGGACAGAATAAATCCCATAAAGGAAAGAAAGATTCAAGACAGAAGGTGGAATCCTTATCCAGCACCTCACCCCTTATGTGTAGAGCATCCTGACTCTGACCATCCCAAGTGGCTGACTGTTTCCAAGCTCCTGAACAGGCATTGAAGACTGCCTTTGTTTAATGTGTCAGGATTCCCCGAGTGAAGACTATCTCACTTGACCTGACTGAAGCTTGCTGACAATCTTTTCTTCTTTCTGTCTGCGCTAAATGGCAATGTAAGACAACATATGAGCCAGATATATCTAACTGAGGGGGCAACACACAAAAGGCTGCTTTCTGTTTATTGTTAACTGTATTTTGTATTGTTTAATAAAATAAAAGAAAGTATAACCAAGACATTAGAATCTCCTCAGTTGAGGACTGACTCTGAGCTGGCTGGCCATGTCGATGCTGAAAACTGGCTCCCTCACCTCCCTCTCCAAGATCACCCCAGCTCTCAGGCGATGTCCTTAACCCAGGCATTGGGCAGACAGCACAGTTTTCAGAACTCCTACTCACGGCTGCAGCAAACTTTGTCTATCCTGCTAATTATACTACCCCTAACTCTACTGAGCTCCTACATAATATATAAAATAGATAAACAAAATATATATAAAGCTATATTAATGTGTATATACACAAGTTACTCCATGATCTCACTTTATCACAAAAAGGATTGTCTGATCTTGTACAAGAAGTGACTGGGAGCTTGGACTAACGTCACTGAAAAGACAGCTGTTCCGATGAATAGAGAGCCTCAGTATTCGTAACCTATTTCAACTATTGACAGTGCTGGTCACTCGTTAATCTAAAATATAATTAAGCTCATCTGGAATCCCTTTATCATTTTATAGTTTATTCTACTAGACCCTCCATAAATTGTGATTTCAAATGTAGATAGGTGCAGTAGCACATCTGTGTGTAGATTAACTGCATTTTGAGTCCTGCGCAGAGCTGTTTCAAATTACATATTTCACTCCAATGTAATCAATTTATCGATTGAATTGATTCTGTGTCTTATAATACCTTAAATAAAGACAATGGCAAATGCTTGAACTTGATATGTAAAACTAGCACTGTCACCAAAGATAAATTGGTAGTATTTAAACTAACCTTAGATAGACAGCATGTCTCTTCAGTTTCTAGAAACAAATTAGTTTTCTTGCTCTCATAATTACTTGAACAAAAGCTAGATAACAAATTTTATACGCTTCAATTATGCAAACTTCATACATTTTTTAACATGAGTGAGTGTGTGCATAAGACAAAGAGCACCTCAGACTACTTACCATATACTGTTATATATTTGGTTGGTGTTTAAGTTCTAAGCTTACTAAAATTAATTATGTTGAGGGTGAAAATATGTGTAGTCTCTCTCCTCATTTTTATTTGAGCTATTTCAAGGTAAGTAATAGATTGCATTTTGAAAGCAAACAAAGTCTTTAGTTGTCATCCGATTATCTCTCCTGTTGCTGGTTGTATATATTCTAATTACTAATACCTGTGGGTCAGAGAGGGAATTGAGAGCAGAAGAGATGAGAAAGTGATGCACATGAAATAGAGTGAAGGACCGAGACAGAGATGGAAACTTTAGGTATGATTTTGTCAAGATATGTGGGAACTGGTTATCAGGCTCACTTTGTGTTGGCAAATTGGAATTGGATCCAGAAAGACATTAAGCATCTTCCTAAAGTGGTCAAGTAAAAAAAGAAAATCCACATGTTCCAGAAACACTAGGTCATCACCCCTTATTTTTCCTTATTTCCAGGATCTGGCATCACTCCCTTTGCTACCAAATCTCACTTCCCTTTAATAATGCTAACACATTACAGTTTTTGTTTCCTCAGTCTTGGGTTTTGGATGTATCTGCCAGCATTTATTGTGCGTCCCTAATAACCTGAGTCATCTACGTTGCTGTGGATCTAGAGATATCTTTAGGTCAGACCAGTTGAGAATGACGTTAGTGAACCAGATGGGTTTTTTCAGCAATCAACAATAGTTAAATGATGAGCATTCAGATTGCTATTTTTAAATGCAGGACCCTGGGATTTCTGGTAGCTTGCTCCATTGTTAGAGATGGTGCAAGGCTCATTAGCTTTGAGGCCATGTGACTGCTTTCTTTACATTGCCCCGTCAGATGCTCACCTTTAAGGTTTACAACATTTTAAGTTTGCACCTTGTTGCTTTGTAGGGAGGAAAGATCAGGCAATAGGACCAAAGAGCAAATTTGTCCCACTAAAACTATACTTTCCATAGATGGTTTTCCTAACTGCAGTCAATCACTCTGAATGTGATTGATCTTGGGGAAAAAAGCATCATGAGCTTCATTCACTCAACATGTACCACAATTTTGATGGATGCGTCTTGCTTATTACAATGAGCTCAGGATGTTGGAGGAAAAGAATAGCCAGAGAAATATAAAAATAAGGGCTGCACAGCTGCATGACCTGCTGCAGTGTATAGATAATTTTTAATCAAATTGTTCAGAGAAATTGTTACAGACCTCTGGAACAGGTGGGACTTGAACCCAGGCCTCCTGGCTCAGAGATAGGGACAGAACACTGTCCTACAGGGCCCTTAGACACTGTTGTCTAACTCCAATATACTTGGAGACAAAAATTTGGTCTCAATTGTGCATTTGTTTACACTAAACAATCAATCTCCTGTGGTATTGCATATGTATACATTACACATGATTGTGTAAATGAATAACTTGTTAGTTTTCACGCAATATAGGAGAGACCCATGAGTCTTTAGTCCTAAAGACACCCATGAAAACCTCTGAATAGTATTTATTAATTAAAATTATATTCAGCCTGTGTACATCTATAACTGACACAGTAAGTTGATGGCTGTTATTATCCTTCACATTATATAAACACCCCTATTACTTATAAACAAGCTTTGGCCCAGAGTAACTATGAGCAATGCTACATGGCATCTACCAGCATTTTAAATAAATATAAACTGCAGTGAACAGCTGATCCTAATCATATCAGACTATCCCAATTAAATCTTCAAGAAAAGTAATAAATGTGAATCCGTCCAAAATGACCATCAGGATGTTGATTGTTCAGGTAACTATAAGTAAACATTTGTCCCCACTGTTTGATCAGAGAAGGTTAAAATATAACCTGCAATGTTATAATTCAAATTTAAATTCTTAATATTCTATAGCCTGACACTTACATGTGAGGTGATCCCTGTTTCCCTTGAGAAGGTGGTGGTGGTGGTGGTGATCTTCTTGAACCAGTGCTGTAAGGAATAAAGTTCCAGGATTGTAACCTGGTGATAATGAAGAAAAGCAATACAATTCCAAATTAGGATGGTATGTAACTTGAAAGAGGTCTTGCAGGTGATGTCATTCCTGTATATCTGCGAGGTGTACAGATCACGGGTTTGGAAGATGCTGTTTAGGGAACTTAGTGAGTTACTACAGTGCATCTTGTAGATGACACACGCGCCTATCACTGTGTGTCAGTGGTGAAGGGAGTGAATGTTGAAAGTTGTAATGGGGGTGCCCATTAAGCAGGCTGCATTGGCTTGGATGATGTTAAGCTCCTTGAGTGTTGTTAGAGATGCATTCATCCAAGCAACTGAAGAGTATTCCCTCATACTCCTGACCTGTCCCTAGTAGATAATGTGTAGGCTTTGGGGAAATGGAAGGGTATTACCCAGTTCAGAAGTTGTAGCCTCTAATATGCTCTTGTAGTCACAATATCAGCCTGAGACTGAAATGACTTACTTCCAACAACCACAACCATCTTCCATTATGCTGGGTAAGATTGAGTGTTGAGGATTCTATACTGGTTTCTAACTTGCACTACTCCAGCTGGACTGATAGGGTTAAAACGATAGAATACAAAGCAACATTTTTAAAGTACATATACTTTTTTGCTATATTTGTGAACCCTCTCCCAGTGTTATGAGCCAGCTACTGAAATACAAGATCAAGACAAGTATTTAAGACATAACCTGCTAGTGGCTGTCTGTAAATAGATCATTAACAAGACCATGTTTAGATGTTATGTATAATTTTCAGCTCCCTTGAAGTTCCTTTTACATCATTTATAGCAGCAGCAGATTTGAGGGTTTCTGTCATCTAAAATGCCAACAAAGAGACAGCTGGCACAAGTGAATTAAAAAAGCTGGAGTTTACTGAAACTCCTTCTAAAGAACCTGACTTGATACTGGAGCCTTGATGTTTGGCTCCACCTTTAACCTATCTTGCAAAAAGAAAAGCCCATCAAGCAAATTCGTGGCCAACAAGGTGAGTGCAGTGGAAGTCCAGGGCACAATGCAAAAGAATGTTCATGTAGCTTAGTCTATTTGTTTTTACTAAATTTGAGAGCGTGCAGTCCTGGGTTTTAGGAAATGATATCTGACTCTGTAGACCATTGTCTGTACCTGCATCAAAGAGTTGGCTGTGAATTTAATGTATCAGCATTACAAACAATGATCCAACAAACTGCAGGCCACTGAATACTCATTGGAGTCAACTAGATGAATCTGCCGATATCTGGTTGCCCAGGCTGTTAACATGGCCAGTGCAGGTTTCTGATTAGGGAAAGAGTCTTTTCCTTCCAGGATTCAATGGGCTAGTGCTGCTTTTCTTGGTCCAACAGAAGTAATTCCCAACTTACGCCTTTGGCTCTCAGTTGTTCATAGAAGTGATCAGAATCTGCATTGTGTAGGTTGCAAAAGGTTCCAACCTAAAGTGGCAATCAGGCACTGCTTTTGTATATTAAAAGAAGCTCACTGCCTTCAATATTTGTGACACTTGTAAAATATCTTTGGGTTTCTGCATTGATGTAAATGAGCCACTAAAATCATAGAATTCCAATAATACAGAAAGAGGTCTTTCAGCCCATTGGGTCTGCACCAACCCTCCAAAGAGTATGCCAAACCCCATAATGCCACATAGCATTTTTACTATAGCTAATCCACTTAACTCCACTTCCCTGAACGTTATGGGCAATTTGTAGCATTGTCAACTCACCTAACCTGCAGAACTTGGGACTGTGGGAGGTAACTGGAGCACATGGACAAAGGGTGCTACCAGTTCTGTTTTGCGGCTGTATGTTGCCATCCATGCCATGTATTAAAAGTCAAATAGATTCTAGTTTAGAATCAATCTCCATTGAAATGTTGACAGTGCTTTTGAAATTTTTGAGAAATACATTTATTAAAATTTCCTTATTTACCATGGAACTTTTGAGATTGTTGACAAATGTGCTTTAATTTGAAGTGACAATGATCAACAGAAAATTATTGTTTGACAATATTTGACATCTTCAAAAGGAAAAGAATTAACTTGATAAGACAGCTGAAGAGAGAACTAAGTAGAGCGCATGTCTTTACTGTGTTAACATTACTATAGTTATACATCTCTGAATATTTGGCTGTCATTTTGCTGGCTGTGACAAAGTCCACTATAGCAGCTGAGGTAATCCACAACATTCTAAAACAACTCACAACAATTATAAAAAGTCTAGTTGTCCTTTAAAAATTCCTAAGATCTGGATATGAAATCTGCAAGTTTCTAAAAAACAAATCAGTTCTTCGTTGGGGCATACCCTATCTATGTACCAAGTTTACAACCAGAAGAACAAACAGGATATAAATATTACTTTGACACAAATAAACTGAAATACATTTATGGCGTAAATCAAAAGAGTTGGAAATCTTCATGTGCCAACAGCTAAAAGAAAAGTGATATTTGAGGAATATGATTTTGGACGTAGTGATTGTTCTTTAATGTTGCAATGATTGGAAGTAAGATTGGCAATGCATTTCTCATACTATGTCTTGTACTAACTGTGCAGAGAACATGTAGTTTATGCCTTTTATGTGTAGATCCTTGGTATTATTGGAAACCTGCCTTCAGAAAACATCTTGCAATTACTCTGGAACGAACAGGCTTATTGATGCATCTGAAGCTTGACAGCAAACACACTTTATCCATTTCAGCTTTCTATAACTGTTGATCTGGGAATTATTTTCAACATAGTATATGCATGAACTTCACTGAGAAAATTTCAGCTTTCTTTTTCCAGATGATGTTATGGTCCACAGCACCAGCTTGTCATCAACTACTAATTATGTGACAATCAAGCAACCCATGGGAGGGAAGGGAACAGCTGCTTTGAGTTCCTTCTTATTTAGGCAATATGTAGAAGTCTCATTTCTAAACCTGCATTCCTCCTTAACATTAGACAGCAATGCTTTCAAGTTTCATCAAGTCAACTTGCTGTCTGTTGGTGCAAAACGTAGCTGTCTCCAGGACAGAATGCTTTAACAATTCTACAGACTCAAAAACCACAAATTAGTGTCTGGTAATGTAGCCATTGGTATTCAAAGCACTGTGGCAAGAATTGTTGGGTACAATCCTGGACCGCACGTGATTAGGTTAGGTTCGACTCCCTACAGTGTGGAAACAGGCCCTTTGGCACAACCAGTCCACATCAACCCTCTGAAGAGTAACCCATCCAGACCCATCTCCCCCTGACTAATGCACTTAACACTATGGGCAATTTAGCATGGCCAATTTACCTGACTTGCACATCTTTGGACTGTGGGAGGAAATGGAGCACCCGGAGGAAACCCACGCAGACACAGGGAGAATGTGCAAACTCCACAAAGACAGTCGCCCAAGGCTGGAATCGAACCTGGGACCCTGGCGCTGTGAGGCAGCAGTGCTAACCACTGAGCCACCGTGCCGTGATGAGATCTTTGTTTCAGCAGAGGCTGCATAAAAAAACATTTTCCTAGCTACCATCAGTTCTGAAGAAAGGTCACTGGACCTGAAATGTTACCTCCACAGACGCTTCCAGACCTCCTGAACTTATCCAGCAATTTCTGATTTCCAGCTTCCATAGTTCTTTCGGTTTTTAATTGTGAAAGAATAAACAAAGTTAAAGTGAGCCAAAATTTGATTTAAAAACACACAAAGGAATAGCAGTTCAATTTAGCCTTGGAAACTTCTAAATGGTTTGAGACTGCTCTTTCTTTGAATGTGCTCTGGTGACAATTGTGCAGCCTCTGTGTACTGTAGTTAATGTCCTGCCAGTGTTAGATATTGGAAGTATTTGATATGGTGCAGACAGCAGCTGAAATACCATGGTCTTGAAATCACACAGAAGTGGCAAAGGCAGAAGATGCTCCAACTTCCCACATAGTGGAAATACAAAGACCGCAGGATAAAGAGAACCAAAACTGCTGTTCCTGAAACTCTGCCATCAATGCCTGTGTTTCTTTCAAACCAAGAGGTGATTGTGTTCTCAAACTCTTTAATGTCCACAAACTTGTCTAAAACGTTTTACCAAAACATCTTTTGTGCTGCTCAGAGAATATCTTTCAGTACCAGGCAGAAGCAAATTGTTCTTCTCTCTCTTCTGACACGTGGCACTTCCCAGCTGGGCCATTCACATATGTGTAGTTACAACTGAGGTAGACTAAGGTGAAAATGGAGATGACTAGTCCTCACAAATCTGTGTGCGGTCCTACTATGTCTTAGTCTGCAGCATCTCTTTCTTCCTCAGGAATCTATCAGTATACAGGAATAATGTGCTTCTTCTTGAGCAGTGGGTATTGTGTGGGCAAAATAAACAAAGGGAACATCAACAGTGACCATTCCCCTGAAATATAGGGCAGTTTTATCACCAGTTTCATGCTTTTTCTAACAAAGGTGAGTTGGTGACAGGGCACTGATTTGACCACCGACAAATAATGTACAGAGGTTAAATGGCTCCCAACTGAGGTGTACTGTGCTGTTTCAGAAGGAAATACAAATGGCAAGTCAACAAAGACCATTCTCATGACCCCTCAGTTTGTTTACTATATAAGGACTGCAGGAGCCTGCAAGTAGATTATCAATCTGACTGTTGGTCCTCTTAAATTGAGAAAATACTGCAGGCTGTAAGGAAGCTCTGTTGTGAGAAATTGTTCAAGAAATAGCATAGAAAAATTTATTGAGGAATATTTAGGATTTCCTTTGGTGAATCATTTGGGTGGGATAGGCTCTTGGTCCAGAACTACCTCTACTTCTGTCACCCTCTTGTGGACCAGTGCCTGCTCAGTAGATTTGAGAATGGCAGCTGAAACAGTGGGCTTGTCAAATTTATTGGCACTTGGTTTGAAATTCTGAATAGCACAGTGGAAGCTATCATTAATACAGGAGAAGTTTCAAGTTTCTAACTCTGCCAGGATCTTTCAGTCATCTCTGGAAACTTCAAATATGAATAAAAGTATCTGTTTTTAAATAGTGGCAACTACAATTTGAATCACAATTGCCCAGTAGCAGCAATGCACTTGGCCATAATTGAGGGCAAGCAACCTTATTGAGGGGCTTGATGCAATTTTATCCTTCAATCAAGTTGCGTGTCACAATTTGTAATGTCATTTGTATGTTATTGTACGATCTACTCTCTCGTCACGGGTACAGTGAAAGCTATTTGGCTTAAAGCTTTCTTGACTGTTGCCTGAAGGTAGATAGCTACGTTAAAGTACAGGTGCAATGGTGGTGTGATGAAGAGGAAGCTGGACAGCAGCTTTGTATTTTTAAAAATGCAATTGATAATACCCAGAAAAAAATGTCAAGCTTCATTCACTCTCTGTTGATGGTGAATAGAGGGGTGGGGAGAAATTCCATCCACAGAACTGAAATGTAATAACCTTCAAGGTGTGAGAGAACAGATGTAATGAATCCTGCAATTGCTGGTTCTGCCCAAGTTTCTTTGTGTATAACCTGCCAACAGAGAGGAGTGGAAATGAAAAATAATTTACCCTTGCAATGGTACATGATACAAAGGGGAAATCAGCTACCTTGCAAACGTTGTTACTTTCCTGCATTTTCATAATTCCCAAGTCAGCAATTTTTTAAACAGCTTCATGCTAACATTTATTTTGGATTTTGAAATGTCTGGTGTTGATCTTGACATTTTGTGAATTTGTGCTGCCAGGGTTTGAAACTTCAGTCCAGCAGTGCAGGCATTAAAAAAAACACTTTTGTATAATATCTTTAGCATTGTCAGTAATTCCATGTTATGAACTATAAAACTCATGATGGTGACAATGTGTGATAAAAAATTTCAGGAGATTGACAAATGTAGGCTTTTGTCTAGTGGCTAGATGATTTAACATGTATTTGTTGTCGCTTTAAAATATGTACACTTTTAAAAATTGTAATCCTGTGCTGACTGAAGGGGTGAATTGTGAAAGAAGACCTTTTGAGAAACTTATTTTTTCAAATATTTTGGTGCCAAATGGAAAAGAATCATGGGAGCAAAATTTGCCTGAAGCCACATCTGGTATTGTACTGTGCATCCAATCCATTTCATTTATTAAAGCTGTTGTAATGTTATGAATAGAACTATTCAATCGCATAAGAAGTAGACATTAAGTCAACCTGAAGAAATAGTTCCTTTCTCAGGTTACACAAATTGAATTATCTTGTTACCTTTCAACAGGAGATTACCCATACTAGTGGGGATTGGGACATTTTTGAAGAGCTGATTGAATCTTTTTTGCCATTTTTTTTATTACACTATTGTGGATCATATGGTCATTGTTAATTACAACCAGCTTAGATTTAGCCTCAGTTGGCAAGAGCTAGATGAAATAAATGCTTGCTGTTAAAGTCCGAGCTCCTTAGAAGCAATTTTATGAGGTTTGACTCTGATTGCAGACTTTGACTGCTAGGAGCAAATATTGGGAATTGGCCCATTGTCTCGACCTCTGCAATTTTCAGTCTGGTGAAGTTAATTGATCAACACCAATGCTACTTCATGTCCCACACCTGTCACAATTGATGTGCCACAGCACAATAAAATATAGAGAACCTCAAGGGCTTGGATAATGCAGTCTGCTGCTTCAGAAAATTGTTTACCTTCTACTACTATGCATTTACATCATCCTGAAAGGGCTGCAGCTATCTTTGAGAACATTTCATCAAATTTTCAACTGTACAAGTTGGACAGTATCCTATTGGCATTCGTATTGGCAGTTTGCAAATCATATGTTGGTGCGCCCCAGCCTCTAGCCAAAAGCAGCGAATGGTGTAGAATTCTCTACCCATAGACTGTCTGACATATACTCAACATAAAGAAAACAATCTGAGCAACTTGAGGATTGGAGCACACTACACATGCTGAGTACAGTATCCCCTATATTATCCTTGAGGAATGGGATCAAATGTTGATACTGAACATAAACCTTTGCTATTCTTGTCAAACTGTCATCTGTGGAATGCAATAATTCAGAGTTAAATAATAAAGATTAAAAGTTTACTTTGACATCTTATTATTTTGTCTGATTATCAGTGGAGACAGAAATAGATAGGGAGGTAATGGCCTAGCGGTATTATTATTGAACTATTAATCCAGAGACCCAAGTAATGTTCTGGAGATCCAGGTTCAAATCCAGCTACAGCAGATGGTGGAATTTGAATTCAATAAAATTCTGGAATTAAGAATCTAATGATGACCACGAAACCATTGTTGATTGTTGGAAAAATCCACCTGGTTCAGTAATGTCTGTCAGGGAAGGGAACTGCCATCCTTACCTGGTCTGGTCCATATGTGACTCCAGAACCGCAGCAAATTGGTGACTCTTAACTGCACTCTGGGCAATTAGGGATGGGTATTAAATGCTGGCCCAGCCAGTGATACCCTCGTCATAGAGTCATAGAGATGTACAGCATGGAAACAGACTCTTCGGTCCAACCCATCCATGCCAAACAGATATCCCAACCCAATCTAGTCCCACCTGCCAGCACCCAGCCCATATCTCTCCAAACCCTTCCTATTCATATACCCATCCAAATGCCTCTTAAATGTTGCAATTGTACCAGCCTCCACCACTTCCTCTGGCAGCTTATTCCATACACGTACCACCCTCTGCGTGAAAACATTGCTCCTGAGGTCTCTTTTATATCTTTCCCCTCTCACCCTAAACCTATGCCCTCTAGTTCTGGACTCCCCGATCCCAGAGAAAAGACACTGCCTATTTACCCTCTCCATGCCCCTCATAATTTTGTAAACCTCTATAAGGTCACCCCTCAGTCTCCGACGCTCCAGGGAAAACAGCCCCAGCCTGTTCAGCCTCTCCCTTTTGCTCAAATCCTCTAACCCTGGCAACATCCTCGTAAATCTTTTCTGAACCCTTTTAAGTTAATAAATAAAAAACATTTCAAAGACCTTTCTCCTCTTGGATGTTCTGGCTGATGTATTAACCTCCACTAAGAGATTTACGTATTTGGGTAGCACCAATGGTAATGAAGGTGGGACATGATATGTTGTAGATGTGGAGTCAGTGAGTCAAATAGCTTTTCCTCATTATATGCTTTTGTTTGCCCTGTTTACTGGCAGCTGTCTATCTCTGTTATTCATATTCTTTTCTATTCAAATGAATCTATCTTCTAAAAGAGTGAATTTTGTTCTAGTATGTTTTGAAGGTAATATTTTAAACTTTACTTTAAAAGTCAATGGAAAATAGAATTTGAAATTTAGTTGTGGCATGCTATATTGGTAATAGAATTAATGACGAATTGTATCATATTATGCAAGTAGGAAATGTAATTTGTCTGTTGGTTGAAACTACTTTGATTTGTATAAAGGCCTGTGCTATGATAGCAGCTTCGAAGATGCAAGAGGCTACAAGCGAGATATATATACAAGCTTGGACTTGTTAAAGGTGTGCAAGGTCTGGTTAATACAGCTGCTATTTAGCACACAATATAAAACCAGCTTAAAGAGCCATGAGGTTAGATTGTTAAAAAAGCACATGGAAAGAAAGGAGGGCTTTCTTCCCTGTTGCCATCTAATAAACAGATAGTCCTAAGGCAGAGAATTCAGATAGAACAAGAAGATCTCAGACGTGGGGGAGTCCAGACTAGACAGCATAGGGTTAGGGTGAGAGGGGAAAGATATTAAAAGGGAGCTAAGGGGTAACTTTTTCACACAGAGGGTGGTGCGTGTATGGAATGAGCTGCCAGAGGAAATGGTGGAGGCTGGTACAATTGCAGCATTTAAATTGCATCTGGATGGGTATATAAACAGGAAGGGCTTAGAGGGATATGGGCCAAATGCTGACAAATGGAGTAGATTAGGTTAGGATATCTGGTTGGCATAGACGAAGAGTCTGTTTCCATGCTGTATGACTCGATGCCCGTTTATAACATCAGCAACTGAGGTTTCACCCAACTATTGATGTTGCAGTGCATGTAAATAGAATGAGATACCATGGCAAAAGAGATTTCATTTTACTCTGGCTTCTGCTCTGTGGGTAGAAGAAATACCTGCAGGTAGGCCAATGGGAGCAGCAGGAAAAATGTTTATTTGTTCTTGCAAGGCAGGTGGACTCACTAATGCTTTCCTCTGTGTTTTGGTTGCTGTGTTCACTGATTGCTAACATGGTTTGCACAGCTATTCATATCGGGGTTGGGGGGGGGTGGCAAAGTGTGGGGCAGGAGAATGGCTTAAAGAAGTTGCTGTTTTTGGTGGTCTCAAGCTTTAGATGAATTTTTTCATTGGGGATTTCAGGCACAGGATGGGTTTCCAGGTTATGGCACCTGATCCATTTATTTTCCAGTCAACCTGTGCAGAGATGTTAATACACATCATTGGAGCAGGTGGAATTTAAACCTGGGCCTCCTAGCTCAAAAGTAGGATCACTACCACTGTGGCATAAGCACTAGATAGATGGCCTTCATGAAGATTGGTTAAACTTGAGTGAGATTATCTTGGTTCCTATTACAATGCCTAATTTCCCCAAGAACAATAAGGTAGGCTTTTATTTACTGGATCTTCATGTCCTTGGGGTAAGACTGCAAAAATTGGTTATTTTTGTTGGGAAAGAGAAAAGGAAGGAACTCACATTGATGAGCTTGTACAGAGTCAATATCCCAACCAACCAATTAGCACACTCACTGATGTTACATTGGCAGGGAATTGCCTGGAACAAGGTCCTGCAAATAAAACAACAATGAATGAATTAAGAGGAAGATTATTGACTAAGAAACAAGACTTCTTCCTCTTCCTCCTCCTCAACGTACTCTTTCTGAGGGAAAAGAGGAATCTTCAGTTTAACATCTCATTCAAAGGCAACACAGCAGTCTTTTTTGGTTGCACTGAAGTTTTAGTCTAGATTATGGGGGTGAATTTCTGTGGGTTTTCCATAGGAATTCAATGGTTCCAGGAATGAACCTTGAACCACTTTCCACTTACTGACTCACCAACTGAGCCAATCTCATGCCATAAAGACTGTAAGTAGGTGGTGCATTGTAACAGATCTGGCTTTGAAAATGCCAGTGGATGATGAACATTACAACCGTCACAATCAAGATTCACATGTGAAGGATAGTCACTTTGGTGAGACCCCCACATGGAACAAAAATGAAGATAAGCTCAAGCTTTCAGGAAAAGAATGGAGAGGGCAGAAGGGGACAATAGAAATTGGAATACAACAGTTAACATGAAAATCCTCAGTTGCTACATTGTCTTTTTCTCTCCCATTTGAAAAAAAAATGACAGAAAATGAAATTAATGGTTTTTACAAATACATTAAGAACAAAAGGGTAACTAGGGAGAGAATAGGGCCCCTCAAAGATCAGCAAAGCGGCCTTTGTGTGGAGCTGCAGGAAATGGGGCAGATACTAAATGAGTATTTTGCATCAGTGTTTACTGTGAAAAAGATCATAGAAGTTATAGAATGCAGGGAAATAGATGGTGACATCTTGAAAAATGTCCATATTACAGAGGAAGTGCTGGGTGTCTTGAAACACATAAGTGGATAAATCCCCAGGACCTGATCAGGTGTACCCTAGAACTCTGTGGGAAGCTAGGGAGGTGTTTGCTGGGCTCCAGTCACAGGTGAAGCCAGAAGACTGGAGGTTAGCTAATGTGGTGCCACTATTTAGGAAAGGTGGTAAGGACAAGCCAGGGAACTATAGACTGACATCGGTGGTGGGCAAGTTGCTGGAGGGAATCCTGAGGGACAAGATGTGCATGTATTTCGAAAGGCAAGGACTGATTAGGGATAGTGAACATGGCTTTGTGTGTGGGAAATCATGGCTCATGAACTTGATTGAGTTTTTTGAGTAAGTAACAAAGAGGATTGATGAGGGCAGACCGGTAGATGTGATCTATAAGGACTTAATTAATGGGTTCGACAACTTCCTCATGGGAGACTAGTTGGCAAGGTTAGATCTAATGGAGTACCGGGAGAACTGGCCATTTGGATACAGAACTGGCTCAAAGGTAGAAGACAGAGGATGGTGGTGGAGAGTTATTTTTCAGACTGGAGCGTGTGATCAATGGAGTGCCACAAGGATCAGTGCTGGGTCCTCTACTTTTCGTCATTTATATAACTGATTTGGATGTGAGCATAAGCGATTTGGTTAGTAAGTTTGCAGATAATACCAAAATTGCAGGTGTGGTGGACAGCAAAGATTACAGTAGGATCTTGATCAGAGGGCTGAGGAGTGGCAGATGGAGTTTAACTTAGATTAACATGAGGTGCTGCATTTTGGGAAAGCAAATCTTAGCAGGTTACACTTAATGGTAAGGTCCTAGGGAGTGTTGCTGAATAAAGAGACCTTGGAGTGCAGGTTCATAGCTCCTTGAAAGTGGAGTCGCAGGTAGATAGGATAGTGAGGAAGGGGCTTGGTATGCTTTCCTTTATTGGTCAGAGTATTGAGTACAGGAGTTGGGAGGTCATGTTGCGGCTGTACAGGACATTGATTAGACCACTGTTGGAATATTGTGTGCAATTCTGGTATCCTTCCTATCGGAAAGATGTTGTGAAACTTGAAAGGGTTTAGAAAAGATTTACAAGGACGTTGCCAGCGTTAGAGGATTTGAGCTAGAGGGAGAGGTTGAACAGGCTAGGGCTGTTTTCCCTGGAGCATCGGAGGCTGAGGGGTGACCTTATAGAGGTTTACAAAATTATGAGGGGCATGGATTGGGTAAATAGGCAGAGTCTTTTCCCTGGGGTCGGGGAGTCCAGAACTAGAGGGCATAAGTTTAGGGTGAGTGGGGAAAGATATAAAAGAGACCCAAGGGGCAGCATTTTCATGCAGAAGGCAGTGCGTGTGTGGAATGGGCTGCCAGAGGAAGTGGTGGAGGCTGGTACAATTGCAACATTTAAATGGCATCTGGATGGATATATGAATAGGAAGGATTTGAGGGATATGGGCCGGGAGCTGGCAGGTGGGACTTGACTTGACCTGGTCGGCATGAACGATTTGGACCGAAGGGTCTGTTCCCGTGCTGTACCGTGCTCTATGACTAAGTGGTGCTACATAGGCTCAGAATAGCAAAATAGCAAAATGGATCAAACATAAGATTTTTTAACCACGATTTAGGTCTTTATTGCTTCAGTGCAGCAATTAATTTTGTTCCATGAAATCTGATTGAACATGTTCAATTAATGCTCGTTATTCTCGAATAATAGGCAGTTTGTGTTGTTAACTTGCTTCAATTAGGAGCTTTCCAAAATAATTTTGTGTGACTATGAGTCCCAACAAGAGAATTTGAGACAGAGAGCAATTTGGGAAGAAAGAAATAAGGGAAAACACTTGTGCTTTTTAATTTTGAGGCTACTGCAGGAAGCTGTTTATATATATTAATACTGTTTCTGAGTGGACTCACTTTAGTACCTAAAAATAATTTGTAATGCCAGTTTTCTTGGGTTCAAAGCCAGAACATAAACTGTGATAATATTACAGAGGCTAAAATATGAGTTATTAATTCCCTTTTTTTTGCTGGAACAGATCCGGTTTGTCAGCCCTGAAGAGATCATTGAAATTAGTAATAGCTGGTAAAAAAATTTAGGGTATTAGCAAGCCTGTGTGAAAAGTTGAAATCCTTTTCAGGAGTAGGATAAGTAGATTTTATTTAGTATTCATTCTGAAGTTAAATAAGAAATTACCTGATTTATTTCAGACTAGAATTTTGGACAAAAACTGATAGAGGCATCCAAAGCCCAGTCGTGAAATAGATGTTTATAAACTTGCATAGCAATTCAGCATATCTTCTTTTAGTGGGCAATTAAAACAAATTCTACTGGTTTTCAGGTTTAAACTGCCTAAATAAAATGTCTGGTGGGAGCTGGGATGCCATAATTTCTTCAGTAAGAACATTTTGAATTCATTACAATATTCAAGTTTAAAATAAATTGTTTTTCTCTTTCTCCCATCCAACTTCATTTTGTATTTCTGTCATCTCTGTAATTTTATATCACCATAGTTCACTACTCTCACTTCACTGAATACTTCAGTCATTTCCCCTTTGCCTTGTTCATCAAACCTTAATATTCTATTCATTTTTTTCACGCTGCCTGCTCATAGGTTGTTGCCTTTACAGTAACCCTGCAGCAGCTGAAATTATTGTATTTCTTAACTATCATCTTTTACATAAAACTATAGCTTTTACTTAAACACCTTGGATGCATTTAAGAATCTTTATATTATTACTATATGTTTAATTTTACATTGTCAATATAGAGAATGTGTACCAATGGATCCTACTTTCTCAAATAGGTACTGATATGACCAGAAATCCTAAGATATTTATACTTCCTTGTTCAGTAGTCCAGGGAGTCTCGCATAAAGTTTCAAGGACATAGTTTAAGAATTAAGTGGTCTCTCATTTAAGACTGAGATGAAGAGAACTTTTTAAAACAATCCTTGTCAGAGCATTGTCAGTTGTTTGAACTCATGTCACGAGAGAGGCAGAAGTGGGAGAGATTGAATATTTTTAAGGTTGAGGTCCTTACAAGGGAGTCATTGCTTATTGGGGGTACATAAAAATGTGAGCTGAGGCCACAGTTAGATCAGCTGTTACCTTATTAAGTGACAGAGCAGGCTGGAGAGGCTGAGTGGCCTACTCCTTATTTATGTTTCCAAATACAGTACATTTTTAACAATCTTCTAAGTAACAAGCTCAAAGGTTTTCAAATAGTTAGTTAGTTAGTAATGTTGACATTGTGTTGTGATATCATCAGGCAGATTGTTTGTTTATGTAGAGGTGACCAGAAAATACAATAATATAGTTTTTTTCTAAATTTAAATGCCAACAATCACTCCTTTGACATTGATTAATGATTTAATTGGGCCTTGTGGGAGGAAGGTAATGGAATTCAATTGCTTGTCATCTTAAAAGTTCACTTTTCAAATATTCTTTCATATTCAAGCATCCAAATGATCCAAAACGTTGTATCCCCAATCCTTCCTAAATTCCTAATTTCCCCTATCCTAACTGATCTCCAAAGGGTCAATTTCCTTCACCCCCACCAATTTTGAAAACGTTGTTGTTTTGAGTATCTCCCACTGGCCTTGCTAAAACCCAGCCTTAGCAACCTTGTCCCATTCATATTGTGTACTGTTCCTTTGCCTGCAGAGAGCTATGCATCTCATTACCTTTGCAAAAGACCCTTCCCTTGACAGCAGAGTTAAAACCCAAACTTTTACATTTCCCTTCTGGTTTTGAAAAGGCAATAGAAGCTGTATTTTTGACCTTGTTTTTGCTTATCTCACCAAATTAAAAACATAAAATCACAAGAACTAGGATCTAGAGCAAGCCATATGTCCCCTAGAGCTTGCTTCACCATGCAAAAGATCATAAATGAACTTCTAAAACTCGACTGTATTACCCCTTCCTATCTCATGTTCCTTGATTTCCACAGTGCACTAAATATACATCATTCTTAGTGGAATAACTCCATAGATGCTGGATTCCTGTCACCAAGTCACCCTTTATTTACACATGGAGAGTCCTTTTTTTAATTTCAAAATATACTTTATTCATAGAAATAAATCTTTGGTACCTGCACAATTGATCATGCTGTTCATATGTATACATTGCATGTCTTTACATATAGAGAACAGATTGAGTTAATCATTTTTACGGTTATTGTATTTACAGTTCTGTATATTAACCATCCAGCCTCTTGGTATTTAGCTGAGGCGTCAGCAAAACCCAACTACTGAGTGGGCCCCCTGTTATTCTGCAGCAAAAAGACCTTATTTAACTCCGGTTTACGGGGTTACCATTGTCCATTTGTTGATGGTCCTGTCTCTGGGGCGGCTGTCTGCATCCCCATGGTGAAGGCGAACTGTTGGACCCTCGCAGGGCTGAGGTAGCTGTCCGGCTCCTCAATGGGGTCATTTACCTGCTCTGGTATCATTGAACCAAGGTAAGGATCTGCACCGTCCAGTTTTGTGTCTGACAGTGGGACTGTCAGAGGATCACTGCTCTCAGTTACCTGTAGCTGTACCTGTGGGGCAGTGGGTACCTCCTGATTCTCACTGGGTGGAGGGTGGACTTCAGGGGATTTGTTGTTTCCTGGTTGGGGGGAAATGTCCTCCACTTCCCCTATGGTGCTGTGGAGAGTCCTTGATACTGATCCAGCTCCCTCAGAACCAGCTCTGAGTGAACATGATATCTGACACTTCTGTTTCTATATCAGCCAGAGCTCCCTGTTTGGACCGGGTCAATAGCCTCAATCAGAGAACTCATATTTTATGAAGTCCACCCGGTTGATCTTGTTACAATCACTACACTTAGTTCTGTATGTTCCTATCAGTTTCGTTTCCATTTCCCTCTCAAAGAGAGGCTTCCAAAGTTTCACAAATCTCTGAATGAGGAAACTTCTTCTCTTGTCAGTGTAAATGACAAACCCTTATTCTGAAACTATGAACCCTTTGTTTTGGTCTCTTCAGTCTTCAGGAATGGCAACTCTTGCTGCTACCCCTGATCCTTTCTTTAATGCATGCAGTGCCATGGGAGGTTTTGTTGTGTTCAAGAAATATCATGGCCATGTATTATATTTTGCTGATAAGCTCCCATTGGACTAGCAGCAATGATATTTGTGTGGTGCATTTTCTTGTGGTTTACATTTTGGTGTAGCTTTTTCACAGCTGTGACCAGCAGCACAAATTTTGTTGTTGTTTAGATAGAAACACAGAAGAATTGGCACAGAATGAGGCTATTGTACCCATATGGGTTGAAAAATAATTATATGCTCTGATCTCATCTTCTAGCCCTTAGCCCTGTAGGTTAAAGAATCCAAAGTATAAGTCCAACTGTTTTTTTTAATTCAGTGAGGCTTTCTGCCTTTAACATTCTTTTAGCCAGGGAGTTCCAGAACGCACTTACCCTTCAAGTGAAAACACTACCCCTCAACTCCCTTAACTTCTCCCAGCAATTACTTTATATTAGTGCTGTCTGTTTATTTATCTGCTTGCTAACAGAAATATGATTTTTTCATGCACTCCATTTAGGCCCCTCATAACTTAGTAACCAGCAACCTCAGGGGCCAGGAGTGTGTTAGTTGATGAAATATTCCGGATATTCAAGAGTTACGCATAACCACCGTTAAGCCCTGACCAAGCGATGCTTTGAGACATCAACATTCCTCAATTAATCTATGTCAAAACACCAACACTCCTCCTAAAATAAATGTAAAAGCTCATCATAAGTAACAAAAACATAATGCAGCAGGCACACACATCACTGTTATTCCTTATTTACAGCATAAGTATTTGGACATCACGGTAGATCATGGTACTTGAGGTATATATCAAGGGTGCCTGTGATTTAAGGTGCTGGTTAAAACAAAGCTTGTTGCAATTAAATCTCGCTCCTCTGTCCCAAAAAAGGCAAACACTTCAAACTAAGTCTTTTCTCATTGCTAAAGTTCTCCATTCCCAGCAACATCTTTGCACTAAAGATGATTTAAATGACACTTTTCTTGTAATACAGTGACCACAACTGTATACAGTACACTGGTTGCCATTCAGCTCGCATTTTGTGTAGTTCTAGCAAAACAACATTGGTTAGAGCACAGATCACATCGCCTGGTTACAAAATGTCCTGAAGCAGCTTTTCAGTGGCATTGATGGCCCCTAAAGTGTACCTGACCATAATTCAAGCATACTTTTTCCTTTCCTAATTTTTTTTAAAAAACTCAAATGTTTAATATTACCTAAATTATACACTTCAGCAATTCTAAGAAGTCTTGCTGTTTCTGCATCTTATGTAATTGCTAGAATTGTCACCCTCCAAAGTCGAGTGAAGACTTTAAAATAGTATGTTATATTTTTTCATGCTGTGTTCAAAGCAGGGTGGCTTATTTAACAAAAGGCTGTGATCTGTCTTTTTATATTTTATGTAACCGCACAGCCCTGTCAGCCCATGGGAGGGAGAAGTATGAATTGTTGGGATCACAATTCAGGACTTTCAATGTTTTAAAGCTATATTACCAGTTTAAAAGTGCTTGATTTTTTTTCCCCCTTATTAAAGAACAGACAGCTTTGTTTAGTTTACAGATCATCTGGGGTTGGCCCTGAGATTGAATTAGCAGCAGCAGCCTTTGATGTATAGAAGCAGTTATTCCACTGTCTAGACATTACTGCAGACAATTGTGTGTTCTTCTTTGGTTGAATGGTGTGAATTAGGCTGCACCACAGTTACATAACTGTATTTTTTACTGTCTGATGTATTTTCGTATAAAGGTACATTAATTTCAAAAGTTCTGACAGGTTTTTGCTGTTTGAGCAGAGCATGACTGTTCAGCCCTGTTTGTGGGCGATGTTATTGAAACGTGGTGAGAATACAAAAAAATGCTAGTGCTATCTGTCAGTAACCAGAACTACTGCAGTTTCTGGAATCTGTACTGAAAACAACAAATGCTGGAGATCACAGAGGGTCAGGCAGCATACATGGAGATTCTAGATTAGTGGTGCTGGAAGAGCACAGCAGTTCAGATAGCATCCAAGGAGCAGCAAAATCGACGTTCCGGGCAAAAGCCCTTCATCAGGAATAAAGGCAGAGAGCCTGAAGCATGGAGAGATAAGCTCGAGAGGGTGGGGGTGGGGAGAAAGTAGCATAGAGTACAATAGGTGAGTGGGGGAGGGGCTGAAGGTGATAGCATACATGGAGAGACAGCAAGCCAACAATTCAAATCTAGATGATTCTTCGTCAGAGCTGAAGTGAAGTGTAGAGAGGAGAGCATTTATGCTATACCTGTAGTTTGGGAGGGGTGTGGGTGGATGGGTGTAGAGTGCTGATGGAGACAAGATGTTGATAGTTTGGATTAAGTGATAGGAATGTGAGAATGGCAAAATAATGGTGTGTTTCCTGCCCGACTGGAAAGGACTTATACACTTAATGGTTAGATCCTGGGGAGTGTTGCTGACCAAAGAGATCTTGGAGTGCAGGTTCTTAGCTTCTTGAAAGTAGAGTCGCATGTAGATAGGACAGTAATGAAGGCATTTGGTATGCTTTCTTTTATTGGTCAGAGCATTGAGTGTAGGAGTTGGGAAGTCACATTGCAGCTGTACAAGACATTGGTTAGGCCACTGTTGGAATATTGCATGCAGTTCTGGTCTCCTTCCTATCGGAAAGATGATGTGAAACTTGAAAGGGTTCAGAAAAGATTTACAAGGACGTTGCCAGGGTTGGAGGATTTGAGCTAGAGGGCGAGGTTGAACAGGCTAGGGCTGTTTTCCCTGGAGCATTGGAGGCTGAGGGGTGACCTTATAGAGATTTACAAAATTATGAGGGGAATTGATAGGGTAAATAGGCAGAGTCTTTTTCCTGGGGTTGGGGAGTCCAGAACTAGAGGGCATAAGTTTAGGGTGAGATGGGAAAGATATAAAAGGAGCAGAGGGTGGTATGTGTCTGGAATGAGCTACCTGAGGAAGTGGTGGAGGCTGGTACAATTGCAACATTTAAAAGGCATCTGGATGAGTAGGTGAATATGAAGGGTTTAGAGGGATATGGGCCAAGTACTGGCAAATGAGAGTAATATAGGTTGGAATATCTGGTCAGCATGGATGGGTTGGACCAAAGGGTATGTTTCCATGCTGTGTATCTTTATGACTCTGTGACTGTAAATGGAATGGGAGAAGGGTGGACATGATAATAAGGAAAAAAAGGGAAGAAATAGGAGCTGGTTCACAATTTAAAGTTGTTGAATTCAGTATTGACTCCAGAAGGATGTAAAATGCCTAGCTGAAGATGAGATGTTGTTCCTCAGTGTGCGTTATGATTCACTAGAACACTGCAGCATGCTGAGGACAGACATGTGGGCATGCCAGCAGGACACGGTGTTAAGATGATTGGCTACAGGAATACTGTGGAGGTGCCGGTGTTGGACTGGGCTGGACAAAGTTAAAAATCACACGACACCAGGTTATAGTCCGGAGCACAGCTCCTTCATTTTTAACTTCAGCTACAGGAAGTTTTGGATGCTGCTTGATCACAGACCAGATGTGTTCCACAAAGTAGTCACCCAGTCTGCGTTTGGGTTCTCCAATGTAGAGTAGGCCACATTGGGTGCAGCAAATACAAAACATCTTGTTTTCCTACAACCAAAAAGATACCTATGCGTCAAATTTATCTGAGACTTTCTTCACTTTGTCATCATAATTTTGGTAGAATCCCCTTTGAAAAATAAACGTGCATACTTTGGGTGATAAACTATTCCAGGCTGCTGTTTTTGTTTTGATGTGTTCTGTTTCCAATATACTATTTGAAATCCCCTAATGTTTGACTATTGCTGACAAAAGAGTGAGGATGAAACGGAGGCAGTGTTTAATCAACTTTCCAATATTGTGTCATTTTTTTAATGTTCTGGAACAGTTGCATGTTAATGTCACCTTTAAGCATTTCCTTGATCAATATTTTGCAGGAAAGTCTTTTTCTCCAAAAAGACTTATCATTGAATGGTGCTTCTTAAAGTAAACTGAATTTGCACAGGTTTACAAAGCTATGGATTGTAGCCACTGAGTCAGAGTTGGATTTGAGGTGCTAAAGAATCAAACATTGCAATGTTTTCTGTAATGGCTGGGAGCATTTATAACTTATTATCTCAACTTGGATGATCATCACATGTATTAATGTGAGTCCAGCATAAGGTTTCTGTCTGCTGAAAATATATTTGTAGAAGAGGATTAGAATTTAGTTGATTAGCTTGCTGGTGAATCCCTGAATGACTGGGGAAGAATTTCTAAACAATGGCCTTCCACTTCCTTTGAAAAGAGAGAGAAATCTCTCAAACAGCCAGTCAGTCTTGTTTGGTAATGGGAGTGAACTTGACTGTCATGTCTTGCTTTCCTTGTGCCCAGATCAAACTAGAAGGATGAGTGGGAAGAGTATGGCAATCTTTTTAATTAGAACTGTGCATTAGCTTTTTTATTGTTATTTTGAGGATGAACGTAAAGGTAGTTACATTAAAATCAGAGTGATTATGATTTACTTTGCATTCATTTGCTTTATGTATGCCTTTTAGCAAGGCATTTTAAAGGTCACAATGGCAAACTGCTGAGAAATGTTAAAGTGCTTGGGGGTACAGCAGTGCAGTTGAGTTGGATCCAAAATTGATTCAGTGACAGGTAATTAAAGTTTATGGTCAGTAGATGTTTTTCACAATGAAAAGAGGTTTGCAGTGGTGTTCCACAGGGCTTAGAGTAGGGTCCTTCCCTGTTTGTGGTACTTATTCATGATTCAGACTTGAATGTGGAAGACATGAGTGGGAAATTTGCAGACAGTACAAAAATTGGTCTGGTCGTTCATTGTGAAGAGCATGGCTGTTGTCTGTAGAATGAATGGGAGGACAAGTGGCAAATGGAATTCAGTCTAGAGAAGTGCAATATTATGCATTTGGCAAAGATGAACAATGTAAGGGAATACAGTAAACATGGTATTGAGAAGGATAGAACAGGTGGGAGATCTTGGAGGACATTTCTATAGGTCTGTGAAGGTAACAGCACTTGTAGTTAAGGTGGTAATGAAGGTATATGGGTTACTTTCAAGGTATTGAATACAAAAGGAGGGATGTAATCTGGAACTATATAAGAGATCACAGCTGGAGTTTTATGTACAGTTCTGGTCACCACATAACAGGAAGGACATAATTGCTGTAGAGAGAGGAGAGGCGAATGTAGGAATGTTGCCAGCAATCAAAAATTGCAACTGATGAAAGATTGGAAAGGCTAGGGTTGTTTTTCTTGCAGAGGGGGAGGAAGAATGGTTAACTTAATTGAGCTGTACAAAATGATGAAGGTTTGGATAGAATGGACAGGGAACATAAGAGCAGGAGACAGCAATTCAGTCCCTCTGGTCTCGTCCTATCATTTAATTACATCTCAACCTCAAATCCATTCTCCTGCCAGTTCTCCATAATCCTTCAATCCATTACTAATTAAAAATATGTTTTCCTTAAAGTTACTCAATGTTCCAACATCCACTGCACAATAGGATAGTGAATTCCGTGTGTTCTTTGAGAGGAGTGATCCAATGGGGAGGTCCATTGCCAAAGGGAATTCCCCCTAGAGATTTAAGGGGATTGGTGGGAGTATTAGAGGGAACATGAGGACAGGTACTTTCCCCAGGTTTTTTTTGGAATTTGCTGCTCAGTTTGATGGTTAAGGTGCAAGGCCTCAACTCATTAAAAATGAACTTGGATTTGCACCTGAAATGCTGTATAACCGGAAAGGCCACATTCCAGGTGCTGGAAAGTGGAATTATAATGTGTAGCATGGTTATTGAGCTGGCACAAACATAATGGGCTGAATGGCTTCTTTCTGTGCCCTAACTTTTCTATGGGCCAATGATAAACAATTATAACTTCTTAATTTATATCTGGCCCTATCTCACTGATTTGTTCAGTCCAGAGATCTCAGAAGATATATTGATATTCATGTTTGGAATGTGAATGTCCATAATGAGACCAGCACTTATTGCCCATTCTTAATTATTCAAATAAGAAATTGGTCGTAAGCTGCTTTCTTGAATCTATGCAGTTTATGTGGTTCACCCACAGTGCTGTATTGAAGGGTTTTCCAGAACTTTGATGAAACCGCAGTGAAAAAGCTGGGGCGATGTATTTCGATGTCAGGATGGTGTGTCGTGAAGGGGAACATGTAAGTTGTGGTGTTTCTGTGCACCTGCTGCTCTTGTTCTTCTAGATGTGAACATCGAAGGAACTTTGGCAAGTTGTTGTACTTAAAAACATGTTAGTTCATGAATCCTAATGCTGTCACCGTCACCTTCCATCAGTTTGAGGCAGGACTGATGGGAAAGTCATTGGCTGGATTGGATTTGCCCTGCTTTTTGTGGTGAGGCCATACCTGAGCAATGTTACACATTGTCAGGCAAATGCCATTGTAGCACTGGAAAAAGATTGGCTTGTGTGTGGTTAGTTCTGGAACCTGAGTACTCAACACTATAGCTAGGATTTCTATTGGAGCCCATATCCTTGTCACAAATCCTGACATTGCAGGGTGAGAATTGAATTGATTGAAGGCTAACATCTTGAGAACTTCAGCCACCTAAGCACTTTCGGTGGATGGTTATCATGCATGCTATGTATAAAAGACATTGATGGAGAAATGTATTCACTGATTCTACCTATATTGACTTTATTGATTCCCTGGGAGCCACAGTACTGTGTGTTGAAATCCTCATGTTTTGGAAACTAATTTTCAGTTATATCAGCAGAGACTGCACACAGGCTGGGCAGATAGCAGCTTGTGATGCTACCTCCCCCTGAGGAAACAACGTATGTCTACTACAGTAAGAAATATCACTACAGAACCAGCACCACTACATAAGAGCGATTGATTGAGGCATACCAGAAATTTGTGGATTATGTGGGACAAGCTACATTTATGGGAACTATAGCCCATGAAGCTATGACGAGAGAGTGGGAACAGTTGCCCTAAAATTATAACACATCAATCAACTGGAAAGGAAATGACAATCTCTCTCTTTTGGGACTTCTCCATACTGCAGGAACTGTCAAATTATAGCTGTCTTTGTTTAATTGTTCTTTGCAGAAGTGCCTTCAGACTGAGGAGAAAAAAAGTGTTTTTCTTTTCTGTTAGCAAGGCTAAGCATAGTTCTTTAAAATTTCTTGTTACTCGAAACATCAAAACATGTACAATGGTGAGGTGACGGCTATTATCGCCAGGATCTAGAAACTCAGTTAATGTTCTGGGAACCCTGTTTCAAATCCCGCGATGGCAGATGATGGAATTTGAATTCAATTTTTTAAAAAATTTGGTATTAAGAATCCACTGATGACCATGAATCCAGTGTTAAATTGCCGGAAAAACTTCTCTGGTTCACTAATGTCCAATGTGGAAGGAAATCCCCATCTCACCTGATCTGGCCTGCATGTGACTTCAGAACAATAGCAATGTGGTTGACTCTCAACTGTTCTTTGAAGTGGCCTAGCCAGCCATTCAACTGTACCAATCACTACAAAGTCTGAAAGGAATTAAACTGGGCAGATCACCTGGCAGCGACCTAGGTGTCGGAAAAGACAATGGCAGAAATAGCCCTATTGACTTATGACATGTATATGGAATGAGCTGCCAGTGGAAGTGGTTGAGGCAGGTACATTAACAACATTTAAAAGACATTGGACAAACACATGGATCAGAAAGGTTTGGATGGATGTGGGCCAAGTGCAGGGAAATGGGGTGAGCATGGATGTTCATTTTGCTTGGTATGGGACAAAGGGCCTGACTCCAATCTATAGGACTCTATGACCCTGAAAAGTCCTCCATATTAACATTCTGGGATCCAGAGTTGGGAAAGCTGTCTCTCAGAGTAATGAAGTAATGAAGCAACAGCATGGCAATGTCCCAGATATAACCATCACCACCCCTGGATATGTCCTGTCCCACCGGCAGGACACACCTGGCACCATGGTATACAGTGGGGAGAGAATTGCCCTGGAAGTCCTCAACATTGACTCTGGACCCAATGAAATCTCATGGCTTCAGGTTAATTGTGGGCAAGGAAACTTCTTGATGATTATCATGTCTCACCCTCCCTCGGCTGATGAATCTGTCCTCCATATTGAACAACACTTGGAGGAAGCACTGAGGATAGCAATTGCACAAAATGTACTCTGGGTGAGGAATTTCAATGAACTCAACTGAGAGTAGCTCAGCAGCAGTACTACCGATTGAGCAGGTCGGGTCTTAAAGGACTTAGCTGCTAGACTGGGTCTGCAGCAGGTGGTGAAGGAACCAACATCCTTACCAGTTTGCTGGTTGCAGATGCATCTGTCCATGACAATATCAGTAAGAGTGACCTCTGCACAGTCCTTGTGGTCCTTAGCATTACAGATACTGGGCTTCAGCCAATTTGATTCACTCCATGTGATATCAAGAAACTGTTGGAGGCACTGGACACTGCATAGGCTATGGGTCTTGACAACATTCCAGCAATAGCGCTGAAGGATCGTACTCTAGAGTTTGCTGCTCCCCTACCCAAGTCCTTCCAGTACGGTTACAACACCAGCATACACCTGACTTTATGGAAACTTGTGCCCAAGCATGTCCTGTATGTAGGCAGGACAAATTCAACCAGACAAATTACCACCCTATCAATCGATTCTCAATCATCAGTAAAGTGATGGAAGGTGTCATCAACAGTTCTATCAAGCAATACCTGCTCAATAATGAGTCGAGAATGTGGTGCTGGAAAAGTACATCAGGTCAGGCAGCATCCAAGGAGCAGGAGAATCAACTCCTTCCTGATGAAGGGCTTATGCCTGAAACATTGATTCTCCTGTTCCTCAGATGCTGCTTGACCTGCTGTGCTTTTCCAATTTTGCATTCTTGATTCTGATCTCCAGCATCTGCAGTCCTCACTTTTTCCCTGCTCAGTGACACCCAGTTTGGGTTCTATCAGCGCCAATCAGGTCCAGACCTCATTACAGACTTGGTTCAAACATGAACAAAAGAACTGAATTCCAGTGGTAAGGTGAAAGTGACAGCCCTTGACATCAAGGCTGCACTTGACCTGTGGCATCAGAGAGCTGTGGCAAGACTGGAATCTTGTTAGTATCAGGGGACAAATTCTCTGCTGTCTGTAGTCATATCTGGCCAATAGGAAAATGGCCATAGTTGTTGGAGGTCAGTCACCTCAGCTTCAGGACATCTCTGCAGGAGTTCCTCAGGATAGTGTCCTAGGCCCAATCAAGTTCAGCAGATTCATCAATGACTTTTCCTCCATCATAAGGTCAGAGGTGGGGGTGTTTGCTGGTGCTTTCACAATGTGCAGCTCCACTAACAACTCCTCAGATATTGAAGTAGTCCATGTTCAAATGCAACAAGGTCTTGACAATATCCAAACTTGGGCTGACAAGTGGCAAATAGCATTTGCACCACACAAATGTCAAGCTATGGTCATCACCATAGATACACTAACCATCACCCCTTGACATTCAATGGTGTTACCATCACTGAATTCCCGAAAGTCAATATCCTGGTTACCATTGACCAAAACTCAACTGTTAATAAATTGTGGCACTGGAGAAAGCACAGCAGGTCAGGCAGTATCTGAGGAGCAAGATGAAGGGTTAAGCCCGAAGCATTGACTCTGTCTTGCTCCTGACATGCTATGCTTTTTCGAACACCACACATTATCAAATCTGACTTCCCCAGCATCTGTGGTCCTAATCATCTCCCAGAAACTCAACTGGATTTGCCACATAAACACAGTTGCTGCAAGAACAGGTCAGAGGCTGGGAATACTGTGGTGAGTAACATACCTCCTGACTTCCCAAAGCCTGTCCACCATCTACAAGGAACAAGTCAGGAGTGTGATCCACCATTGACACTCAGTATCTGCAGTCTGTACTGTCTACAAGATGCACTGCAGAAATTCACCAAAGACCCTCAGATGGTACCTGCCAAAACCATGACCACTTTCATCTAGAAGGAGAAGGGCAGCAGATATGTAGGAGCACTACACCCTCCAAGTTCCCCTCCAAGCCACTCTCATTCCTGACTTGGAAATATATCACAGTTCCTTCATCATCACTTAGTCAGTATCCTGAAATTCCCTCCCTCATGGCATTCTTGGTCAACCCACAGTAGGTTGTCTGCAGCATTTCAAGAAGGCAGCTCACCATCACCTTCTCAAGGGCAACTCAGGATGGGCAATAAATGGTGGTCAACTGGTGACGCTTGCATCGACAATGACTCTTTAAAAAAGTCTATATCCTGAACAACCTCATGTAAATGATGCTATGGGTATGCAATGTACAGGACTACATGATATGATTTCTTTATTGTAGTTGTACAGCATGTGAATGTCAATTTGGGTGGTAATTGAAATGAATTAAAAATCACACTACGCCAGGTTATGGTCCAACAGGTTTGTTTGGAAGTACAACTTCCAAATAAACCTGTTGGACTATAATCTGGTGTTGTGTGCTTTTTATCTCATTTCAATTACCACCGAAATTGACATTCACATGCTGCACGACTCCAATAAAGAAATCATATCATGTCGTCCTGTACATTACATATCCACAGCATCATTTACATGGAGGTTGTTCAGGATATAGACCTACAGTAGAACTTTTTACTTTGTCCACCCAGTCCAACACCAACACCTCCACATCAATTGAAATGAGGATTGAGTAAAATGTATTGCCTATTGTATGTTCCTGCTCAAGCCAAATTTCAGCTTTCTTTTTCATTGTTTTTTTTAAGAAACCTGTTTACTTAGACATCGTGGTCATGCAATGTTTTAGTATCGAAGAGTGCGGTGCGGGAAAAGCGCAGCCATTCGGGCACCATCCGAGGAACAGGAGAGTCGACGTTTTGAGCATAAGCTCTTCATCAGGAATGAGAGGTGGCCCAAGGGGGCTGAGAGATAAATGGGAGGGGGGAGTAAGCTGGGGGAAAGGTGGCTGGGAATGTGATAGGTCAGAGAGGATGGTGGAGCAGATAAGTAGGAAGGAAGATGGACAGGTAGGACTGTTCAAGAGGATGGTGCTGAGTTGGAAGGTTGGATCTGGGATAAGGTGAGGGGAGGGGAAATGAGGAAACTGGTGAAATTCACATTGATCCTGTGAGTTTGGAGGGTCCCAATGCGGAAGATAAGTGGTTGTCACAACCACGTGATGAAAGAGCAGTGCTCCGAAAGCTAGTGCTTCCAAATAAACCTGTTGGACTATAACTTGGTGTTGTGTGATTTTTAACTTTGTCCACTCCAGTCCAATACCGACATCTCCACATCATCTCTATTCATGGTGTACCTGTTTAGAAAGTAGCAGAGCACAATATTATGAAGTTCATATTTTGTTCTAGCTCTGAGGAGGTATTGTAACTTTTTTTCCCATGAGATAAGAAATGTGAATAAATAGAACCTGAGACTATCTCGATTTGGTTTAGTAGAAAATGAATGCAAATGTCGGAAATATGTTTGAGTAAACAGGTAGAAGAAAGTGCTAATGTGATTTCAATTCCTGACTATTCAGAAATGTCAAAAGGATTAATCTATTTTTACAAGAGATTTCTTGTTTAACCAATGTATTCACTTTTTGACAAAGTAATGGCAAGTGATTGAGGTAGCAAATTGAATGTTGTTGCTCATTTCATGAGGAATGGAATCTACAATCGGGATGTTTTACTACATTTGTAGAGGGGCTTGGTGAGGCCACATCTGGAATAGAATTTACTATTGTAGAGATCTTATTTGTAAAAAGATACAAGTTGTCCTTTTTTAGATTTGCCCTGTTTAGAGCTGCTTCACTTTAATGTCAGCATGTAATTGGGATCTGAAATCTTGTCAAGCATTGTGAGATTTGTTACGATGTTATTTTACGGCAATACTTCACCTGACCTGATTGACATCCTCTTTGATGTAATCTCTCTCTCTCTCCTCCAGATTTGAGACCACTCCCAGCCTTCTAACATACACCCTCACCTGGTGTCATATGCTGCCTGACATCTGAGGGCAGGGACCTCCACCACCCACCTAGGTTCTAGGCCACCATTTCAGCCCGAAACCATTATCCTCTCCCCACCCACCCCTTGGATCAGATAAAACCGAGCAAACACCCCAGTCATGTAGTTTTCACCAGCCCCCAATCCACTCTAGAAACCCCACAGCCCAGTCTACCAGCATTAAGGGTGGGAGCGTGGAAAGGTACCAAGTCCAGCCACAACTGACAGTCTTCTGGTCAGGAGGAAGAAGGTCAAGACCATCACTGTTCCAAATGAGAAAGAGGAACAGTCCCTCCAAGCAATGGTGATTGAAACCTGGAGATAGTAGCTGCCAGCAAGACAGGGCTCTATGGACCCCCAAATAGGCACTCCCAAGTATTAAGAACCATAAGCAGGTCGTACTCCCAGCAGGCAGTCCATAGCCCTGTAGTAAAGGTTCCTCCCACCACCGAGCCCACATCAGTAACCCCCTACCACTGCAGATAGAGCATCACCACATAAAGTGCTCTAAACATAACAATACACTTTTTCCTTTACAGTTTATTTTAACAGCTATTTAATCTACGAATTCAGTCATTCAGAGTCATATCTATTGAACTTTAGAGGGTACAGGTGTAATGTTTTATTTGTTTTGACTCTAGCATACTGCTGCAGGACTTCTTTGAGAACCGATTCTTCACTCAAAATCGCAATTTGCAGCAACGGAAGGCTGATTAAAAATGAGGACACCATATATATTTGCTTCAGAAACGTTGCCAACATTGCGCAGTTGACTCATTCCAGGGGTGAAAGGGTTATCCTATAAAGAAAAGTTGAATGAACTAGAGTTGAATGTACTCAGAGGAATAAAAGGTGATTGTACTGAAACATGAGGGAACTAAATGGAATGAATACCAGGAGCATGTTTCCTCTTGTGAGAAGATTAAAACTTAGTGATCTGGTGAAGAATAAGAAATCTCCTGTTAATGACTGAGATGTAGATTTGCTATTCCCTTCCTTCCTCAGAAGGGAATGGAGGTTGGGTCTATAAGTTTATCTAAGGCTACATTAGATAGATTTTGGAATAGGATAACCGAGTCTAGAGTTATGGAGTAAAGTGGAACTGAAACCACAGTCAGAGCAGCTGTGATCTTACTGAATGGTGGAGCAGGCTTGGAGGGCCACGTGACTTAAGTTATATGTTCCTAGACCTCCTTAATTCAAGACTCAAGTTTGCAATTGTTCCTTACCACTGGTGAAGAAATTCAAAACCATGATCCAAGTTTGGAGAAAGCTTTAACCATTGTCGAAGGGTGGGAATCTCGGTCTGATGACACTCGCTTTCTCATGGAAGGTATTTTGATTGTGGGAGAGTGGTAATACCGTGAAACCTGTACAAAAAGAGAACCCCAAAAAATCGATACATGGAAAAAAATGTGAAATTTAATGAAGGTCCCAAATAACATGCATTGTAATAGACGTAAGCTTCCCCTGCAACTAGAGACATCTGTAAATTTAAAGTTCATAAATAGCCTTCAATGTATCAAATCTGCAACTTAAACACAGAAAATGTAGATAAGTGCAAAATGATAATGGAGAAAATAGATAAAAACAGTTTGCATGCAATGAGGATCTTTTTTACACATTATCCACAAAGATAGAGAGATCTGCCTACTTTTACGGAACAATTCCTAGGAATAGAGCAATCTCTGCTACTATAGCCTGCCCATTCTAACTTCCCTTCAGTTTACATTTAGCTGCTGTTTGCACCTGAATCTCTTTATTTCTAGCCTGATGTCATCATCCCAAATTCTGCAAGGAACCTGAGTCAAATGTTCAGGACCCCAGAGAATAATGATCATGAGCACAAGTATGAGGAACAATCAATCTGTGAGACTCAAAGAGAACGTGTTGAGAGGCCTTCTAAGTTGGTATTGCAAGGAGGTGGAAGCTGCAAAATGCAGCCTGGATTGACTTGGGGAATAGAGGCTGATGATTAGGTATCATCAGATATCAAATGGTCAGAGTGTAATATGATCAAACCTTCCAGAATGTCATCAACCAGCCATGATTAGATTAAAACATCTCACTTCAAAAGGTCTGGTATAAATGAGGTGTAAACAATACCTACTCAGCACCCTTTCGATTGAAAGCTGCTGCAACACACAGCAAAATAAATGCATAGATAGGGGACATAGGACATTAATTTCAATCTTATCGACTGAAACATATACCATGGTTGTCCCAGGCATTCTTGCTGTGCAGTAGCTTCACTCCCCTGTGCAGCTAATAGCTTGGCAGATCTCAGAATCTGGACAACCCTCCTTCAATAGAAAACAATCCTGGAGTAGTAATGAATTAGGAAACCCCAAAAATAGGGAACGAACTGAAATCATATCCTGCAGGAGTCCAGATATTGTGATAATCCCAGGTGTGGGTGATAAAAAGAATGGACTACTGTAATCCATGATATTTGGCTTATGTAGTTTACTATACATACAGTAATTATTTTGAAAATATGGATGGACATTTGCAAATAAGTGACAGTTGATGCAAGTCCCATGTTCTCTCTGACTTAACAGTTTTTATTGTTGTTGCATGCCAAGATATTTTCTGTTTGAACATTATTTCCAGATTCATTCTGATTAGCAATGACTGTCCTTAAATAAGTTACCGGCAACCCTCCGAGTGAATGCCCTTATTATTCTTCTCTGATTAGCAATTTAGGTGCTTTATGGATGTGATATTAAATAATAACTGATGTCTAAACAGCTGCTGTCCAATTACCATTTAATAGATGGCCTGTAGCAGCTGATTTTCTAATCCAGTATTCAGGCGTCAGTTTTTTTCCTAGACACAGACAATGTCCAAACAGCTGTTGACAAATCATCGAGGTGAAAATGTCTTTTGTGTTTTTTCTTTTAAAAGAAAATCCATAGCTGTGAAATTAAAATAGACATTTTGCATTTTTTTGTTCTTGCTGATAGGATTGTGGAAGTGACTTTTTTGGATGAGAGTTAAGACTAATAGCCTAAACTACAGTTTGTATTTTGGCAGTGTGATGACATTCTCTGTTTGCATCCATTTTTATACTAAGTAAGCCAGCAATCTATAACTGGTAACATTTCTGGAACAGACTTTTCTAAGATTTTGTGGAGCTTTCAGTTCTGCGTAGCAGTAGGGGAGGGGATTATTACAAGGTTTTCAGGAAGTAACTCTGGGTAGTTGGCGTCATCGAACAAGCATTCAAAAATTTCAGTGATTTCAGAATGAGACAAAGCAAAAGCAGACTCCATATTAAGAATGTTGCGATTAATAGTTCTGCTGGGAAGACAAATAACTACAGAGATTTTGTTTAGGATTCAGTGAAGAGTCAAGAGCAGCTGGATTTCTTTGTTTTGATAGAATTCAGGAAGACATTCTAACAATTTGTAGGCAGCTCAGAAAAAGTACATGCCTGTCAGGGTGAAAGGAAAGGCTGGTAGGTATAGGGAATGCTGGATGACTAAAGAAATTAAGGGTTTGGTTAAGAAAAAGAAGGAAGCATATGTAAGGTATAGACAGGATAGATCGAGTAAATCCCTAGAAGAGTATAAAGGAAGTAGGAGTATACTTAAGAGGGACATCAGGAGGGCAAAAAGAGGACATGAGATAGCTTTGGCACATAGAATTAAGGAGAATCCAAAGGGTTTTTACAAATACATCAAGGACAAAAGGATATCTAAGGAGGGAATAGGGCCCTCAAAGATCAGCAAGGCAGCCTTTCTGTTGAGCCGCAGGAAATGGGGGAGATACTCAATGAGTATTTTGCATCAGTATTTATTATGAAAAAGGATATGGAAGACATGGACTGTAGGGAAATAGATGGTGACATCTTGCAAAATGTCCACATTACAGAGGAAGAAGTGCTGGATGTCTTCAAACGGGAAAAGGTGAATAAATTCCCAGGACCTGATCAGGTGTACCCAAGAACTGTGTGGGAAGCTAGAGAAGTGATTGCTGGGCCTCTTGCTGAGATATTTGTATCATCGATAGTCACAGGTGAGGTCCCGAAAGACTGGAGATTGGCAAACATGGTGCCACTGTTTAAGGAGGGCGGTAAGGACAAGCCAGGGAACTATAGTGAGCCTGACATTGGTGGTGGGCAAGTTGTTGGAGGTAATCCTGAGGGACAGGATGTACGTGTATTTAGAAAGGCAAGGACTGATTAGGGATAGTCAACTTTGTGTGTGGGAAATCTTGTCTCACAAACTTGATTGAGTTTTTTGAAGAAGTAACAAAGAGGATTGATGAGGGCAGAGCGGTAGATGTGATCTATATGGACTTCAGTAAGGCATTCGATAAGGTTCCCCATGGGACAGATTAGCAAGGTTAGATCTCATGGAAGACAATGAGAACTAGCCATTTGGATACAGATCTGGCTCAAAGGTAGAAGACAGAGGGTGGTGGTGGAGGGCTATTTTGCAGACTGGAGGCCTGTGACCAGTGGAGTGCCACAAGGATCGGTGCTGGCTCCTTTACTTTTTGTCATTGGCATAAATGATTTGGATGTGAGCATAAGAGGTACAGTTAGTAAGTTTGCAGATGACACCAAAATTGGAGATGTAGTGGACAGTGAAGAGGGTTACCTCAGATCACAACAGGATCTTGATCAGATGGGCAAATGAAAAGTGGCAGGTGGAGTTTAATTCAGATAAATGAGAGGTGCTGCACTTTGGGAAAGCAAATCTTAGCAGGTTACACTTAATGGTAAGGTCCTAGGGAGTGTTGCTGAACAAAGAGACGTTGGAGTGCAGGTTCATAGCTCCTTGAAAGTGGAGTCGCAGGTAGATAGGATAGTGAAGGAGGCATTTGGTATGCTTTCCTTTATTGGTCAGAGTATTGAGTACAGGAGTTGGGAGGTCATGTTGTGGCTGTACAGGACATTGGTTAGGCCACTGTTAGAATATTGCATGCAATTCTGGTCTCCTTCCTATCGGAAAGATGTGAAACTTGAAAGGGTTCAGAAAAGATTTACAAGGATGTTGCCAGGGTTGGAGAATTTGAGCTATAAGGAGAGGCTGAACAGGCTGGGGTTGTTTTCCCTGGAGTGTCGGAGGCTGAGGGGTGACCTTATAGAGGTTTACAAAATTATGAAGGGCTTGGATAGGGTAAATAGGCAAAGTCTTTTCCCTGGGGTGAGGGAGTCCAGAACTAGAGGGCATAGGTTTAGGGTGAGAGGGGAAAGATATAAAAGAGACCTAAGGGGCAACTTTATCACGCAGAGGGTGATATGTGTATGGCATGAGCTGCCAGAGGAAGTGGTGGAGGCTGGTACAATTACAACATTTAAGAGGCATTTGGAAGGGTATATGAATAGGAAGGGTTTGGAGGGATATGGGCCGGGTGCTGGCAGGTGGGACTAGATTGGTTTGGGATACCTGATCGGCACGGACAGATTGGACCGAAGGGTATGTTTCCATGCTGTACATCTCTGACTCTATGACTCTAATTGGACTTAGAATTCAGAAGGAGTCCTGGATCGTGGAGGAAGTGGGATGGTTGATTGGTCTGTGCTGCGGGATGCTGTGAAGGACTCAGAAGAAGGCCTTGAGCATTTAAACTTCAGTGCAGCATAGCAAGTGGCAAATGATAAGCTTAAAAGCAGTATTTACTTGATGTAACTGAGCAAGATTCCAGTCCAGGTGGGTGGGGGAACAAGAGACTACAGTGGCAGGATTGGCTCAATGAATAGTGTGATATGGGCATTTTGGTGGAGTTGCTGAGCAATTCATAGGATTTTTCTTGATCATATTTACTATTGGATGGAAAAGTAGGGTGTTCGACCACTGTATATTACCTATATTTGCCACATGTTAATTCTGGTGTCAGAACTAAGCCATACATGCATTGTAGATTGTATTACTGCTCCAACTTAATAAAGCAAAGTTTTTTTCTCATTCGTTCAAATATCATATGCTTTACTTTCTAAATAAAGTAGATCTCTCACTTTGTCTGATTTAAAAAATGAAAGTTACTAGTCTTAAGCCGAACTGTAACATTTGACCATTCGACATATAAGCAGAATTAGGCCATTCAGCCCATTGAGTCTTTTCTGTTATTTAATCATGGCTCATACGTTTTTCAATTCTATTCTCCTTCCTTCTCCCTGTAATCCTTCATCTCCTTTACTCATCAAGAGCCTATCTGTCTCTGTCTTAAATACATTCAATTACTCGACCTCAATAGCCTTCTGTGGCAATGCGTTCCACAGATGAACCATCCTCTGTCTGAAGGAATTCCTCCTCATCTCAGTTCTAAAGGGTTATCCCTTCACTCTGAGGCTGTGCCAGAGGGTCCTAATCTCTCCTGTTCATGAAAGCATCTCCACGTGCGCTCTAAGTATCTCTGTATTTTGCAAGTTTCAATCTGATTTTACCTCATACTCCTAAACTCTACTGAATACAGACTCTGAATCCTCAACAGCTCCTCATATGACAAGCCCTTCATCCCAAAGATCATTCTTGTTAACATCTGTGGACACCCTCCAAGGCCATCTCATCCTTTCTTAAATACAAGGCCCAAAACTGCTCACAACATTCCAAATGTGTTCTAACCAGAGCCTTATACAGCCTCAGCAGTACATCTCTGCTCTTGTAATCGAGCATTCTTAAATTCTAGCTAATAATGCATTTACCCTTTTTTGTTACCAGCTGAACTTTAAGAAATTCCTGATGTATGACTCCTAAGTCCCTTTGAACATAAATTTTGAGATGTCATCTGGGATCACATTATGTTAATGTCCGTATCTACTTCAGATTTTTTTTAAATCAGTGGAAGCATTTTAACAATAATGATCATCAAAAAGACCTGTCAGAATTTATTCACTTAAATACATTTACATGGGCATTTTGGCAAAGACTGACGGGTTGAGGTAGGAACTTGTTTGTTGATTTTTTTTTGGTTGGAACTCTGTTTACTTTTGCATATGATGAATCTTCAGTTCGAACTGGCCATCCACTGATATGAGAAGGTAGACAAATCACATGGATATGGTGTCAAATACATTAATCCATTATTGCTGATACAGCAATGCTGATTGCTAGTGATACCAGCAGCGGAGCAGATGGTGGTGGAGTAGTTTTGTATGAGGTGTTTGTTCTGAAAGGGTTGATTTTTGAAACTACATTAAGTTTCACACAATTTTATGATGTTGTACCAACTTACATAGAGATAAGGCAGAACAGCTTAAGATTACATGGAGAGAAGACCTGCAATTTATTGCCATCTTCTATCCACTCAATCATTTTGGTTCCTTCCATTTGTATCTTCTTAATAGCTTTAGTCCCTTCATTACATTGCAGTGATTCTGAACTTGTTGACATGAGTGATTTGTAAATTGGCTTTTTAAATCTCTCAATATTGGATCCAAGTGATAAAAATTCACACTTGAGTTGTTGAATTCTGGGAATTTGAAATCTAGCTCATGGTGGTCAGAACTGACCATTGAACTTGGCAAAGATAATTGCACAAGTATGAACCTGATGCTTATTATTACAGATCCAATTTCTCTTGAGTTTTCAATTCTGGACTCACTCTCTCATGTTCCTAGTTTTGTTAGGAAATCAAAACACTTGGTATTACTTTGGCTAGCATTTAACTTGAATCATCAATCACAGACACGTACCAGATAATGTGTTGTAATGTCTGTACGGTGAGTCTACATTTCACCTCATTCAGCTATACTGGCTAATTTTCAAAAATGCATTCAAGCAAAGACCTACTGGTGGACTAAAGGCATTAATGCAACTCATTATTACAAAAAAGGAATTTTACTTCTTGTCTGTGGTGTATGAATGTGGTGCTAAGTTTGTCTGACTCAATACTGAGGAGAGTAGTTGGAATTAGCCTTACAGATTTGTCCAACTTTTCAAGAAAGGAACTGGGAATTGGAGGATTTCAATTTAACAAGTCTGAAAACTTAGCAGGAAACCATACACATCCACAGGTTGAGCTTGGGAGACCAAAAACTGAGAGAATTTGACTGTACCCTGCTAGAGCCAGACTGATCCACCTCTGAATAAAAGAAATAAAGGACACGTTGCCTCTGCAGTGAGGGTGGAGGAGGGGGAAGGGGAGGATTATAGCTTCTCCAGTTGTAGATGGCAAAAATTCACCAGGGCCCCTAAATAGCACTTTCCACCTCCATGACCAATATCATCTAGAAGGACAAAGGCAGCAGAAACATGTACTCCTCTGCGTCTGCAGAAACTGTTGTGTAAATTGTACAAATTTGGAAGTTATTAGGCTTTGCATGATTTTTGAGCGTTGAGAGATTGTACTTCTTGATGGGTCAAAAATATAATAGATGAGAAATTGGGTATGTTTGCAAGTATAGTTGGACAATGATGGCCCACTGATCACTAAATGGTGAGGGGAACTCTGACTGAATGACAGTGTTGCTATTCTGGGGCTCAGTTCGCTAGCCAACAAAATGCCTTCAAGGTAAACAGCCCAACTTTCAACCATCAATTTAAAACATCCAACTGTTTCTATGTTGATTATTGATTCATTTCTTCTTGCTGTTGTTTCCTATTGCTGGCAATGTGGGCTGGGGCGGTAGATGGGCAGGCTACTTTCAGAATAGAGTAAAGGTAGAGGGGATGGACAGAGACTAACAGGACTGCAGAGGGATACTGGCAGCATCTTGAGATTGAGGAGTTCATCAGAGTTGGTAACAAGTCAGTGGATGGAGTTGAGCATGCTGAAGGGCATCATGTGAATGGATGGAAGTGACTCTCCCCTCCTCTCTGCCCTTTCTCTCTCACCATCTCTTTATATCTCCTTTCATTTCTGCCTCCTCCTACTCTATCTCTCCCTTCCTTCCCTCTCTTAGTCTCCACTCATTTTCTTCTTCTCTCTCATCTCCCCTCTCTCCTCTTCCCTTAAACACACACACACACCCTCCTCTCTCTGTCTTTCTCTCAAACTGCTCAATTCATCCCTGACAATCAACAATAATAACTGAAGATGAACAAAAAAAAACTGCAAGAAAATTGAATTAAAGGTAGAACTTGTTGAATATTCTCTGCAGGTCCTGCAATTTTTGTGGAGAAGGAATGAGTGGTGATGTTTCAGGTCAAAGACTTTTCATCAGTTTAGTATGACATACTTGTAGAGACAGGGTCTAATGAACATGCAGATGAGCCTCTGAGGTAGACTGCGATGTGACTGGGATCTTGGTAGTCATGAGAAAGAGACTGTGCTAAAAGATTGCAATTAGAACAGCATTCAGCAGAGAGGTCTGCTGGTGAATCATCATGTATCCATTGTTAATAAAGAGACAGATCGAGGTTTGGCCTAAGATGTGAACTACAGAGGAATTCAAATTAAAACACTGCTGAGCATTTGCAGAGTCTGTCTTTATTTCAATAATAATGGAAACTGCCGTCATGTGACTTAAAAATACAGGATGAGGATTGAGGTGCACTCGTATTGTTGAGAAGTCATCTGCACTTGCTCAATGATTCTAGAACAAGGCTGAGTGTTCTTCAGTGAACTGGGTGAAAGTGAGGACTGCAGATGCTGGCGATTAGAGTAGAGAGTGTGGTGCTGGAAAAGCACACAGGTCTGGCAGTATCTGAGGAGCACGAATATTGACATTTCGGGCAAAAGCCTTTCATCAGGAATGAGGGTAGGAGTCTCGGGGGTGGAGAGATAATGGGAAGGGGTAGGGTTGGGGGGAAGGTAGCTATGAGTGCAGTAGATGGATGGAGGTGGGAGTAATGGTGATAGATCAGAGGGGAGGGTGGAGTGGATAGGTGGGAAGAAAGTTGAACAGGTCATGAGGGTGGTGCTGAGCTGGAAGGTTGGAGTTGGGATAAGGTGGGGGTGAGGGGAAATGAGGAAACTGATGAAATCCACATGGTACCATGGGGTTGGAAGCTCCCGAGGTGGAAGATGAGGCGTTCTTCGTCCAGGCATTGAGTAGTCAGGGAGTGGCGATGGAGGAGGTCCAGGACTTGCCTGTCCTCAGCAGAGTGGGAGGGGGATTTGAAGTGTTCGGCCATAGGGCAGTGGGGTTGGTTGGTACGGGTGTCCCGGAGATGTTCTCCGAGAGTGGGCATCCTGTCTCCCCAATGCAGAAGAGACCGCATTGGGAGCAATGGATACAGTAAATTGCGTATGGAAGTGCAGGTGAAACTTTGGATGTGGAAGGCTGTTTTGGGGCCATGGACAGAGGTGAGGGGGGAGGTGTGGGCACAGGTTTTGTAATTCCTGTGGTGGAAGGGGAAGGCTCTTCAGTAGACCCTAAGTGTCAAATTATTGGCTTGCTACTTGGTCAGATAATGAGCAAGACTTAATGTTACTTTGTGGCAGGATCCTGAATGAAAGTACTACACAGAGTTTGACATAACTGAGAAAACTAAGCTTGTTTTGGAAGATCCACATCTTTCGCTCCCTTGGGCTCATGATATCCAATATTTTGTTGCAATTTAACCCACATTATCCAAAAAAATGTACTTGTTTAAAACATATTTTTGGGGTAAATTATGACTGGGTGGTAAACCATTTTCATTTCCTCCCAGCTTTTATTGCTGCTGGAGAAATTCATTGATCATTTTGATTTCGGTTGCTTAGAATTGCTGTGAGCATATAGAAGCAGTAACCCCCATTTACAGTGGTTCTTTAAAGCATGCTGTTACAAACAGGAAGTGAGTCACTTTTCACTTTTCACCAGTTTCTGGTTATTTTCAACATACTTTTCACTAAAGAACAGAAGACCAAGAAATAGTGTTAATACCAAAAGCGTCCTTGCAGGACCACCTTCTCACAAACCTCATAGCATTTAAAGCTTTCCAGTAGGCATCATTTGAAGGTATCATCAGTGATGGTACAACTTGCTGTTTCTAGATTGGAAGGTTCCATTTCCTGAAGCATTAATGTACAATTGAAGTTTTCAGCATGAAAGGTAGTTATTCAATCCAACAGTTGTCTGCAGTTCTTACTATATCATTTCAAAACTCATCCCACTGGCTTGCTTTCTCCCCATATCCCTATATTTTTCTCTGTTTATCCAATTCTCTCTCAAAAAAAAATCTCTTTACTGAGCATTCGTTTGTCCTGGTAAACTGAGTATGTGAACAGATTTCTAACTGGTTTAGGAATTACACCTTAGCTCTTCAGAAGTACTCGGCAATTTAAATAAAAACAGAAAATGCTGGCAGTACATGCCTTTTTAAAGTTCTTTTAAAATCAGACCTCTTATTCTGCACGGAATTAATAATATATATCAGGGCGATTTTACATTTTTTTATACTAACAAGCAGCACTTGGTAACAACATTTGCTGTGTCATCATTGGGGCCATATGTAATATGCAACAGATGAACTGCATTCAAGCTATTTCATACTTGCATTTATTTTTAATAAGCTTATTTTAATATACATATCTAAATTATGGTTTACATGGAATGCATGATGCAAAGGATGGATCTCATGCTGTTTGTCCACTGATTATAACTCGCCTTTGACTTAAGATAATTTTAATGTTTCCTTGTGAAAACATGCAACTGCGCATAAGTTCTCATTATTGAACAGTAATTGAAATCTCACTCCGTGAGGCCAAAAGGAACACTGACGTAGGAATTGCAAACATTTAATCAGTGCTTTTGTGAAATCATAACTGAAGCATATTATTGTGGAGGGTTAGAGGAGGGTTAGGCTATAATTGAGTTGAGAATAGTGATCTTGCGATATCCAACAAAGAAAACTGCTTTCTCCATGTGCCTAATATTGTTATGTACCAAACTTTTTAAAAATTTGAATGCTGCCTTGAGAAATAAAATAAACTAGTCTAAATATGGTTGTATAGATTTGTGGTATAATGGACAGTGAAGAGGATTATCTCGGAATGCAGCGAGATCTTGATCAAATGGGAAAGTGAACTGAGGAATAGTAGATGGAGTTTAGATAAATGCAATGTTTGGGAGGTCAAACCAGGGCAGGACTTACACAGCCAATGGTACCATCCTGGGGAGTGTTATAGAACAAAAAGATCTAGAGGTACAGATTCATAGCTCCTTGGAAGTGGGGTCACAGATATACACCATGGTGAAGAAGGCTTTCAGCATGCTTGCTTTCGTTGGTCAGAGTGTAGAGTATAGGAGTTGGGATGCAACTTGGACTGGAAAGATTGAGTCATAAATAGAGGCTGGATAAGCTGGATAATTTACTCTGGAGTGCAGGAGGCTGAGGGGTGACCTTACAGAGGTCTATAAAATCATGAAAGGCATAGATAAGGTAGATAGCCAACAGCTTTTCCTCATGGTAGGGGAGTATAAAACTAGAGGATGTAAGTTTAAGATGAGAACAGAGAGATACAGGAGAGTTCAGAGGGTCAACTTGTTCACACAGAGGGTGGTGAATGTCTGGAAAAGGTTGACAGAGGTAGTGGTGGAGGCGAGTACATTTTTATCATTTAAGAAACATTTAGACAGGTTCATGGATGGGATAGGTATGGAAGGATATGGACCAAGCACAGGCAAATGGGACTAGATTAATTGTGAAAACTGGGCAACATGGAGAAGTTGGGCTGAAGAGCCAGTTTCCATGCTGTAAACAAACCTTTACAACTTGAAATTTACATTGTATCTTTCACAACCTGCAGACAACCAAAATTGCAATCTCCGTTGTATTGTTGGAAGTCCGACAAACAAATTCCCGCAAAGTGCAATGAGGTACTGGCCAGATAATCCATTTTTTGGGATATAAGTCAAGGGATAATAGTGTCTTATGTTCTTTTATGATTACCTAAGAGGGCAGATGAAGCCTCAGGTTAATATCTTTTCTGAAATTGAGGAATAAAAATTTTAGGTAAGGAATAAAAAGAAGTACAGTGCATTGTGATGAATCATTTTCATGTCACCCAAAACTCCAGTGATAGTGAAGATCATAGAATAGAGTCATAGAGATGTACAGCATGGAAACAGAACCTTCGGTCCAACCCGTCCATGCTGACCAGATATCCCAACCCAATCTAGTCCCACCTGCCAGGACCCAGCCCATATATCCCTCCAAACCCTTCCTATTCATGTACCCATCCAAATGCCTCTTAAATGTTGCAAATGTACCAGCCTCCACCACATCTTCTGGCAGCTCATTGCATACACCTACCACCGTCTCTGTGAAAAAGTTGCCCCTTAGGTCTCTTTTATATCTTTCCCTTCTCACCCTAAACCTATGCCGTCTAGTTCTGGACTCCCCGACCCCAGGGAAAAGACTTTGTCTATTTATCCTATCCATGCCCCTCATAATTTTGTAAACCTCTATAAGGTCACCCCTCAACCTCCGACCCAGCCTGTTCAGCTTCTCCCTTTGGCTCAGATCCTTCAATCCGGGCAACATCCTTGTAAATCTTTTCTGAACCCTTTCAAGTTTCACAACATCTTTCCGATAGGAAGGAGACCAGAGTTGCACGCAATATTCCAACAGTGGCCTAACCAATGTCCTGTACAGCCGAAGCATGACCTCCCAACTCCTGTACTCAATACTCTGACCAATAAAGGAAAGCATACCAAATGCCTTCTTCACTATCCTATCTACCTGTGACTCCGCTTTCAAGGAGCTATGAACCTGCACTTCAAGGTCTCTTTCTTCAGCAACACTCCCTAGGACCTTACCATTAAGTGTATAAATCCTGCTAAGATTTGCTTTCCCAAAATGCAGCACCTCGCATTTATCTGAATTAAGCTCCATCTGCCACTTCTCAGCCCATTGGTCCATCTGGTCCAGATCCTGTTGTAATCTGAGGTAACCCTCTTCATTGTCCACTACACCTACAATTTTGGTGTCATCTGCAAACTTACTAGCTCTGCCTCTTATGCACGCATCCAAATCATTTATGTAAATGACAAAAAGTAGAGGAGCCAGCACCGATCCTTGTGGCACTCCACTGGTCACAGGCCTCCAGTCTGAAAAACAACCCTCCACCACCACCCTCTGTCTTCTACCTTTGAGCCATTTCTGTATCCAAATGGCTAGTTCTCCCTGTATTCCATGAGATCTAAGCTTGCTAATCAGTCTCCTATGGGGAACCTTGTCGAATGCCTTACTGAAGTCCATATAGATCACATCTACTGCTTTGCCCTCATCAATCGTCTTTGTTACCTCTTCAAAAAACTCAATTAAATTTGTGAGACATGATTTCCCACGCACAAAGCCATGTTGACTATCCCGAATCAGTCCTTGCCTTTCCAAATACATATACATCCTGTCCCTCAGGATTCCCTCCAACAACTTGCCCACCACCGAGGTCAAGCTCACCGGTCTATAGTTCCCTGGCTTGTCTTTACCACCCTTCTTAAACAGTGGCACCATGTTTGCCAACCCCCAGTCTTCCGGCACCTCACCTGTGACTATCGATGATACAAATATCTCAGCAGGAGGCCCTGCAATCTGGGGATTTATCCACTTTTAACCGTTTCAAGACATCCAGCAGTTCCTCCTCTGTAATCTGGACATTTTGCAAGATGTCACCATCTATTTCCCTACAGTCTGTGTCCTCCATATCCTTTTCCACAGGTAAATACTGATGCAAAATACTCATTTAGTATCTCCCCCATTTTCTGTGACTCCACACAAAGGCCGCCTTACTGATCTTTGAGGGGCCCTATTCCCTCCCTAGTTATCCTTTTGTCCTTAATATATTTGTAAAAACCCTTTGGATTCTCCTTAATTCTATTTGCCAAAGCTATCTCATGTCCCCGTTTTGCCCTCCTGATTTCCCTCTTAAGTATACTCCTACTTTCTTTATACTCTTCTAAGGATTCACTTGATCTATCCTGTCTATAGGTGACATATGCTTCCTTCTTTTTATTAACCAAACCCTCAATTTTTTTAGTCATTCAGCATTCCCTATACCTACCAGCCTTCCCTTTCACCCTGACAGGAATATACTTTCTCTGGATTCTTGTTATCTCATTTCTGAAGGCTTCCCATTTTCCAGCCGTCCCTTTACATGTGAACATCTGCCTCCAATCAGCTTTCGATGGTTCTTGCCTAATACTGTCAAAATTGGCCTTTCTCCAATTTAGGATTTCAACTTTTAGATCTGGTCTATCCTTTTCCATCACTGTTTTAAAACGAATAGAATTATGGTCGCTGGCCCCAAAGTGCTCCCCCATTGACACCTCAGTCACCTGCTCTGCCTTATTTCCCAAGAGTAGGTCAAGTTTTGCACCCTCTCTAGTAGGTACATCCACATACTGAATCAGAAAATTGTCTTGTACACACTTAAGAAATAGGTTATCCAATAGAGGGTTTCCTATAATCTGCTGGTATTCAGAATATGGCCTCTGGATTAACTAACTACTGCATGATTGATATGTGACTACACCACTCACCAAAGCAGATTAACACCACACTAGAGTGTCAAATCGCAGGCAAGACATCATTCAACATTGACATCTCTCTGTCAAAGGAAGTTTAAACCTTATATATGTATGGCTAAACCTGTGAGAAAGTCAAAATGTTGTTGACTTGAGACAAAATGAAGTTGATACAGCAAGTGGAAGACTGTGGAATGAAGTGAAAATTGGACAATGCTCAGAAGTGAGATATACCACTATTAAGCTTGTCAATCATTTGGAACCATAAAGCGAAACAGAGTCAGAAATGTCTAAGTACAGAAAAAAGGCTCTTTGGCCCCTTGAGACTGTGCCGGTCAAAAAAACCCACCTAACTATTCTAAACTCAATGTCCACCACTTGGCCCATAGCTTGACATTGCAAGTGCACATCTAAATGCTTCTCAAGTAGTATGAGGGTTTCTGTCTCTACCACTATCTTGGAGCATTTGAACAAACAGGCAACCTCTCCAGCAAGGAAGAGCAGAGTGATTGTCTATTCTCATTTCAAAAAGCTCTGCTAATGTAGCTAAGGCAACTTGAACAGAGATTATTTTCCATCTCTGGTCCAGTCCTCCAGAAAAGCTGATTCATTCTAGCAATGAGACTAAGCCACAAAGAATTTACTTGCTGCAATGGATGGCTAAACTGAACCAAAACAAGGCATGTCATCATCTTCAAAGTGATAAGCAGTAAGGCTAGACAGTTATTGCAGCCATGATAGAAAACTGGTTTTAAATGAATTCTTCCACATCCTGAATGGGAATGCACCAAAATACATTTTTTTAATGTGGATTAAACCAGACTGTTTTATCCACCTTTTGCCAGATTGCTCTTTCATATTTAATGCTAACATGTGTAATGGTGGAAAGTGAAACAATGACCATGTCACATTGCTGGGCAAAATGTCAAGACGTTATCCATTAAATGACTTGAATGGCCTCTAGCATTTTGAGACATGAATTAGGAAAATGGACAAAATGTATCAGCAGAAGAAAAGGAGGATTACCATAATACAGACAACAGTATAGCACAACTCAACATCATAAGCCACAAGCCAAGATTCTGGACTGCCAACATCTTGGCCAAGTTCCAGCAAATAGCTCTGGGATAATTAGGAATTGGAGAAACCAACTACTGATGTACCACATGTCTCCGATTATTGAGGCCATTACTAAGAAGCAGGACCAGGACTAAACTGTTCTGGACAACGTATTTATAGTGAAGAAGGTGAGGAAGTGATGACAGAAGCCCCAGTCTCCAACTGCTTCTGCCACGAAGGATTCAAACAGGTTACGGCATTGCAAACTGTGAAAATAAGAAAGAGAAGAATGAGGTGCCTTTTGTTTGCTTGTGAAAAGCCAGCATTAAAAATTCTAACATGAAAAGCCAATGAAAAGTACACTGAGATGGACAACTTTGTATGCTCACATTGAAACTGTCAGATGAGGCTATCCCAGTCTCATCCTTCAGTCAAGCAGGCTGATGACCTTGAAGAGTCTAATAATGGTCTGCCATCTCATTCGCCTGTTTTCCTTGCTGAAACTTTGAAATTCTGTGGAGTTGTACACTGCAACAGAAGAAGGCAAGGGTTCTGATTAATTCAAGATGGAGGATTGGAAAGAAATTGTGGCTGTAAGGGCTGCTCATTCTTTGAGGTTCTTTTGGTATTGGAGGTGATTTCCTCGAATTCCAGGAGCAGCAATTACTGTTTTATTGCTTTTGCATTGTATGGAACTTTGGGGAAAAGAAGTCAAAACAACAGCACTTTTAAAAGGAACAAAAGCAGACAAAGGCACCTAGCACATAGTCATTAGGGAGATATAGAAAGAAACCTAAACTGCTAACTGTCACAGCAGGGAACACTGCCTTGCCTTTTAGAGTTCATTCCTGGACATCGGAGTGCATCTAAGAAAAATGAACAAACAGTGAAATGCACAGCTGACCTTGGAGGAACCTGTGTTGGAGAGCTCACAGCACAGGAACAGAGAAGTGCATAGTTTTTAACCTTGCTGTAACTCTACAGTAGTGAGTAGCGTGGGTTCTTCCTTGATTATATGTTTTATTGAAGTTTGTCTCTTGATTAATTTTTAAAAATATAAACCATAAACCATAAGTTAACATGGAGCACTGTCTGTTAGAGAAAACATTTGATTGTGAATCCTATCAGATCGCATGGATTGGCTGGAGCGACAGTTAGAGGCAATAAGGAATTTACAAGAGCTCGGGCATGTGATGGATGGTAGTTATAGGAAGGGAGAAAAGCCACAGATACAGTCAGTGGATGGATTAACTCCAGGAAAGGTAGGAGGGTTAGGTAAGTAGTGCAGGAGTCTTCTGTGGCTATCCCCATTTCAAACAAGTATGTTGTTTTGGAAAATGTAGGGGGTGATGAACACTCAGGGAATGTAGCACGAACGGCCACGTTTTTGGTACTGAGACAGGCTCTAATACAGTGGAGGGTATGTCGGGTTCCAAATGGTCGATTATGATTGGGGACTCTCTAGTCAGAGGCATAGACAGATGTTTCTGCGGCCAGCAGCAAAAAAATCAGGATAGTGTGTTGCCTCCCTGGTGCAGGATCAAGGATGTCTCAGAGGGTGCAGAATGTTCTCAAGGGGGAGAGGGGCCAGCAGGAGGCCATTGAACACATTGGAACCAACGACATAGCAAGGGAAAAGGTTAAGATTCTGAAGGGAGATTACAGAGAGTTAGGCAGGAATTAAAAAAGGAGGTCTCAAGGGTCGTAATATCTGGATTACTCCTGGTGCTATGAGCTAGTAAAGGTAGGAATAGGAGGATAGAGTAGATGAATGCTTGGCTGAGGAGCTGGTGCATGGGAGAAGGATTCACATTTTTGGATTATTGGACTCTCTTCTGGAGTAGAACTGACCTGTACAAGAAGGACAGATTGCACCTGAATTGGAAGGGGACTAATATACTGGCAGGGAAATTTGCTAGAGCTGCTCAGGAGGATTTAAGTTTGTAAGTGGGGTGGGGGGTGAGGGGAGAGCGGGGTTGGGAGCCAAGGAAACAGTGAGGAAAGAGATCAATCTGAGATTGGTACGGTTGGGAATGGGAACGAGTCAAACAGACAGGGCAGGAAGGAACAAAGCCAAGAACAATGTAGGACTGATAAATTAAAGTGCATTTACTTCAATGCAAGAGGCCTAACAGGGAAGGCAGATGAACTCAGGGCATGGTTAGGAACATGGGACTGGGACATCATAGCAATTACAGAAATGTGGTTCAGGGAAAGACAGGATTGACAGCTTTTTGTTCCAGGATACAAATGCTATAGATAGGAAGAAAGGGAGGCAAGAGAGGAGGGGGAGTAACGTTTTTGATAAGGGATAGTATTAACTGCTTAACTTAGGCTATTCCTGGGAATACATCCAGGGAAGTTATTTGGGTAGAACTGAGAAATAAGAAAGGGGATGATCACAGTATTGGGATTGTATTATAGAGCCCCTAATAGTCAGTGGGAATTTGAGAAACAAATTTGTAAGCAGATTTCAGTTATCTGTAAGAATAATAGGGTGGTTATGGTAGGGGATTTTAACTTTTCAAACAGACTGGGACTGCCATAGTGTTAAGTGTTTAGATGGAGACGAATTTGTTCAGTGTGTACAAGAAAAATTTCTGATTCAATATGTCGATGTATTGACTAAAGAAGGTGCAAAACTTGACCTACTATTGGGAAATAAGGCAGGGCAAGTGACTAAAGTGTCAGTGAAGGAGCACTTTGGGGTCAGCGACCATAATTCTATTAGTTTTAAAATAGTGATGGAAAAGGATAGACTGGGTCTAAACGTTGCATTTGTAAAATTGGAGGAAGGCTAATTTTAATGGTATTAGGCAAGAACTTTCGAAAGCTGATTGGGGGCAGATGTTCACAGGTAAAGGAATGGTTGGAAAATGGGAAGCCTTCAAAAATGATATAACTAGAGTCCAGGAACAGTATATTCCTGTTAGGGTGAAAGGCAAGGCTGGCAGGTGTAGGGAATGCTGGATGACTCGAGAAATTGTGGTTTTGGTTAAGAAAGAGAAGAAAGCATATAGAGTCATAGAGATGTACAGCATGGAAACAGAACCTTCGGTCCAACCCGCCCATGCCGACCAGGTATCCCAACCCAATCTCGTCCCACCTGCCAGCACCTGGCCCATATCCCTCCAAACCCTTCCTATTCATATACCCATCCAAATGCCTCTTAAATGTTGCAATTGTACCAGCCTCCACCACATCCTTTGGCAGCTCATTGCAAACACATACCACCCTCTCTGTGAAAAGGTTGCCCCTTAGGTCTCTTTTATATCTTTCCCCTCTCACCTTAAACCTATGCCCTCGAGTTCTGGACTCCCCGACCCCAGGGAAAAGACTTTGTCTATTTATTCTATCCATGCCCCTCATAATTTTGTAAACCTCCATAAGGTCACCCATCAGCCTCCGACGCTCCAGGAAAAACAGCCCCAGCCTGTTCAGCCTCTCCCTGTAGTTCAGATCCTCCAACCCTGGCAACATCCTTGTAAATCTTTTCTGAATCCTTTCAAGTTTCACAAAATCTTTCCAATAGGAAGGAGACCAGAATTTGCACGCAATATTCCAACAGTGGCCTAACCAATGTCCTGTACAGCCACAACATGATCTCCCAACTCCTGTACTCAGTACTCTGACCAATAAAGGAAAGCATACCAAACGCCTTCTTCACTATCCTATCTACCTGCGACTCCCCTTTCAAGGAGCTATGAACCTGCACTCCAAGGTCTCTTTGTTCAGCAACACTCCCTAGGACCTTACCATTAAGTGTATAAGTCCTGCTAAGATTTGCTTTCCCAAAGTGCAGCACCTCACATTTATCTGAATTAAACTCCATCTGCCACTTCCCAGCCCATTGGCCCATCTGGTCAAAATCCTGTTGTAATCTGAGGTAACCCTCTTCGCTGTCCACTACACCTCCAATTTTGGTGTCATCTGCAAACTTACTAACTGTAACTCTTATGCTCACATCCAAATCTGATTGAGCCATTCCCACTTCATATTATCTCATTTAAGTAGCCTCATAAGCAAAAAAAGAAATAGAAAAATAATTATGTTTTAATGGAGGCTTCTCTTTTTTTCACATGATTGACAGTCTTAACAATGGAGCTAAATGGCTTGGATACAGTCAAGGCTCAATAAGCAAAGAAAGCTTTAATTAGGAAGTCACATTTGTACCAAAAATAAAACTAATACTGTCAAGACTGAAAGATCAAAGGAAAACAAAGGTCAGGGCAGCAATTATTAGACATTGCAATTAGTCACACTGAAGTGAGTGTTGTCTGTGAACAGTTTAAATCATGGCCTAGAAATTCATCCAATTATTTCTTAAAGCTGAGAATCAAATCCACTTCCATGAACGCTCTTGTCTGTAGAAAATGATTGTCAAATTGTAATTTGCTCTGGCATTGACCATTTGTAAAACGTCATACAGATTACCAATTGGATCATAGAGGGAGCATGGTCTCAGCTGGAGTATTGTAATTTTCTGTCTACTCTGGCTCAACTTAGTCACAAATTTAGAAGAGCTCTCCCAGCTTATCATTGTGACATTTGCATTCTGAGACCAGTCATGTTTTTGCCATTTGGTAGTAAGATGATATTAGATGTCATTTTCTTATGGAACTGCTGTATGTTCTCCCTAAAAAATTATAGCTTTATATAAGGTTAAACAAGAACGGCGCAGTGGCTCAGTGGTTAGCACTTCTGCCTCAAAGCGCCAGGGACCCAAGTTCAATTCCAGCCACGGGTGACTCTGTAGAGTTTGCACGTCCTCTCATGTCTGTGTGGGTTTCCTTCGGGTGTTCTGGTTATCTCCCACAGCACAAAGATGTGCAGGTTAGGCGAATTAGCCATGCTAACTTGCCAATAGTGTTGGTTGGGTGCATTAGTCAGGGTAAATGTAAAAGTAATAGAGAAGGGGAATGGGTCTGGGTGGGTTACTCTTCAGAGGGACGGTGTGGACTTGTTGGGCCAAATGGCCTGTCCCCACACTGGAGGGGTTCTATGATTCTATAAAGAAAGCACATTCCCATCCTCCCAATTGTGCAAATGTTTGTTGGGGACAGTTAGAGCAAGATAGAAATGCCTTTATTGTCCCTGATCATCTGTGAATAATTTTAATTTAGTTTTCAAACACTTGCTGTTTCTGGTGTTTTATGACTATATGAAAATCTATTTAGTTTGAGTCATTCAACCCTTGCGATTAAACTTCTTCTCAAATGTTTTCTGTGGAAAATAAAAAGGTGAAATGCTACAGATCTGTGTTGTAAAGTGTTTTATAAATATGAATATATAAAGAGTTGTTTTGTTTTGAAGTCTTGAATGGTATCACAGCAATTATTGTGAAAAGGATTGGTTTCTCTCTGCATCAACATTTGCATGTACATACGCTCGCTTGTATGGAACAACTCATGCGATTCAAAAAGAAACACAGATATGACGGTTCCATTCTTTACATTTCATACTTTAAGGTATGGCCAGACACACATTGATTCTAAGATCTAACTGATTGAAGCCAACTATTATTATAGTTTGGAACTTCACTGCAGTAGAACATAGCGAGTATCTAAGTCAAAGAGATGGATTTTCACAAACGTTAGGATGACTTAATTTAAAAATTTTGAGTGGGACCTAGTTTGAGGACTCATGCCCTTATTTCTGGTACTAGAACATTTCAATGACATGGATAATGTTTTGGGCAGGGAGCCACAATCCTACACAGCTGTCCTGCAAAGCTTCAGTGCGTGGTTAGTCCATTTCCTAGCCCTGCAGAATTGTCATTGTGTCAGATCAGTTTTCTATGACATATTTTCCTTGGTTTCTCAGAAGAGTCGAAGAACCAAAGCCTACAATTGGGAAACTGTTCAAAGGTAAGCTTAATAGGCCCTATCCATGCCTCCTCCAGGCTCTATCTGACCCTTAATGCTCATTGACCTAGAATGCATTGTGCACAGGACTAGTGATCCGTACATTCAGAATGATAAATTTTGAAATTCTAGAGAAAAAAAAAATTTAGAAATCTTACGTGAAAAATAAGCTGCTGTTCCTATAATCCTTTGAAATGTGCCAGGGACAATTGTAATTTCAGTAAAAGCTTGAACCACTTCACACCTCTCACTTTTGTCCAACTTATTATTGTGACACTGACTAAAGAGATCACAGAAAGAAAACACCTTATAACCATATCAAGATGTCAATAAAGTAAAGGCAACGTACCCCTCTTGAACTCATGAATTTTTCAGCCTTGTCTCTCAGCAAACACTTATAGAAAGCACAGATGGAGAACTATTTTAGTAGAAACATATTGCCAGGCATCTGAGTAACATGGAGATGGCACAGCAACATTGAATAGCATGGAGATGGCATAGCGTTTGAGGGGGTATGTGGGTGTTTGGGGGGACTAATGAGATGTGAGGAGTGATGCCTAGAAGGTCCAGAATCGTATGAAGAATTTGAAAATCAGGGTGAGTCTTCTAACTAGTCACCTCAGCATTTGCACGCACACTCCCCATTTGTAGCCATCTATATTCTGTTTCTACAGTTGGCATGCCTCAACTGCATCCCACAACCACCCCTCCCCACCAGAAAAATTGTGTGCAGGCTTTTTTTTTAACAGAAGCAGGGTAGTGAGCTTGAATATTTCCTGTTTCGAGCTAACCACTTTGGTAGCCAAAAGGATCTGTAATTTGATGATTTTTGAGCCACTTCTTAATATGTATCTTTTTACAGTTGGAATTGACTTGCACTGAGTTCAGATGTAAAGCTTTTCTTAATGAGAAAGGTTCCTCTTGTAAGAAAGTCAAATTTCAGTTATTCTGTCATCTTTTCTTCTTTGGTATTTTTGGACACTGTTTCCAACCTGTATTGCCATTTAAAATGTTTCACCACCAGCATTGGAAACGTGCATAAAGTCATTTCTTTTTTTAATTGTACCAACCTTACTGATTTTCATTTAATCCCATTTATGGTAATGTCCTTCCAAGTTTTCATTTATTAATTTTTATTTTAGATTAAATAGGGTTGTAGTAATTGAGACACAAATTGGATCTGGAAAGGAAGCAGGAATTTCATTAAATTAGCTAGAGTAAATTACTTCCGAATAGCTTGTAGATCATATGCTTGAATGTCATTTGCAGCTGCAAGTTCTGCAGATATGCAGCTCTGGGACAAGCTCTCTCAAGGCACTTGCCATACAGTGACAGCTCAGTATGACACTCTCTGAAAACATAGAGCAATCTTTCAACTAAATTAATTAGTTGTCACAAATGATCAAAGTCTATGTAACAAGGAGCATGTTGCAGACAATATGTATATATGCTATATTTGATTTATTATCTTTTAATATTTTGTGGCATTTTTGAGTTAGTATCCAAGGTTCTGTTGTGATAATGCGAAGTCTATTTCTTCTTATTTCTTTGCAGTTTATCTTATAATCATTCCCAAGCACCATATAATATTTCAAATCAGCTAATTAACTAAGTGTTAACTTGCATTTTGTTGTTACTTGGCTGGCAGGCTGTTGTGTTGATGCATTAATACAATGTAGTTGAGTCGCTTCATTGACATTGCAACTGGTGTCTACCCACATCGTACTGTCCAGATTAACTATTTGCAAAACTCTGTTTGTTAGCTATCTTGAGGTTCACCCTGCATGTATGTTTACGGTATGTGATATGGTGATATATAGTAAGATACTTTATATATTGTATATGTACTTCATGCTATATTTTGCATCTTAGTTTTTGTTCTGCAAGTACAAGGGGCCTAAATGATTAATAGAACAATAGAACATAGAACATAGAACAATACAGCACAGAACAGGCCCTTCGGCCCACGATGTTGTGCCGAACTTCTATCCTAGATTAAGCACCCATCCATGTACCTATCCAAATGCCGCTTAAAGGTCGCCAATGATTCTGACTCTACCACTCCCACGGGCAGCGCATTCCATGCCCCCACCACTCTCAGGGTAAAGAACCCACCCCTGACATCTCCCCTATACCTTCCACCCTTCACCTTAAATTTATGTCCCCTTGTAACACTCTGTTGTACCCGGGGAAAAAGTTTCTGACTGTCTATTCTATCTATTCCTCTGATCATCTTATAAACCTCTATCAAGTCACCCCTCATCCTTCGCCGTTCCAACGAGAAAAGGCCGAGAACTCTCAACCTATCCTCGTACGACCTATTCTCCATTCCAGGCAACATCCTGGTAAATCTTCTCTGCACCCTCTCCAAAGCTTCCACATCTTTCCTAAAGTGAGGCGACCAGAACTGCACACAGTACTCCAAATGTGGCCTAACCAAAGTCCTGTACAGCTGCAACATCACTTCACGACTCTTGAATTCAATCCCTCTGCTAATGAACGATAATACACCATAGGCCTTCTTACAAACTCTATCCACCTGAGTGGCAACTTTCAAAGATGTATGTACATAGACCCCAAGATCCCTCTGTTCCTCCACCTGACTAAGAACCCTACCATTAACCCTGTATTCCGCATTCTTATTTGTTCTTCCAAAATGGACAACCTCACACTTGGCAGGGTTGAACTCCATCTGCCACTCCTCAGCCCAGCTCTGCATCATATCTAACTCCCTTTGCAAACGACAAATGCTCTCCTTACTGTCCACAACTCCACCTATCTTTGTATCATCTGCAAATTTACTGACCCACCCTTCGACTCCCTCATCCAAGTCATTAATAAAAATTACAAACCGCAGAGGACCCAGAACTGATCCCTGCGGAACTCCACTTGTAACTGGGCTCCAGGCTGAATATTTACCATCTACACCACTCTCTGACTTCGACCGGTTAGCCAGTTTTCTATCCAATTGGCCAAATTTCCCTCTATCCCATGCCTCCTGACTTTCCGCATAAGCCTACCATGGGGAACCTTATCAAATGCCTTACTAAAATCCATGTACACTACATCCACTGCTCTACCCTCATCCACATGCTTGGTCACCTCCTCGAAGAATTCAATAAGACTTGTAAGGCAAGACCTACCCTTCACAAATCCGTGCTGGCTGTCCCTAATCAAGCAGTGTCTTTCCAGATACTCGTAAATCCTATCCCTCAGTACCCTTTCCATTACTTTGCCTACCACCGAAGTAAGACTAACTGGCCTGTAATTCCCGGGGTTATCCCTATTCCCTTTTTTGAACAGGGGCACAACATTCGCTACTCTCCAGTCCCCTGGTACCACCCCCGTTGACAGTGAAGACGAGAAGATCATCGCCAACGGTACTGCAATTTCCTCTCTTGCTTCCCACATAATCCTAGGATATATCTCGTCAGGCCCGGGGGACTTGTCTATCCTCAAGTTGTTCAAAATGTCCAACACATCTTCCTTCCTAACAAGTATCTCTTCTAGCTTACCAGTCCGTTTCACACTCTCCTCTTCAACAATACGGTCCCTCTCGTTCATAAATACTGAAGAGAAGTACTTGTTCAAGACCTCTCCTATCTCTTCCGACTCAATACACAATCTCCCACTACTGTCCTTGATCGGACCTACCCTCGTTCTCGTCATTCTCAGGCTTCTCACATATGCATAAATGCCTTGGGGTTATCCTTGATCCTATCCGCCAAGGATTTTTCATGCCCTCTCTTAGCTCTCCTAATCCCTTTCTTCAGGTCCCTTCTGGCTATCCTGTATCCCTCCACTGCTCTGTCTGAACCCTGTTTCCTCAACCTTATTCCTTCTTGCCTTATTGCCTCCTTCTTCCTCTTTACTAGACATTCAACCTCCCTCGTCAACCAAGGCTCCCTCACACGACCATTTCTTTCCTGCCTGATAGGTACATACATATCAAGGACACGTCGTATCTGCTCCTTGAAAAAGTTCCACATTTCCACCACATCCTTCCCTGACAGCTTATGCTCCTCAAATCCTGTCTTACAGCATCGTAATTTCCCTTCCCCCAATTGTAAAATCTACCTTGTTGTGCGCACCTATCTCTCTCCATAACCAAGGTGAAAGTCACAGAATTGTGGTTAACTTGTCTATTTTTCTGGAGTCATGGTGTTGTGAAACCAATGCAACAAAGATAGTTCCTGAAGTACTTTCGGGAATTTGTTTGCATTGAGAGAGATTTACAAGCAGACAGAGTAAATATTGAGGAGCTTTAGCTTACTTTCAGTTAGAAGGATCAGGTATTGATTTTGTTTTGCTTAGAGGAAATGCTCATAACTTGGAAAGCTTTTAGTTTCAGTTTGCAGAAGTCCTGGTTAAGTGAAATGTAAGAACACAGTTCTCCTGAAGCAAGGAGTTAGTACAGAAAGGTTAGAAAATTATAAATTTACCTCAGTGTCAGAATTAAGTTTGAAAGTTCCAGACCAAAAAATTTGGTTCAAACCCTGATAGGGTTCATTTGAAGCTGAGAAGGTCCATGCTCAGTTGTGGTAATACTCAAGTTAGAGGCTACTAGACACTTATGTCTGCGCATTGAAAGCAAAGGTTAAATCACAGCCCAGTGGGTCTGTGGTTAGCACTACTGCCTCACAGTGCCAGGGACCCGGGTTCAAATCCCAACCTGGGCAACTGTCTGTGTGGAGTTTGCATATTCTCCCTGTGTCTGCGAGGGTTTCCTCCCACAGTCCAAAGGTGTGCAGGTCAGATGAATTGGCCATGCTAAATTGCCCATAGTGTTAGGTGTATTAATCAGGGGTAAATATAGGAGGGTGGGTTTCTCTTCGGAGGGTCGGTATGGACTTGTTGGGCTGAAGGGCCTGTTTCCACACTGTAGGGAATCTAATCTAATCTAAAAAAAATCAAACCTTTTAGATGTGATATAGAAAGGAATCCTCTTTGGTGTTTGAGTACTTGTAAAGGGATGTTGCTGGGATAGATGGAATAGTGTATTTTAACTGTGTGGATTGGAAGCTTTGAAATTGTGTTAAATATGAATAGCTTGGGTTTATTATATTTTCTTTTCTTTTGCATAATAAATTTTTATTGTTACGACCACATCTGCAGTATTACATGCTTGGGTTTCTTCCCGACTTGTCGAACCTAGACTCTTCACCCTTATTCCAGAATAACTGGGCAACTACACTGTTTTGAGGATCTGATTTAGCAGATCCAAGTGGCTGTCATTGGTCTACTGTGATCACAATTGAAGTGGTATCAATATTACTGAATGTAACAAGTCTTGTAGCGCAGCAGTAGTGTGGGTCAGAAGATCTGCATTCAAATCCTATCTGCCCTGGAGGTATGTCAAAGCCTGAGGGGACAGGTTGATTAAAATATTAAGGCCTCCTATGGTGTGGTGATAGCATCGATATCTCAGAACCAGGAGGCCTGGGTTCAAGTCCTATTTACTCTGGAGATGTGTAATAACATCTGTGAACAGATTGATTAGAAAATATCTGTACAAACATCTAACATTGACTTCACAGCTCTAGTCTGCACCATAATAACAAAGCGAGAACATTTCTTCCAATGTACACAGCCAGAATAAATGAGGCTACCTATTTAAAATGCTTTTGATTTCAGTAATTGTAAACTGAATCTATGGTGGAATGTAGCTTCTAAGATAGAGCAATTAATTTATCCCATTACCACTAGAGAGTCATTGACTACCAGTCTTGTCAAGTGATGTGATGTTACTGCAAGTGGAGGTTCAGAGAGCCAGCAAATGTATGTTTTCCATTTTAAAGCAGCATTTGAGACAATGCCTTTCCTGTTGAAAGGATCTTATAAGGAGTTGAAGATCAATGCTGCAGATAATAACTAATAGGCTGTGCCATTCATACCATTTACGTATGATGTGGAGGTGCTGATGTTGGACTGGGGAAATTAAAATTCACACAACATCAGGTTATTGTCCAACAGGTTTATTTGGAAGTACAAGTTTTTGGAGCGCTACACCTTCCTCAGGTAGCGAGTGAGGCAGGAATTTTACTATAAATTCTGTGTCCTGTGATTCTGCCCCACTAACTACAAGGCCAGTGAAGTGATTTTATCTGTGCTGGATGTGCACCTGTATGATGAAGTGCAGTTTGCTTAGTTTTTCATTGTTCTGTCTGCAATGGAATCGATGTCCTAAAATAAACTAGATGGTTTCCACAGTTACCACACCTCCTCCCTTCCCGAGGGATTACTGCAAAGTGTTTTCTTGAAACAGTTTGACAATATTAAATACACTCTTAAAGATGACAGGCCATTAGCTAGAAGTGCCAATCAAACTGATTTTTGAGCCAAATATAGAGCCAAGAATCAGATAAGAAGGTTTCCACCCTGTTTTGATGACTATAGTGGTTTGCCAGCAAGCTCACTTTAGCGTTTTGTATCCTCTCATACTCGACTGATGTGCAGTCTGACATTCTATGCTGTCTTGTGCTTGTTCTGTCAGTGAAAGACAAAGAGGAAGATATAAGGGAAATAAATAAATAATGATTTGCATTCGTCAGGGAAAGACAAGACAATAAATGAAGCCTTTGCTGATTAAGTGCACATCACAGCGCCAGAGACCCGGGTTCAATTCCCGCCTCAGGCGACAGACTGTGTGGAGTTTGCACGTTCTCCCCGTGTCTGCGTGGGTTTCCTCCGGGTGCTCCGGTTTCCTCCCACAGTCCAAAGATGTGCAGGTCAGGTGAATTGGCCATGCTAAATTGCCCGTAGTGTTAGGTAAGGGGTAGATGTAGATGTAGGGGTATGGTTGGGTTACGCTTCGGTGGGGCGGTGTGGACTTGTTGGGCCGAAGGGCCTGTTTCCACACTGTAAGTAATCTAATCTAATCTAATCTAATCTAATGTGTATAATCCAAGGGCAACATCTGTTTAATGCCAAATATTCTGTAGATAAATTGGAGTTATTGCAACTGCAATACATTTCTGGAACAGAATGCAAATAACTGATTAATACTTGAAAGTTCACATTTCAAAATTGCCAGAATTTAACATTTTGCTTTAGTTTGACAGCGAATATAGTGATAAATTCAAACCTAGGGTACACAGTTCTTGTGTTATCTTAATAAGGTCATTGAGTTACATTGGTGTTGCAGATCACTGATTTTGCTTTGGACACAATGACATACCATAGTTCACATTTTACTTAATGCAGTGTGATAATGGTGGATGTATTAATTAATCAGAAAAGGCTTCTGATCAACATTGTTACATGCAAGATGGAAGCAGGAGTGAGCCATTTTAGGCTATTGAACCTGTTCCTCTATTCAACTAGATTGTGGCTGATCTTCCACCTCAAAACCATTTTCCCACGTCATCCCTCTATCTCCCGATCTCCTTGTTATCTAGAAATCTATTGATCTCTGTCTTGAATATGTGGAATGAGTGAGCCTCAGTACCTCTCTGGGCTAGAAAAATCCAAGGTTCTCCACACTCTGCGTGAAGGAATTTCTCCTCAGCTCAATCCTAAATGACTTACCACTTATTTCAGAAAAGATTCTTCCAGTATTTACCCTCTTGAGCTCTGAGTGCTTCAATGAGAGATGGGCTGACGGGTCTCTTCTGTACTGTATAATTCTACGGTGTCTCATTCCTCTAAAGTCTTGAGTATATAGGCCCAATCCTCTCAATCTCTGCCCCTGCAGGAATCAGTCTCATGAATCCTGTTGCACTCCCTCAATAGCAAGTAAAACCTTTGGATATGAAAATTAAGACTGTTCCCAGTACTTGAGGTGTGATCTCATCAAGGCTCTTTGACAATTGATAATTCCACCATGTTAGGGAAGATACTGTTCACAGTTTTTCCCCTTGTCCTAACATGCAGCCATTGTTTATTTTGCCACCAACAGCCAGGCTAGAAGTGGGTGTTAACGATGATCTAGCAAGCACACACACTCCTGTATCATTCTGTTGTTAAACAATATTGTGACCATGAAATTTGTTGACCTCTGGAAGCTTCTGCTAAAATAACAATTTTTACTTGATGTATTTACTTAATTATTTCATGCAGTGCTTAGGGTTTTTCTATCTAAACTTCTCCACATCTCCCTCAATAAGACTTGTGAAAACACACATCACTGCTCCAATTACTTCCTTCTTTGGCTCAAAGTCCATTTTTGTCTCATTAAACCACTGTGAGGGGTAGCAGAAAGTTTTTCCATGCTAAAGATGCGATATAAATGTATATTGATCATTGTTAATGATAATTTGAAAATAACAATACTTATTTTGGCTGAAGAAATATTGGTGTTACAGGACAGAGACCCTATATGCAGTCAAAAGGCAGTCTGTTTATTGACAAATAAGCTCCAGGTAAATTGAAGTCATTATAATTACAGCATGAAAAGCTAACCAATGCCCAGTTTTGTTAAAACCTAATGCATTGCAGCATTGCAATCCCTTAACAGAATTTCTCAAATGAAAATTATGCACTCGTGTGAGAAATTGGGCTCTATGGTAACATTTTTGTGTGCCATGAGAGCTATTAGAATTGAAATGTAATGATCATAGTGCAAATGTACATTTGTGATAAAAACGTTATTGTATCACCTTGGTATAAATGTGCCTTGAACACAATGCAGAGCAAACAAAAAATGGTGTGTAAAGCTGAGTTGACGCCAGTCTTATAGAGCATCGTTTATACTTTGTCTTAAGCTTACACAACTAAACACTCATTAAATTATAGGGCAGACCATCCACTGTCAAAGGACTGTCAACTACTTGGAGGTTAATTGGTGTTTATTTTGTTTCTGGCTATTGCTGCACATCTACTTCATTTAGATGAATCCCACGCTTGTTTCAAGTTTCAAAATTGTCCATGTTCTCAAATGCCTTTTGCTGACTTCAAGGTTTTTGTACAAATCAGTTGCTTGTGTTGCATTTCAGATTTCAGAGCAGACAGACAGCATGTCATTAATACAGGTGAGAGAACATCATGGAACGTGACTTTTCAAGTACAAAATAAATTGCAGCACCTACAGTGGCAGTTGAAGTAGTCGTGATATAGTAGAAACCTGTTGGCAGTTACTGTGTCTTTACATAATCAGTGAGCACAGAACCCAGATTATATGTACGTTTGAGACCTTCTTATTCTGGTGTAAATAACATTATTGATAAACTTGAAGACCTAATCTCAACAGGAACTCTGTCTTTTGCAGTATACATATTAGGGGCCAACAGACAGGGAACACTCAACTCATATCATACTGCGTTGGGATTTACTCAGAAACCATATCAGCTTGCTTCTAAACATGGTGCACTTGTTCCTTTTCCTCTTGTAATATAGCAGGTGTGGGAGCACAAGCAGAGGCATTGCAGAACAGGACAAGCTGCTCAGAGGAGGACCTGTTTAAACATTCTTTAAAGGAGATATATCTAGCCAACCTCAGCAAGGAAGTGTTTCCACTTGTTACTGCAAACAGAAAGCAAGTGAATAATTTCTGATTGTTTATAGAAATGAAGCTGTTGAAAATGGTTAGGCCTCATACTACTCTGAGAAACTCCAATGATGGCTGTTGTGTTGTGGTAATGTTCATATCTCTGAGCCAGGAGACCTGAGTTCAAGCCCCACCTGCTCCAGTGGTTATAATAACATCTCCGAACAGGTTGAAAAGACAATATCTACCCTGAGATGCAAGATTCCCACTAGTAGAGGTTAGCCCATTCTCTACTCCTAATTACTATCAATTTCAAGTCTGATACGATTCCCTAATGCTACCCTTCCATCACTTCATTGATGATTGAGTGTAGATCAAGGGAATGGTAAATAGCAAGGTTGGATTCTTTCTGCTTTTTTGTGGGATATCGCTGTGTAATTGTTGACATTGTCAAGTCAATACCATTATTGTAGCTGTACTGAAACAGTTTCTTCAGTAGTTTAGCTGGCTCTGGTGCTCAGGTCTTCGGCATTGTACCTGGGATCTTGTCCAGGTTCAAAGTCTTTGCTGCATCCACTGTGCTCATCTAGTTCTTGATATAACATGGATTGAACTAAAAATGCTAAAAGTTGACAGATGTTATGGTAGAGACTTCACCGAGGAGG